>NW_006408545.1:16234876-16280991 GCF_000296735.1 Chrysochloris asiatica
ACCTTTAGTAAAACTTTACTTGTGGTATTACTATTTAAATATCAAAATGGTATGATTTTGATTGTGATAACTAAGCAGTGTATCTCTGGTTGTGGCTGCATAACAATTTTAATTACTTTCAAGTAAAAGTATCTTCCACTTTCCAAAAGTTTTACAAAACTTTACGAAAATTCTTGGTACTTCGCTTGCACAAAAGACCTATATTAGTACTTGTTTCCACTAGCCAAATAAATCCAAAAAGGATTTTCATGTTTACGGAAAAAAGACAAAAACTGAAGCAATCATCAGCTAACAGTTTTAGTTAGTGTTTGCTTTGCAGCTAGTCTTTAAAGAGGCAGCATGGCACGCCAAGCGGCATGAGTGATGTCTGTTGGCAAGCTCTTTCCCCAGGACTTACACAAGTAGCTCAGCATTAGACCTCCAGCTTTGAATTGTGTTTGTGAACACTATAGTTATTAAGTGCCATCTAGTCAGTTCCAACTGATAGCGGCCACATATAAGGTTTCCGAGGAGCAGCTAGTGGGATGAAACCACTGACCTTGTCGTTCAAACTGACCTTGTCATTCAAACCAACCTTGCGGTTCAGTGCTTATATATCATTTGGTGTGCGTTAGTAGGTTATTTTTGGGTCTTGGAATGCTCAAAATTTTTTCCCATATAAATTAATGGTCATGGCTTCTTTGCTTTACACCATATTTCAACCTTTGAAAGATTGCTGAAGAATGCTCTACTTCAGATAACAGGAGAAACCTGTACTGTTGTTAAGTGCTGTCAAGTCTGTTCCAACTCATAGCAACCCAAATAGGGTTTCCAAGGAGTGGTTAGTGGGATAGAAGTGCTGACCCTGAAGTCCAGTGCATTAGAAACCTGTACTAGAAGTCTTCAAAACGTTCATGGAACCCCTGTGGTTCAATTTTCAACCAAGCAATAGGCAGATACAAAAGGGGACAAGAATACTAGTGAGGTATCCACACGATAGAATGGCCAACCATTTGAGATCAAAAGGGCAACAATGACCAAGGACAAAGTTCAGAAGCCTTGGGAGAGGAGGAGAAATGAGAAAAAGAAACACAGAGAGGATGTGGGAAAAGTAATGTTACACTGAGAGGGCTGCAACCATTGAGATGAAATGAAATCTGTGATCTGTTGACTGTAAAACTAATGATCTCTGTAAACCTTCACTCCATTCACAATAAAAAGTTTTAAAAAAATGTATGGAAAATGCCTATTATGAAAAAAAACATGCATGGATCTCAAAAAAACATTTGCACCAGAATAAACTCATATTAACTTGTTATATAATATGTCTAAACAGGAGGATCTAGTGTGAGGCACCAAGAAGGATAAAACATCAGTTTGCAAACAGACCCTATCAGAGCAATATAAATTCTGTTAAAATTGAAGCAAAAACAAATATTAAATTTATGGTGAAGTGTAGGTGAAAGAATGGTGAAATTTCTGGTGCTTTATAAAAAGTTTATGGGATAACAACTTGAAAGAAAGCAGTAGTCTACAATCAGCCGTCTTACAACACACTTGTTTTGGTGACAATCAAGCCTTAGTGGCAGACCATCCATATCAATCTGTGACAAAAAAGTTAATCTTGTTCATGCCCTAACTGATCAGGATTGATACAGATACAATAGTCAACACAAACATCTCTTTCAGACTACACAATTCTGACTGAAAATTTACAGTTGAACAAACTTGCATGCCTGATAGGTGCCAAAACTATTAAATCCAGATTAGATATAGGCCAAAAAAGAGCTTTCAATTGATATTTTAAATAAGTGAGACCAAAATCTTGAAGTATTTCTTCAAATAATTGCACAAGAGATAAATGAAACACGGCTTTATTAATTTGATCCTGAAGACAAAATATAATCCAAGCAATGGCTACCAAAAGGTAGAAGTGGTCCAGTCAAGCAAGTGGTCTGGTCAAGACAAAAAGGTCATGTAAACAGTTTTGGGGGGTGGGGATGCTCAAGACATTTTGTTTACTGAGTTTCTGGAAGTTAGCCAAAACTTCAGCAGAACATTATCTTGTCTAGACGGGTCTGGTGAAAAGAGATGGGGATATGATTCTTATGATTCAATAGTGAGTAATTGTTATCATGACTAATTGTAACTGTCACAACTGTTGTAAAGGTAGAAGTTTTGTAACAAAAAGGGGAGAGTAGTTAATCTTACATTCCAGGAACAGAGGACCCTAGGACCATCAAGGGAGAAGAGCATGAGCAGAATATGGGACCCTATCCAGCTCTGGTAGCGTAGTGGTTACGAATCGGGCTGCGAACCATAAGGTCAGCAGTTCGAAACTACCAGCTGCTCCGCGGGAGAAAGATGAAGCTTTCTACTCCCGTAAGGATTTACACCCTCGGAAACCCTGTACAGGGTCGCTATGGGTCGGAACCGACTCGAAGGCACTTAACAACAACAACAACATCCAGAGATGGAGGCAGAGATGGGGACATGGAGAGACAGAGCAGCTGAGGACTCTAGGGTCATAGAAAGAGAAAGACTGAGTGCTAGTGGTCAGGAGGCAGGCTTACAAAATGTGGCCTTTGGTTGTTTAAATGATTATATATTCCTGAGAATTTTTGTGTACATCCTCCCTCCCCTTCCCTGACCCCCCCAAAAAACAGAGGGAATGGAAGCAAATAGTGTTGAATGATGATGCACGGAGGAGACGGTAATCATTGTAATGAAATGATGAGTGTAAAACCAATGGTCTCCCAGGTAAACTACCACTCAATTCACAAAAAAAACTTTTAAAAAATATATTTAAAACAAAACAAAATTTAGCAGAAACGCTCCGGAAAGCTTCACCAAAGTCCACCATGACCATACTCCTGCTCACTCCTCTCAATAACCAGGGCAAGTTTGTGAGTCTCTCTGAGAACTCATTAGGTTCCTTCTGACTTCTTTTTTTTTCCTAAACTTAAAAATTCTTTAAAGGCCATCCAATTTTCTACAGTTAATAATGTTAAAAAAGACTGTATTGACATGGTTAACTTCCCAAGATCCTCAATTTTTGAGAACTGGACTAAATGACTATACTATCACTTATAAAAAGTATATTGACCTTGATGGAGCTTATGCTGAGAAATAAAGTTTATATTTCTTATTTTTATCTTTTCAACCCATTCTTCCATGAACTGTTTGAAGTCCCCTTGTATAGTTTTCAGCTATAGAAAAAGCTTAAAGGTAAGTAGTTTCCATTCACTTATAATTAAACTGAGAAAAGCTGATCAGTTGTGACAGTTCTACTAACTCACTGACTTACTTATCAAAGAGAGAAGGATACTTCCAGATCAATGCAGTAATCATCCAAAGATTAGTGTCCACTGATCAAGTTAGCCTCTTAAGTGATCATAAATCATGGGGATTACATTGCCTTGACATTTTTCCACAACCCCTTCTCAGTTACCACCAGATACTCAAATCATCACAATGAATTAGAGGAAGGCAGATTATTTGGATTAAGTATGACTTTTCCAGATTTTTCCCCCAAAAAAAGAGTAGCAGTCGGCATTTTGAATTAAGGGGGGAAGGGGTGCTCAATAGCTGTTTCCTAATCAGAGTTACAAAAACAACTGCCATATATGCAAAATTAAATATAATAGCATACATATAACAACTGTAATTTAACAGAAAACAGTATGATTTGAATAATCAAATAAATCCATACCAAAAGCTTGTATTGCTCTTTTATGATTCCTACTTTTGCTATTCTCAAACTCCTTTTGGTCTGGTACCTTGGACTGGGGTTTAAAAGTCTGTATGGCTTCTGTTTCTCAGACTCAGACAGGAAAAAATGCTTTAGTTGAACTTCTCTTCTCCTCCCCTCTTCATAATTACTAGAAATCAAATTTACTAGATGGAAATCCAGTAATCCAATCCATTACGGTAAGCACAGTTGTTGTTAAACTGTTGTTAAGGGTCGCTAGGAGTTGGAACCGACTTTACGACATATAACCACTACCATCAGAGCTTTAAAGCTTGGGCTCACATAAATTCATTTTCATTAACTTCATTTCCTTTGCAGTCTGCAGTTAGAAAAGCATGTTCAAAATACTGCTTTATTTAAACCCATACATTTGTTTGAGCACACAACTTGTACATGTAGCCAAATGAGGTTAAGAGAAAAAACAGTCACTTGAAAGGTAAAAGTATCTTGGCTTACAAAAAAATTTTAGTTGCACAACTAGCAAATCCCTTTTATCTACCCCCTGCTTTTACTGGCTCTTCTTCCAGGGTCACTGCACTTCTTGCCCCTTCAGCTGGGCTTCAGTCACAAGAAAGCAATTCCAGACCTGAGTTCTGAGAGATTACAACACAGCACGTGAGTTAGCACACAGGCCCACATACAGGCACTGCGCCAAGCTGCTCACATAACAATCATGTTGGACATATCTGTAGTGCTTTGCATTTCTAAGAGCACCTGTCCATTCTATTATCTTACTTGAGTCTCACTGTTGCATGGTATCACTAGAAACTAAGGCAAACTACACTTATAAGTGGCCAGATGGCCAGATATTACCTGAGAACTGAACCCATTCCTGGCCAGGTTGCATCACAAAATGACAATCCTGAGCTGTCTGATGTGTATTGAAACAAGTCATGCTTTCCAACAGACTGTACAAGATTTCACCCTAATCTTAATCAGCATAGCGGTTCATTCCATTTATTCATTTCCCAGACAATTTTCTAGTAGACTTACAAGTGTTAACTATTTTCCTTATGAAGTGAAGCTGTCTCAGTTACTAGGCTCTGTGAAGGTGAATCTACACGAGAACAGTATCTGCTCATTGGTTGGGTTGTTCACTATGGTCAAGATTATACATTTAAATTTGAACTATATGCCTTAGCAATTCTCACAGTCTTTTGGTCTCAGGTAACTTGAAAGTAAGATTTACAGACTGGCTGAGTTATATTACAATGAAAGAGAGTAACATGCCAATTGTTTTAGTGTTACTGTTAAAAGGAAAAAATAACGAAGTCTTACGGTTAAGGTTTGGAAAAACTTAAGACAGTGATAGCAAAAACCACAGTTCAGGTCTTTGGAAGGATGCAAATATGAATTAGAGAAATATAAGTATCCGAAAGATTTTTTTAAGGAATGACATTTTATTATTATTTTTTAAGTACAGTATTTCAACAGAAACTAAACTGTCTAAGGAGCAGGCCCCATCGGCTCAAGGTGGAATTTCTGGGTTTCCATGATTACTTCAGGTTCCTCTTAGAGCTCTTCCCACAGCTCTACCTCTGGCCTCAGACTCAAGCTTAGGCAGCAGGTTTGCATTTCCATTTATTTGCTTGGCATCATCCAGATGTCCTGCTGGCATTTAATTCTCTATGTGCCTAAAACACAAGTCAGCCATTCCCTGTCAACTCCTGTCAACAGCACCATCAGGACTGCCTACATGATTTGCAGGGCCCAGTGCAAAATGAAAATGTGAGACCTTGTTCATAAATTATTAAGAATTTCAGCACAGTGACAGCGGCATATTATACCAAGCATGAGGCCACTCCACAGACCGATGAAACCAACCCCGGCACTACCATTCTCCTGAACGCACAGGCTCCAAAAGGAGGTATCGATTCTGCTTTCACATCCTCCATCGCTGCTCACGGAGTCCTGGTGTGGCACTGTAGAATAAGCACTGGACCACAAGGCCAATTTGAACCACAAGGTCAGCGGTTCAAACTCACCAGTCACTGCTCAGAAACCCTATACAGAGTCACTATGAATCAGCACCACCTCAACAGCACTTAACAACAGCAATATTGCTGCTCACACCCTGTCATGGGTCAGAATTTCTCAGTCAGTTCTTTGAAATGCTTCATGTCTATTTGTTCCTTCCCATTTCTTCTCTTGTCTTTTAAATCTCACCCAAGCTTTTAGTCAAAGACTGCTTAATTGGTATCCCTCCTATATCTTTCCTTCTCCAACCCAGTCATCTAGCAAAAGTGCTACATTGATCATCTTACCTTCCTCTTCAGAAAACTCAGTATTTACAGATGGCTTGTCTGCTAAATAATGTCTACCTTCTTAACTTTGCACTCAAACCTCCTTTGCTCTGGCACTATTGCTCTTTTCCTGCTTTATTTTCTGCTACTTTCCTCTGTGTCCTGGGCTCTAGCCAAGCTAAACAAATACCTTGCCGTTCACTTCATATGTCCAGTGTGTAGTTGAGTATAATGAACATGGTTCCTGGAACCAAACTTTAGTTCAAATACTGTCCTACTACTTATAGATGTGCTCATCCAATCCACAGTCAACACTCAGGAAAGCAATAGTCAGGAAGTCAAACGACGTAGTGCAATAGGCAAATCTGCTGCACAAGACCTCTTTAAAGTGTTCAAGAGCAAAGACACCAGTCTGATGACTCAAGCCATCTATTTTCAACAGTCTCATATGCATGTGAAAATTGGACACTGAATAAGGAAGATCACAAAGAGTAGATGCATTTGTGTTATGGTGTTGGAGAAGAATATCAAAGTACTAAGAATTGAGAGAAGAACAAGCGAGTCTGTGTTGGAAGAAGTACAGTTAGAATAGGTCTTAGAAGCCAGGATGGTGAGACTTGGCCTCATTCTGCAGACATGTTATTAGAAGGGACCAGTCTCTAAACAAGGACATCATGCTTGGTGATGTGGAGGTTCACAGAAAAAAGGAAGAAAGACCCCAATGAGATGGAATGATACAGTGGCAGAAGTATTTTGTTCTGTTGTACATAAGGCTGCTTTGAGTCAGAACAGACTCGACAGACCCTGACAACAGTAATATACTCATCTAAAACATGGAGATCATATTAATAGTTACATTTTAGGATTACTGAATAGATAAAACAAGATAATACAGTCTGAAGTACACAGTAAAACCCAACCAAAACACTGATGGTTAGAATCACCCACTACCCTTTGCCCAGACCTTGTGTCCCACCTGTAATACCCTCTCTAGGAAAGTCTATCAACTGTATAAAGTCCAATTAAAAAGCTACCTCCATGAAGCCTTCCCTGATCAGCTCAGTCAGAGTTTTGCCTTTCAAATCCTATTATTTTGCTTGTGTTTAGTATATTGTCTTAGTTATTTATGTATATATAATTTTCTCTTCCCTTGCAGTGTAGTGAATTACTTCATATGGCTCTTCTACTCTTTGTCTTTATAACTCCCACCAAACACTTTTTTTTTTTGTTTTTTTCCTGATGAGTCTGGGTGGGAGAAGATGCTGGTAGGATAATATGCTCCAGTTGTGAATGACTGTTAACAGGGAGAAATATAATTGTAAACACTTGGAAATCTAACACGGTTAGTCTGTTTCGCTATCCTGCTGAGTATAAAATGATCCATCTCAGAAGAAAGATAAGAGGCTGTCACTACCAACAAAGACTAACCAGGAGTAAAGTGAATTCTTTGGACCCTGAGATCCAGCACATTGACGCTCCGTGACCCTTGGCTCTGTAATACCAGAGACGTAACAAAGGAGCAGCAGCAGCAGAGCCAAGATTCAGAGCACCAGACGAAGGAGTGGGTTGTCCAATCCACAGAGCAAGTACAGTTGAGTAATTTGGGGCATGAGACTTGCTTGCAGAGTGGGGTGCATACAGGCACTTAATTGTGCCCACCCATGAAGCTAAAAAGCTGAGTGCCCTCAGACCAAGGTTTATGGTGGAGTAATGTGCCCTATGAGCATTTATCAGAAGTGCTACAAGCTTTGTAACATTGCTGGGCAGAAACAAAGGTCAGACTGTGGGCATGGCAAAGGAGAGGCTGTCCTGACTGGAAGAACTGTGTCCTGAGCATTTCTGACCCTGAACTGTAAACAATTAACTTCACTAGTGAACCCCATAACTGAGTCTGGTTTCTGAGTTTTGTGTGGCCATCGTATGGTACTGAGTAATTGAACCTAGCTGAGTAGAAAAGGCTGTGCAGGAATAACTTCTGCCATTTGTACACCCCTCATAACCTCTCAAGAACATGAAATAAGTCAAACAGATTTTTGTTATCGCATATCACTTACTGCATAATTTGTACTCAAGTTATTTTAAATTCCTCTTTTAAAAAAAATGAAAAAGTTCTTCTTAACAGAATCAGCCTGGGTTCAGAGAAAGTTAAGGCCCAAATAATGGTACCCAACCAGAATGAGACCAGGTTGTTTTGGCAAGCACGAGTCTCTGAAGGACTAAATGTCATTTAAAGAGTCACAAAATTCCAATGGCCAATTCTCTGTATTGTTAAATTTCATCCCAACCCTATTCTCAAGAAAAGCCTTCATCAACACCTGAGCTGAGAAAGTAGAGGAAAAGGAACAAGGGCCTAACCTATAGGTCACAGTGTGTCAGGTGAGTATTTTCAGACTCAAGGTAACCTCAAACTTTTTGCAGAATTCCCACCTCTTTTAACAAAGTGTTCTTCGGATGTCTTCTTGGTTTTGCAGATATTATTACATAATTACCAAGTAATATGCCTATTCTAAAGACTCAAAAGCTGGGGAAATGCACAGACCAATAAGCAATGAAATATGACTTAAAACTCATTTTTAAAACTACTATTGCATTTATCAACTTAGCAAGTAATGATAGAAATAAAGCCCAAGACTGGCTGGGCTTTTAAAAAGCTAGTGCACTGCTATGGCACAATAAACAGGCTCAAGTTTTCTAAAGCACAATCTGGCAATGTGTAACAAGAGTTATAAAATTGCTCATACCCTTTGAACCAGTAATCTCACTTTTGGACATATACTCCAAGGAAGCAATCCAAAAGGGAAAAAAACAATTTGTTCAAAGAAATATACGGATACTCTACTTATATTGCATAACTCTGCCTGTGACTCAAACAGGCAGCTAAGAAGGCCTTGTTGGGTAACCTGGGGTAGGCCCGGATGGTAAAATACCACACTCACTAAAAACATTAAACAAGTGTGCTATGTAATACAGAAAAGTGTCCCTGAAAAAAGAACGTTAACTGACAAACAAAAAGGAAAAGTATTCATGCAGATTGACAATTGCCACGGTTTTCAGGGAATAGAGACAAAGTATTTAACAGGTAAGAGCTTTAACTTTGAATGATGGAAATGTTTTAGAACTAGACAGAGGTGGTGGTGGTGGTACAACACTGGATGTGTTTCATGTAGCTTATATTTTTATTATAGAATCAATACTCCTCCAATGTGGAAAAATGAAAAGTTGCAGACAAATCAAAACAAGGTAGAAATCCAAATCCCAACACTCAAGGGTATCTATAGGGGTGGGAGGCTCTGCTGTCAAAGTCCTAGTGCTATATTCCCATAGGGAACAAGGACAACGATCTGCTCCCATCCCACATGCACTACAACATCAATTAACTTTCTAAAAATGTCTTTCTTTAAACAACCATTGACAAATGCTGAGTGAATCCTTTGAAACATCGCCATTTGAATTTGCAACATTAAGTCAAAAGTAATAAAAATTATTAAAGTTAAGCAAGATGAAAAGGTTTTTACTTGAAAAGTCGCAAGATTAACCCACTCAATTTGTCTTTAATACTAACCTACCCAGAAAAGTCAATAAATAAATCTGCTTGATGAGTAATGGTTTTCTATTTTATTACAACATATCTCAGCACTGGTTTTTGGATCAGCCTAAGTGCGATGCAAGAATAACTTTTGGCTTTTCTAAGCAAGTGCAAAACGCTGTTGTTGCAATTTGTTCTTCAGCAAAAAATAAAAATAAAAAGGTACTAGTTGAAATGCAGACTAATGCATCTTTCCGGGACATTTATCCATTAATTCAACCATTGGCATTTTGTTTAGATTTAACTATCCAAAATAAAGACTAAGGTACACCTAACCCAAGCCATGGTATTTTGAACCACCTCATACGCATGCGAAAGCTGGACAATGAATGAATAAGGAAGACCGAAGAAGATTTGATACCTTTGAATTATGGTGTTGGCAAATAATATTGAATATACCATGGACTGTCAAAAGAATGAATAAATCTGTCTTGGAAGAAGTACAACCAGAATACACCTCAAAAGGGAGAACGGCTAAACGTCACCTCATATACTTTGGACACGTTACCAGGAAGGATAGTCACTGGAGAAGGACATCATGCTTGGTAACACAGTGGGTCAGCAAAAAAGAGTAAAACCCTCAAGAAGGTAGACTTGCACAGTGGCTGCAACAATGGGCTCAAACAGCAATGACTGTGAGGATGGTATAGGACCTGGCAAGGTTTCATTGCTGTACATGGGTTCCGTATAATTTAGAGCCGAGTTTACAACAGCACCCAACAACGCCATCCAATGATAGAAAAACACACCCTGAATGGAATTTAAGACTCATTTGTTCTGTGATTCTCAAGTTCGGGGGAGGGAAACTGGAAGAGAGAGGCAGCATACAAAAAAAGCATATTCAACACGGTAAGTTTATATTTTAAAAAACTTACAAATACCCCAATTATTTCTATAATACTAAGGTGCAATGTGTTGGGCAGCTAACTGCAAGGTCAGCCACTCCATGGGAGAAAGCTGAAGCTACCTGCTCTGGTAAGAATTACAGTCAGTCTTGGAAACCCTAAGAAGCAGTTATGAGTAAGAATCAACTTTTGTTTTGGAAAAAAGTAAACTTTGGCAGAATCTTGGCTGGTGATAAGTACAGAGCCAGGACTTGATTTTATGAATATCAGTGATTCTCTCTCAAGAGAAAAGCTGTTGCTGTTAAGTGCCCTGGAGTCAGTTCTGACTCATAGTGACCCTGTATAAGATTTCCAAGGAGTAGCTAGTGGATTTGAACAGCCGAACTTGTGGTCTGCAGTCCAGTGCTTATCCTGCAGTGCCACACCAGGACTCCAAGAGTAAGATAAAACCAAACCAAATCCGTTTCTTTGAGTCAATTCCAATGCATAGCGACCCCATGTGTGTCAGAGTTGGAACTATGCTCCATGAGGCTTGCAATGACTGCTTTTTAGAAATATATCACCAGGCCTTTCTTCTGAGGAGCCACTGTCTTGACTCCAACTTTCAACCTTTAATTAAATACATGAACAATTTATACTAATCTGGGACTGCAAGAGAAAAATAAAGTGTATATCAAAAATTTTCAGGAACCATGAGTACTTTATGTTTATCAAGAGGGAACAAAATAAAAAGGTTAAAACATTCCTTTAGCCTATGTACATTATTTCCTATCTGTATTTCATGTTTGTTCTCACAATTAAAAACTAGTAAAATGAAAAAATACTTCTGACTTGGGAATTTTCAAGTAGTCATTTCCTCAGCTCTTGAATTCTATAATGCATAAGGGGGGCTACTTTTGTTAATATAGATACTTTAGAAGCGAAGGACGTACCATCCACACTTGGTACTTATATGTCTGAAAGCACTGTCTTCTTTCATCTCTCAAGTCTGACAGGCTGACTCGTGTGTGGTGGGTAGCACAGTTGCCTATACTGAATCGCTGCCAATAAAAACACCCAAGGTTCCCGTGTGGGTGGCACCAGGTTAGGCAGGTGCTCTGTGCTGTGGTGAGCTGCACTGTGTTTGGAGTTTAGTTTGTTTTTGTTAGGGTTTGTTTGTTTAATTTAAATATGCGATCAGACTTCTGGTCGGGCTGTGGTAACTCTAAATGGAATTCCATTCTTAAAAATGACTTCACAGGATATCTGATGACTTGGGTAGGAGAGATTATTGATGTTCTAATGAACATATAGGTAAATATTCCACGGAATATAGTTCCAAGTGGGGGGGGGAAAGGGGTGAAGAGGCAGGATTCTGCATTTCTGGAAAACTTTTTGTCATGTGACCCAACCCTCATCTGTGCACACTGCAACTTCTTTATATATAAATAGAAATAATAACACAATACAAGGTTACTATAAATTAAGCACTATATATGGAATCCTTTTCTTTATGGTAAAGGACTATGCAAATTATCACTTCAATATTGATTATTTTTCACACATCTTTCACAAAATACTAATTTGTAGTAGGTGGTTTTGTACTTTAAGCTTAATTCATAAATCACTTGAATTCACCCTCAAAAAATTTCAAAATGCAGCTACTCCCAAACAAAGCAAGTACATCAAACGTGATGACAGTTACATAAAATCATGTCTGAATGTTGTAACATAAAAACATAACTAACTATTTCACTGGAATCTCACAATGAATAGGACCACACAAAAGAAGGACACACACAGTACAGAGGCTAAAAAGAGACAAGCCACGTTTGGGAAAGTACTAGACCAACCTGAGCAGAGCACAAAGAGCAGAAAGGGAGAGCAGGAGCAGCAAGGCTGGAGGGCCAGAGAAGAGCTTGTAGGCTTTTGATGGGAAGAGTTTGAGGTCTCCCTAAAACTGGCATCACTGCTGGCTTCAAGACAGAAAATTGATATGGCCCACCATTTTAGCACCATCAATTATGTATAACTTATGAATTAAATTGTGTCCCCAAAAAGTATGTGTCACCTTGGCTGGGCCATGTTTCTCAGTGGTTCGGCAGTTGTGTACTGATGTGGAATCAGTTACAAGGGGGTCAGGGTGGGGTGCCACACCCTTAATTAGGTCACAGCCCTGATGTGAAGTTAGGGGAGTTTACCTGCATCACCTTTTATCGTACGAAAGATGAAAGGAGAGAGAAGTGAGCAGAGTCAAGACATGCCTCCTACCACCAAGAAAATAAAGTTCGGAGCAGGGCACATCCTATGAATCCGGGGTTCCTGTGCTGAGAACCCAGGGAAGACTGATGCCAAGACACAGGGAAGCCGAGCCCATAGGCGTTGAAAGGAGATCCGGACCTTCCCCCAGAGTGGACAACGAGAGAAAGCCTTCCCTAAGAGCTGGTGCGCTGTATCTGGACTCTAGCCTGCTAAACTATGAGAGAACAAGTTTCTGTTCGTTAAAGCCCTCCATGGGTGCTATTTCTACACAGTAACAACGTACAACTAGCGGCAGGGAGACCAGGTAAAGGGGAATGGCAGCAATTGAGTTCAAAGTAATGAAGGTCTGAATTAAGATACAGTTGTTACGATGCATTAAGGAAGTAAACACAAAAGGACTTTACATAATTAAACAAAGCGGGGTTGGGGGAGGAGGAAGAGGGCAAATTCAGAAATGAAGATGAAGTTCAGGTTTCTGACGTAAGCAACCAGAGGCACCACACACTGAGAAAGAATTCAGAAAGAGGGACACGTCTGTTTGTGGGTGAGCTGTTGTTTTTGCTGGTGGAAGAAGACTGTAAGAAGTGGCTAAGTAAACGAGTTCAGGTTTTGTTTGGGGGTATTGTTTTGTTTTTTTTTGTTTTTGAGGTATCCAAATAGAATTGCCAAATCTGTGAGAGAGAAGAGATTTGGAAATAATAGTCCCAAGATGGTGGTTGGATTCACCCTGTGTATGAGACACTCAAGGAGAGCAGGAAAAGTGAAGCAAACATGACCTGGGGCTGAGTCTCCAGGAGCTGCAATGTAGGTTCAGCAAGGGCCCATATAAATAGAGGTAGCAAATCACATCAGGAGCACAGGACACAATTTATTCTAAAAATACCTTAAAACCTCTTCTGAAATGTCCGGTATGTATTTATTTTGGGTTGACTGATTGTATCAATAAAAACTCATGATAAAACAGGAAAACTCATATTGTGTATTTAATTAGAATTCACTACACACTGTTCAGGAATCCTGGTGTGGCGCTGTGGAATAAAGCACGGGACCATAAGGTCAGTTTGAACCACAAACTCATCAGCCACTCCTTGGAAACCCTATGCAGGGTCACTGTGAGTTGGAACTGACTGGACAGGTCTTACCAACAACAACAATAAACTATTCGAACTATTTACTATTCAGTCTTGCTCTGAATCCAGAAACATCCCTGATATGGAGCATGAAATGTACACATCATACTTATTATTCAAAATTCCTGGAGCCATTATTGTGGTATACACAAAAATGTTCAGATGAGTTTATCTGGAAGGATAGGGTTGAATGTTCCAAGATGCAGAAGAATGAGGGAAATTCATGCACTAAAGACTCCCATAAATAAACAGATTCTGTTAGCTTTTTTTCAACCTCTCTTCTAGAGTAACAACCAGTATTGTTCTTACAGAGAAAGATGTATAGGACCATGAACCAGATTTACTAGCGCACTAAAAATACATCAGCAAAGCACCATTGCTAAAAACTGTCCTAAGATACAGAACTGGTTATGCAACTAACCTTCAAAAAAAAAAAAAGAAAAGTCAGGCACAGTGGTTAAATTCTGAACTATAGCCCAAACCTGCAAGTTTACGTGTTAGTATTGTTGTTGTTGTTGTTAAGTGCTATCAAGAAGCGGCAAATGAGTTTGAACTGCCGACTTTATGGTTCAAACTGACTTGCCATCAAGTCCTTATCCTACAGTGTCACACCAGAATTCTAGTTGTTAGCATATGAATGCAATATATACATATTAGTATCCTGTGGCGTTGTGGGTTAATGCGCTGGACTGCAACGTCAGGTTGAACTGCAAGGTTGGTGGTTCAAGCTCACCAGCCACTCCTCAGAAACCCTATACTGGGTCACTAGGACTCAACAGCACTTAACAACAACAACAAACACAAAAACTTGCCAAAAAAAAAGCTTTAGGAAGCTTTAAAAAAAAGCTTGGAGTTTCAGAAGACTATATTGAGAGGTGCTGCAAGATGCATTCATCCCTAAATCCTACTTTGTGACCTTGACTGTATAGAGCAATCTGCCTCCATCCAGGGAAAACAGCTGCATTAAAGATTACAACCCAAGAACTTCCCTTCCAGGATGTTTTTGATAGCCCACTTTTCTTTAAACTATTGAACCTTGAATATCTTAAATTACACTTTAAATATCTTGAGAGGAGTATAATGTACCATTTCCCAAAATGTATTTAGCCACAGACCTTCACTTTCAAGAAAGGCTATTAAGAACATATTTTCATACTTTGGGAATAACTGAAAGAAGCAAAGTTCTTCTTCACTAAGCCTCTGGACCACAAAGACACTTTTGTTTTTAAGGATACCATTAACTACCCTAAATATTGATTCCAAGAACATAGCTGTTTTAGATGTTTTAAAAGGCAACATACCATTTCAGTAAGAAAGTAGCTAAGTAAACTAAATAACCTGTCACAATCCTCTAGAGAGTCAGTCCATGGCCTTGACTCAAGAAGATAAAAAGAACCCTAGCACTTCATCAGTTCCATGAAAGACCTTTTTCTAATATCCAGTAGTGCTAGATACCAAACTTGTGATTTCCAAGGGAAAACAATGTTCCAAGTAATTATAGTACCAGGTTTAGTTTTACCAAAAGTGTCTGATTCTCCTCCACCAGAAAAAGAAGCATACACATGTGAACAGGTAAACACTAAACACAGCAACTGAAAGCTTTGCTTGTCCCTTATGACTATGTTATTGACCCCACAGGCAGTGTGAGGGATATCCCAGATGCCAGGTCAGCAGGGGCTGGACACTATGATAGAGCTGTGAGGCACTCAGCACTTTTAATTGGCTCCACTAACAAACTTGGAGTCTGGCTTGCCTTAGTTCCATAAAATGAGATTTATAACCATAGAAAGAAGTTACCAAATGCCTTTCACATACCACCACTACCACTCACTGAACTTTCCCTAAAATTTCAGCTTTTCAGACAAGATCAAGTCCTGTCACACTGCAGATACCTCAGGGAAGGTATTTTATTTGTCTTTTTACTTACATGTATCCCACAGGAGCTTGTAAATTGCTTGGGAGCAGCAGCCCTGTTCGGTGCCAGACAGTCTTAACTTCAGGTCCAGGAGACAGCAGTTAAGTACTAGATAACCATTTGTAGGATTGATGAGAATTAACCTAAAGATGTGTCTTATATCTTATATGAGTGAATCTCTGCAGGTCTTTTCCTGAGAAATTCTAATTGGATCAATAGTTATAAGAATTGTCCAAGGAAGTCTTGAAGACAGGCTTTACTTCATTCTCCTGGAAACTTTCCTTTGACATGGATCAGTTCAAAAGGAACATTTTCTGGGTCATAAACTCATGGTTCTTCAAAGGAAACCCCAGACTGTTTTCTGTTTTTGTTTTTTAATGTTTTATTGTGAGTAATGTGATAGTTTACATGGCAGATCATCAACTTTCCATTCATTCTATTGTATCATTTCATTGCCATGGTTACAATACCCTCCATGCATCATTAACCAACCAAAGGGTACACCCTGCAAGCCTGCCCGCTGGTCATCAGCACACAGCCCCTCTCCCTCTCTGGGTCTAGAGTCCCCATCTCTCCACGTCACGGTCTCTGCCTCCATCTCTGGCGTCAGTTTCTCTGAGTAGGGTCCCGCACTCCGCTCTTCTCCCTTGATGGTCCCAGGGACATCCGCTCCTGAACTGCACAGTCAATCACTCCCCTCCTTTTACTACAAAACGTCTATCTTTACATTTCCAACCCTCACAGTCAGTCCTGATAACAATTATTCACTATTGTGCCACATGAGTGCTATCCCCATCTCCTTTCTTCAGCCATGCCCAGACAGATTGGATACTACTCAGTGAAGATTCTACCTTCCCCACCCTGTCTGTAACTAGGCTCCCTCTTGAAAGCTTGTAAGCCAGTCACTTCTAGCCTTTGTAGCCCCCCCATTTTGGATAGCCAATGTCCAAGTTGCCCATCCCTGTCTACCCTGTGTATGCAGGGGGTGGGAATGATCCTTGTTGTAAAGATTTGTTCCCTCTTTTGAGCTCCTGCATCCATAAGTGTAGGTCAAGTTCATCAAATTGTATCAGATTACTCTTTTTTTCCTCTTCTTTCTTCTTCTAATTGAGTTCTGAGCATCCAGTCATTGAAGCCAGGACAAGTGGGTATTATCTGCATGTATGGGTGTTCTTATGCATATGCCCTCTCTTCTTAGCAGCTGGATGCTTCACTCTCCACTCTAGTTCTCTGTAGCTATGTCACTGACTCTGGGCCCAGGAGTCCCCAGGTCTTGCCACACTGCTGGCCAACCAGGTCTCTACCTGTGTTCACAAGAGCCAGACTGTTATTTGAATGCCATATGAAATTATCTCATTTCTCCATGAAAATCTCTCTACACTTCAAAAACGTAATTCCAAAGAGACATATTAGTAACTGAAATTGTTTGTTGACAGTAAGGTTAAGATCAAGAACAAGAACCCTAGTCTTTCAGATATCTTTGGTAAGCCCAGAGTGCCTGGTATAGTATTCACACAGCCACTAATGCTTGAATTAGTCAACAACATAGAGAAGGTTGAATTGGCAACTGTTTTCTAGCCAATTCAATATGATCAGACTCCAACCTCTGGAGTCAGATTTTCCTGGGGTTAAATCCTGGTTCCACTGTTGACTTAAATTCTGTTAGCCAAAATGTTCACATCTTAAGAGATAGTAACAAAACCTCTCTCATGGGGTTTCAACAAGATATAAACAGGAATACATGTGAAGAGTGTAACGCTGGGTCTGGCACGTAGGAGGCACTCAAAAAATGCGAGCTATCATTTGGACCTACCTCCCTGAGTAAGTAATCCCTAAGTAGAAGCTAATAAAAACGTGGAGACAGACAGAATTACCTGTCCTTTAGTGTGGCGCTGTAGAGTAAACTTCAAATTATAAGGTTGGTTTGAAACCACAAGGTTGGTGGTTCAAACTCACTGTCGCTCCTCAGAAGTCCTATACTTGGGTCACTACGAGTCGGAACTGACTCAATGGCACTTAATAACAACAACAACAACGTCAGGGTTATCAATCATGAATAAGGTAATAGAAAATGAACGAAAATATTAAAACATAAAATCCTTAAATTCCAGATAATTTTTTTCTTATACTTGAAATTTGCATATATTTGATCACAGATGATTCATCAGTGGAATAAAAAATGAAAGATGCTGCATAGTCAAACATCAAAGCAGGTATTCTCAAACACCTGAATATCTGTACAGATGGCAGATATATTGAAAAACTTACACACATGCTGTGTATTTACATATGTGTCTGTGTACACAATTCTTAATGACTAGCTTCAAGACTATCTTATCACTTTTTTTTTTTCTTTTCACAACTGAGGTTAAATCTGTTTCTTCCTCAACTCTTAACATGTTATCAGTTGTAAGTGCCTAGTGCCATCATTCAACTGGCAAAGTGGCAGCGTCAATGGGCTGACGCGTGGTAACAATTGTGAGGTTGGCCCAGGACCGGGCAGTGTTTTGTTCTGTTGTGAATAGGGTCACTATGAGTCAGTACCGATTCAATGCACCTAACAACAACAAGTGCGCTGGACCCCTTTGTAGGAACTGGATAAAGGTCACCAAGAGCTTAAGCTGGGTTTTCATACTTCACTCACTCCTGAGTTGAGCACTTTTGTGCAAAAGCACAACCGTATGTGGCCTGCATAACTACATGGTACATACCCACTGCAACTGAAAGAGCTGTCAAGAATTTAGCTAAGGTGAAGTGGCCAGGAGGCAGGCTTGCAGAATGTACTCTTTGGTTGCTTAAATTATTATATATTCCTGAATGTTTTGGTGTACATCCTCCTGCCCACAAATTAACATTTTTTAATTGTGCAGGCTCAAATGTTACCTTTTCTATTTCTTTCTCAAGTTTTGTTCTGCTCACCATTATATCATGGGTCATTTTCAATATTTTATATCCATATGAGGCATTTCATTAATTTTACTTACTAGTAAATTTAAAAGCATAATATCTCAGCTTATTATAAAAATATATTTTGTGTGAATCATTATACAGTTCACTTATATATATTATTATGTATTCTCACTTAATCTTATATGTAATTCTCATTTGAATGTCATTTTATTATTTGCTATGATGTCTATTATTATCTGATACTATCTTTGTTAACTCCTGTCTTCAAGCATTTTGAATAAATCAGATAACACACACACACACATACTGAGTAAATGGAGAAAGATATTCATCAAAGAGTTCAGGAGGACAAACCAGGTACCTTTCCCTTCCCTCACCTTCAGCTCCCCAGTATTGGATATTGTACCCAATAGTTTTAGAGGTGGGTGGTGAGTAGAGGGTAGAGGTTTTGTCCCTGGCAAAGCTATAGTCTTTCCATAGCAGTTCTCTCTAGCTCTAGCTCTAGCTCTAACTCTATCTCAGGGAAGAAGGGAAAAAAGAAGAGAATCCTGAGATCATCTTTAAACCTAAAACCAAAAATATTCCCTGAAGTCTTCTAGAAGTATCTATCAAATTGGCAACACAACTCTAAAGATTAAACAGGAAACTTAGAGGACAGTGAATATATGTTAATGGGGGAGGAACAACTCAAAGGAGAGTGTGAATGCTTGCTTACACAACTTAAAGAATGTCATCAATCACTGAATTATACATATGGAAATTGTTTGTGTGTGTTCTGTGTATTTCTCAACACAACAGCATAAAATAGAATTGATTCCATCATTTTAAAAAGAAGAGAGGGGGGTAAAAACTATAACCACCAACGGATCTACTGAGTTTGCCAAAATGGTCATTAAATGACTGCTGTTGGTTGGACTGCATTAAAAATCTTAATTGTTGTTGTCGTTGTTGTTTTGTGAAGTGTTGTCAAGTCGGTTCCCACCCATAACAACCCTGTATAGGGTTTCCTAGGAGAAACTGGTGGATTTGAACTGCCAACCTTGTGGTTCAAACTGACGATGCTACACCAGGACTCCTGGGTATTCCCAGACAACAATTTGCTAATTGATGTAAAAAGTAGTGTTCAAATGTTGACTAAACCACTTCTGAGTCTTTCTTGAGCTTTTCCCTTCCAGATACCCAATACTTATCTACAAAAGACACAAAATTACTTTTGTTTATTTTTTTTATTGCTTTTGTAAATTTACTTTTATTTTTATTTTTTTACTATTTGTTTTTTTATTACTTTTGTAAATTTACTTTTGTTTATTACTTCATACCCACATTTGTCTTGCCAAACTGTATGGTGGTCGCCTTCACTAAAAAGTAAGGGCGCAACTGCTGTTGTCAAATGCCACTGAGTTGGTTTCTACTCATAGTGACCCTGTATAGGGTTTCTGAGGAGCAGCTGGTGGGTTTGAAACTGTCAACCTCGTGGTTCTCAGATTACATTACACTCTTGTACCTAACTCTTTTGACCTGAATTACACAGAGTTTCAACAGCTACTTAAGGAGTAGAAATTCTGGGTTAAATACCGTGTCTCACTCACAACCACAAGAAGACAAAGTACAAAAATATTATTACAGCATTGTGCATAATAAATTGGAATCAATATAAATGTCTATCAAAAGGAGAAGACATAAAGAAAAGCATAATATGATATTTATACAATTCTTGTTGAGTGTCAAGTCAGTTC
Source organism: Chrysochloris asiatica (assembly GCF_000296735.1). Classification (NCBI taxonomy): domain Eukaryota; kingdom Metazoa; phylum Chordata; class Mammalia; order Afrosoricida; family Chrysochloridae; genus Chrysochloris; species Chrysochloris asiatica. The sequence goes on from NW_006408545.1 coordinate 16,255,213, forward strand.
TGATTCATAGTGACCCTGTATAGGGTTTCCAAGGAGCAGCTGGTAAGTTTAAACAGTCAACCTTGTGGTTTAAACAGAACCACTGGTCCAGTGCTCATCCTACAGCACCACACCAGGACTCCATATTCATACAATGGAACCCATATAAGTTCAATCGCAAACGTAATGCTGAATAGAAGAAAAGCAATTTGTACGGTTCATATAACAGTTCATAGTACTGTTCATATAAGGATTAAAAACCTACAACTGCTATCTCTGTTTTAAAGAAATTGTTGTGACTACAGTCCTGCATGTTCCTCTACAGACACTGAACACCTAAGGGATATAGAAATTTAGGGTTGAAAAGTGCCTATCAAGTGTATTAAGTTCCCCCCAAAACACAGAGATGGAGCCTGAGTAAGGACAGTAGTTGCCATAACTTAACCTCTGAAGACAGAAGATGTGTGTTCCATCTCCATTCGGCTATCTACCATGACACTTGATTTCACAGAGCTTCAATTTTCTCACCTAAATAGGGTTAACAATACCCACCTCATAGGATCAAGTGAAGTATATAAAAGTGTTTCAAAAAAAGTTTTACACTTGTTTTCCGCCTCATCACTCAATAATATAATAACGCTATGCATGCAAATACGCTGACTGCATATTTTTCATGTTTGCTGTGTGTAAAAATTGTCACAGAAAACAACAGGGGTAAATATCCGTCGCCCCACCCACTCAGTCCCAGATCCCGCTGCATCCTTTGCTTTTCTGTATTTCGCACAGCTGGGGGGCGGGGGGGGGTGCAGTCACTGAAACTAACATTGGAACTCCTGGTGACCTTGAGATAAAACTCTTTCGTCAAGCCACCTCCACCACCGTTCTGACACACACATTCCTATGCAGTCCCAGAGCAAATGAACAACAACCCAGCTGTCATAGTCACTAAAGAGACCCTCAAAATGAACACACGACGTGTTTGGAGTAGGAAGGTTGGTTGTTTTCAAAATGAAGAGGAAAAGCTACCGTGTACTCTAGCGCCTACTCTGCAGAGACGAAAGGAGAAGACCTGGGCACAAAAGTTCTGCGTCTTGTTTCCAAACACACAATACAAAGGCAGACACCCCAAGGCCCCCGGGAGCGGCAGATCTGCTCGCAGCAGCACCCACCACCTCCCACACGCAGGATGCGCTCTCAGCGCAGCGCCTCACCTGTCTTGAAGACCATCTTGTCCTGGTCGTTCGACCCGAAGGTCTTCAGCATGGACACGAAGAGCACCCCGCAGGCGTTCTGGATACCAAATACAGACCCGTTGCACCACATGGCCGCCAGCATCACCAGCCAGCCCCAGCCGCCCTCGGGGGGCTCTGGGGGATCGGAGCCTACCGGGTCCGTCAGTTCCACCTCCTCGGCGGCCGCCTCGGGGCCATCTGAGGGTCCCGGGCCGGGCAGCGGAGCGGTCTCCATGGGCTCATGGTAGGGTGGCGGCGCCTCGTTCGTCTCCAGCGCGGCAGCGGATTCCTCTTCGGAGGGCATCATGGCCCAAGGCTGCCCACTCGGCGCCGGGAAGTGCGAGAGGCAAGAGTTCCCGGCAGCTCCTGTAGGAGGTGCCGGGAGGGCTAGTGAGGCCGAGGCGAGGGATCTGGAGCTCCTGGAGAGAAGGCAGGCGGCGCAGGGCACCGAGGCTGGAGGGAGCACAGCAGCGACGCCCGAGCAACTCAACGATCGGAGCTTTAGGCTGCGTGCACCACGAGCCCACACCTGCACCCGGAGGGCGGCGGATCTTAAATACGCCCATCCCCTCGAGCTGGGGGCGTGGCCTCGGAATGGCAGAGGTGGGGCTCCGCGGAGCTGGTACAGTCCCGGCGCCCTACTCTCCGCCTTTTGTGGACCCAGGTGTCTACCGACAGAGTCCTGAGTATGTCAGAGTCTATGCGCGCGTCTTGGGACTTCTTCCTACCCAGTGGGAATCGCAAAATATGTCTATCATGCCACCTTAGAGTATGAGCACCAGGGGCGCGTCTGGGTGGGACATCAGAAGAACAGTAAAAGTTCTTCTTTAACCTGAAAAAGCGTCACCAACAAACCCTAACATTGTCTCTTTGTTTTGTATTTTATCATTTACCACTTTCATTAAAGTTCCATTATGTTGCCTGCCTACTCAAAAAGGAAGTCGAAAGAATCAGAGGCCTTACTTAATTCTTCTGTTCAAGTCTTCCAATTCATATGCAATTTCCTATGAATACCTGGTACACTGAAGATGCTCTTTTTGGAGGATAGAGAATAGTACCAAAGTCTTCAACCAACAAATATTACTGAAAGACAGCTAGAAAAGTGTCTTTTTAAACTGCAGCACAATTGTTTTGTCTTTAAGCCCAAATTAAAACTCCTTTACTCCCTGCCTCTCCACCTCTTCCTCACCCCCTACTCCCTTCAAGCATGGAGTATCAAAGTCTGTAAAAGAAAGGAAATGTAGCAACGTCATATTGCTCACGCTCTTTAATTTCACGGTTACTGGGATACTTCATTTCAAAGTCAAAACATACTAGTCTCCTTATGTGCCTGCCACTGTGATGGAGACTGCAAGGGTGTACGCGAACGAGTGTTATTTAATTGCTCACGTTTGTGCCTCCACAAATTCATAAACTAGTAAGAAACACAAAATCCTGGGACAGAATAGGAGTGCAGATGATAAGCATTATAATAAATGATAAATGCATTACAAAGTGAGATGGGTGGTTGTTGTTAAGCGCAGGCAAGTTGGTTCCCAGTCATAGCGACCCCAGTATAGGGCTTCTGAGGAGTGGGTTTGAATGATCTACTTCGAAGTTAGCAGTCTTGTGCTTAAATTCTCTTTTAAACACTAGAAAAGAGCTTCTGTAGAAAGCAGACTTTGAGCTGAGCCTTGAATCAAGCACCGGACTTCAATGGGCAAAGATGAGGGGAGAGTAGAGGTGCATTCCAGAGAAAAATATGCAAAGCTAAGGAAAGATAGGTGAACTTGGGGAACACAGTTCAAGGATAATACGCCTCGAGAATGAGGTTAGAATAGTAAACTAAGGAAATAGTCACACACGTGCACAAAGATGAAGGTTCAAGCATTACCCTGGTTGTTGAAAACAGGAAAATTGGAAGCAAAAATGTGCATCAGCAGAATATCTAAAAGTTAGCAGTTCATCTATATTTATTGACCTAGAAAAGTGTCCACAACATATTATTGAGCCAAGAAAGCACTCAAATATATATATATGGATTATAACACAAAATAGAAAAGAAATATTCATGAGTTCATAATGATGTAAATAAACCATTGAATAAATAAATAAGTAGATGGAGAAGAATAGCTAAATACCTCTTGCAGAGGAATTCCAACTAATTTATGTATCTATTCCACTCTCAAGAACTCAGTGGCTCTGTAGGATGAGCGCTGGACTGAGTACCACAAGGCTGTGGTTCGAGCCCATCTCAGAAACCCTGTTGTTGTTATTGCTGTGTGTTGTCAAGTCATTTCCAACCCATAGAGACGCTGTATAGGGCTCAAGGTAATCTTGAACCGTAGATTTTGTGGTTCAAACTGACACTGCAGTCCAGTGCGTTAACCCACAGTGCCACACCAGCAATTAGTTGGAACCAGTTTGAGGGCATTTACAAGAACTCCACCCTCAAGGAGGTAAAGTACAACTTTTCTCTCCATAAGTGTAGACTGCACAGAGTGACTCCCTTCCAAATGTTGTTAAGTGCTAAGTCAGTTCCAACTAATAGTCATCCTGTATAGAGTTTCCCAGGAATGGCTGGTGGGTCTGAACCCCTTACCTTGCTGTGAACAGTCCAATGTGAACAGCGCCACACCTGAAAAGCATATTGTACAAAAACCCGTTGCCATCGAGTCAGTTCTGACTCACGGTGGTGGTGGTGTGACGTGAATTTGGTTCTGACTCATAGCAACCCAGCATAGGGTTTCCAAGGCAATAAATCTTGACAGGAGCAGAAAGCCTCATCTTTCTCCCGTGGAATGGCTGGTAGTTTTGAACTGCTGATCTTGAAGTTAGCAGCCCAACTGGTAACCACTACGTGACCAGCCCTCCTTATTCTGACTCATAGCAACCTTATATATGGAAAAAGAAAGTAATAACTTTAACGTACAGAAATATGACAAATATTACTTCAACAAGGTGATCAAAGTTAATATCACCAGTGATACATTATGTTAATAATAGAAGGTCACCTGGATATGCTGTAATGTAAATAATATTTTACCTCTGTGGTCTTCCTCCAAATGCCCATAATCCCAGTCTAATTTTGAGAAAAATATTAGACAAATCTTAGTTAAGAGACATTCGACAAGACACCTGGTTAAGCATTTGGTTACTAACCAAACGATTGTCAAGTTCGAACCCACCAGTCACTGCATGGTAGAAAGATATGGAGTCAACTTCTATAAAGGTTTGTTGTTGTTGTTGTTAACTGTCATCCAGTTAGTTCTGACTCAGAGCAACCCTGTATTAGTTTCCAGGGAGCGGCTGGTGAGCTTGAACCACCTATGTTGCAGTTCAAATGACCTTGTAGTCCAGCACATTAGCCCACAGCGCCACACCAGGACTCACCTGGAAACACTAGGAAGCTGTTCTACTGTGCTTGATATCAGTTGATATGGGTTGGAATAGCCCCCATGGCAACCCATTACTTTCCAATATTGTCAAGGCCACTAAAAGCAAGGAAAGTCTGATAAACTGTCACAGCTCAGAGGAGCCTAAGGAAAGACTAAATGCATGTGGTATCCTAGATGGTATGTTGGAAAAGAAAAAGTTTTCACATTCACTGAAGATTAACATAATCGGAATAAATCATGTTACTTATATTTGTACACTATATAGAGAGAATATTATTTTTAAATATATGGTTCATTCTCAAAATTCTTTTCTGTTGACATGTCAACATTCTTTTTTCTATTTTTTCTTTTTTAAGCATTAAGCAGTGTACCTTATTGTCAGAATTGCTAAAGTCTGACGCTTCTCAGAGATGGTTGGTTTCGAAGAGCTCTGACTTAAAGATTAGAGTGTTAATGTCTGCAAAACACTTGCACAAGCCTGACACACAGCCAGCTCTTAGCAAATGTTAATGGTTGTTAATTTTTATTATTATTGCTATTGATTACACCAATGTTTGTTTCTAATAGCCCCTTCACCATTGTTTTATTGCAAACAAAGTAATTCAAAGGGGTGTTCATATTTTAATAAAACACTATTTTTTCAAGCACAAAAATCTCAGATCTGGAAATTAAAATACAAAAACCTTTAAATATAGAGATTCAGACACCCTTGTCCTCAGCTGGGAGAAAGATGAGAGACTTTGTGCTCCTGTAAAGATTTACAGTCTCTGAAACCTCGTCAGGATAGATGTGAGTCAGATTAGACTCGTTGGTAGTAGCTTGGGTTTTCTTTTGGTTCTTTGTCCTCAGTTGGAGACCGGGTGGTGCATTGATTTAGCCATTGGGCTCCCAACAGAAAGGCTGGCATTTTGGATCCACACGCTACTCCGTAGGCGAAAGATGAGGCAGTTTGCTTCTAAGTATTTACAGCCTTGGAAACCCTACAGCACAGCTCTACACTGTCCTATAGTCTCGCCCTGAATTGGAATAGACCTAACAGTAGTGGGTTTGGTTTTTGTCCTCAGCTATTATGTTAGTATTGTTTAAGATTTTTTTTTTTCCTTTCCACTAGTCACTCTTTTCACAACTCACAGTTTGGGGTAGGGAAAGGCAAAACCTGATACAGTCTCTCTCACTACTAATTTGATCTGTTTGACAAGGTTGGCTCAGTAACTCCAGGGTAAAGTACACCCACTCCTCACTTATCAACATGGTTAGGTTCCAGGTTGTTGTGTGAAAATAAGCATTATGCAAAAATGGAGGATGACCCCATCAAATCACAAAATGTAGGATGACTACATCATTACATGATCACCAGAGCACTGAGAATTATGGCCCAGCCAAATTGACACATAACCTTAACCAATAGTCAGCATTATTTTCACCTTACACCATTTTTTTTTTTTTTTTTTTTTTACCATTAGACATACGGCATTAATGCGTAAAATAGTCACATATGGGGTGTTTTTTGTTTTTTATTATTTTTGTAAACGCAAAATTGTCAGATAGTGAAATAGTTGATAAGTGAGAAATAGGTATTTTCTTCTACACCACAATCTGAATGGAGGATGCATGTAGAAGTTTTACCAACAAAAACTGAAGTTCCAATCAAGTTACTCTAGTGAGGAGCTTTGCTTTCATTCCCTCTCTTCCCTTTGCTTTTCTCAATTTTCTAAGTTGGCAAAAGGAAAGAAAATATCTTTATGTAAAATGAAATAGAATGAAAGCAGTTTGTAAACTATAAACTGCCTTTAACATTAAAATTAAGCTATTACTTTAGTTTTCTGTATTCCATGAAATATATTAATTTGTGATCCCCAAATTGAATTCTGGCTTGAAATTGAATTATTAAATCAGGGAAGTCTGTTTTTGGCACTTTTGTTATCTTACTCTAAATGGAAAAAACAAATCAGATTTATTGTTTGAATGTTTTATGAAAAGGAGTTTTTACTTCTTAGTGCCAGTTAACTCCTAGATGAAGCAAAGTCTTAAGTGCTAAGGGAAGCTCTAGTCTATTTCTGTGTCTATACTTACTACTGACTCACATTTTGTTATTAGGCGGACCTTTTAACTTCTCCATATGAAAATAAAAAATTGTTTTATGTAAAAATGGTGTAGCAGGGACATCAGACTTCTCTAACTTCACAAAGGGAAAGGAGAATAAAGATCCGAAGTCCGAGGCTGATTGCTATGAAGCAGAGATCAAACGTACCTTCTCTCTTCAACCTTTTTACTAATTCTGACATCAGCCATCCTTCCCACAGCACTCTCTACTTGGGTCGACAGTTCATTGCAATGGCCACACAACATTTACATAATACTCACAATTCTGAGATTTATTATGGAAGCATCAGACTACAGGATCAGGAGTGAAACCAGATACAGATTTTCAGTTAGGCCAGGCTCTTCTCAGCCACAGCCACAGGAGGTGTCTCTCTGTTCTCTCAGGCCCTCAGTCCACTAACAATAAGTGCCCACAGGTAACCCACTCCACCAGTAAGACTCAGTCCAAAGGCACTCAGCTCTCTCACTCAGTGGGTCAGAGAGCCTAATTCCACCTACAAGTGACCAGAGATACTCATTCTACCAGGAAGCCCACTGTCTGAAGGCACTCAGTTTTCTAGTTCCATAGACCAAGAAGCCCACTGCATCTTCTCTTGTGGATTTCCTGGTTCTGCTGCCTCTGTTCTGGTGTTTTTCTGCCACTGAGTCTCCCTGTCACTGGTGTTACAACTCTCTCCCTCTGTCTCCTGGGTCTAGTAGGTTCTCAGCACAGGGATCTTGGTCCAAAAGACATGCTCTATTCTCAGATCTTCTTTCCTGATGGTAGCCAGGGCCCCCTCTCTTTGCTCCCTTCTTTCTACTTTTATCTCTTATGTGATAAAAGGTGTGACTTGAGTGCATCCCACCCTAATCCTGCCTCATTAGCAAACAGAACCTAATTGTCCTAACCTAATCCTGCCTCATTAACACATAGAAATCAGGATTTACAACAGACACAATGGGGGATAATTCAATTAGATCACAAACTGGAATGCAACCACACAATACTGGAAATCATGGCCTAGTAAATTGACAAATAACCACAGCCAGCACAGATCCCATACACCCTGTTTGTGTGCTTCCACCCAATGATTGTATGGGAGTCATAAAGATTATAGCTAGAAGAACCATATTAAATAATTCATTGCACCACAGCTTATGTAAAACTACTTCACAGTGATGGTATGTTCTTTAATGAGGTCCTGTGTATTGAGTACTTTGAGACCATCAGATAAAAGGATCTGTAGACTATAAAAAGATGTCATAGTTCATTAAGCCTACATCACAACAGTATCTTACATTTATACAGGCCTTTTCATCTATGTTGCTGTTGTTGGGTGTCATTGAGTTGATTTCAATTTATAGCAACCCTTATGCACAACAGAACACAGCTACCTGGTCCTGTGCCTTCCTCATGGCTATGTGTGAGTCCACTGTTGTAGCCACTACCAATGCATCTCCTTGAGGGTCTTACTCTTTCCCTCGCTACTTTATCAAGCATGATGTTCTTCTCCAGGGACTGGTCCCTCCTGGTAACATGTCCAAAGTATATGAGATAAAGTCTCACCTTCCTTGCTTCTAAGGAACATTCTGACTAGACTTCTTCCCATACAGATTTGTTCATTCTTCTGGCAGTCTTTGCCAACACTGTAATTCAAAGGCATCAATTCTTCTTTGGTCTTCCTTATTCATTATCTGGCTTTTCCATGCACATGGGGTGGTTGAAAAACACCATGGCTTATATCTGGTACACCATAGTCTTCAAAGTGACATCTTTGCTTTTTAACACTTTAAAAAGGTCTTTTGCAGCAAATTTCTATTATACCTATTATTTATTAATTAAAATATCTGTACTTTACTCCTTACTGTATTCAGAAATACCAATAGTTCTTTATTTAGGGCAGTCACATTCTTTAGCTAAATATTAACTTTTTCCCTTTCCAAGAAATTTTCTTCATCTAGTTCAGTTCAGCATAGTTTCTCTTTAAGTTCACTGAATATACTAAATACTAAAATATTAAATGTGTGGTTAATAAATGACATGAACTACTTTGCTATCATTTAATCAGTGTTTTTAATCGAGTGATGCATAGTGCTTTAGTGACCTACCAGGCTGTAAATCTTTACCAGAGCAGAAAGTCTCATCTTTCTCCAGCGGAACAGCTGGTAGTTTCGAAGTGCTGTCCTTAAGGTTCGCAGTCCGATTCATAAGCACTATGTTAACAGAGATCCTAACAGAAATACCACAAATGGATGGCTTCAACATACAAATTTATTCTCTCTCAGTTTAGGAGGCTGTAAGTCTGAATTCAGGGTCGCTGTGAGACAGAACCAACTCGTCGGTTTCGACAGCACTAAACAGTAACAAGTCTGAATTCAGTGCACCTGTCGGCTCTGGGGGAAGGTTTTTATCTTCCAATATTCCTTGGAGATTTCCATGTAACTTGTCATCAGTCTTCTCCTCAGTCTAGAAGGTACCCAGTACAGAGATCCTGGGTCCAAAGGACACACTTTTTTCTTGTGGTAGTGGGTCCCTCTCATCTCTACTCACTTTGTTGTTATTAGTGCCATCGAATCGGTTATGACTCATAGTGACCCAGTACAGGGTTTCTAAGGAGCGACTGGTTGCAGTCCAGGGCTTTGTTCCACAGCAACACACCATGACTCCATTCATTTGTTGAATCCCTTTTATATCTCAAAGGAAGGAGCTCTGGTAGCGTAGTGGTTATGAGTTGGGCTGCTAACTTCAAGGTCATCATGTTGTTGTTGTTAAGTGCCATTGAGTCAGTTCTGACCCTGCATAGGATTTCTAAGGAGCTGCTGGAGGGTTTGAACCACCGGCCTTGTGGTTCACAGTCCAGTGCTGATACTACAGCGCCACACATTTGTTGTTGTGAAGTGCCGTCGTCAGTTCCAACCCATAGTGACCCTGTCTAATAGGGTTTTCGAGGAGCAGCTGGTGAGCTGCTTGAACAGCCAACCTTGCAGTTCAAAGGGCTTTGCGATCTGGTGCATTAATCCACAGCGCCACACCAGGACTCCGTAGAGGTGAAGATTTACAACAATGAGATTTACATTAAATAACAAAATGGAGGAGAATGACGTGACACTGAGAATTATGACCAAATTGACACATATTTCTGGGGACACATTCAATCCACCATTGATGATATAGACAAATTCTAAAGCATAATCTTTCTGTCTTCACTCTTCAAGTCATAAAAAAGGAATATTACTAGAATGCTAATTATTTTATAGGATGCTAGAATATTACTAAGAAGCTCTGGTAGCGTAGTGGTTACAAATCGGGCTGTTAACCTCCAGGTTGGCAGTTCAAAACTACCAGAGGTTCCGCAGGAGAAAGATGAGGTGTTCTGCTCCTGTAAAGACTTACAGCCTCAGAAACCCTGTGTAGGGTCACTATGGGTCGGAACTGACTGACTCCATGGTACTTAACAACAATAACAGAATATTACTAAACTACTACGATAAAAATAAATAAATAAATATCAAACCTTATTGTGAATGCTTTGGTTAAAAACACATTTACAGGGTGAGAATTGTTGCATAACTCAAAAGAATGTAATTAATGTAAAAATTATTGAATTGATGTATGTTTTGCTGTGTATATTCTCAAAATTTAAAACAAAAACACATACACAGAATGGAAATACCGAGAATGTTCACATATTGTGAAGAATGTATTCAATGTCACTGAATAGCTTGTGTAGAATGGAAACCTGAACTGCTGCGTAGATCCTCATGTAAAACACAATGAAGTAATATTAAAAACACACATGCACATGCAAAAGTGATCAAGATTGCACTAACATGATAAACATAACCAATGCCACTGAATTATATATGTAAAAAGTGTTGAATTGGCCAATGTTTTGATATGTATTTTTTACCACAATAAAAAATTGACAACAACAACAAAAAAAACATGACCACCTTCTATCCCATTCATTGTAAAAAAGGAATTATAAATAAAAATGATCAGATTCTATAAATCAAAGCAAAAACCACATACATGGAAGTTGTTCAATATTCAATTATATAAATGATAAATGTTGAAGAATCTGGTGCGTTTTAGAAATGAGACAAAATTAACTCTATGACCTCTATTTCTTTACCACTTTTTAAGAAATCCCCTCCTTGATACCTCTCTTGCCAAGTTCCCCCAAATACAATCCTGTCATCTCTGTCTCCAGGCCTTCTACATGCCCCTTCTCCTCTCTGTTCTAGCTGCCGACTCCCTAATAGTTTCTTCCCATTTCTCATGAGTTATCATAAGGATCTCCAACTAGTCTATATGCTAACAAACTCTGCCTCCACAAAATTCATTTCACAACCTATTCCTGCCTAGCCCCTATTCTCCAGCCTATTTCAGGAAGAGTGCAGATCCCACTTTGCTGATTTCCTTTCCCCTTTTTGATAGGTGAAATCCTACTCAGTCTCCAAGGCTGAACTCTAAAATGGAAGTCACCTTGGATCCTTTCTTTAGGCATTCATATTTTTTATGTATCTAGGTTTTAGAGTCAGCAGAGTAGCTTTGAGTCCCCCTAACTAGAGTAGGAGTTTTCATACAGGTCAGGTGATTTGTAGCTCATGAATCTTTGAGCTGCATCACCAAGAACAGTATAAATGCATAACAAGTATTTGTTGACTGGACCTCAAAAAAAATGTAAAGCATCACAAATCATGACACTGAGGACATCACCTCAGACTCATATTTTCTGATGGAAATTTAAAAAATAATTGTATTGTGGTAAAATATATATTTTTAAATTTTTAAATTTGCCATTTCAATTTTAGTATTTTCAAAACAAAATGAGTTTGTCAATTATAAAATTAATACATGCTCATTGTAACACATTTCATAAATAACTTAAAAAATCAAAGTCATCTATTATCACATGTAAAAACGACATGGTAGGGGCATCTGACCTACTCTAACTCACCAAATATGAAGCTTTTAAACCCTGAATATAAATTGTGTTGAAGACTATGAGTGAAGCATAAAGGAGTCCAAAGAGATAAGGATGCCCAGGAGGCAAGCTAGAATCACTTACTAAATATAAACTCTGCGCAGACCAGCTTCAAATGTCCATGTGACTCAGATTTGTACATTCTTAAAGTCACCTACCAATTATCACATTTTATAGAACTTTAGGATTGTTCACAAAGCCACAAGCCTACTCCTGTATTTCCTTATGGGCTCTTTTTAATTTATGAATTTCTAAAAAAAATCAGAATCATAATAAAGCACAATTTTGCATCCTACATTTTTCCACTTTAACCCATTACATCATAAATAATTTTCCATGCTATGAAATAGTCTTCAAAACCATGATGTTCAGGGACCATAAAGGATTCTATTATATAAATACACCATAATTTATCTTAGCATTTTTCTATTGTTGTAAATGTAAGTTGTCTTAGTTACCTAGTACTGCTCTAACAAATTCAAGTGACTGGCTTTAAAGAAGACAATTTTATTTTCTCACAGTTCTCAAGACTAAAAGTTCAAATCAGGGCCTTGACAGTAGGTTTGGTTAGTTTGGCTACCTTACCTAGCATGATGACTTTCTCCAGAAACCAGTTCCTCCTCATAACATGTCCAAAGTACACGACACAAGTCTCATCATCCTCACTTCTAAGGAGCAGTCTGACTGTACTTTACAGACAGATTTGTCCAGTCTTCTCACAGTCCATGGTATATTCAATATTCTTCACCAACATCACAATTTAAATATATCATTTCTTCTATGATCTTCCTTATTTGTCCAATTTTTGCATATATGTGAGGTAACTGAAAGTACAATGGCTTGGGTCAAAGTGACATCTTTGCTTCCGACCACTTTAAAAAGGTCTTCAAAGTGGAGAGTGAAGCATCCAGCTGAAAAGAAGAGAGGGCAAATACATAAGAACACCCACACTTGCAGATAATACCCACTTGACCTGGCTTCAATGACTGGATGATCAGAGCTCAACCAGAAATAAAAAGAAGAGGGAAAGAGTAATCTCATACAATTTGATGAACTTGACCCACACCTATGGAAGCAGTAGCTCAAATGAGGAAGCGGGCCCTTGCAGCAAGAATCATTCCCACCCCTCCTACACACAGAGTGGACAGGGATGGGCAACTGGGACATTGGCCACCCAAAAAGGGGGGTGGGGGGCTACAAAGGCAAGAAGTGACTGGCTTACAAGCTTTCAAGAGGGAACCTAGAACCAGAGGGCCTGGAGAAAGGTAGAATCTCCTGTGAGTAGTATTCAATCTGTCTAGGTGGCACTGATGCAATGAAATTCAGATAGGTCTCTTGTGATACAGTAGTGAATATTTGTTATCAGGACTGACTGTGAAGGTTGGAAAAGTAAAGGTAGACGTTTTATAGCAAGGAGGGGAGTGATTAACTTTTCAGTCTAGGAGCGGAGGTCCCTGGGACCATCAAGGGAGAGGAGCAGAGAGCGGGACCCTATGCAGAGAAGCAATGATGCCTGAAATGGAGCCAAAGATGATGATGTGGAGCGATGGAGCAGCTGGAGACTTTAGATCCAGAAAGGGAGAGCGACTGTGTGCTGAAGACCTGAGGGGTATGGGGGAAGGATTGCATGGAGGGGATTGTAACCATGGCAATGAGACAATATACAATGGAATGAATGTAAAAGTAATATTCTCCCATAATTCACAACAAGTCATTAAAAAAAAAAAAGTCTTCGACAGCGTAGTTCCCATTTGATTTCTTAACTGCTGTTTCCATGATTATTGATTATGGACCCAACTAAAATGAAATCCTTGACAACGTTAATCTTTTTTTTTTTCATTTACTGTTTCTTATTGCTCCAGTTATGAGGATTTTTGTTTTCTTTATGTTAAATTGTAATTCGTTTTGACAGCTATATAGTCTGTTTTTTATCAGTAAGTACTTCACTTTCAGCAAGTAAGGTTGTGTCATCTGCATATCACAGGTGGCTAATGAGTCTTCCTCCAAACCTGATGCCATACTCCACTTCATAAAGTCCAGCTAATCGGATTGTTTACTCAGCATACAGAATGAATACATTTAATGAAAAGAATAATCCTGATGCATATCTTTCCTGATTTAAACCAGGTGTTGCTATTGTTATGGTTGCTATGGGTCAGGATCACCTCAATAGCACTTAACAACAACAACAATGTTGTTATTGTTGCTGTTGTTAAGTGGCTTTGAGTTGATTCTGACTCATAGCAACAACTCTGTATAGTGGGTTTGAACCACTGACCTTGTGGTTAGTAGTCCAAAACTTATCCTACAGCTCCATACCAGGACTCCTTTATGCCATGTTTTTGTTAGATGTCTTCGAGTTGGTACAGACCATTAACAACCAAGCATTTGTCTAACACAATACGTCATTTGATTTCTTGATTGCTGCTTCCATGAGTGTTGATGGTTGATCCAAGCAAAATGACGTCTGACAACTTCAATCTTTCTTTTACTTATCTTGATATTATTTATTGGTCCAGTAATGAGGATTTTTGTCTTCTTTACATTGAGCTGCAACCCATACCAAAGGCTGAGGTCTTTGATTTTCATCAGTAAGTATTTTATGTTCTCTTAGCTTACAACAAGCAAGGTTGTATCATCTGCATATGCCAGGTTGTTAATGAATCTTCCTCCAATCCTGATATCACATTCTTCTTTGTATAATCCAACTTCTCAGATTATTTGCTCAGCATACATTTTGAATAAGTATGGTGAAAGAATATAATCCTGGCACACATCTTTCCTAGTTTTAAACCATTCAGTGTCCTCTTGTTGTGTTTGAACCTCTTGGTCTATGTATAGGTTTCTCATGAGCACAATTAAGTGTTCCAGAATACTGATTCTCTGCAATATTGTCCATGCCTGTCATGACGCACACAGTCAAAAGCCTTTGCATAGTCAATAAAGCACAGAAAAACATCTTCCTGGTATTCTCTGCTTTCAGTCAAGATTCATCTGAGGTCAGCAATGACATATCTCCAAGTCCGCATCTGAATCTGGCTTGAACCTCTGGCAGTTTCCTGTCAATGTACTAATGTAGCTGTATTTGAATGATCTTTGGAATTGGCACAATCCAATCAGTTGGCCAGGTCTTCCAAATTTCTTGGCATAGATGAGTTAATGCCTCCAGTGCTGCATCAGTTTGTTGAAAGATTTCAACTTGCATTCCAACAATTCCCAGAGCCTTGTTCTTTGCCATTGCCTTCAGGGCACCTTGTACTTCTTCCTGCAGTACCATTGGTTCATGATTATATGCTATCTCTTGAAAAGGTTGAATACTGACCACATCTTTTTGGCACAGTGACTCTGTGTATTCCTTCATCTTCTTTTGATGCTTTCTGCATAATTCAATATTTTAGCCAAAGAGTCCTTCAATGTTGCAAGTTGAGGCTTAAATTGTTTTGTTTTGTTTTGTTTTTCAGTTCTTTCAGTTTGAGAAATGCTAAGCATATTCTTCTTTTTGGTTTTCTAACTCCAGGTCTTGGCACTTTTCATTATAATATTTGACATATATTCTTGATCTGCCTTTTGAAATTTTCTGTTCAGCTCTTTTACTTCCTCATTTCTTCCATTTGCTTTAGCATCTCTACACTGGATAGCAAGTTTCAAAGTCTCTTCCAACATCCATTTTGGTCTTTTCCTTCTTCCTTGTCTTCTTACTGACCTTTTGCTTTCTTCCTATATGATGTTCTTGATGTCATCCCACAACTCTTAAAAGTCTTCAGTCTTTAGTGTCTAATGCATCAAATCTGTTCTTGAGATGATCTCTAAATTAATTTAGGATATATTCAAGGTCATTTTTGGCTCTTGTAGACTTGTTTTAATTTTCTTCAGTTTCAGCCTGAACTTGCATATGAGCCATTGATGGTCTGTTCCTCAGTCTGCCCCTGGCCTGGTTTTGACTGGTACTGTGGAGCTTTTCCGCTGTCTCTTCTCACAGATGTAGTCCATTTGACTTCTGTGTATTCCATCTAGTGAGGTCCATGTGTATAGCCATCTTTCATGTTGTTTAAAAAACATATTTGCAATGAAGAAGTCATTGGTCTTGCAGAATTCTATCATGTGATCTGCAGCATTGTTTCTATCACTAAGGCCATATTTTCTAACTACTGACCCTTGCTCTTTGTTTCTAACGCTTGCATTCCAATCACTAGGAATTATCAATACATCTTTTAATGTTTTGTTGTGAATTATGTGATAGTTTACATGGGAGAACATTAGCTTTATAGTCATCCTATCGTATATCATCACATTGCCATGGTTACAATCCCCTCCATGCAACATCAGCCAACCAAATGGTACACCCCACAAGTCTGTCCCCTGGTCGTCAGCACACAGCCCCTCTCCCTCTCTGGGTCTAGAGTTCCCAGTGACTCCATCTCTCCACATCACTGTCTCGGCCTCCATCTCTAGCGTAACTATTTCTCTGGGTAGGATCCCACACTCCACTCTTCTCCCTTGATGGTCCCAGGGCCCCCCGCTCCTGGACTGCAAAGTCAACCACTCCCCTCCTTTTGCTACAAAATGTCTACCTTTATATTTCCAACCCTCATAGTCAGTCCTGATAGCAATTATTCACTATTGTACCACATGAGTGCTATCCACATCTCCTTTCATTGGTCCTGCCCAGACAGATTGGATACTACTCAGTGGTGATTCTACCTTCCTCCGTGCCCTCTGAATCTAGGCTCCTTCTTGAAAGCTTGTAAGCCAGTCACTTCTTGCCTTTGTAGCTGCCCCGTCCCCCCTCACACCATTTTGGGTAGCCACTGTCCAAGTTGCCCATCCCTGTCTACCCTGTGTATTGAAGGGGTATGAATGATCCTCGCTGTAAAGATTAGTTCCCTCTTTTGAACTACTGCATCCATAGGTGTAGGTCAAGTTCATGAAATTGTATCAGATTACTCTTTTTTGACTCTTCTTCTTCTAGTTGAGTTCTGATCATCCAGCCATTGAAGCCAGGTCTGGTGGGTATTATCTGTAAGTGTGGATGTTCTTGTGCATATGCCCTCTCTTCTTATCAGCTGGATGCTTCATTCTCCACTATAGCCCTCTGTGGGTATATCACTGACTCTGGGTCCAGGAGTCCCCAGGCCTTGCCAAACTGCTGGCCAACCAGGTCTCCACCCGGGTTCACAGGAGTGTATTGAATGTGGTTGGACTTAGCTCGCAACTTCATTGCTGTTTTTCCCTCACTAGTCCTTATTAGTGACCAACGTGGTCACCAGTCAGAGCACGTGTCTGCTCATGTATTCCTATTGAGTCTCAGTCTTGGAAGGAGGTTCAATGCATCTTGATTGCATGTTTAATCAATTTCAGACTGAAGAAGTTGATAGAATTCTATTTCGTCATCATTGGTTTTAGTGACTGGTATGTACATTTGAATGATAGTTGTATTAACTGGTCTTCCTTGTAGGCATATGGATGTTATTCTATTATAGACAGCATCATACTTCAAGATAGATCTTGAAATGTTCTTTTTTATGATGACTCCAATGCCATTCCTCTTCAATTTGTCATTCCTAGCATAGTAAGCCATATGATTGTCAGACTGAAAATGGCCAATACCAGTCCATTTCAGCTCACTAATGGTTAGGATATCAATGTTTATGCATTCCATTTCATTTTTGACAACTTCCAATTTCCTAGATTCATACTTTGTATATTCCATGTTCAAAATATTAATGGATGTTCATAGCTGTTTCTCCTCATTTTGAGTACTGCCCCATCAGCAAATGAAGGTCCCAAAAGCTTTACTCCATTTGCATCATCACAGTCAACTCTACTTTGATTAGGCAGTTCTCTAGTCATATTTTGAGTGCCTTCCACCAATAGGGGCTCATCTTCATGCACTATATTGTGGCAATAGTCTAGTGCTCCTCAGCACATTTCAATATTCAATATTCTGGTGCTGATAGTGCTCCACTGCTGTTTATAAAGTTTTCGGTGACTAAATATTCAAAAGTAGGCTGGCTCTCCTTCTTCCTAGTCTGTCTTACTCTGCAAATTCAGCTGAAATTTGTCCACCATGGTACCCTGTTGGTATTTAAAACACCACCACTTGTCTGTCAGTTTGTTGTACTGTGGTGGCTTGCATGTTGTGTGTTAAACCACCTAGTATTCCTTTATTCTGTTCAAAGAACTGCCTCTTGGTCTAAGTACAGTTTCCTAATGAGCACAATTAAATGTTCTGAAATTCCCATTATTTGTATGTTAACCATAATTTGTTATGATCCACACAGTTGAATGCCTTTGCATAGTCAATAAAACATAAGTAAAAATCTTTCTAGTAGTCCCTACTTTCAACCAAGATCTATCTGACATCAGAAATGATATCCCTTATTCCATATCCTCTTCTCAACACAGCCTGAATTTCTGGCAATTCCCTGTAGAATGTATTGTTGCAACCATTTTTAAATTATCTTCAGTAAGATGTCTCTGCATATGATATTGTTAGATAATTTCTACATTCTACTGGTGGTGGTTATGTGCCGTGGAGTCAGTTCCGACTCATAGTGTGACACAGTACAGGGCTTCCGAGGCTGTAAATCTTTACGGGGGCAGAAAACCTCATCTTTCTCCCATGGAACAGCTGGTAGTTTCAAACTGCTGACCTTGAGGTTCGCAGTCCGATTCATAACCACTGTGCTACCAGAGCTCCTTGTTGTTGTTAAGTGCCATCAAATCAATTCCGACCCATAGCAGGTGGTGAGCTTGAACCACTGACCTTGCAGTTCAAACGACTTTGCAGTCTGACACATTAGCCCACAGTGCCACACCAGGACTCCATCAGAGCTCCTAGATCACCTTTATTTGGAAAGGCTCAAGTATGAATCTCGTCCAGCTGATTGACCAGGTAGCTGCTGTCCAAATTTCTTGGGGTAGAGAGTGAGTACTTCTAGCATTGCTCCTATTTATTGAAACTTCTCAGCTGATAGTCTATCAATTCTGGAATCTTGTTATTGTTGTTTTGCCAATTCCTTCAGTGGAACTTGGACATCTTCCTTCAATATTATAAGTTCTTGATCATATGCTACGTCCTGAAATGGTTGAACATTGACCGATTTTTTTTTGGTACAGTGATTCTGTTTATTCCTTCTAGCTTCTTTTGATGCTTCCTGCATCATTCAATATGTAGCCCATAGAATCCTTCAATATTGCAATGTGTGGCTTGATATTTTTCCCCTTCAATTCTGTCAGCTTGAGAAATGCTGAGTGTGTTCTTCCCTTTTGCCTTGTACCTCCAGATCCTTGCACATTCCATTATAATACTTTATTTTGTCTTCTCAAGCTGCCCTTTGAAATCTTCTGTTCAGCTTCTTTACTTCATTATTTCTTCCATTTGCTTTAGCTATTCTTCATTGAAGAGCAACTTTCAGAGTCTCTTCTGACATCAGTTTTGGTCTCTCTTTCTTTCCTGTCTTTCAAATAACCTTTTGCTTTCTTCACGTATGATGTCCTTGATGTCATCCCATAACTTGTCTGGTCTTTGGTCACTAGTATTCAGTGCATAAAATCTATTCTTAAAATAATCTCTAAATTTAGGTAGGATGTACTCAATGTCTTCTTTTGACTTCCATGAACTTGTTATTTTCTTCATTTTCACTTTGAAATTGCATATGAGCAACTGATGGTCTGTTCCTCAGTCAGCCCCTGGTCTTGTTCTAACTAATGATATCGTGTATCTTTCCACAGATAAAATAGATTTGATTCCTGTATAATCCACACCAGAGTAGAGGAGGACTGTTAACTGGCTCATTAGATTAGTGCTGTCCAAAAGAAGTTCCTACAAGGATGAAAATGTTCTGTATCTGTTATAGTCACTAAATGTAGCTATTGGGTACTTAAAATAATGTAAATCAGAATGTAGAATTGAATTTTAAATTTACTTAACTTTAATCATTTTAAATCTAAAAATCTAGTAGGGATTTATTGGACAACACAATATTATAATACAGCATGAATAATTTCTTTAGAAGGATCAGCATCCCTAGGAGTTGGAGGTTAAAGATCTCCAAATGCTCAACTTTTCCAAACTGCTGTAATCCTGGTGGCACAGTGGTTAAGCATTGGACTGTCAACCAAAAGGTCAGTGATTCAAGTCCACCAGCCACTTCATGGGGAGAGAAAGATGAAGCTGTCTGCTTCTGGAAAGACTCATAGGCTCAGAAACCCTATGGAACAATTCTACTCTGTCCTATAGGGTTGCTACGAGTCAGAACCTTAGGGAGTACCACTCTGTTATCTCTGACATCAACTACTCCTCTTCTCCTCAGTACTCTCCCTTCTGTTTTAGGGCTCTGTAATCCGCTGCAATGTCTGCAGAACTCACAAAACATCAGAGAAATGACTCACATGGTTGTGGAGGCTGGAAAGTTCCAAATTCATAGATCAGTCACAGTCTAGATGATTCTCCTCACCCACATGGTTGCAGGGACTGACAACCCCAAATTAACACGTCAAATGGCAGGCTGCTGACTCACAAAGCTATTCTATTGTTGTTGTTAAGTGTGGTTGAGTCTGTTACAACTCATAGCAACCCTGTATAGAGTTTCTGAGGAGCAGTTGGTGAGCTTGAACCACTGAGCTTGCTGTTCAAACTGACCTTGCAGCCCAGTGCACTATCTTGCAGTGCCACACCAGGACAAATAAGGTCAGATGATAGACTGCTGTTGCGGACATTAAGGAAATCCCTCAGAGAGTTGTGGAGGCTGACAAATGCCAAATCTGTAGGTCAAATGTTAGTCTGGAGGCCTCTTCTGACTCATGTGGCTACAGGATCTGATGAACCCAAATTTGCTGCTGGTCTCACATGGCTATGGAATCTGATTTATCAGGTCAGATAATAAAGCAGTTGTCTCAAGTTCCAAGAACTGGAGATCAGACAAAGATTAGCCACATGAAGAATCCACAGCAAGAGAGAGTATTGTCAGAGCATTAGGTACAGACCACAGCTCTGAGGAAACTAGCAGTAGTGACTTGAGTCACACCTTCTAGTAAGACTTCAATTCAAGATACACCCTACACCAATTCTGTCCCATTAATATAACAGACAACTCATTTCAAAATGGGATCATAGGTATTGTTGTTAAGTGAGTGGAGTCATAGTGACCCTGTATAGGATTTCTGAGAAGTAGCTGGTGAGTGTGAGCCACGAACCTTACAGCTCAAACTGACCTCGTGGTTATGCGCATTATCCTGCAGCACCATACCATGACTCCAACCACAGATACAAAGACTAGGATTTACAGTATATCACAGAATGGGGATTCCAGGGGGAGTGCTGTAGGATCACCACTGGACTGCTAACCACATGGTTAGTACTTCAAACCCACCAACTGCTCCTCGGAAACTCTACACAGGGTCACTTCACTATGAGTCAGACTCAACAGCACTTAACACACATACATACGCACATAGCAAGAAGGAACAAATCAAGTAATTTGCTGCATTGGAACTTTAAAGAATGCAGTTTAATTTTGCATTGTTTTAGAGCAGACATAGATTCCTTTTGAGTTTATTTTTCTGAGAACCCTAATTACTTACTGATGCTGCACCAGTACATTACCATCTGTCATATAAGTGCACATGGTATCTAATGGGAGACATCCATTTTGTGTTAACCAGATAAAGAACGTCACTGCTACTCTTGATTCTGATTTATCCCCTCTCTTGGTTGTATTTCCTGATCCTGGAATCTGGAATCCTGCATCTGGGCTGATTTTCTATAGACTTTCTGCTGGTTCTTATAGACATCATTTATTCACTCTGTAAGCATATGTGAACACTTATCATGTAAGACACAACAACTTCTTTGATGTTAACTAATATCTTAGTTACTTTCTGCTGCTGTAATTTGGCCTCAAAAAGCAAAAATGTATTTTTGTTTTCAGTTTAGGAGGTTAGAAGTCCAAATCTCGGGCACTGGCTGTAGGGGAAGTTTTGTTCTCTGTGTCTCTGGAGGAAGATCCTTGTCTCACCCTCTGGCCCTGCATTCCTTGATCTCTACAGGGTATCTGTCTCCCCAACGCCCACTTGTCCCCGCTATTTCTTTATCTATGCTGCTTCTTATAACTAAGAAGTGATTAGATCAGACATATCCTATACTAATTTTGTCTTTAATAATAATAATAACAACAAAAACCCTATTTCCAATTGGAATTACAGCCAAAGGTATAGAGATTAGCATTGCAACATATGTTTTGGGCATACAAAATTCAATCCATAAAACTGGCATCCTGTTCTACTTAGCCAGTTTTGGGGTTTTGCTTCTTGCCCTTGACTCTATGGCTATTCTTGGTTCTTTATTTTTTATTTTTGTCTCAAGTTTTGTCTCAAGAGTTCTTGGTCTTAAATCATATTGAGGCTGTGGAGTGCAGTGAGGTGGGAGGAGAGGCGAGGTGGAGAAAGGATCAGAAAGAATATCATAGGGCTCTAGGGAAAAGCAGTTCATATGTCTTAGAATGGCAGCACGTTCTTTTTGCTAGAAAGAGAGAGAGAGAAAAAAACAAAAAACCTCTTCTAATCATAAACTTTTCATAGTTAGCAGTCCGTTCTCACCCATCTTTTCGGTTTCCTCCTTCTTTAGATCTCCATAACCTCTATTCTATGTCAAAATTATGGCATGTGGAAAGACAAACTACAACAAAATAGATTCTCAGTTTTGTTTCTATATTTGTTTGTTCCAATTCCCTTAAATAAGCAGGGTTGGCCAATGGCTATTTCTGTCTTATTCTATATACAGTTCCTGTCCTTCTCATTGGGAGTTTTAAGATAGAAAAATGCACACCCTTTAAAGCCTCCTGAGGAGTACTGGTGTGGCGCTACAGGATAAACACTGGACTGCTAACCACAAGATCAGTAGTTTAAGCCTACCAGCTGCTCCTCAGAAACTCTATAAGGATGACTGTGAGCTGGAACCCACTCACTGGCTCTAAACAACAACTGAAGCTCCTCAACCAGGTTAGAGGAAGGAGAGTAGAGGAGGAGTCAGGATGGTCTCAGAATGAAAGGTCAGAAGAAGCTATTGACCTGAGGGCTGCTTTTGTTACTCTGAAGCCCATTACAGTAAGTGCCACTATCTCTACTGTGGACCTGTATTTCCAAATCTCTGTCAAATTGTCTGTCCCCAAATGGCCCTGCTGGACCAGAGCAAGCCATGCACCTGTTCTCTGCAGGATTCTTCCCATACCTCATTTCGTCTCATGAAAAGAAACTATGTCATATCTTCAGGTAAGATCACCTGAAGCCAGACTCTCTGGTGATCCCTCCCAGTTGTCAGCCAGTGAAGAAATACACACAGAGATAAGAGTACAGGAGACACTCCCTCATGCAGAGTGAGTGCTTTCTTCAGGAGTCACCGGTATGTTAGGCCTTCAGGGGCAAGAGCTCCAAGGGTGCCCTCACCGTGCAGCTACAGCAATGGCGGGGTCAGCAGGGCAGATGGGAAGAAAGGCCCATATAACTTGCTCACACTCTGGAAAAGAACTGATATCTTGCTTCCCTTATAAAGTTAGGAATGTGTACTTCTCTACACACAGAGAGAGGAAAAGTTAGAGGAGGTGCTGGTGAGGAACACGAGGCCTGGGGTCTTGACGCTGCCATTCCATATATGGATGTGTGTGCATGGAACAGTTATGAGAAAACCATTTCATTTTCCCAGCCTCAGGGAACTAATACTTCTTGATTTGTAAGATGGAGACATTGGACTGGACAGTTGTTTTGTAAATCTTAAACACAATCCATTAAAGTTGTGAAATCCATTTGGAGTTTTCAACCACAGGTTTTTTTGTTTTTGTTTTTATAATGAAACAAAATAGATCAAAATGTGCTGTCTTATACTAAGTAATGTAAAAATTGTTCTGTTAAATTTTTGTTCCAGTGTGTGTGTGTGTGTGTGTGTGTGTGTGTGTGCTTGTGTACTGGGTTATGACATCTAGTGAATTTCTAACTCTGGGTCACGGTAAAGAAATGGTTTAAGAACAGGAATCTATGATTTTTTTTTTTTTTCAGGCTGAATTCACTTTTCTTTCTCTTTTACCAAAGCCTCTTATGTGGTTGCCACAGCTGGAGCCTGGGTCCTCTGCATGGAGACTCTGGTGTGGGTCTTCACAAGGTGATCAGTGAACTCCTGGTAGGGAGACTTCGTGAACACAGTCTCTTTGCAGAGGTTGGGGGTGAGATAGCTGTAGGTCTTGGAGATGGCATCAAAAGTGGCCTTGGCAAAGTTTCCCAGGGTGGCAATGCAGCCCCTGGCTGAGGTGTAGCAATCATCAATACCAGCCATCAGCAGCAGCTTCTTGGGCACAGGGGCTGAGATTACAATGCCAGTGCCTCTGAGCGCAGGGATGAGACACACCAGGACTGAACCACAGCAGCCGGTCACCTTGCAAGGAACTGTGAGGGATTTGCTGATTTTGTTCCCCCAGCAGCCTCACCTCACAGGGATGATGGACAGCTTGGCCAAGACGATGGCCCTGCGAATGGCTGTGGCCACCTCCTCGGAACACTTGACACCTAGGCCGACATGACCATTGTAGTCCTTGAACCTGGTCTGCTGGCCAGCACGTGTCTGTTTCTGCACAGGCATGATCTTTAAAACCTCATTCTTGAGGGACATTCCCAGAAAGAATTCAATGATTTCAGACTCCTTGATTGGCAGGGAGAAAAGGTAAATCTCCTCCAGGGACTTGATCTTCATGTCCTTGACCAGATGACCCAGCTTGGTGACAGGGAGCCGGAATCCATGATTCTAAGGATCCTTCCATCCAGTGTTTAGGTTTCCCTGTGTCTGCAAATGTTCTCCTTAGGGATTTACCTCCATGGTGACATAGAAGAATATCTTTCCATGACGCCATCTCACAGCCTCAACCCCTAGCAGACAGTTTGTGTTTATATTGAGCCTGTGACATGCAAGATCCTTCAGAAGGTGAGCTAAGCAGAGACTGAGGTGTCACTTTTAGCATATTGTTAACCTTGGCTCCATGGTGCCTCATAGGTTTTTACCTACATAGACACAGTTTCTCAGACTTTGTAGGTACTTTGGTTTCGCTACAATGCTTTAAAAGAGAGATTGTTGCATTAAGCAAAATCTGAATTTTTCTGAGTGGATACACAAAATAGCCAATAAATTATTTAATGGTAATATGATTCTATAAGTATAAAATTGCAAGCAATATTTGTAACTCACTACAACAACAATCAGCATCTCCTTAGTGAAACACAGTTCACAAGGGCCTTCCTGGTCATTGTCCCACTTCATGTCCTTCACAGCCCTAGGGCATAGGGTCTGACAACTTGTGAGGAACCGAGCCAGGACTTGAGTCCAAAATTCCTCCCTTCAAGTCTATTTTAAATTCCACTGGTCCACATGGAAAGTGATTATTGTTGTTGTTGTTAGTTGTTGGCAAGTTGGTTCCAACTCATAGCAATCCTATGTGCAACAGAACGAAACAGTACCATCCTCACAATCATTGTTACACTTGAGCCCATTGCTGCTGACACTGTGTCAATCCATACCATTGGGAGCCTTCCTGTTTTCCACTTACTCTCCACTTTACCAACCATGATATCTTTCTCCAGGGACTGACCCTTCCTGATACCATGTCCAAAGCATGAGACATGGTACCATGAGATGGCACTTTTAATATTCTTCTCCAATACCATAATTTAAATGCATTGAGTTTTCTATGGTCTTCCTTATTCATCGTCCAATTTTTACATGCATCTGAGGTGACTGACAATACCATGGCTTGTGTCAGTCATACCTTAGTCCTCAAAACTGGTATCTTTGCTCTTTAACACTTTCAAGATGTTATTAAATGTATATTATCAAATTTTTTTCTTTTCATGAAATAAAATTTAGTTTAATCTGTTCAGTAAGCTTCAATAAACTTTAGCAAAGCCTATGCTGAAGAAAGCCACTTCATTTAGCAGATCTTTATTGAGCAGCCCTGTTTGAGGGGCACTTATATAGATGGGAGTGTTGAGGTCCTATGTCGGGGTCCAGCCTCAACAAGGAAGTGTGGGTGTCACGAAGAAGGGAGATCTGGCGGTGAAAGGGATAGAGAAAGAGAGAGA
>NW_006408545.1:16281916-16317319 GCF_000296735.1 Chrysochloris asiatica
GTATAGGGTTTCCAAAGAGCTGTTGGTGGGTTTGAACTGCCAACCTTGTGGTTTATAGTCCACTGCTGATCCTACAGCGCTACACCAGTCTGTGATAGGAATATCCATATGCCTACAAGAAAAAACAGTTACTACCACTATTACTCAAATTTATGCACCGACCCCTAAATTAACAGGGTGGTTGAAATAAAAGAATTCTACCAACTTCTTCAGTCTGAAATTGATCAAGCATGTAATCAAAATGCATTGATAATTACTGCATTACCAGTTATTGGAATACAAAAGTTGGAAACAAAGAGGAAGAATCCATAGTTGGAAAACATAACTTTGGTGGTAGAAATGATGCCGAAGATTGCATGATAGAACCTTTGCAAGACCAACAACTTATTAATGTCAAATACTTTTTTCCAACAACATAAAAGGTAATTGTACATGTAGGCTGCACTATATATAATACACAGGAATCAAATTGACTGCATCTGTGGGAAGAGATGATGAAGAAGTTCAGTATCATCAGCTAAAACAAGGTTAAGGGACAACTGTGGAACAGTTCCTCATATGCAAGTTCAAGCTGAAGCTGAACAAAATTAAAACAAGTTCACAAGAGCCAAAATATATATATATCCCAACTGGATGTAGAGACCATCATCTCAAGAGCAGATTGGATGCATTAGACATTAATGACTGAAGAAGAGTTGTGGGACAGTATAAAGAATATCATATATGAAGAAAGCAAAAGGTCATTAAAAAATGGGAAAGAAAAAACAAAACAAAATGGATGTCGCCAAAGAGACTCTGAAACCTGCTCCTGAGTGTAGAAAAGCTAAAGCAAAGGGAAGAAATGAGGAAGTAAAAGAGCGAAACAGAAAATATGGAAGGGCAGTTCAAGAAGACAAAGTCAAATATTATATGACAAAGTCAACTTCAAAGACCTGGAGTTAGAAAACCAGAAGGGAAGAATACACTCAGCATTTCTCAAACTGAAGAAAAAAGTCAAGCTTCCACTTGCAATATTGAAGGATTCTGTGGGCAAAATATTAAATGACACTGGAAACATACAAAAAGATGGAGGGAGTACACAAAGTTACTGTACCAAAAAGAATTGGTCAATATCCAATTATTTCAAGAGTTATCATATGATCAAGAACTGATGGGATTAAAGGAAGAAGTCCAAGTTTCACTGAAGGCACTGGCAAAAAACAAGGTTCCAGGAATTGATGGAATACAAATTGAAATCTTTCAACAAACTGATGTAGCACTGGAGGCACTTACTCATCTATGCCAAGAAATTTGGAAGACAGCTATCTGGCCAACTGATTGGAAGAGATTCATGTTTGCGGCTATTCCAAAAAAAAGGTAACCCAATGGAATGCAAAAACCATTGAACAATATCATCAATATCACAAGCAAGTAAACTTTTGCTGAAGATAATTTTTAAATGATTGCAGCAGTACATAAACAGGGAGCTGTTTCAGTATGTTAGTGAAGATTATTGAATATAACATGGATCTGTCTTTAAAGTCTAGTCAAAATGCTTCTTAAAAGTGAGGCTGATGAGACTTTGTCTGATGTATTTTGGTCATGTTTATGAGGAGGGACCTGGAGAAAGACATTGTGGTAGGTAAGGTAACCAAAACCAACCACTCCCACTGTCATCATGTTGATTCTGACCCATAGCAACCCTGTATAATTCAAGGACTTGGTTCTCATCCCATTATTTTCCCTAGCTAGTTGTTTGACCTTGGTCCAGCCACTGTCCCTTCTCTAGAATTTCCTCATCTGTGAGCTAAACTCCATCATTCTATGATGGGGGAATTGTTAAACCTCTTAACCTGTTCTTTCTTCCTTGTGACGAAACGTATGCATCTTTCCTAGAAGTTAGCAGCTCTTTCATTGGAGCTATGTAGCAGATTTTTCTTAAGTAGCCAAATGTTCCACTCTTCCATACCTCGGGACATTTTATGCAACATGTCACTTAGTCTCGGTAGTGGAGTCAGGCTGCACTTTGTGCATGTAAATCAAGTCTCTTAAGAAAATACTTTTGGAAGTCAATGTGAATACAACATTCCAGGCCTGTTTTCGCAAATGTGTGAGACTTTAATGCAACACCTCTATTCATTTATTCAATAAACATTCATTGAGTACCTACCATGTGCAAACCACTGTGCTAAAATGTTGTGGTGCTGTTGAGTAGGTTCCGACTCATAGCAACCCTGTATAGGATTTCTGAGGAGTGACTGGTGGGTTTGAACCACTGACCTTGTAGTTAGCAGTCCAGTGCTTATCCGACAGCATCACACCAGGACTCCTATTTCCTAGAAAACTTGGTTGTTATGTATAAGAAAAACTAAAGCCCTCACCTCCATGACTCAACTTTCAACCAAACAATGGGCCTATAAAGGTGAACAATATACCAGAGAGGTAAGAACTATTTAGAATCAAACAAAGAAAGTAAAAAGGGCAGCGTTTGCCCAGGTATAAAGCTCAGAAGGCAGGAAGAAATAGGAAGGCAGAACAAAGGGAAATGGTAAACACAGGGAGGAAGTGGGAAGAGCGCTGTTACATTGCAGGGATTGCAATCAATATCACAAAACAAAATGTGTATGAATCATTGAATGGAAAGCCAATTTTAATGGAAAATCCAAATCATAGTAAAATAAAATACAGTTTAAAAAAAGTACAAATCAGGTAGGCAGTAATGCTTTGCATAATTTTAAAATAAAAAAACAAACACTGAAGCACAATAAATAAATACTAAAACCAATTACCATCTATAAGTGTTAGAGTAGAACCATGCTCCATAGGGTTTTAAATGGTGTTGATTGCCAGCTCTCTCTTCCAAGTCCTCTGTGGGTAGATTCAAATCTCCAACCTTTAGATTAGCAGCCGAGCATGTTAACTGTTAACACCACACAAGGACTCCATCAAAAGACTGTAATTAGTTAATGAAGTGGAATACTTCAGCCTCATCAGTAAATAATTTAACTGATGCTCATAAAAACTGAGCTAAGGAAATGTGTACCATCAAATCAATTCTGACTTGTAGTGACCCTATACAACAAAGCCGAACTGCCCCATAGTGTTTCCTAGGCTGTAATCTTTATGGGAAGGAGCTCTGGTAGCATAGTGGTTACGAATCAGGCTGCCAATCTCAAGGTCAGCAGTTCAAAACTACCAGCTGTTCCGTAGGAGAAAGAGGAGGCTTTCTGCTCCCGTAAAGATTTACAGCCTTGAAAACCCTGTACAGGGTCTCTATGAGTTGGAACCGACTCCACGGCACATAACAACAACAGCAATCTTTATGGGAGCAGGTCACTTGGTCTCTACTCTTGCAAAGTCACTGGTAGGTTCAAACCGCCAACTCTTTTGGCTAGTAGCCAAGCACTTAAGCATTATAAGGAGCTCCGGTGGCACTGCAGAATAAAAACTGGACTGCTAAACACAAGTTTGTCAGTTCAAAACCACCAGCAGCGCTACAGGAGAAAAATAAGGCTATCTGCTCCCAGAAAGGTTGATAGTCTCAGAAACCCTATAGAGAGTCACTATGAGCTGGAATCGACTAGAGGCAGTGCATTTGGGTTGGGTTTGGTTGTAAAAATGGTGTGGAGGCCATGTCTGACTGCCTCTGGACTCACAAGGGAGAAGGAAAATCGAACTCAAAGACTTCCACACTACAACGTTCTTTACCCTGTTCTGATCCCAACCATCCTTCCCACAGCACTCTCTGCTTCATATCTGGGTGCAATAAACCATTGCAATGGCCACACAGAACTCATAACAACACTCACAATTATGGGGCTTATTAGAAAAGTGAACCGAGGACAACACAGGACCAGAAGCAGCTCTCCAGTCAGAAATGCTTCTTCGCTGTCATACTGCAGGCACGTCTCACTCTTGTCTTTGGCCTCTCAGCCACGTAAGCCTTCAGCCTCTGCCCTACTCAGGCAAGTGTTACAAAACTCCTTTAGCCAGTTTGAAAATACCCAAAAGGCACATTCTGCAAGCCCTCCTCCTGCCTAAAGGCTCTCAGCTTTACTTGGTCCTTAAGCCAGGAAACCTGAAGCTGCTGTCTCTCCATGCTGCTGCCTCTGCCACTGCCACTTTTCTAGGTAGGGATCTCAATTGCTTCTCATGGCTGCTCTTTCTTCATGATCCTGAGATTGTCTGTTCCTGCCTCTGAGTTGGCTCCTTCTAAACCTAGTGGGATGGCAAAACTCACCAATCCCGGCATTAGAGCCCTACACCCTATAGCCATTGTCCTACCCAATTAGAAATTCAAGCCAGTTTCAGAAAAAATGTGAAAGTAGGGATACCATTGCTGATATCAGATGGCTCTTGCCTGAAAACAAAGAACACCAGAAAGATGTTTACTTTTGCTTTATTGACTATGCAAAGGATAGTCAATAGATTATGTGGATCATAACAAACTATGGATGACATGGAGAAGAGTGGGTATTGCAGAGCCTTAATGGTACTCCTGAGGAACCGGTACACAGACCAAGAGGCAGTTGTTTGAACAGAACAAGAGAATACTGAATGGTTTCAAATCAGGAAAGGTTTGCACTGATTATATTTATTTCTCACCATTTATATTTAATCTGTATACTGAGCATATAACCCAAGAAGCTAGGTTATATGAAGAAAATAACCTAGCTTCTTGGGACTGGAGGAAGACTCATTAACAGCATGTGATAAGCAGATGATAATCTTGGAAGAGGACTTGAAGTACTTAGTGATGAATATCAAAGACTTCTGTATGGATTGCGCCTCAATGTCAAGAAAACAAAAAAATATATAATGATAAGTGGAGAAAAGATTAAAGTTATCAAAGACTTCAGTTTGCTTGAATCCAAAATCAATGCTGATGGAAGCAAACAATGGAAACCAAACAATGTATTGCATTAGGCAAATCATCTGCAAAAGACCTCTTTAAAGTGTTCAAGAGCAAGGGTTATGTCAGTTTGAGAACTAAGGCACACCTGACCCATACCATGATATTTTCAATAGCTTCATATGTATGTGAAAGTTGGACACTGGGTAAGAAAGACTGGAGAAGAAACAATGCATTTGAATCATAGTGTTGGCAAAGGATACTGAAAGTACCGTGAACTTCCAGAAGAACAAACAAATCTGTGTTGGAAGAAGTACAGCCAGACTGTTCGTTAGTAGTGAGGATGGCAAGATTTTGTCTCTCGTACTTTCAACAGTGGTTACGAATTGGGCTGCGAACCTCAGGGACAGCAGTTAGAAACTACCGGCTGTTCAATGGGAGAAAGATGAGGCTTTCTGCTCCAGTAAAGATTTACAGCCTCAGAAACCCTGCACAGGGTCTCTATGAGTCAGAACTGACTCCACGGCACATAATCACCACCACCACTTTGGACACAAAGAGCTCTGGTAGGGTACTGGTTTTGAGTCGTGCTGCTAACCTCAAGGTCAGTAGTTCAAAACTACCAGCCATTCCATGGAAGAATGATGAGGCTTCCAGTTCCCGTAAAGATTTACAGGCCCGGAAACCCTATTCAGGGTCTCTATGAGTCGGAACTGACTCCATGGTACACCACCACCACCACTTTGGACATGTTGTCAGAAGGAACCAGTCTCTGGAGAAGGGCATCATGCTTGGAAAAGTGGAGGGTCAGCCAAAAAAAAAGGAAGATACCTAGCGAGATGTAGTGACATGGTGGCAGCAAAAATAGGCTCAAACATAACAATAATAGTGAAGATGGCTCCAGAACAGGCAGGGTTTCATTGTGTTGTGCATAGGGTCACTATGAAACCATAGCTTCTAACAACAACAATGCCCAGTCATTTGGTGGGAATTAAGAAGACTCTGTCAAGCAAATTCATAGTACCACAGGTTGCTGTGAGTCACAATCGACTGGGGGCACACAACAACAATGTAAGGCAAACTATGAAACTTACCATACAACCAGTTTTTTCTTTTTTTGTAAGTTTTCATTTTCCCTTTTTATTTTTAATTTTAAAACAAATGGCAGCCTCTATCTCTACTCCTTTCTGATGCTGCTTCATCTAGTACAGGAAAGAGAAAAAAGAAGTTTTGATATTCTGTTTTGAGTATTTTTCCTATCATAAACAAGTATAATCCTACCTCGCACATTTTTTTTTAAATTGTGAATTGAGTGAAGGTTTACTAACAAGATTATCAATTTTACATTCCACAAATCATAAGCTTTCTCTCATCTCAATTATTACAATCCCCCATGCAACAACAGTTGTCCCACTTCCTCCTTGTGTTTGTTGTTAGGTGCCATCAAGTTGATACCGACTCATAGCAACCCTGTACACAACAAAATGAAACACTGTCCAGTCCTGCAATAGTCTCACAATCATTGCTAAGTTTGAGCCCACTGTTGCTGCCACTGTGTCAGTCCATCTCATTAGGGGTCTTCCTCTTTTTCTCTGACCCTTCACCCTACCAAACATGATCTCCTTCTCCAGGGATTGGTCCCTCCTGACATGCCCGAAGTATGAGAGATGAAGTTTGGCCATCCTGGCATCCATGGAGCACTCTGGCTGCACTTCTTCCAACACAGATTGGTTTGTACTTTTGGCAGCCCATGGCACTTTTAATATTCTACTCCAACACCATAACTCAAATACATTAATTCTTCTAATGTCCTCCTTATTCACTGTCCAACTTTCACATGCATATGAGGTTATTGAAAATATCATGGCTTGGGTCAGGAGCACCTTAAGTCCTTACAGTGACATTTTCACTCTTGAACACTTTAGAGGCCTTGTGCAGCATATTTGCCTAATGCAATACATCGTTTAATTTCTTGACTACTGCTTCCATGAATGTTGCAATTGATCAGAGCAAAATGAAGTCTTTGACAACGCCAATCTTTTCTCCATTTATATGGATGCTGTTTATTGGTCCAGTGGTGAGGATTTTTGTTTTCTTTACATTGAGGTGCAACCCATACTGAAAGCTGTAATCTTTGATCTTCATCAGGAAGTATTTTAAATCCTCTTTGTTGTTTTGTTGTTGTTAAGTGGCATCGAGTCGGTTCCAACCCATAGCGACCCTGGATAGGGTTTCCAAGGAGCAGCTGGTGAGCTTGAACTTTCAGCAAATAAAGTTGTATCATCTACATACCGCAGGTTGTTAATGATGAATCTTCCACCAATTCTGATATCATGTTTTTCTTCATATAATCCAGTTTCTCGGATAATTTGTTCAGTATACAGAACGAATAAGTATGGTGAAAGAATACAACCCTGGCACACATCTTCCCTAATTTTAAACCATTCAGTGTTCCCTTTTTCTGCTTGGACAGTTGCCTCTTGGTCTATATACAGGTTCCTCATGAGTACAATTAAGTATTCCAGAATACTCATTCTCTGCAATGTTGTCCATAGCTTGTCATGACCCACATAATCGAAAGCCTGTGCAGAGTCAATAAAGCACAGGTAAACATCATTTTAGTATTCTCTGCTTTCAGCCAAAATCCCTCTGGCGTCAGCAATGATATCCCTTAATCCATGTCCTCTTCTGAATCTGGCTTGAACCTCTGGAAGTTCTCTGTCAATGTACTCTTGCAGACATTTTTGAATTAGCTTTAGCAAAATTCTACTTGCATGTGATTTTAATGATTTCTAATTCCATTGGGTTACCTCTCTTTGGAATGGGTACAAATATGGGTATCTTCCAGGCAATTGGCCAGGTATTGTCTTCCAAATT
This sequence comes from Chrysochloris asiatica, assembly GCF_000296735.1. NCBI lineage: Eukaryota > Metazoa > Chordata > Mammalia > Afrosoricida > Chrysochloridae > Chrysochloris > Chrysochloris asiatica. The sequence goes on from NW_006408545.1 coordinate 16,289,625, forward strand.
TCTTGCCATATATGAATGAGTGACTCTAGTACTACATCAATTTGTTGAAAGATTTCTATTTGTATTCCACCAATTACTAGGAGTTCTTGTAGTGTAGTGGTTACGAATCTGGCTGCTAACCACAGGGTCAGAAGTTCAAAACTACCAGCAGTTCTGCTGGAGAAAGATGAGGCTTTCTGCTCCCATAAAGATTTTACAGCCTTAGACACTCTATACAGGGTCGCTATGGGTTGAAACCGACTCCATGGCACTTAACAACAACAACAACAGCAATTACTGGTGCCTTGTTTTGCCTATGCTTTCAATGCACCTTGGACTTCTTCCTTCAGGATCATTGGCTCTTGATCATATGCTACCTCCTAAAATGGTTGAGCACTGACCATTTCTTTTTGGTACAGTGACTCTGTATTCCTTCCATCTTCTTTTGATGCTTTCTGTATCATTCAATATTTTGCCCATGGAATCCTTCAATATTGCAAGTTGAGGCTCAATTTTTTTTTCCCTTCAGTTCTTTCAGCTGAGCAAGTTTGCTTCCCTTTTGGTTTTCAAATTCCAGGTCTTTGCATATTTTGTTATAATTTTTAACTCTCTTCTTGAGCTACCCTTTGAAATTTTCTATTCAGCTCTTTTACTTTCTCATTTATTTCATTTGCTTTAGCATCTCTACACTGGAGAGCAAATTTCAGAGTCTTTTGTGATATCCGTTTTGGTCTTTTCCTTATTTGTTGTCTTCTTAATGACCTTTTGCTTTCTTCCTGTGTGATGTTCTTGATGTCTTACCATAACTCTTCTGGTCTTTCGTCTTTAGCATTTAATGCATCAAATCTGTTCTCCAGATGATCTCTATATTCAGGTGGGATATGTTCAAGGTCATATTTTGGCTGTTATGTACTTGTTTCAATTTTTTCCAGCTACAAAAAGTATGTCTTTGATTTTCCCCTGTGTGATGGGATTTTTTTGTGTGTGTTCTTTTTTTCTTATTTTTATCTAACTACGTTTTCCATAATAAACATTATTTTCATTAAAAAAAACAAAATTTTATTTGTTTCATTACATGATTAATAAAAATTATTAAAATTGTAGACTTACTACTCTATTTACAAGGAGCTCTGGTAGCATAGTTATGTGTTGGGCTGCTAACTGAAAGGTGGACAGTTAGAATCTACCAGCTGCTCCTCGGGAAGAAGAATGAGATTTTTTGCTTCCATAAAGATTTACAGCCTCGGAAACCCTATATAGGGTTACTATGAGTCTGAATCAATTTCACGGCACATCACCACCACCACCACCACCACCACCACTATATTTCCACAATGCTAGTTCATATCAAAGGGGCTCTGGTAGCGTAGTGGTTACAATTTGGGCTGTGAACCTCAAGGTCAGCAGTTCGAAACTACCAGCTATTCCGTGGAAGAAAGATGAGGCGTTCTGCTCCTGTAAAGATTTATAGCCTTGGAAACCCTGTACAGGGTCGCTATGAATCGGAACCGACTCCACGGCACATAACCACCACCAGTTCATATCAATACCACCTGATAGCTTTGAGTGATCATTGTAGTCACAAAGCATTTGTGAGCTTGTAAGATTAAATTATGACTCTCTTTAACTCATGCTGAAACCCAGCGAAGATTGTTAAACTTGTCTGCACTGTGGTTTCTAGCCACATTTAGATCTGAGATTTCTTCCCTGATATGGCACAAAGTAAGAGTAAATTTGTTTTGAAGGACAAACAGATCTTGAAACTTTCTATTTATTATATACATTCACTAATGGTCACTTTATAATACTAAAAACTTAAGGGAGTTATTTTGGTACAATTATTGTAAATCTCTTGAAATTTGTAAATGTCAAGCTATAATTTCCAAATTAGATAGATATTATATTGTCATCATCACTTTCTAAAGGTCAACAAGATAAAGACATTCACTCAGCCAAGCACCAGTGTGAGGTTATATTTTAACCAGTCATTCCCATTTGAAATGACCACAGTCCTGCACAGAAAAAACATTGTTTGTTCAACAGTTTTCTCTGTTTTCTTCCTTGAGGGAATTTGAAGGGATTTACAACTGAAAAGTAGCAAGCATCGTTCTACCTCTAGCAGCTTTCTTTAACAAACTTCACGATGGAGCCAGCTTAGAAATAAAGTTCATCAAAAGATACCATTGCACTCCTTTAGACAACCACAGAGAGACGAAGTCACAGAAGGTCATGTGGTTATGAGAAGAACAAGCTTTAGAACATTGAGTTCCCAGTCTCTGGAATAATCAAGGAGCCCTATCTACAGCCTTTCCGTGTTCAGCCCCGGAGCTCTTCAATTCTCACATACTAGAACTTGTTTCTTCATGTCTATTGCTCCCCTCTTCTTACTCATTTATTTCTGGAGCACCTATTCCATGCCAGGCACTTAATTAAAGTGTTAGAAGAAGAACCAACACATTGTAGTGTTGTGCTATGGGCAAGTCACTTTCCTAAACGCCATTAGCTATTATTCAAAGTCATCTAGGACTTAGTTAGGGACCTGCTCATGTTTGTTGAATAGATGAATGAGTGAGTATAAAGCCTCCTATCCTCCTCTATGTGGTTTTTTATTTTTATGGCGTTTTTAACATTCACTTTTCTCCTTATTTTTCCCTTGAGTAAGTTTTCTGGTTTTTCTCATTTTTCTCTCCTCTGTAGAACAGGCCCCTCAATGGCTTCCACAGGCAATATTGAAGAATAACGATGAATTTGTGAAAACCCCTCATAACGTGGATGAACCTGGAGGCCATTATGTTGAGTGAAATAAATCACAAATGGACAAATACTTCATAAAACCACTGTTGTAAAAAGTTAAGAAAATATTTTCTTGCTAAATGAAACATTCTATGATGATTACAGGGTGGGTTGGGATGGAGGAAAAGGGGAAAAAAATAAAGTGAATAGAGGTAAATACTGTTAACTAATGGTACATGAAGTGGATTTTAATCCTTCTAAAGACACGAAGTGTATAATTCATTGAATGTGGGGCTAATGACCTGTTCTGTAAACTTTCACTCAATTCACAATAAAAGTTGAAAAAAAATTAATTTGGTTCCAGTCTAATTAAACACATTCCAGTGTCCACTAGCTGCATGTGACTACTGAATTGGACAGCACAAATATGGAATGTTTCCATCACCATAAACGGTTCTATGGGACAACACTTATTTAATGAGCAAGGTCCTCTTCTACCCTGTTCAGTCAATCATGGGCATCACTCTCGTCAAATTCAGATGGTGATAACCACAAAGCTAAGAGACATCATGTGAGAATTAGTTAAAAGGAATAGACAGAATTAGTCAGGAAGAGAAGAAAACTCTTGGGAGAGTGAAGATTATCTTCAAATATTGAAGGATTATCATATGGGTGAGGAACTAGAATTTTCCCATGTTGTTCAAGGGATAGAATTAAACCTATGGGTCAGAGTTAGAGGGGAAAAGATGTCTAGTTAGACAGAAAAATAAGTCAACTAGTCAGAGCTGCCCAAAGGCAGAATGAACTAACGGATGAAGAAAAAGCTGTCCACCCCAGGGGTAGTCAATCAGGGATAATCAAGCAAAGGTTGAGCCTGTGCCACGAACCAAAAAAATCTAAACTCACTTCCATAGAGTCAATTCCAACTCATAGTGACCCTGCATAGGGTTTCAAGACCGTAAATCTTTATGAGAGAAAGTAGACTCATTCTCATCTTTTTCCACAGAGCAGTTGATGGGTTTGAACTCCCATTATTCTTCTGCCAACTTCCCTCTTCTTGTATATCGCCCTCCTCCCTTCTGTATATTGCCTTCCCCATCATCCAAGTTAACATATGTCTGCCCTCTAGCCAGTGAATTACTCTCCCTTCTCTCCCACCCCTGGTAATCATGAAAGAAAGTGTCTTTTAGTATGAAGCCTTTTCTTGATTGAGTTTTTACAATAGTGGCCTTACACAATATTTGACCTTTTGTGATTGACTTATTTCATTCAGCATACATCCTTCAAATTCATCCATGTTATAAGGGGTTTCCCAGATCCATCATTAATAACACATGTCCTTTGCCTACTTTTTAATTGGGTTGTTTGTCTTTTTCTTGTAGAGGTGTTGTAGTTTTCTATAAATTTTTTTATATTAGTACCTTGTTTGATATGACCTTGAAAAATGATTTTTCCCTGTCTGTGGGCTTCCTTTTGGGAAAACCTTTTGATGCACATAAGTTTCTAACTTTTTGAAGGCCCAATCACCTATTTTGTCTACTACTGTTTGTGTGTTTTTCATAATGTTTGATAGTGCATGTATGCCAAATGTTAGGGCCCCTAAGTTTGTTCTTATTATTTCAGTGATGATCTTTATAGTTCTAGGTTTGACATTAAGGTCTTTACTCCATGTTGTTTGTTTTTGCATATGGTGTGAGATATGGGTCTTGTTTCATTCTTCTGCAAATCGATTTCCAGTTTTGCCAGCACCATTTGTTGAAGAGACTGTCTCTTCCCCATTTAAGGTGTTTTGGCCCTTTGCCGAAGATCAATTGGATGAATTTACTTCTGAGTTTTCAAGATCTCTTTCCTGTCCATATAAAGTTCACAGGCATTTTTTTTTTCCATCTCTTTAAAGAATGATGTTGGATTCTGGATTGAGATCACAGTATATCTATAGACAAGGTCTGTTTCTGGTTCTATTCAGTTGCTGTTTCTCTTTGGCCCATGTGGCACACTTCATTCATGCTGTCACACTGACGAAAATGAAGGCCTAAATGGAGCCCAAGGCAACTCAGGGTGGTCCAGCAACAGTTATCTATCTGAGCCAGGCAAGCTCAGAAGCCCACTTTCACCCTGCCATGAAAGATAAGACAAAACAAATGCCTTAAAGAGACAGCCAAAACATTGAGGTTTATGGGAAGAAAGGAGGGAGAGACCGAAGAATAGCTGAAAACCACGGAGAGGGCTGGGAAGGCTCCATGAAGTACAGGGGAAATGAGGGGGTCTAGACCACAGGGACTCTTTATTTTCAGTTTTAAAGAACATAAATTTTTTGTCTCACAGTTCTCTCTCTGACAGTCCTAGAAGAAGATAATTTCTTATTGTTGTTGTTGTTAGGTGCTGTGGAGTTGGTTCCAACTCACTGCAACCCTGCTTAGGGTTTCCAAGGAGCAGCTGGTGGGTTTGAACCACTGACCTCATGGTCAGCTGTCCAGTACTTATCCTACAGTGCCACATGAAGATCCTCCCTTAGCTGGAGGGAAACAGGATCAGATGAGGGCTTGTTTTTAACGTAAGAGTGGCTTGACATGGGAAGAGAGGGACTGAGAGCTGGTGGCCAGGAGGCAGAAGTACAGAATGTGCCCTTTGGTGGTTTAAATGATTATGTATGCCTGAGTGTTTAAAAAAAAGAGAGAGAGCTAAAATGAATAGAGAGAAATGCTGTTAACCGATGGTACATGGAGGAGATTATAATCATTGTAATGAAACAAAGTATATGATTTGTTGAATGTAAAACTGATGATCTGCCTTGTAAACTTTCACTCATATCACAATAAAAACTTTACAATATAAAAATAAAATAAGAGTCACCTGAGCATGTTTGTAGGCTGAGTGGACAGCATGTTTGTACGCTGACAGAGCAGAGGGGACAGCTTACCTCGACAAGGGGAAGAGGTGAGGTTAGCTGGAAAATAGAAAGGGAAGAGGAAGTCAGGTTTCTTAAAGCTCTGTGTCTCACTTTTCTTGATGTAGTAGAGAGTCGACTCCTGAGACTGAAGGAGGGTTGGTCAGATGGGACTTGAGAAGAGTGCTAAGGAGGGCAGTATGCTTCACAAGAGCCACTGACACTGTTGACTGGCACGAAGGGCCCAGCTGCCATTGGAGGTGGAGGCTTGGTATAGGTTTAGTCTTCATGGTGTATGGTTTTCTTTGTTGTTACTGTGTGCCATCAAGTCAGTTCTAACTCATAGCGACTCTGTATAGTGTTTCTGGGGCTGTAAATCTTTGTGGTAGCAGGAAGTCTTATCTTTCTCCATGAAGCAGTTGGTGGGCTCGAACCACCAACATTGTAGTTTGAAGCTCAGTGCTTATCTTACATGTGTGTCCATGTGAAAAGGGGCAGGCTATAGAAAGAACCAAAGAAAGTCAGGGAAGGGAGTGGTAAAGTTCAGGTCATCAACCAAAAATCTGAGGTCAAGGGAGGTCTGAAAAACTCAGACCATGTAGGGGAGACCGTGAGATGGGGGGGTCTCTGTGAGTGGAAAGAGACAGTGTGGGAGGAGTGAGGCTATAACGATCTGAGAGACAGGAAGGAAGTCATGGGTGTTGAGCTGGGTTGAAGGCTGGCAGTGTCCTCACTCCCATTTTTTTGTTCTGTCACGTTAATGAGAATGAAGAGGATCTACAGATCTGAGAGACATCTCTAGAGGCGCACTTAGCAGCACTTAGAAACTTGTTAGATGTTGAACTGGTGGGCAGGGGAAATGCGCAGAAGAAACAAAGATGACACCAAGGTTTGACAGCAGATGAATGAGAGACCACCTTCCTCCTGATTTCCTTACTCTGTGAATGGCACTACAATTCTCCAGAGATAGAGGAGGCCAGTCTAAGAAACTGGTGGATTAAATAGTCTTGATGTCTTCTCAGGAAAAGAGTGAAGGTGTGAGCCAAACTGCACAGCAATGAGTGAATTGTGGGAAGGAAATGGAGGTGGTTAGAAGAAATGAAGAAGTCAGGAGTGTAGAAATGAAAGAAAGGAGGTGAATGAAGCCATAACTAAAGCAGCCCGTCATTGCTGGCCTAGAAGGAGGCATGTTCTTTGGACATCAGAAAAGGTTAATAGTTACAGTAAATTGAACCACATCTATGTATGATAATCTGGGCTACTACATACAACCTTCCATGTGAATCTGCCAAAGCAGTGAAACCGAATTGGAAGGAGATTCTGATACAGGAATACATGTGTGCAACTGTGTGTGAGAGAGTAAGAGAGTGTGTGTGTGTGGTGGAGGGATGAGGAGCACTTAGAGACTAAGTCTCCCCTCCCAAAAACCTTTGGTTCACTTAGGTTATTAATTTCTCAGCTCATGACGCCCACCTCTGCCCACATTATGGTTACTCCATGGAGGTGTGGCAATGCCTTGCCATCAGAAAGTCCTGAGTCTGGGTTTCCTTCATTGAAGAGGAACTGTGGCTCCAGGGAAATGGTAAACTGAGGTAAGGAGTGTACCTCTTCTCTATATTGCAGCCTGCTTGATAAGAACCCATATCCTAGTGTCCTGTTATGTCTTACTCTGACAGCAATTTGTTGTTGCTGTTATTCCTTTTTGTTCCTAAGTACAGTCCCTGGCACAGAAATAAAGAACTACTTAAAACTAATGCCTTATCATAATGGAGCCCTGGAGATCAAAGCCAGAGAATCAGAGTAGGCAATTCTCTTCTATGAGTCCAAAAGCATTTTTCTTCCAGTAGTTTTGATGCTCTCTTTCCATGTTTGTTCAGATGATTCTTTGTTGTAATATAATCTTCTTGTTCCAAGAGAGAATTCATGCTTATTTATTAAAGCTTTACAAAGATTAGAAATGAATAGGATGAAAATTAAGAACAGAATCAAATCAAAGGTATTTTAACATGCATACCACCACCCAACCAGCCTAGGTCTGCTGATTGAGCGATAAGGGGGAAAGAGCTGAACAAGAAGAACCAGGGAAACTGGTAGAAGGGAACGTTTTATTGCTAAGGATTGACAACATCTGAGAGCCCGTACTATGGATCAGCACTGGACTGCCAACCACAAGGTCAGCAGTTCAAACCCACCAGAAACCCAATACAGGCTCACTATGAGTTGGGACTGACTCAACGGCACTTAACAACCACGCTAGCACAGTGGGAATACAGAAGAAACACAAGTGTTCCTTCCTTCTTTCTTTTCATTCAATATATTGAGTACATACTGTGTGCCAGGCACTGGAGATATAAAAATAAGGGTATAATACAAGCCTTGCTCTTGTGGAGTGGCAAAGATAAAAGACTGTGTGAAACATACAGAAAAGAGAGTGGCAAATACTGCCTGGAGAAGTTGTGAAGGCTTCAGGGAGGAGGTGATAATCAGGTTAACTCCAGAAGGGTGAGTAGAAGTTCTTCAAGTACAGAGTTGTAAAGAATGCATTCTGTTTAGAGAACACTAAAAAGCTGAAGGTTGGTGTGATTTAGGCAGCAGTAAAGGGTGCTGCCAGAGAGGCATGTTGGGAATATAATAGGAAGAACTCTCTACAACCCAAGAAATTTGGATTTTATCATGAACGCAGCTCTGCAAGAGTCATTCAATGGGAGAGCTGCTTGGTCAGACTTCCATTTATTATTTTTAAGTGAGAGATTGGACTAAAGACTGGGAGGCTAATCAGAAGGCAGTTGCTTCCAGCTGAAGGGTGATAGGTGCAGGGAATAGAGAGGAGAGAACTGCAGAACAGAGGGAAGTTGAAAGGTAATTAGAGCGAGCAGAGAGTTCAAGGTGAATTTTAAGATCCCTGGTTGGGCGACTGGGTGGATGGTAATACTATTAACAGGGAGGGGAATACAGAGTGGGCGGCAGATTTGGCAGGGGAACCACATGTTCACTTCAAAGATGTCAATGTACCAGTGCTCTCCAGGAGAAGGTACCCTGGGGGCAGTGGCCAATATGAGACTGGAAAGCAGGAGATAGGATGTTTGCTCTTGAGGTGGGGAAGCTCACCTACAGGTAGACAATTAAAATGGACGCTGCCAGCAAGTATAAGAATTACGTGTGAACTCATGAGCAACAAGCTCGAAGGAATTTAGAAGAGTAGGAAATCCAAGAAGTGGGAACAGAGTAGATGGAAAAAATTTTAAGGAACAAGTATGTCGAACCAGGAACACCTGTCCCTCTCCCACTGGACAAACATCAGCTTTGACAGTAAATAAAACTCTCAGGTGGCAGGCAGCTTCTGTCTTTTCCTTTTTGTGAGTTTGCCCACTGCCCCACGGCTTCATCTCTAGTCCAAGCCAAACTTGCCAGCTACAAAGTGAGTCAAGACCATGTGAGCAGGTTAGTCCTCTCTGAACAGCTCAATTGTGCAACCTGGGAAGAAAAGAAATTGCTTTTCCTTTTAAAAATGTGTTTATTATTAAATAAAAGATAGCATAATAAAAGCAAATTTGGAAAACAAAAGCAATTAGCTATCGTTTCAGAAACCACCTTTAACTTTGTGGTGTATTTCCTCCCAGTCTTTTTTCTATATATATAGGTTTTGCTTCTTGTTGTTTGTGTATGTATATATATTAATATATGAGGGATTTTTAAAGTTTGTGGAACAATGGAATGAAAACAATGAATTTTTTCTCATGCACTTTTTGAATGCCCTTTGTGTATGTGTGTAGATAGATAAATAGATGATAGATACATAAATAGACAGATGGATAGTACATAGACTGAACTATTCACTGCATGGTCAGCAGTTCAAATTCACCAGCTGCTCTATGGGAGAAAGATGAGGCTTTCTGGTCCAGGAAAGATTCACAGCCTCAGAAACCCTATAGGGGGCCACTATAAGTCAAAATCAATTCAGTGGCAGTGATAAAATTCATATAGATATGTGTGTGCATATGATTCACTTAAAATGATAGTATAGGTTAAAAATACTACAAGCTATGATTTTACATATGTTTCATGAATATCACTTTTGTTGTTGTTGTTAAGTGTTGTTTAATCAGTTCTTCCACATCATGACCCTGTATAGGATTTCCTAACTGCTGACCTTCCACAGGTAAGGAATGCCAAGTATGAGATTTCCATCTTCCAGTAGGACTAAGACACTGCGGAATGTCTCTTGTTAGTAAATGAAGCAGCATGTCCAGAGAAAACAAGACTCGAAGAGTGAACTTTGTTCCAGAAATAAGGTTGTTTCCTGACTTGTGTTCACTGGCTTGTACAAATCCCCATGCTCTAGGAATCCTCCCTGGACCTTCCCAGCTGTCAGTCTCTGCAATGCCTCAAATGCAGATGGTGTGACAAGGGTCAAAATGTGTACCTTACCCACAAACATTTCATCAACTTGCTAGGACCATTTTCTCTCAATTTTCTTGAAATGTCTTAGCTTGGGACACAGTCTTCTGTCTTATCTTTATCCTGCTAGCCTTTTAGGTATGCTACCAACTAGTCCATACTTTGAATACTAAGAAAGACACCAAAAACTAAAGTTTGATATGCTAATAATATTAACTGCACTTGAGTACTATGAAGAGACCTAAAAAGAGAATGATGACTGAAGAGAAATGTGGACAATAGCCTGAAGCATTTGGCAAGAACAAGGTTTTACTATTTGCCTGACCTTCCCCCACACCACTAATACCTCCGTTGTTGTTGTTGTTCGGTGCCATCGAGTCGGTACTAATTCATTGCGACCTTATGCACAGCAGAACGAAACACTGCCCGATCCTGGGCCAACCTCACTATTGTTGCCACAGCCCATTGATGCTGCCACTTTGCCAACCCATCTTGCTGGGGATCTTCCTCCTTTTTTCTGACCCTCCACCTTACCAAACATGATATCCTTCTCCAGTGACTGGTCCCTCCCGACAATATGTCTGAAGTATGAGAGGCGAAGTTTGGCCATCCTGGCCTCCAAGGAACACTCTGGCTGCACTTCTCCCAACACAGATCTGTTTGTTCTTTTGACAGTCCATGGCACTTTCAATATTCTCCTCCAACACCATAACTCAAATACATCAATTCTTCTATGGTCTTCCTTATTCACTGTCCTGCTTTTGCAGGCATATAGTGGAAAGGGTGGGTTTCCCATATCTGTAGAGTTGAGGAGATCCAAAGAGCCCCATGCTGAGGCTCCTGCTCTTGAGAAGCATACAAACCACTCTCTTCTAGGCACAGTGCTAGGTACTATGGATACAAGAAAGGATAGGCAGCACTGACAGTCTAGAAGGTCCCTAGATGACACAAAGCATTTGCACTTGACTATTATGAGTTGGAACTGACTTGACGGCACTCAACAGCAATGATAAATTTATCTTTGGAGTCCTGGTGTGACCCTGTGGGATAATGCACTGGACTGCAAGGTTGGTTTGAACCACAAGCTTGGCAGTTCAAATTCACCAGCTGTTGCTCGGAAACCCTATTCAGGGTTGCTATGAGTCGAAACCAACTCGACAGCACTTAACAACAAAAATTAAACTAAAGGTTAATCATCCAACAGCACTGGGGAAGAAAATCTGAGCCATCTGTTCTGTAAAGATTACAGCCAGTGCAGCAGGCTGGCTTCCATAACGTACCCTTTGGTTGTTTAAATGATTATATATTCCTGCGTGGTTTTTTTTTTTTGTTTTTTTTTTTGGGGGGGGGGGTTTGGACATTAAAAAAAAAAAAAGGGGGGGGTTTTCTGGATAAAAGAAACAATCTATGATGGTTTTGGGGGGAGGAGGAAATGCTACATGTGTTAGAGGGTAGACACACTTTGACATGGTGATGGGGCAGGCAATGTACAACCAGAGGGAGGTTGGCAGAGGAAAGACGGGGGTGGTGGGAGGCACAAAGAGAATGAAGTTGCTAAAGTGAATAGAGGTAAATGTTGTTAACTGATGTTGCATGGAGGGGACTGCAACCATGTAATAAAGCAAAGTGGATGATTTGTTGAATGCAAAACCGATGATCTGCTCTGTAACCCTTCACTCAATTCACAATAAAAAGTTTAAAGAAAAAAACAAAACAAAAAACACTACACAGGGTCACTATGAGTCAGAACCGACTCCACTGCATACAACCAACACCACCACCGCCTGTGTAGTCAAACACCATTTATATTTTTGTTGTTATTATGTGCCATGGAGTCGGTTCCAACTCATAGTGACTCTGTACAGGGTTTCCAAGGCTGTAAATCTTTACGGGAGCAGAAAGCCTCATCTTTCTCTCGCAGAACAGCTGGTAGTTTTGAACTGCTGACCCTGAGGATAGCAGCCTGAGTCGTAACCACTACGCTACCAGAGCTCCTTTATATTTATATTTTTACTTTTGTATAATTTTCCTTATTTAAAGACTGTATGAAACACACAGAAAAGAGAGTGGCAAATACTGCCTGGAGAATAAATATTATTTTTAGTTTTTAATATTACTTGCTTGGAATCTGCTTTTCTTGCAGAAACCTTGTCTTCTTCCATTGTATTCCTATGTAATCCACTGTATGTTATACTTTACATTGAAGGGAAAAAAAAAAGATTATGGCCAAGGCACCCTTATGAAGTAGTTCTACACTGTGACACATGTGACACATAGGTTCACCATTCATCAGAATCCAATCAATAGCAACAGGCTTGGCTTTCTGGGTTTTTACATTTCTAACAGACAGTCTGGATAGTGAGTCAAGACAGTTGCATGGAAAGTCAAGTAATGCAGAAGATATTACTAGATTGTAAACAATGAGGGCTACAGAAATAATAGTGTTTCCAAACTATGGGTCTTAACTCAGCAGTGAATCATGAAAGCAAATTTAATGGTAACTGTGATTAGAATCTTTTTTTTTTTTTAATGAAGTAAAATAGAAAATATTAAAGCCTGTGATATAATTTTGACTATTATTTTCTAAAAACTTTTAAAAAGTTATCTATAAAGTTGCATGTGTTTTGGTAATGATATAAAATGTATTTCTCACTGTGGATTGCATAACATTTGAAAACAACTGACTTTATAGAAGGAATAACCAGTGTAAATTTTAGTAGCCATGGAAAATTACCTCAAAAGTGAGGCCCTAACACATAGTTGTTGTTAAGTGCCATTGAATTGGTGTCAACCCATAGCGACCCTGTATAGGATTTCCAAGGAACAGCTGGTGAGCTTGAACTGCTGAATTTGCAGTTCAAATGACTTTGCAGTCTGGCGCATTAACTCACAGCACCACACCAGGACTCCTCTAACACACAGTAGGTTCTCCAATAATGTTTAGGCACATGCTATAGAAAGATAAGGCTTTCTGCTCCCGTAAAGATTTACAGCCTTGGAAACCCTGTACAGGGTTGCTATGAATCGGAACCGACTCCATGGCACATAACAACAACAACATAGGACTATGAGGGGACACCTAATGAAGCAGGCTGGGCTCAATGAGCCCGAATCACTGAGGGGATTTCTTGGTATTCATGAATTGCTGCTCAGGCAATTTTCTATCTGGAATCCAAGTTCACTGTTCATTCTACCCCAAGTCTTCATCTCTGTTCTGGACTAAAGCAAAGTCCTCCAAACTAGTATTACCTTTCCTGCCCTTATTGTTGTTAAGCGCCTTTGAGTTGGTTTCTACTTACAGTGACTCTGTATAGGGTTACCAAGGAACAACTGGTGTGTTTGACCTGCCCACCATCTGGTTAGCAGTCCAGCGCTTACCCTACAGCGCCACACTAGGACAGCTATAAACTATACAACTTATTACAACTATAAGTGGTTTAGATAAGTAGAGAATTTATTTTTCTCAAGTAACAAAAATTCTGGGGGTGGACAAGCAAAAGCTTTTTTGTTATTGTCGTTAAATGCCGTTGAATTGGTTCTGACTCATACCGACCCTGTTTAAGGTGGCTGGTGGGTTTGAATTACTAACTTTGTGGCTAGCAGTCCAGTGTTATCCTACAGCACCATACCAGGACGTAGCTTTACAAGGGCACAATTTGAAAACCACATTCCCTTTTCTGACTGCTCTGTATTGTTGGCATGAAGCCTTTAGCTTCATGGTTGCAGGTTGGTTGCTGCACCTTGAAGCATCAGGCCCCTTTACCAGATAGGAAATAGAAGGACAGAGTGGCAGACAAAGGTCCATACCTTTTTTATCAATCAATGACCTTAGGTGAGGCTAAAGGAAATCCACTCAAGAGACTTCCAGTTATATAAAATTTGCTAATAGGAGTCCTGGTGGAGTGCTGTAGGAATAGCACTGGACTGCCAACCACAGGTTGGTAGTTGAAGTTCACCAGCCACTCCTTGGAAAACCTATACAGGGTCACTATGAGTCAGAATTGACTCGATGGCACTTAACAACATGCTACCAAAACATCACATGGTTATACCTTGTGTCCGGGGAACAGATAATCTGCATTTTTGGCTGGACGTATTGATGCCTTCAATAAATTAGTAATGAATTGTTATCTAGATGCATATACCACTTCTCCTCTGACATAGTTGCTGCTTCAAATCTTAACGGTTTGCTGCTGCTCTTAAGAGCCATTCTGAAGTCCTTAGCTGATGCTTAAAAGAACTGAGCATGATCTGGTGTCCACTCATCTGGAGTTCCCTCTAGCACCATTCCCCCTAGTTCACTGACTTCCACCTCACTAGCCTTCTCTCAGCACTTCTATAGGTCAGACCTGTTCCAGGTTTTGGGCTGTTGCATGTGCCATTCCTCCTGCCTAGAGCTATGTTTTCCTATGAGTGACTGGCTACTTCTTTGTCCCAATGGTCTCAGGTCATATAGCATTCCTTCAGCCATGCCTCCCTGACCACCCCTTGCAATGGTGGCGACTTTCTGATATTCTCTTTCATTCCACCATGATTAGTAATGCTGTGGTTTGCTTACTTTTGTTATGTCCCTACCTTTAAAAGACCTTAAGCTGGTCTTGTTCATAGTTATGTCCCTCAGATCTAGCACATCACAGGTCTTAAGATTGTTTTTAACTGTGTGCTGAGTAAAAGGAGGAAGAATAAGCATGGCTCTTCTGGATGTAAAGTGAGTAGCAGTTGGATTAAACTACTGTGTGCCATTGAGTCAACTGCAATTTATATAGAGACCCTACTGGACAGAGAATCGACTTCTCAGGTCTCCAAGGCTGTGGCATTTATAGAAACAGAGAGTCACGTCTTTCTCCTTCAGAGAGACTGGTGGTTTTGAACTGCCAACTTTTCAGTTAGAAGTTGAGCACTTAATCACTGCACCACCAGAATTCATTTTATATACAGAAGATTGGTGTTCAGTCATTGCAAAAGGTAGCATCTGATCAAGAACCAATGGCACTGAAGGAAGAAGTCCAAGCTGCACAGAAGGCATTGGTGAAAAATAAGGTTCAGGAATTGACAGAATACAAACTGTAATCTTTCTACAAACTGATGCAGCCCTGGAAGCACTCACTTGTATATGCCAAGAAATTTGGAAGACACCTACATGACCAACCCTTTGAAGGAGACCCATATTTGTGCCCATTCCAAAGACAATGTGGAAATCATTGAACAATATCATTAATATCACATACAAATAAAATTTGGCAAATGATAATTGAAGAATAGTTGCAGCAATAGTTCAAAATAGAACTGCCAGAAATTCAAGCCATGGAACTAACATATCATTGCTCACATCAGATGGAGCTTGGCTGAAAGCAGAAAATATCAGAAAGATGTTTACTTGTGCTTTACTAACTAAGCAAATGCTTTTGACTGTGTGGATCATGACAAGCTATGGATAACATCGGTAAGAAAAGGTATGCCAGACCACTTAATTGTGTTAATGAGGAACCTGTACATAGACCAAGAGGCAGTCATTAGAACAGAACAAGGGGAGAGTGAATGGTTTAAAAACAGGAAAGATGTGTGTCAGGGTTTTCTCCTTTCACCATACTTATTCAAGTTGTATGCTGAGCAAAAATCTGAGAAACTGAATTGTATAAAGAAGAACATGGCATCAGAATTGTAGGAAGACTCATTAACAATCTGCAATACACAGATGATACAGCCTTGCTTGATAGAAGCAAAGTGAACTTAAAATACGTATTGATGAAGACTAAAGTCCACAGCCTTCAGTATGGATTGCACCTCAATGTAAAGAAAACAAAAATCCTCACAACTGAACCAATAAGCAAAATCATAAATGGAGAAAAGATTGAAGTTATTTTTTCTTATCTCCACAATCAACACTCATGGAAGTAGCAGTCAAAAAATCAAACAACAGATTTCTGGCAAGATGGTGTAATAGGCAGACATGCTGCATGTACTCTCTACAACAAAGCTGCAGGAGACCAAATGAAACATACAAATGATAATCCTGGAACCCTGAGCTTCAGAAATAAGCATAGAGATGTGGAATGAATACTTGCTGGGAAGAGAAGCTGAGTAGGAGAAGTGAAGGAAGCCATTGGCCGGGTGCAGACGGCCATCTTGAACTTTTCTGACTAGAGTTGGAGGCAGACAGTGGACTGGTGGAACTGAAGCACATGGGTAACTGGTGACAGGAAAGGTGTGATTCTTTCTTATTCCCCATGCTCCCATGTTGACCAGAGGTGTGGCTGGCCCCCACCCTTATTCACTCCTATCGCAGACCCTGTTCTCTGGGAATTTAGAACCACACCGTTGTGAGACAAGCCAGTGTGAGGCTTGCAGCGGCTGTGTCACCCTACTACCTGGATTTTGGTGGACTCTTTTCCATACCAACAGAGCCTTTAGAGCCTCAATGCCAGCCCTACACTAGCAAAAACCGCTAACTGCTTTCTGTCCTGTCAAACACTGAACCTAGCTACCTTAAGGACCTGAATGAGCTGCTTCAGGATAGGGTGCCCTGAACATAGGCAAAACCTAGGCTTATAGGAACTCCATGTAGAGCTGGGAATCCCACCATCTCATGCCTCCCCAACCCACTTCATAAACTCCTTGACTAGCAGTAGCCTCAAAGTTTTCTCCTCTCTAGGTCTGACTCCTGCCCTGGGTTTTTGCTTTTTTTCCTCTTGATTTTTTTTTTTTTTTTTTGCTATTCTCTAGTCTCTTCCTCTTTTCAGCTTACTCTTTTGTTATTATATTCTTTTATCTTGTTGCTGCCTATCCCCCCTTTATTATTATTACTATTTGCTGATGTTTGCTTGTTTTGTTTTTTCTTGTGTGTGATTTTCCTTCTTGCCCTTCCCAACAGGACACAGCAACCTTGTCCATACAGCTCAGCTACAACCATATTCCCTGTAGTTTCACCCACTGGTTAAAAGTCAATGCCAGAGAATAAACAAGATGGCGGATTGGGTAGCTATGCAGTGAGGAGCTCCGTCAGCAACAACACAGAATACCGGACCAAGAAGGTTTAGGGGATGGTCCCAGAACTCTGAACCAAATATAAAGTAATGTTTAGAAAGTTGGAAGGCTTACAGCCAGTGGAATTTGTAGCAGAAGCAAGAAATGCAGTGTTTTCTAATCCAAGGAGCTCAGCTGCTCCTGAAGCAGACATTTTGGGCAAGACTTAGCAGGGGAAGGATCAGAGCAGCCAAAGACACCTGACAGAACCACGGAGATAATGGTGTATTTCTTTTTTTTTTCTTTCTGTATTTGTTCATTGGTCTTTGCTGTCTGTGCACCTCTATTCTGGTGACTAGAGGGGGTGCCTGAGCAAGTGGACACCCCACCCCACCCCTGGAGGGTTCTATTATGCATGCACACAGACCTCAAAATTTAAGAGAACAGTTACCACTTAAAACCAAACAGCAACGCAAAATGGCCACAACAGGCTCTGAACTGTTTTATCACTAGGAAAAAGGCCTGAATGGGGTTGTGGAGCCAGATGGGCAGACTAAAAAGGAAATAGGCAGAAAATTAAATCCTGAGTTACGTCACATCGACCATCTTGAAATTTCTCAAGTGGCCTTGAAGGCAAGAAGCCGAAAGAGGATATTAAAATCATACTCACATTAGACTACAGATTTTTTTTTTTCTCTCTTTTCTGCAATTATAGACAAAAGCATCCAATCTATTTTTTTGCTGTTGCTGTTTTGGTTTTTTGTCCCCTCTTTACCTTTAGGGGGATCTTTCTTGCCCTACATTACCCAAGAAGAGACAGAAATTTCTGTCATATAGTCAAGCTACAATCACACCCTATAAAATCTCACAATCCAGAAAAGATCCAATACCAGCTGCCAGACACCAGGTAGACAGCCAACACCTGTGACAGTTACTCTGAGGTGAGTAATAAAAAGAGTGAAAAGGGAAGCCCATCTTATGGGCACATCTACCTGGAGGCAATCAGAAGGCATAAAAAATACCAAAACACACACTCATCTAAGTATCAAGGCCACAGCTAACTACTGAATATGCCCAAGAAACAGAAACAGATGACCATATATCAGCACATGTCCAGAAACATGATAAAGTGACTGAGGCAAATGATCTGGAGGTAGACCTACACTCCATAGTGGAAGGAGGGCAGGCTTTGGAAATGCCTGAGAAGGAATTCAGAAAAATGATTATAAAATGTATCAAAATCCTTTACAATGGAGTTAAGAAAAATAAGGAAGAAGTCAGGAAAGTGTACAAGAACAATCAAACAAGATAAATACAGCATTGGAAACAATTCAAAACCTACAGAAAGAGGACCAAATGATTAATAACAGAATATCAGAAATGGACAATATACTGAAAGGAGTAGAACTGAAGAGATGGAAGCCAGAATTATTGAGCTGGAAGATAAATCTCTCAATACTACTAAGAGAAAAGCAAACAGAAAAAAAGATTAAAAAAATCTGATTCATGTTGGACAACATGAAGAGGAATAACTTAAGAATTATTGGCATTCAGAACAGGAAGAATCACACAAGTCCACAGAGGAAATAGTTGAAGAGCTCCTGGAAGAAAATTTCCCTAATATCCTGAAAAGTAAAAAGATAAGCATTCAAGAAGCTCATTGAGCCCCAGGAAGGATAGACCCTAAAAGACAATCACCAAGACATATAATAATCGAGCTCTCCGAAATCAAAGATAAGGACAGAATCCTGAAAGTAGCTAGGGAAAAGAGAAGTGTGACATACAAAGGCAAGCAAATCAGATTAAGCTCGGAGCTCTCAACAGAAACCATGCAGCAAGAAGGCAATGGGGAGACATATATAAAACCCTGAAAGAAAAAAACTGCCGAACAAGAAAGCTGTCAGTCAAATACAACTGTGTAACTAAAAATTCCAGGATAAACAGAAGCTAAGGGATTTTGTCAAAGCCAACCCTGAGATAAACTACATCCTAAAGAGAGTTCTGTGGAACCAACTAGAACAGACAACAACGAGAGATCAACATACATGGCAGCACCACCCAGAACTCAATTGACAAATGAAAGAATCAAAAACTGAACAGAACTGTAAGAACAAATTCAGAGGATCTGGGAGGTCAGCCTATGATCAAACAATTACAATGTGAAAGAATGTAAACACATCTGAAAAGAGATCCAGGTAGTGCGATTATAGGATAAAATAGACTTAAATGGAGGGAAAAGTTAATGGACTATAAGGTAACCACAATGATGGGATTGAGGTAGAGGGTTTAGGAGGGAGGCGACAGTAGAGCACAGAGTAGGGGGCAGACACATCATAGCTCTGGTGTTTGGAAGGGCAATACAAGAAGGGGGAGGAGGTGGAAGAACAAGGTAGATAGGGGAACACTGAGACACGTTTGCATGGGCTAAATGGGAGAGGTAAATAGTGATGCATGCTCAACCTTGGAACAACAAGGCTTTGTGATACAGGGACTAGACATAGTTTGAAGAGGGGAAATAATACTAAGATGTTCGACTGTCTTAAGAATATTGGTTTCCCTTGTCTACTATTGTAAAACAGACACTTGAGTGGGATTGAAAGGAATGTCGGGAAACATTACAGAAAACTTGTAAGCCCATCTTCAGCCTATAATGAATCAGAATACCTAAAGGGGGTTCTAGAACTTGCCCAGTGAAATAGGCCTCATGCAAAGCCTTTACACAGTATAGGACCTTAGGTGGAATCCTGAGTATCATCCAGAACCTTCAGAGGTGGGGCATTCCCACTAGATAGGACAAGCAGACCAGCCTCGAACAGCTAGAGTAATAGAAGATACATCTTCAACGAAATTTCATCAGGAAAACACAAAACAAAAATGGCAGTACGACTGTCTAATACAAGAATAAACAAGCTGTTCACCGGGAAGCAATCAAGGCAAGCAATCAAGTTCCTTCAAGACAAACCCCCCTCTAAGACTGAAACTCAAAGGGAACACATGAGCAGGCATGTAAGATTGCTGGTGACCATATTGGTCTACTGGTGAGCAAAAGGGAGGAAAGGCAGCAATGAAGAAATGGGCTGAGTTCAACCTCGTTCCATAGACTCCCATTGACCTGGAGATAGAAGAGGAAGGGCTGGTTGGCCCAAAGTATGGTGAGACCTGGGGACACCTGAGCCCATGGAAAAGGACATAATCACAGAGGGCTAGAACTGAGAGTGAAGCATCCAACTGATATGAAGTGAGGGGAGATGCACAAGAATACCCAAACTTGTAGATAGCACCCTTTGACCTAGCCTCAATGGCTTGATAATTGGAACTCGTCTAGAGGAAGATTACAAAAAAACAAACAACAATTTTTTTTTTTTCATAAAGGAAACAAGAGTAAATTACTACAATTTGATGAACCTGACCTACACTCATGGAGGTAGTAACTCTAAATACCAACAGAGTGAAGTAGTCTTCACATCAAGTATCAATGCTATCCCTTCCTCTGTACACAGGGTAGATAGGGACAGGTAACTTAGATATTGGCTACTTAAAATGAGGGGTCCGTAAAGGCATGAAGTGGCTGGCTTACAAGATTTCAAGAGGGAGTTTAGTTTAAGGGTGTGTGGGGAAATAAAGAGACGTCACTGAATAGTTTTCATCTTGTCTAGATGGGTCTGGTTAAAAGAGATTGGGATAAGATTCTTATGATTCAACAGTAATACTTATGACTAATTGCAACTCTCAGAATTGTAAAGGTAGAAGTTTTGTAACAAAAATGAGGGAGTAGTTAATCTTAAAGTCCAGAAACAGAGGACCCTAGGACCATCAAGGGAGAAGAGCACAAGCGATGGGAGACCTTATCCAGAGAAGCAGGAACACCAGAGATGGAGGCAGAGATGGGGACATGGAGAGAGGGAGCAGCTGAGGACTCTGGATTCATGGGAAGAGAGGGACTGGGAGCTGGCGGTCAGGAGGCAGACATGTAGAATGTGCCCTTTGATGGTATAAATTATTATATATGCCTGACTGTTTAAAGAAAAAAAAAGCTAAAGTGAATACAGAGAAACACTGACAACTGATGGTACATGGAGAGGATTATAATCATTGTAATGAAACAAAGTGTATGATTTGTTTAATGTAAAGCTGATGATCTGCTCTGCAAATTTCACTCAGTCCACAATAAAAACCTTAAAAAAAAAAAGTCAATACAGATCAAACACAGACAGCAGGTACCACCACCTAACCCCATTCTTAACTGAGCGGCACAAACAGCAAATGGAGAACTGTGCACACACTTACATTATCTAATCACACCCACCAGTAGGCAGCTGAAGATAACCTAAGAAAATACCAACATACAGTCATTAACCAAATAAAAATATAACGAAACCAAAATGTCTCAAGGACAACAAATAGTTTCAGCTCACACAAAGAAACAAAACAGAGTAACTCAAACAAATAAGCAAAATGCAGAGCCAGAAAACATTTCTAAGGAAGACAAGGTATTGTAACTACCTGAAAAACAATAAAAAAAATATTTAGACACTTTCAACAAATTCAGAGAAAGATCAAAGAAAGAACATAGAAAAAATGCAGAAAATTTCAGACATAATAAATGAAAATTTTAAAACAATTTAAAAAATCTGAAAATAGAAATCCAGAAGATTAATACTAAGATTTAAGAAATGGACAACACACTGAAAGGACAAAGGAATAGATATGAATCAATGGAAGCCCAAATTAGTGACTTTGAAGATAAATCTACATACTAGTATGCTAGAAAAACAATCAGAAAAAAAGGTAAAAATCTGAAGATTTTTGATTTATGTGGGACACCGTTAAAAGGAATAATTTATGGGTGATTAGAATTCTAGGACAGGAAGAGACAAAACCACAGAGAAAACTTAAAGAATTGTTGGAAGAAAACCTACCATCATGAAAGATGAAAAGACAAGCATTCAACAAACTTAACAAACTCAAAAAGAATAGACCCCAAAAGAAAATCACCAACATGTCATAATGAAACTTTCTAAAACCAAGTCAAGGAAAGAATCTTAACAGCAACTTGGCAAAACAAAAAGTTACATACAAAGGAGAACCAGTAAACCTAAGCTCTGATTTCTCAGCAGAAATCATGCAGGCAAGAAGGCAATAGAGTGACATATACAAAACTCATAAAGAAAAAAATCATCAACCAAGAGTCATATACACAGTAAAGTTTTTCCTCAAATACAACAGCAAAATTAGGACATTTCCAGATAATGAGAAATTTGTACTAACCAGACCAACTTTATAAAAAAACTAAAGGGTGTTCTACGTACTGAGAACCAACAGCAGCAGACAAAAACCTCAGATTAACATACATGACAAGATAGTAGGAAAAGCAAGATGGCAGATTGGACAGAAAGGCCTACAGACAGACCCTTTACAACAAAGATATGAAAAACCAAATGAAACCCTAAGCTTCAGATGAAGGGATAGAGAAGTGGAATGAAGCTTACTAGGAAAGAAAGCTTAACACACGTGGCAAAGAAAAAAAAAAGACACAGCATGACAATTTTAACCTTTTGTGAGCCACTTCAGAGACAAGAAAACATGGTGTTGCAGAAACAAACAGTGGCTTGCAGAGTTAAGGGTGTGCGGTTTTTTTTCTTGTTCCCCATTTTCTCCTCTGGAGTCCAAGAGGTGAGGTTGGCCCCCACCCGCATACACCCCCAGGGAAGCTCTTGTTCTCCCAGAACCTCCACAGGGAGATGAACACCACAGATGTTAGCCCCATTAAAGGAGGGGAGCATTATCTACTTTAACCCTGTTTGGGCAGAACCTGTTCAAATCTGCAGAGCCAGTCCTGGACTAGGAGAAGCAGGTGAAGAGTTGCATGGTGGGCAGAGAGAAAAAAATAAAAGGAGACTGGTGATTTTTATGGCTTGCCTGGCATGGCATGGCCATCTTGAACATTAGAAGGCAACTTTGAAGGCAAGAGTATGGTAGTTGGTGCAGAGGCATCATCGCTTATTGGCGGAAATAAAAGTGCAGTATTTTTTTCTTGTACCGCACATTACTCTGACGACTAGAAGTATGGCTGGTCACCACCTGCATACACTTCCAGTGAATCTCCTGCACTCTAGTAGTCAGAGGTGCATCAGAGAGTGTGGGAACCTAGCATCACCAACCCTGGCACCTGGAATCAGGTGTGGCCTACTCCAGACCTGCAGAGCTGGTTCTGGCCAGTCTGAACGAGTGTGGCCTTTTGGCTGCCTCTGGTATGGAAATACCCTGATTCCCCAGATGCTCTGGGGTCTTAATGAACTATTTCTGGATTGATGCCCAGATAAGACAACAGTTAGCCCTACAGGAACTCCATCTAGAGCTAAGAGTCATCACTTGCACATCCACAATGTGAGGTCCTTGACTGGCAGGAGACCCATAATTTTCTCTTTGGGTCTGGGACCTGCCCTGTTTTTCTTCCTTTCATTGTTTTTGTTTATCCTTTCTTCTTATTATTCCTCTTTCTTGCTTTCTATCTCTGCTTTTATCTTTTTCTGCTTCTCTTCTACTGATTCCTTCCATCCTTCCTGTTTCCCTTTACTACACTCTGACCTTTCTCCCTTTTACTCATTTTTCTCCCTAATTGTGTTTCGTTCTTTTTCATTTTCGCTTTATTTTCCTCTCCCCATTTTCTATCTTTGGCTTTCTGTATTCTTTTTATAGCTGTTGCCTTCTTTTATCTTCTTTCACTTTTGTTAGCTTGTTTCTTTTTGTTCTTTCTTGTGTGTGTGTTTCTCTTCTTGCCTCAACCAACAGAATACAGCAACCATGTCCACACGGCCCAGCCACAATTGTATCCTCTAAAACACCAGCCATCAAGCAAGAGTCAATACCAGCTGCTATACACTGAATTATCAAGGACAACAACCACCACTAGCCAAATTCATCTTAAACTGAACCATATGAACAGAGAATGATGCACAATATTGTACCCTAATGACACACACCAGGAGGCAGATGATGAGTGCCAAAGGACACACTAACATACAAATCAACTTAATACAAATACAACCCCACATTGTCTCCAAAGTATCACATAATTTCTGTTCATACACAGAAAAAAGAGTGCTCAAACAAGTGAACAAGAAGCAGAGCTAGAAAGCATTTTTGAGGGGAAAAAGGCTTTGTAATTACCTGAAAAAGAATTCAAGAGAACATTTAGGTACCTCCTGGTGTGGTGCTGTGAGTTAATGCACTGAACTGCAAAGTCAGCTTGAACTGCAAGGTTGTTGGTTCAAGTTCAGCAGCTGCTCCTTGGAAACCATATACAGAGTCGCTATGGGTTGGAACTGACTTGGCAGCACTTAACAAATAACTGACAGAAAGGTGGAGGAAATCAAGGAAGAATACCAGAACAGTCCAATAAAATAAAGGATTAGAGACAATAAAAAGTCTACAAATAGAAATCCAGAAGATTAATACTAAGATTTTAGAAATGGACAATACATTGAAAGGACAAAGTAGTAGATTTGAAGCAATTTAAGCCGGAATTGGTGAACGTGAAGATAAACCTTTCAATAATAGTATGCTGGAAAAATAAATAGAAAAAAAGAATGTGAAAAATACAAACAAAGCCTAAGAGTTATGAGGGACACCATGAAGAGGAAAAACTTACAGATGACTGCAATTTTTATTGAAAGAGCCAATGAAAAGCATAGAGAAAATTATTGGAGAGTTGTTCAAAGAAAACTTCCCTAACATTATGATTAGAAGATAAGCTTATAAGAAATTGAACTAACCCCAACTGAAAATCACCAAAGCATACCATAATCAAACTTTCCAAAAACCTGAGAATTTGGGAAAAAATGAAAAGTAACCTACAAAGAAAAACCAATATGACTAGGCTCTGATTTCTTAGCAGAAACCATACAAACAAGAAAGCAAATAGGATGACATATACAAAACTCTGAAAGAAAAATACCTATCAACCAAGAAGCATATACCCAGAGAGAACAAACAAAATGGCAGATAGGGTAGACGTGCAGTGAGGAGCTCTGTCAGCAACAACACAGAATACTGGACCAAGCAGGCTCAGGGAATGGTGCCAGAACTCTGAAACACATATAAAGGAATATTTAGAAGGTTGTAAGGTTTACAGCTAGGGAAATTTGTAGCAGAAGCAAGAAATCCAGTGTTTTCTAATTTAAGATGCTCAGCTGTTCCCAGAGCCACCATCTTGAGAGACCAAGCAAAGGAAGTATCAGAGCAGCCATGGATGTCGGACAGACCGTGGAGATAAAGGTGTGGACATTCTTTTTCTTTTTGTATCAGTTCATTGGTCTCTTGTTTTGTTGTCTGCGCACCTCCATTCTGATGACTAGAGGAGGTGCCTGAGCAAGTGTCCACCACACACCCAGAGGGTTCTACTACACATGCGCACAGATCTCAAAATTTAAAGTCACAATTTCCACTTAAAACCAAACAGCAGTGCAAAACAGTCACAGCCAGCCCTAAACTGTTTATCAATAAGAAAAAGGCCTGAACATGAACTGGGGAGCGGCACAGGCTGACTAAAAAGGAAATAGCCTAAAAGTTTAATCCTGAGTTACATCACAATGGCATCTTGAATGGCAACAGTGACATCACAATGGCAACAGTGGCATCTTGAAATTTCTCAGGAAAAAGTGAAAAGGGAAGACCATCTCCTGATCACATCTAACTGGAGGCAATCAGAAAGCATAAAAAATACCAAAATACACACTCACCTAAGTATTAAGGCCACAGATAACTCCTGAATATTCCCAAAAAACAAAAACATATGACCCTATCAGCACACAACCAGAAATAAAATAAAGTTACTGAGGCAAATAAGCTGGAAGTAGACCTACACTCCATACTGGAAGATGCGCAGGCATTGGAAATGCCTGAGAAGGAATTCAGAAAAACGATATAAAATGTATCAAAACACTATACAATGGAGTTGAGAAAAATAAGAAGTCAGGAAAGCACTATCGGAAAAATCAAGTAAGATAGATACAGCATTGGAAACAACTCAAAGCCTACAAAAAGAGGTCCAAATGATTAAAATAGAATATCAGAAATAGACAATACACTGAATGGGAAAAGTTGCAGAATTGAAGAGACAGATGCCAGAACTAGTGAGCTAGAAGATAAATCTCTTAACACTACTAAAATAGAAGAGCAAGCAGAAAAAAGGATAAAAAAAAAAAATCTGAAGATGGCCTAAGATTCATGTTGGACAACATGAAGAGGAATAACTTAAGAATTATTGGCATTCCAGAACAGGAAGAACCACATAAGTCCACAGTGGAGATAGTTGAGCTTCTAGAAGAAAATTTCCCTAACATCCTGAAAAGCGAAAACATAAACATTCAAGAAGCTCAATAAACCACAGAAAGGATAGACCCTAAAAGACAATCACCAAGACATATAATAATCAAGCTCTCTGAAATCAAAGATAAGGACAGAATCCTGAAAGCAGCTAGGGAAGAGAGAAGTGTAACATACAAAGGCAAGCAAATCAGATTAAGCTCAGATCTCTCAACAGAAACGATGCAGGCAAGAAGACAATGGGGAGACATACAAAAAGACTGAAAGAAAAAAAACTGCCACCCAAGAATCCTCTACTCAGCAAAGCTTTCAAATACGATGGTGTAATCAAAACATTTCACGATAAACAGAAGCTAAGGGATTTTGCCAAAGCCAACCCTGCTATAACAAACATCGTAAAGGAAGTTCTGTGGACTGAGAACCAACAAAAACAGACAACAACCAGAGAATGACATACATGGCAGCATCACCCTGAACTCAATCAATAAATGGAAGAGTCAAGAGCAGAATAAAATTATAAGAACAGAGGATCTGGGCGGTCAGTTTATGATCAAAACAATTACAATATGAAGGAAGGTAAACACAGAGGAACAGAGATCCAGGTGGTGGGAAGGTCAGGTAGATTACAGGATAAAATAGACTGTCTTAAATGGAGTGAAGAGTTAATGGAACATAAGCTGAAGAAAATGAAAACAAGTCCACAAGAGCCAAAACTTGACCTTGAATATATCCCACCTAAATATAGAAATCATCTGAAAAATACATTCAATACATTAAACACTAAAGACAGAAGACCAGAAGAAGAGTTGTGGGATGACATCAAGAACATCATATATGAAGAAAACAAAAACTCATTAGAAGACAAGAAAGAAGGTAAAGGTCAAAATGGATGTCAGAAAAGACACTGAAACTTGCTCTCCAGCATAGGGATGCTAAAGCAAATGGAAGAAATGAGGAGGTAAAAAGATGAACAGAAAATTTCAAAGATCAGCTCGAGAAGACATTACAATAAAACGTGCAAAGATCTGGAATCAGAAAACCAAAAATGAAGAACACACTCAGCATTTCTCAAGCTAGGGAAACTGAAGAAAAAAATTCAAGCCTCGACTTTCGTTACTGAAGGATTCTCAAGACAAATGATGCAGAAAGCAATAAGAGAAGATGGAAGGAATACACAGAGTCACGGTACCAAAAGGAAATGGTTAATGTTCAACCATTTCGAGGTAGCATATTATCAAGAGCCAATGATACTGAAGGAGGAAATCCCAGGTGCACTGAAGGAATTGGCAAAGAACAAGGCACCAGGAATTGACGAAATAAAAATTAAAATCTTTCAAGAAAGTGAAGCGGCACTGGAGGCACTCACTCATCTCTGCCAAGAAATTTGGAAGACAACTATCTGGCTGAC
>NW_006408545.1:16340361-16347011 GCF_000296735.1 Chrysochloris asiatica
CCCTACCCAGAGAAGCAGTGATGCCTGAAATGGAGCCAGAGATGATGACGTGGAGCGATGGAGCAGCTGCAGACTTTAGATCCAGAGAGAGAGAGAGCGCGACTGTGTGCTGAAGACCTGAGGGGCATGGGGGAAGAATTGCATGGAGGGGATTGTAACCATGGCAATGAGAGGATATACGATAGAATGAATGTAAAAACTAATGTTCTCCCATGTAAACTATCACATAATTCACAATAAAACATTTAAGATAAAAAAAAGCTAATTCAAAGATCCATATGGTGACAGTAACCATTTGACTTTGTAGTATCACACATACTTCTGTCTGTATCTATATTTTTCAGTACCTCCAAATAACTGATATTTATTAATGATACATTCATATACCTCAACAAGATACAGTACCATCATACTCAGACAGTCCTGGTGTTGGTGCTGTAGGATAAGCACTAGACTGTTTATTCACAAGGTTGGTAGCTTAAACCCACCAACCGCTCCTTAGAAACCATATACAGAGTTGCTTTGAGTTGGAACCCGCTTGATGGCACACAACCACCACACTCTTCTTGGAATGCTGGTGTGGTGCTGTAGGATAAGCACTGGATTGCTAACTGCAAGGTCAACAGTTCAAACCCAAAAGCCACTCTTTAGAAACCCTATATATACACTTAACAACAACACCTCCCCCCCATTTACCTTCACCTGGCTTTCATTACTTAAACTCCTTTCCTATAACCTTGTGTTTGCTTTTAAAGGCAAATGAATCACGCCGTTATTCCACATTTCTCCCTATAAAACCTAACAAACAGCACAGCAGAGCCATCGTGGAAGTTACTGAAGATTTTGTTTCACAGTAATGGCTCAGACTACAGTCAGACCTGCAGTGAATACAATCCTCCAAGGAATGGTCAACACATGTGAGGGATTCATTATTATAGAACGTGCAGTATTTTTTTCTTTCAGGTCATGTCAAAGACATGTTCATATAATTTATGTCTAGAGGTCCTTTCATTCAAGAAGCTTAAATCCACCTAATCTTAAAAAATAATGCATTATCACTTACAGATAAACTGCTTAAGGGCTTAGCTGCAGTAGCCAAGTCAGTAGGCAAGGCCACAGCTGTACAACATGTGAGAATGCCTGGGGTGCAGCTTTAATTCAGACACCCTTTCTCTGGCAGGTTTCTATCTGTATGTACACACCTGCCCTCTAAGTCGAGCTGTTGACTCAGATCTTAAGGGAGGCAATGACCTATATGGGACTGCTACACTCTACAGAGGAAAAAATGGGAGACCCCAATAAGTATTCCTACCCATGCCATATGGCTGAGCCTGGCCCAGAGCCAGCTCAATAGGTTTATAGGTGATGTCCACTTCCTGCATCTCTTCTTCCTCTTCAGGCCCTCCCAAGCATGGCACAGGTCTCTAAGACTAAGCTGAGTCATGTTTCCTGATTTTTTTTTCCCATAGCAGCTTGCTCTCAACCAAGCTGTTCCTTTTCAATTACAAGTCAATAACTAACAGGCATTAATGGGCACACATGGAACACCTGTGTAAACTTTTATATTTAAGATCTCTGAAGTTAAAAATAAGAAGGCTCTTTTTATTCATTTCTCAAGCTTAATGATGTTTGTATCCCCTTAAGAACTTTTTCTATGTTAGTGATTTTTTCATCTTTGATTTCTTGTCTTCTAAAAAGGATCCACCACTTACTTCATACTATACTACAACCTGGAAGCCCTCAAATCAATGGTAGATATTCAAACAATAGACTTAAGAAGCTCTCAATCTCAAGCAGCTTTAAAATGACGACAAAATCATTCTGATTATATAATCACTGGGGTATTTACTGCATTTTGCCTTTTACTGCTGTTTTCTAATGAAAGGGAAGCAGCAGCACTAATGATCCGATAAAAAGAAATCCATTCTCTCAGAGCAGCTGATGCTGTTGGTTCTATTGATTTGCCAAGCTTTTTGCTTGATACCAATTCTAGGTTTGAGAGCTATGAAACAGTCACACTGCAATACTAACCCAGAATATTTACAAAGGCATGCTGAGCAGATGGCACTTACTTATAGCTTCGGAAGTGAATCTTCCCATTCAGTGCCGTGAAGTGCAGAACATACTCTAAACCGGCCAGGCGGATATTTGATACCGTGGGACCTCTGAAGAAATCTAAATGCATAAAGATAAAACGTTTGTTTGTTTTTTTTTAATTAAAAAGACCAAACACTTTAACAATCCAACTATAAAGTGCTACATTTAATAAGAAATGCTTGAAAGTCCCCACCCCACAACACTTCTAACACTTAATTTCACTTTATTTCTGTTTACTTAAAACCTAATTTTTCAGACCTGAAAAAGCCAGATAATTTTTCAGTTTTGAAGTTCTTCTCCCTCTAAATCAATGCTATCATGTTGTTAAGTGTCAACTCATAGCTGGTGGGTTTGAAAAGCTGACCTGGTGCTTAGCAGCACAGTGCTGATCCTACAGCGTCACACCAGGAGCACATATTTATCATATGATAGCACACAGCTGTATAGAAGCACTTACTCAATATTCATAGAATTTTTAAATTAAAATGACTGCTCAAACTCTATTAAAATAAAACGAAAAATCAACTTGGAATCCTGGTGTGGTGCTGTGGGTTAATGTGCTGGACAGCAAAGTCAGTTTGAACCACAAGGCCAGCAGTTCAAGTTCACTAGTCGCTCCCCAGAAACCCTATACAGAGTCTCTCTATGGATAGGAACTGACTCGACAGAACTTAACAACAATAACCCTATCATAGAATTGATAACTTCTTAAGTCAATAAAATTTTAACATGAAATTTCAAACTATGCACGTAAATGGGTGAGCAGGGTGTTTTCCCGCCATGTGGTCATCATGCCACTCCCAAGTGACACCAATGAATGACTTTAGGCGATGCACGGACAAATAAAATTTATTTCCTTTTAAGAAGAGAAGAGTCAATTTAAAGAAAAATCTCCATTGAACAACACTATAGATACAATGTGGGTTTACTTAAAGTCATGATTCTTAAAGTGGTACATGAATGAAAGAAATTTGGAAACCCACAATCAAGACTGATCCCCCGTATTTTATAGCTGAGAAAACAGAACCCCAAAGAGGCTAAATGGAAATACATGAATAGCATTTAACTACCAAAGGATTATAAATAAAAGTACATTTAACTTAATTACTTAAGAACTACCCCAAGGCAGCTAACGTGAGAATCAAGAAATTTTTTGCCCCAATCTGTACCAGCCAGGATTTCTCTTTCCTCTTTCCCTGAGTCCATCATACAATGGGGTTCAATTTCAAATGTATGACTACATGCATCCTCTGTTGTTTTCTTTTAAAATTTTTACTGTGGTAAAATACATGTAACAAAACATTTGCCATTTTAACCACTGAAGTGTATAATTCAGTGACATTAATTATATTCAGTGCGCTGTGCAACCATCACTATCCATTCCCAAATGTTTTTCATTGTCTCAAACAGAAACTTAATGCCCTCTTAAGCAATAACTCCCTGCTCCACCCCCAGATAACCACTAATACACTTTTGTCTCTACTCATTTGTCTAGTCTAGGGATTTCATGAGACTATACAGTACTTCTCCTTTTGTGACTAAATCACTCAGAATGCTTTCAAAGTTCATCCATCACATTTACAAGAACTTAATTTCTCTATATGATTGAATAATATTCCATTGTATGTATATACCACATTTAGTTCACCTTGGATTGTTTCCATTTTTGGTGAATAATAATCCAAGGCAAGTTTTGGTGAATTGCCTATGATAAATAATGATGAAAAGAACATTGTTGTACAGGGATCTGTTTGTGTGCTTCTTTTCAATTCTTTGGGGTATATACCTAGAAGTGGAATTACTGGGTCATACGGTTTTTTTGGTTTTTGGTTTTTTTTATTGGAAAAAGAAAAGATACCACTTTTTATGTTTCAAAATACAGTCTTTCATGGATGAAACAGAAAAAAATATTTTTAAATATGACTCTGTAATTGTCAAGCAGTATATCTTCCCAAACACTATAGAATCTTCTGCTCTTACAAGCCCAGGAGAATAATAAAGATACCATTCTAAGAACAGACTTTGGCAACCATAAAAATACACACATGTGGGGGAAGGTAAGGTCATCAATGAATAGTTTTCATCATGTCTAGATGGTTTTGGTGAAAAGAGACGGAGATAAGAGTCTTATGATTCAACAATGAGTTATTTTTATCATGACTGACAGTCACAACTAAAAAGGTAGCAGTTTTGTAACAAAAATGGGGTAGTAGTTAAACTTACAGTCCAGGAACAGAGGACCCCATCCTGGGAAGGAGTGACACCAGGAATGGAGGCAGACATGAAGACATGGAGAGACGGAGCAGCTGAGGACTCTAGACTCATGGAAAGAGAGGGACGTGGGTGCTGGTGGCCAGGAGGCAGGCTTGAAGAATGTGCCCTTTGGTTGTTTAAATTATTATATATTTCTGAGTGTTTCTGTATACATACCTCCCCCACCCCTAAAAAACAAGAGGGAATATAAGCAAATACTGTTGAATGATGATCCATGTAGGAGATCGTAATCATATAATACCAATTATGTGAGCAAGTCAGTTGACTCTCACATAATACCAATTCTGTGGAAATGCCACCCTGGTTCCCTTCTGGGCACATCTTGAATATAGGGCGTTATGGACTTTCCAACCCAATCATGCATTTCCATAGTGTTTGCGATAATGATGGTGGTAGCAGTTGGGTGTGGTTCCTTGCTGCCAACTCCTTCTGCCACTGTGGATGGGAACCTTGCTCTGTCTGAGCCCCACAGCTCTACATAGTTCCCCTTACGCTCCACTCTGCCAACTCCCCCACAAACTTCCAAGCACCTTTAGGACCTCACCCAGACTTCCCTTGTCCACATGTAATGTCTTGTCATCCTGTCATTGACTTGCATGCTCTATGGCCAAACCAAGGCATTGTAGATGAATGGGAGAAGTATGGTCTGCTAACAATTTTCACTTGGGGCAGCCGTCACCAGGACGTCTATTACATAATTTAGGGTAGCCTCCAGAAGGTTTCCTTGGCCTAGCTGTGACCTGAGTCTGGTTGCATACTCATATGTACTTTTGTTTTTAACTTTTAGAGGACTCCGCCAAACGTTTTCCACAGCTGTTTTCCTTTTCTCATGGTTGACTAAAGAAAATTTCATTAGTATGTGATATATTATAGATGCAAGTAAGAA
Source organism: Chrysochloris asiatica (assembly GCF_000296735.1). NCBI lineage: Eukaryota > Metazoa > Chordata > Mammalia > Afrosoricida > Chrysochloridae > Chrysochloris > Chrysochloris asiatica. Next base: position 16,345,619 of record NW_006408545.1, read on the forward strand.
TACCTATGTATATCTACCCTTCTCTACTCACACAAAACCAAACCTCCTCAGGGACATTGTTACAAATCAACTTTGTACTTTTTCAAGGTATTTTGATCTAAGTATCAAAATTAGCAAAGAGGTCTCCCATGATTAGCCCCCTCACTGTGGTAGCATTATTGAACTCAAGTTCTGAGGAACAAGTTACGTGCATTCCGGTCTGCTCTGAAATTGCATGTATTATGTAAAACTTTCCAGAAATATGTGTGTTTCCCATTAGCTTTTAAGAATGAGATGAAAGGAGAAAGTTTAAAGAGCAAAGTAAGCACAAGGAAAAGTAGTCTTTACTAGGTCCAATTTTCTAAGATGAATAAAAAAGAGCTTTCCTGTATCCAATAGTACTAATCAGTCATCCTGTTATGCCAACATTTTCCTTTAACCACCAAATTGAAACGTTACTAAAGTCCACAAAGCATCAAGATAACACAAACATAAACAATGAAAAAGGTTTGAGAAAAAGGGACTAGCAATCTAATTGGCACAAATGGCAGTACTCAGCAGTCCAAAAGCAAATATGTCTAACAGCATGATATTTTCTGAGGTTAAAAAAGGACAAAGTATGGCTAACATATGAAGACTGTTGGCAAGAATTCATTCACTTAACAAATGTGTACTAAAGCACCTATTACGCACAAAGCAATGTGCCAGGTGTGATGGGTTATGTAAATGACACACAGCCCCACTCTACCAAAGACCCAGATTCTAAGACAAATAAATACAAACAACTGTTATTTATGGCAGCAAACTGAGAGGAGAGCCACATAGAAGAAATGTTCTGGATGTCCTGAGGAAGAGAGATCATTCTTAGTTGAGGAAGGCTTCAAGGAAGTAGTATTCTAACTCACGAGCCACTCCTTGGAAACCCTATACAAGGTCACTATGAGTTGCAACCCACTTGATGTTACGTAACGATAACATGCATAAGAAATGATTAGAGTGGAACAGAAGTGAAATTGGGAGTCAAATGCAAAGATTATGCATAGGTTAGATGAGCATCAAATACAACTTTGCTGTGAGAGTGACTGATGGAAGAATGAGACAGGGAATTCAGGCAAGACTGTCCAGTAGGCTCCTGGCAGTTTAAGATCAGGAGCTCCAGAAAGATGTCCAGGCTAGAGTGTCAATATGGAATGGTTACAGTAGTGGTTAAGCAGATGAGCTTTGTAAAGCAAGGCTGGCAAAAAAGATCAATATATAAAAGGCTACTATGTATTAGCGTAGTGGTTACGAATTGGGCTGCGAGCCTCAAGGTCAGCAGTTTGAAACTACCAGCTGTTCCGCGGGAGAAAGATGGGGCTTTCTGCTCCCATAAAAATTTACAGCCTCGGAAACCCTGTACAGGGTCGCTATGAGT
>NW_006408545.1:16355236-16359711 GCF_000296735.1 Chrysochloris asiatica
GTTGAATGTGAAATTAATGATGTGCCCTGTAAACTTTCACTCAATCCACAATAAAAACCTTAAAAAAAAAAAAAAGTAAGCAAAACTGAGAATGAAGTAAATGGTTATCTAGCAAGAAAAAGTTAAGAAAGCCCATTTTTCTTTGCGGTCAATTACAAATAAAGGAACTTCCTAGAAGGATGAAAGTCCTTGATAGATGCCACACTTTTCCTTTCTAGTTTTACTCCCTCACCCTCGTTACTGCATTATGTGGTCATTCCTGCCATCTAGTGGTGGTGGTGGTGGTGCTCTGGTAGCATAGTGGTTAAGAGTCAGGCTGCTAACCTCAAGGTCAGCAGTTCGAAACTACAAGCCATTCTGCAGGAGAAAGATGAGGCTTTCTACTCCTATAAGGATTTACAGCCTTGGAAATCCTATACAGGTTGTTGTAAGTCAGAACCAACTCCACGGCACACAACACCATCACCATACCACCTGCCATTTAGTGAAAGTACAAAATAAGGTGAAGGAATCCTGGTGTGGTGCTGTAGGATAAGCAATGGACTACCAAATGCAAGATACACAGTTCAAACCCCCTAGGCCACTCTTTAAAAGCTCTATACAGGATCCCTGTGAGTTAGAACCAACTCGCTGGCACTTAACAAGCAGCTTTTCCACAAATCATTAAACAGTCATATAAGGTACAACTATGGAGCTCTGGTAGCGTAGTGGTTACGAATCGGGCTGCGAACCTTAAGGCCAGTAGTTCGAAACTACCAGCCGCTCCGCGGGAGAAAGATGAGGCGTTCTGCTCCCGTAAAGATTTACGGCCTCGGAAACCCTGTACAGGTTTGCTAAGGGTCGGAACCGACTCGACGGCACTTAGCAACAACAACAATTGGTACAGAGGAAAGAAGTGATGAAAACTGAAGACACTTGGAATCAATTAGCTCAATGGACTAATGGAAAACATGAACATCAGTTCCCACGACCCTGAGACTAGAAGTAGATGGTGCCTGGCGACCACTAGTTCTGATAGGAATCACACTAGAAGGTCCTGGATAAAGTCCAGGGAGAAAATGTGGAACAAAACTCAAAATTATATACATAAAAAAAAAGACCAGGTTTACTGGTCAGAAAGAGACTGGAAGGACCCAAACTATGGCCTTTGGTCATCTTTCAGGTCTGGAACTGAACCCACCCTTGTGGGCCAACACTAGTAAGATATGAACACCACGGAATGGTCAACCTATTCAAAATCTTTTGAGGAGCATTTACTTAATGACAAAATTCACAAGAGCTGGACAAGGGGTTGAATAGAAACAAGAATCACAAAGAGGAAGTAGAATAACTGATTCTGCATGTAGGGGACTGCAATCACTGAAATGAAATGAAGTATATGATTATTGAGTGTAAAAGAGATGATCAGTTCTGTAAACTTCACTCAATTCACAATAAAAGGTTTTTATTATTATTTTAAATAAAAACAAGAAAAAAGCTGTATGGCGTGAGCTGCTTTTCTCTTAGTTGTCATCAAGGCAATTCCAACTCCTTAGTTAACAGTCAAGTGTGTTAACTGTGTGCACCACCCAAGAACTCCCCTCTGTTATAACAAAACAGACATTAGCTGCATCCTTGACAATTACATGAGAAGACTAGACGGGGAAAGGAGGAAATCAGGGTCAAAGAAGTACAAGTAACAGAAATCTTGGTGGGAAGTGTTAAGTATTAATATCTTGAGGTGGTACTACAGGATAATGCACTGGACTGCAAGTCAGTTTGAATCACAAGTTCTAGGGTTCAAATTCACCAGCAGCTCCTTAGAAGACCTAAACAGGGTCAATATAAGTCTGAAAAAAGTATTTAAGTAGGTCGATATATAAATGATCATAGCATCAAAAAATAATAATGATCTATAGAATATAAGCAACCCTGTTCTTTCTACCAACATAGTTAAGTGCTTTCCTGATATTGGTGAGGAAGAGAAAACAGTGAAGAAAAAAAAAAGAGAAAAAGAAAAGGTTGCACGTTTAGGGCAAAGATGTTAAACAGTCATTTTTCCAAAGCAGTATAAATGATCAACAAGCTCATGAAAAAATGTTCAACCTCATCAGTCACCGTTGTTGTTAAGTGCTGTCAAGTCAATTCCAACTCAGTGACCTGGTACAGGGTTTCCAAGGAGTGACGGGTGAGCTTGAACCGCTGATCTTGCAGCCCACCACATTTAACCCACAGTGCTGAATCAGAACCACAATGTGGTATCATTTCACACCCAACCCACTAGAATGGCTGCTTTAAAAAAAAAAAAAAAAAAGCAACAGGTGTTAGAGCAAGAATGTAGAGAAATGGAACTTTTATCCATGGCTGATATGAATGTAAAATGGTACAGTCACTGTGGAAATGTTTGGTAGAGTTCCTCAAAAAGTTAAACACAGGTGGTCCAGCAATTCTACACCTAGACAGAACTGAATTGTAGTTTCCAACAGAAATGAAAATGTATAGAAACATTCATACACTGAACCTGTGCACCAAAGTTGCACACTATTCATAAAAGTCCCCAAGTGGTAACAGCCTAAATGTACAAAATCAAAGCTTATTAGTCATTACCAGGGCAGAAAAGGACAGGGAAAGGAGGAATCAATGCTGAGGGGACACTGAGCATCTGTTAGAGATGATGGGTAATCTGGGAGTGAATAAGGGTAATGGCTGAGTGACATGATGGACCTAAATCAACATCACTAAACTGTTCATCTGAAATGGCAAATAGCCTTTTACATAGATACTTACCAAAATAAAAATAAACAAGCTTAATATTGTTTTTAAAAAGTGTATACCTAAAGTGAAGCAGGAAAGGGCCACTAATGAGAAGCTCAGATGGCCTACCTGAGCTACCCTGCAAAGAAGTATTAAAATACTTACCAATAAGAAGACTTTTTAGTCTTCTATAATCTTCAGTTAGATCAAAATCATCACCAGCAAATATTAACATAGGTTTTGTTCCCTCAGGACATTTACTATTCTATGAAATAAAAACATGCAATTACATAATTATCAAATTATAAACTTTTATATTCATTTTTAAAGCCATCAATAATGAGTACAGTAATTCATTTTCATTTTTTTAACAGTTCTAAAACTATGTTGGAGTCCTGGTGTGGCACTGTGGACTGGACTGCAAAGTCCTTTGAACCGCAAGATCGATGGTTCAAGCTTACCAGCACTCCTTGGAAACCCATACAGGGTTGCAACTGACTTGATGGCACTTCAAAACCGTGATGACAAAACTATGTCTGTAAAGACTGGTTTTAATTTTTTAAATATGAATTGGGATTTTTAAATCTTACAAGTTTTTAGGCAAAAAAGTTTTGTTTTAACTCTTACATTGCCAAATAGATGAAAGAATGTAAGCTACTTTTAAACATCAGTCTGCAAATAAAAAAGCTACACTTCCTAGAAAATAACCCTAAAAATCTCAAAAGTCAGCATCCTAAAGTTTAAAAAAATTAGGTTCTTTGAAATACTAGCTAGAATGGAAAAGCAATATAGAAAGCAATCATTTTATAAAACCTATAGAAAGTAGCTGGCAGCATAGTGGTTACGAGTTAGGCTGCTAACCTCAAGGTTCAGTCAGCAGTTGGAAACCACCAGCTGTTCCGCAGGAGAAAGATGAGGCTTTCTGCTCCCATAAAGATTTACAGCCTTGGAAACCCTGTACACAGGTTCTCTATGAGTCAGAACTGACTCCACGGCACATAACAACAACATAGAAAGTATGGGCTAATCCTCATTTAGTACGGTTAAAGCTTTTGCTATAAACCATATTTTGTCTAACTCTGGATTTTCTGTATCAATAAGAATGTGAGTAATAAAAGGATACAGAAGACACTGATACAAAAGAAGACAGGAAGTCAAACAAAAATAATTCTTTAACCAAAAGATTAATTGATGGAGAAAAGTGAGTGATCCTAGGGCAGTAGTCACCTGCTACTTCCCTGCTCACCAAAGCCACTGTTGTTGAAATTCTCTAATTCCAAACCTGAACTTACCTCCTATACGCCTAGGACTTGTCTGTCTGGTTGAGTATCCAAATGGACCTGCTAACCCTGATTCTTTCACACTTTATCTGTTCTGACGCTACTGTGGCTGCCCCTATGGCTGTGGGGTACAACAGGTAAGAGAAAGTGACACAACACATCAACTACAACTTTGGCTTTCACACCAACTTGATCACAATGCATAGTAATACACAACAGTATCCATCATATAACTATAATTAAACAAGTTATGTGAAACAACATAACATGTAAAATACTAGTAACTTCAATTCTATTCAGTTCTTTAAAAAATACTAGTCACATCCACAGAGGAGCTCTGGTAGCGTAGTGGTTACGAATCGGGCTGCGAACCTAAGGTCAGCAGTTCGAAACTACCAGCTGCTCCGCGGGAGAAAGATGAGGCTTTCTACTCCCGTAAAGATTTACACCCTCGGAAACCCT
>NW_006408545.1:16359811-16364376 GCF_000296735.1 Chrysochloris asiatica
CTCCCGTAAAGATTTACACCCTTGGAAACCCTGTACAGGGTCGCTATGGGTTGGAATCGACTCGACGGCACTTAACAACAACAACAATAAGGTATAGAATTAGAGAACTTATTTTGCAGATGATTTGGGAACTATGTTGTGATTTTATACAAATAAACAAAAACTAAGTTACTTCCTTTCCCCCCAAATTGCACTTACTTAGAAATACATCTAACAGAAGATGTACTACAGAACATTGCTGAGAGAAATTTAATGAGACCTAAGTAAACAGATGGAGTCCTAGTGTGACACTGTGGGTTAATACGCCAGACGGCAAAGCTATATATATGAACTGCAAGGGTGGCAGTTCAAGCTCACCAGCTGTTCCTTGGAAACCCTATACAGGGTTACTATGAGTCGGAATTGACTCGATAGCACTTAACAACAACAAATATACAGATACTGTATCCATGGGCTAGATAGAAAATATGTTTTTATTGCCAAACTGATGCATAGATTGAATGCCATCAAAATAAATATACAAGCAAAAATTTGTTTTTTGATAGAAATTGACAAACTAATTGTAAAATGTATATGGAAATACAAAGGATCAAGAAAGAATTTTAAAGATTAAAGTTGTAAGACTCCATTTGATTTTAGCCCATACACTAAACTATATTAATGACGACAGTTTATGTACTAAGAGATGTAAATAAATGCAATACAAAGGGGAATTCAGAAACAGCCGACACATTGTTCTTCAATAAAGGGGCAACTACAAGTCCTGGTGTGGTGTTGTAGGATAAGCACTGGACTGATAAGCACCAGCTGCTCCTCAGAAACCCTACCCAGGGTCGCCATGAGTCATCAGAACTGACCTGACAGCACTTAACAGAAACAACACATCAAATGGAGTTCTGGTGTGGTGCTGTAAAATAAGCAGTGGACTACTAACCACAAGGTATGCAGTTCAAACCTACCAGCTGCTCCTCAGAAACCTTGTATAGGGTGACTCTGAGTTGGAACGGACTCGATAGCACTTAAAAAGAAATCAATGTGGGAAAAGGGGGAAATCTTTCCAAGAATTGGTGCTAGGATCGCCATCATGAATGAAAATCAACACTGACCCTTTGCTCAAACCAAACACAAAAATTAGTTCTAAATGCATACCAAACCCAAATTAAATGTAAAACCTAAAAGTAAAAAGGTTCTAGAAAAAAATACAAGAGAAAAAGGACTGCAACCTTTGGTTTCTTAGGTAAAACAAAATAAACACATACAATTAGGAGAGAATGGGTTCAACCAACTTTACTCATAATTTTAAAACCTTAAAACTTCTTAGGAAGATTTGTGAACTCCTGAGCCCATGGGAGTGAAGCAGCCAACTGGTGTGAAGTGCAGGGAGTTGTTTGTGAACACCCAAACTTGCAACTAGTACCCATTTGACCTAGCCTGGATGGCTAGTTGACCAGAATTCGAACCGAAGAAGATTTGAAAGATGCTTGATACTGAGAACAAGTGCAAATTGCTAAAATTTGATGAGTTAGACTTTTGCCCAGAGATTCAAAATTCCAAGATTTTTCATAGCAAGGAACAACTTTGTTTCCTTGTTGCATTGGTTTGGTAGGGATGAGAAACTTAAAACCTTGGTATTCAAAAATGGGGGTGTGGTGGGGCTACAAAGTGGCTGGTTTACAAGCTTTCATGGGTATGGTTACTGAAGAATGAGGTGGGTAAGGTAGAATCCCCACTGAATAGTTTCTCTATTGGATGGATCTGGTGAAACGGGATGGGGGACAACGGTGATAGGATTTTATGATTTAACTGTGAGTAATTGTTATCAGGATTGTGATCATCACAACTGTAACTGCAGAAAATGTATAACTAAAAAGAGGGAGTAGGTATCTTTCAATTCAAGTACAGACAATCCCAGGACCATTAAGAAGCAAGAGCATGAGTGGAGTATGAGATCCCCACCTAGAAAAGCAGCGACAGCAATGATGGTGACCGTGTGCCTGCTGGCAGGAAGTTAACTAGCAAAATGTACCCTTTGGACATTTAAATGAATTATAATATTTTTGTTTTATAAGTATACAACAAATATCTTTGCCATGATCATCTGTGCAATATAAGATGTAAATGGGGGGACTACAAGAAGGAAGTGGGATAAGTGTTGCAGGGAGGGGGTTGTAATCACTGAGATGAAACAAGATGTATGGTTTATTGATGCTCTTATTTGTAAACCTTCACCCAATTCACAACAAAAAGTAAAAAACAAAACAAAAATAACTTAAAACTTTTGCTCTCTGAAAACCAACATTAAAATGAAAAAGTAAGCCAAATTGGGAATTATATTCATGGAATATATGGTACCAGACAAAGAAACAACAGACATGAAATATAAACACAAATATTGTATAAAGGGGCTTCAAAAAGTTTGTAGAAAAATGGAACATCACAACAGAGTCAAAAGAAAAAGGAATATACCAATGTCATGAAACACTATACTGAAACAAATTGGAAAATCTAGAAAAAATGGACAAATTTGCAGAAAAACATACCTACCTAAAATAACACAGACTGAAGTAGAAAACTTAAATAAAAGAAGAAATTTATCAAGTCATTAAAAGTCTTCTAAAAAAAGTCCGGACCCAGACACCTTTACAGGTGAATTCTGACAAACATTCAGGAAAAAAATCTAACACCAATTCTACTCAAACTATTCCAGAACACAGAAAAAGATGGAGAACTCCCACATACATTTTATGAAGCAAGCATAATCCTCATACCAAAACCAGGCACAACCATCACTATAGAAGAAAATAGATCAATATTCCTCATGAACACAGATGCAAAAATTCTCAACAAAATCGTAGCCAATAGAATTCAACAGCATATCAAGAAAACAATATTATCATGACCAAGTGAGATACATACTAGGGGTGTAAGCAGGGTTCAATATTAGAAGAAGCAACATAATCCACCAAATAAATAAAGGAAAAGAACCACATTGATCATAATCGATTGATACAGAAAAAACATTTGATAAAACTTAGCACCCACTCCTGATTAAAACAAAACTCAACAAAATAGGAACAGAAGAGAAATTCCTTAATATATTGAGGACATATCCTGTGTGGATCAAAGACCTAAGTGTCAAACTTAGAACTATATTATATACCATGAATGGTAAAATAAGGACCAAGTTGTTGTTGTGGTATGTCGAGTCAGTTCCAACTCATAGTTACCCTATCTATATAGGGTTTCTGAGGAGAGGCTAGTGAATCTGAACTGCCGAACTTGTGGTTAGCAGTCTAGTGCTTATCCTACAGTGCCACAACTAGGACTAGCAAGTATGATATATGTCACAGATATACTATCAAACATAGCTGAAAACACACAAACAGCAGAAGACAGAATAGATGAATGACACCTCCTAAAAATTAGATTTCACCAAAAGAGTAAAGAATCAATAGACTGGAAAAACATTCCTGCAATGACCTATCAGAAAAGGAACTAATCTTTAAATTTTATAGAACACTTCAATACCCCAACAAGAAGAAAACAAATAATTAAAATATGGGCAAAGGATATAACAGACACTTCACCAAAGAAGACATTCAGGCAGCCAACAAACACAAAAAATTACTGTTATCATTAACCACTGTTAAGTCAGTTTTGACTAACAGTGAGCCTGTATTGGATTTCTGAGGAGCAGCTAGTTGGTTTGAACCACATACCTTGTAGTTAACAGTCCAGTGATTATCCTACAGTGCCATACCGGGTCTCATATTAGCCACTGTTGCTAAGTGCCATTGAGTCAGTGCCAACTCAGCAACTGAGGAGCAGCTGGGGGGTTTGAAGTCTTTGTAGTTAGCAGTCCAGATTATACACACCAGAACTCCTTTATAGTAGTGGTGGGAAATATATCAGATCACCATCTTCAGTCTATGAGAAAGACTGTAGCGTTTGCAGTTAGAAGACAATGGGATCAGATCCTCTTTCTTGTATTTACTACCCTTGACAATTAACAACTGGTCTCAACTCTCATCCATAAATAGGAATATTAACTTTTCAGGGCTATGGGGAGAATTTACTTTTCAATTATCTGGCCCAATAAATGGAAGTTATTTTTTATTTATTATATTATAAACCCATGTTTTTCAAGTGGAATAAGAATTAGGAAATGAGAAAGACTAAAACAATAATCTAGGAAAAAAGAAAATGACAAAACAGTACCCTAATTAAGTATTTAAGTAATGATAGGCCTTAGGCCCTAAAGAAACATTTAATAAGACTAAGCTACTATTTGATTTACTATCATCTTTACATATAACAAGCACATAAGGAAGTAACCATAAAAAATAGGGTGGACTGAATTTTAAAATGATTATTTGCTGGTTTTCTCTAAAGAGAAGCAGGCCCAACTAAGACTGACTACAAATCTATATAACATTTCAGAAATCAAAAAGTAAGCAAAACTGGGAACAAACAAGATGGCGGATCCGGTGGACGTATACCAGAGAGCTCCGCCAACGACAACACAGAATACCCGACCAAGCAGGCTCAGGGGATGGTCCCAGAAC
>NW_006408545.1:16371356-16385844 GCF_000296735.1 Chrysochloris asiatica
AAACTACCAGCTGCTCCGCGGGAGAAAGATGAGGCTTTCTACTCCCGTAAAGATTTACACCCTCGGAAACCCTATACAGGGTCGCTATGGGTCGCAATCGACTCGATGGCACATAACAACAACAACAAAGTCACATCCACAAGGACCCCTGGTGGAGCAGTGGGCTGTTACATGAAAGGTCAGCAGTTTGAACCGCAGCCACTCTACAGGAGAAAGATGAGGTGGTCTGCTTCCACAGAGCTGTGAAGCCTTAGAAACCTTATGGACAGTTATACTAAGTCCCATAGGGTCACTATGACTCAATGGCAATGGGGTTATGTCAGTTTGAAAACCCTAAACCAAATAAAGAAAAGACTGCCAACAGAAAAGTTTTACTACAAAAATTGGGAAAACATTAAAAATTCGAAGTACTGTAAGTACTGTAATACTGTTGTTGTTGTGAAGTGCCATAGAACTGGTTCCAAATCATAGCAACCCTATGAGGAGTGGCTGGTAGGTTTGAACCACTAACCTTGTGGTTTAAACCGACCTTGCGGTCCAGTGCTTATCCTACAGCTCCATACCAGGACTGTGGTGTATTGTTGTTAAGTGCCAATGAGTTGGTTCTGACTCACAGCAACACTGTTTATAGGGTTTCCAAGAAGTAACTGGTGGGAGGTTTGAACTGCTGATCCTACAGTGCCACACCATAAGTCCTAAAAATATAATCATGTAAATATTTTAAAATATAATCATGTAAAGCGCTCCTTAGAGGCCAAGATGGTCAAACTTTGTCTCTCATACTTTGGACATACTGTCAGGAGGGACCAGTCGCTGGAGAAGGATATCGTGTTTGGTAAGGTGGGAGGTCAGAGAAAAAGAGGAAGACCCCCAACGAGATGGATTGGGCAAGTGGCAGCATTGATGGACTCAAACGTGGCAACAGTAGTGAGTTTGGCCCAGGATAGGGCAGTATTTCCTTCTGCTGTGCATAAGGTCACTATGGGTCGGTAATGACTCGATGGCACCTAACAACAACAACAACAACAAAGTTTTTGAACTAATCTTTTGAACTTACCTTTCTAAATAAAGAAAATACTTTTTTTTTTTTAAAGTTTTTATTGTGAATTGAGTGATAGTTTACATGGGAGAGCATCAGCTTTACATTCATTCTATCATATTTTGTTTCATTGCAATGATTTCAATCCCCTCAATGCATCACCATTCAACAGCATTTGCTTTCAACCCCTTAAAAATAATAATTCTTATAATTAAATTTAAAAAAAAAATGTACAGCATATCAAAAACTTTCAAAAAATAAAATCTAAGACAGATGCAATGCACTGTACCTTATCTAAAACAGTATTAACTTGCCTTAAAATTTAATCCTCTTGTTTATGGAGGTTTGTTTCAAGCAGAATAACCATCTCCACAATTTTGATCATCTTAAAAAAAAAGGCTCATAGAATAATTACAAGGAGCCCTGGTGGTACAGTGGGTTTAAGCATTTGTCCACTAACCATAAGGTTGGTGGTTCAAACCCAGCAGCCTTTCCACAAAAGAAAGATGAGGTTTTCTGCTCCTGTAAAAATTACCAGTCTCAGAAATCCTACAGAGCAGTTCTGCTCTGCTCTATAGGGTCTCTATGAATTAGAATTGACTTGATGGCAGTGGTGGCAATGGTAAGATGGTTCTGAGCGTTTCCAAGAAGCTGCTGGTGGGTTTGAATTGCCACCTTAGCAGTGATTATCCTCCACTGCCACACCATGACTAAACCAACTTGAAGGCACTTGACAACAACATAGTTATATATAGTTTTATGTTAAGTACCATGGCAGTTTCCAAGGAATAGCTGATAGTTCAGAATTGCTGACCTCGTTAGCAGTCCAGTGCTTATCCTACAGCGCTACACCAAGACTCCATAGAGTTTTGTAGATACTCCATAAGTGAAATTTTAGTATTCAATTTCAATGGTTTGTATTAAGAATGAGCGGTCCTGGTGTAGCGCTGTGGGTTCACGTACGTGACTGCAAAGTCGGCTTGAACTGCAAGGTCGGCGGTTCAGGTTCACCAGATGCTCCTTGGAAACCCTATACAGGGTCACTATGGGTCGGAACCAACTTGACAGCACTGGACAACAACAATTACGAATGAGACCTAATGAGCAGTATTGATTTTTGGGTCAGTTTCCTTGCTTCAGAAGTAAAATGGACAAAACAGAGGGTTGGATTGCATGCATCATCAGTGCTCACAGCACCTGACCTGTTGACTGAGCTAGCAGTAGTGGTAAAGTGCTCATTTCCAGGGATTCATTCACACATGGCTCCAAAGTGGAACTGTAACAGTATTGGCTCCCACTCTTCTCAGGCATCAGTCTAAGAAGATTACAAAACACCTTCCCATATATTTGGCTTCATTGATAAGCACTTTCGCATGTACTGTTACACCTATTTTATACTTTAGAGTAGTAACTGACTTGTCAAAAACATCATCTACATGGACAAAACAGATCTGAAACAAATATTCTGCCCTGGTAGTATAATGGAGTATGAGCTGGACTGCTAACCACAAGCCTGTAGTTTGAATCTACCAGGCGCTCCACAGGAGTAAGATGAGGCTTTCTGTTCTCATAAGGATTTACAGCGCCAGAAACACTACACAGAGTCACTCTGATTTCGAACTGACTGGTGGCACACAACCACCACCACCACATCCAATTTCTAGCCACTGTTCCACCAGGTACCTGAGGAGGCTGGGGTGGTTGACCGAGAGCCTTTCCCCAAACTCAGTGTACCGATATTTAGTTTAGGAGTTCTACCAAAGTTGCATGGTGTATCCCTTTTTTATTGGGAAACTGGGAAAAAGAGTGATTATATTTACTAAGGAGCCCTGGTGGGGTTGGGACTGCTAACCAAAAAGTTGGCTGTTGAACTCCTCCACTGTTCCATACAAGAAAGATGTGGCAGTCTGCTTCCATAAAGGTTTACAGCCTCGGAAACCTTACGGAGCAGTCTTACTCTGTCCTATAGATCGCCATAAGGACTTCTAGTAGCGTAGTAGTTACAAGTCAGGCTGCTAACCTTAAGATCAGCAGTTAGAAACTATCAGCCATTCCACAGGAGAAAGATGAGGCTTTCTACTCCCATAAAGACTTACAGCCTTGGAAACCCTGTGCAGGGGCGCTGAGTTGGAACTGACTCCACGGCACAACATCACTACCACCAGCATAAGTTACTATGGAGTCCTGGTAAAACACGGTGGGATAAAGCACTGGACCATAAGGTTGGTTTGAACCACAAGGTCAGTGGTTCAATATCATCAGCTGCTCCTTGGAAATCCTATATAGGGTCGCTATGAGTCAGAACTGACTCAACAGCATTTAACAACACATAACCACCACTACCACCATAGGTAGCTATGGCAGAAGAAAGAGAAGGCTAGCTGCTCCTGTAAAAATTTACAGCCTTGGAAACTCAGGGTTTACTATGAGTCAGAGCTGTCTTGAGCCAGTCATAGTTTAATAGTGTGTGGAGAAAGAAAGAGCCCCCACTGAATAGTTCTCATCTTGTCTAGATGGGTCTAGATAAAAGAGATGGGGATAAGATTCTTATGATTCAATAGTGAGTATTGTTATCATGACTAATTGCCACTGTCACAAATATAAAGGTAAAAGTTTCATAACAAAAACAAGGGAGTGGTTAATTTTACAGCCCAGAAATAAAGGACCCTAGGATCATCACAAGTGAAGAACACTAGCAGAACGAGAGACCTTATCCAGAGACGCAGCAACACCAGAGATGGAGGTAGAGATGGAGACATGGAGAGAGGGAGCAACTTAGGACTCTAGATTCATTGGAAGTGAGGGACTAAGAGATGGCGGCCAGGAGGCAGACTTGTAGAATGTGCCCTTTGGTGGTGTAAATTATTATACATGCCTGAGTGTTTAAATAAAAGCTAAAGTGAATAGAGAAAAACACTGTTAACTGATGATACATGGAGGGGATTGTAATTATTGTAATGAACAAGGTGAATGTTTTGTTGAATGTAAAACTGATGATCTGCCCTGTAAACTTTTATTCAATCCACAATAAAAACCTCAAATAAAAAAAATAAAATAAAAATAATAAAATACTATGGTAATCGGGTGGAGACCTGGTCGGCCAGCAGCAAGGCAAGACCTGGGGACTCATGGGCTCAGAGTCAGGGACACAGCCACAGAGGACTAGAGTGGAGAGCAAGCAATCAGCTGGTAAGAAGAGGGCGGACAGACGCAAGAACACCCACACTAGCAGATGATACCCACTTGACCTGACTTCAATGACTGGATGAACAGAGCTCAACCCGAAGAAGAAAGAAGAGGGGGAAAAAAAAAGTGTCATCTGATACAACCTGATAAACTTGACCTGCACCTATAAATGCAATAGATCAAAAGAGGAAACAAATCCCTGCTCCAAGAATTATTCCCACCCCCTCCACACAAAGAGTAGATAGGGATGGGCAACTTGAACATTGACTACCCAAAATGCGGGAAGGGATACAAAAGGTTAGAAGTGACTGGCTTACAAGCTTTCAAGAGGGAACCTAGATCCACAGGGCGGGGAGAGGACAGTAGAGTCTCCAGTGAGTAATATCTGACCTGTCTAGGAAGGGCAGATGAAAAGAAATGCAGATGGGTCTCTTAGGATGCAAGGGTGAATAATTGTTATCAAGACTGACTGTGAGGACTGGAAATGTAAAGGTGGATACTTAATAGCAAGGAGGGGAGTGATTAACCTTTCAGTCTAGGAGCGGAGGGCCCTGGGACCATCACTGGAGAAGAGTGGAGAGCGGGACCCCACCCAGAGAAACAGTGAGGCCTGAGATGGAGACAGAGAGAATGACGTGAAGAGATGGAGTGGCTGGGGACTTGAGATCCAGAGAGGGAAGGGGCTGTGTGCTGAGAACCGTGGGGTGGGAGGGCAGGCTTGCAGGGTATACCCTTTGGTTGGGTGATGATGCATGGACGGGATGGTACTTATGGCAATGAAACGATGTATGATAGAATGAATGGAAAACGAATTTCTCCCATGTAAACGATCACACAATACACAATAAAACATTAAAAAAAAAAACTACGGTAAACCAAAGACTCCTGGTGTAGTGCTGTAGGATAAGCACTGGACTACAAACCACACGGTCTGTGGTTCAAATCCACCAGCTGCTCATCGGAAATCCTATATGGGGCCACTACAAGTTGGAACTCAATGGCACTTAACAACAATAAGGTAAACTGAGAAATCCTGGTACCCTATACGGATAAACCTGTGTTTTTTCTTAGAGTACACCAGAATAAAAGCAAAGTTCTTTCTTAGTCTACATTTACATTTCTAATCCTCACAATCATTCCTGATAACAATTATTCACTATTGCATCACAAGAGACCCATCTGTATTTCATTTCATCAGCCCTTCCTAGACAGGTTGGATACTACTCACTGGAGATTCTACCTTCCTCCACGCCCTCTAGATCTAGTTTCCCTCTTGAAAGCTTGTAAGCCAGTCACTTCTTGCCTTTGTAGGCATCCCACCCCCACCCCCGGCCCCATTTTGGGTAGCCAATGTCCAAGTTGCCCATTCTTTCTTAGTCTACAAAACAATGTCAGTACTCTTCACCACTAGACAGCACCACTGCCTAAGAGTAACATTACAAAATGCCATTTACTCTTATGGTGTCTTACCTTAATATCTTTTAGAGAGACAAATTTCTCGATACCTAATTCAATCATATCCAGCACATGGTAGTCATACATACGGCCTAGGAGGAAAATACATTTTCTTTTAAGCAATTTGTTCTCCCCAACAGTTGCCTTATACAAGGAGGCTTCAAAAAGTTTGTGGAAAAAAATTCTATTATCTTTTAATTCCATTTTTCCATGAACTTTTTGAATCCCTTCATATGTAACCATTTGTCTACCTGTCCAAAATGCCCTAATACCTTTTTCTTTTCTTCTTACATCCCCCAAGGAGACTCCCAAGCAGAATGAGAGACCTTATTCAGAGAAGCAGAACTTCAAAAAGTTCATGGAAAAATTCTACTATATTTTAATTCCACTTTTCCTCAACATTTTGAAGGTCCCACGTACACTCCATATTAGAAAAATCCTACAATTTTAGGTATTGCTATTGTTAAGTGCTGTCAAGTCAGTTTCGACTCACAGCAACTCAGTATAGGGTTTCCAAGGAGTGACTGGCACCCTTGTACACTCCATATTAGAAAAAAATCCTACAATTTTAGGTGATTGTTGTTGTTAAGTTCTGTCGAGTCAGTTTTGACTCACAGCGACCCAGTACAGGGTTTCCAAGGAGTGACTGGTGATTTTGAACCACTGATCTTCTGGTTCAAACTGACCTTGTAGTCCTGTATTTATCCTACAGTGTCACACCAGGGTAATATTTACATGCCCCATTCTTTACCTGGGGGATGATAGCTAAAAAAATTATATTCTGTGTGACAAAGAAGAGTGGAGGGGAAAAAAAAAAGAAAACCAGCTTCAGAGTGTATTTGATTGCTCTTGAGTCTTCAACACCTTCACAGTTATGTCTATATCATAGCATTAACTCTATGTTTAATTACAAACATGAGAATGTAATGATACTCACCTATTACTAGATTATTTGGTCGCTTCTTGTTATGAGAGCCAAACATGAATAAAGAACAATCTGACTTCTTTGAGAAGAATTCCTAAAAAGCCAAAGAAATCTCATCACTCAATGAATAAATAAAAGAACCTGAATATTACATCTACACTAGATAAAAACTCTTTCATAGGAAAAGTGTATTAGTTTTCTCCTGTAGAAGTTAATGAAGACAGAATGAACCAAATAGGAACATATGGAAGAAAGTTATTTTATTTCTAGATTTTCCGTTAAAATTTTCTGATTTGGAGTACTTACAGAAAAAATGTAAATTCAAGATTAAAAACACAGATCAACTATTAGGTGAATAAATAAAATGAGACTTTGTTTTCAGCTATGCAATTATATAGACATCTTCTACATAAATTTGTCAATATAGTGGTTTGGGGTGTTTATAATGAGATTCATGAGTTTACAATGTATACAACTACTTCTCTTTGAAAGTTCATCCACCCAGAAATCTTGCCCTCAAATTTGCATGTCACACCAGCGGTGACTACTTCCATTTTCTGCATCCAGCAGGAACTCAGGAACAGATCTATGATACTCCTACTCCTAAGAGATACTTTCTCTCTCCCAAATGCCCCTGACTTCCCTTACAAATTTGAAAGAAGTGAGAACTTGCAGGGTTCCAACCCTAGACAGGTCCTTTTACACTGATGTTTATAATCTCTACATCCCACACACTTTAGTTTACTGAGATTTCCTAGCTCAAAAGAAAACTTAGATCCAGTCTTTTCCAGTTCAAAAGTCAGTTGGAACAGTCTCATCAATTAATGACATAGAAACTAATGAGGTACTGCTTAAAGGGTACCGAGTTTCTATTTTAAGAATGATAAAAAAAAAATTGGAAATCAACAGTGATAATGGCTATACAACACTGTGAACATCACTGAATTGTACATATAAAAATGGCTGAAATAACAAATGCTTTATTATATATTTTACAATAAAAATTTAAAACTATGAATCAGGAATAAGCAAATTAAGGCAAAACATGCTTGAGCTATTTCCTATATTTCAATTTATCTTTTTTTCCCCCCAGAGATTATTTTTGGCTGATACAAGATTAAAAACCATTTATATGTTCTCTCACATCTAAAGTTCCTTGTACTTACCAGTGATGTTTGATCCTCAAATGGCCTTGTGATGTTTTTCCTAAGATGTTTAAAAAAAAAAAAAGGCAACCCAAATTTTAGTGATCTTGTTAAATTAATTTGCCTTACCAATCAAGTACAAAGCACCAGCTGGGAGGATATTTATTTACTCAAACACTTATTTAGAGGCTCTGAGCCAGCACTGCCATTCTAGGATCTAAGGATGCTACAGTGTCCACGTCAAACAAGACCATTGCTTTCATAGAGCTTATCTCCGAATGGAACAAAAAGCAATTTCAAAAAGCAGGAATTAATGAAACAACAACTGTTAGCTTTCAAGAATAAGAAGTCATCATTTGAGTTGAGACCAATGAATGAGTTAACAATGCAAAAGTTTCAAGGTTCTCAGTAGTTCAGGAAGAAAGAATCGAATTAGCAAAGGGTCTGAGATGCAAACAAGCTTAAGAATATTCAAAAAAGCGTTTTGTAACAAAAAGTGGGGAGTAGTTAATCTTACAGTCCAAGAACAGAGGACCCTAGGACCATCAAGGGAGAAGAGCACAAGTGGAATATGGGAACCTATCCAGAGAAGCAGCGACACCAGAGATGGAGGTAGAGATGAGGACATGCAGAGACAGAGCAGCTGAAGACTCCAGACTCATGGAGAGAGAAAGGCTGTGTACTGGCAGCCAGGAAGCAGGCTTGCAGAATGTGCCCTTTGGTTGTTTAGTGATTATATATTCCTGAGGGTTTTGTGTACATCGTCCCCCCCCCCGCACCCCTGAAAACCACCAAAAACCGGGAATAGAAGCAAATACTATTGAATGATGATGCACAGAGGAGACTGTAATCACTGCAATGAAATGATAAATGTAAACCAATGTTCTCCCATATAAACTATCACGCAATTCATACACAAAAAGATAGCTAGATAGATAGTATTCAAAAAGCAAAAAGAGAGTTCCTGAAGTACCATGGTGTCAGTTCCCAGACAGAGCAACCCTGTATAGGGTTTCTGAGACTGTAAATCTTTACAGGAACAGAAAAATGAGGCTTTCTTCTGAGGAGCAACTGGTATAGTCAAACTGCTGACCTTGCAGTTCGCAGCCCAACTCCTAACTCACTTTGCTACCAGGGCTCCTTTGTTGGTAAGTGAAGAATATGAGTCTGACTGGACCATAGTTAATAGTTGTTGCTGTTGTTTAAGTACTGTTGTGTGGGTTCTGACTCATAGTGACCCTGTACAGAGTTTCCAAGAAGCAACTGGTAGGTTTGAACTTGCACTTAGCAGTCCAGTCCTTATGCTACAGTGCTACACCAGGATTCCAGTAGTAGTAGAGGATGGAAAAATGGTGGGTAGGGAAATGCAAGTCATGCTGTCTTTCATGTGAAGGGGGAGAAGGGGATAACTTGTACTTTAAAAATGGCATTAAAAAAAATTCCGGAAAATATCTAAGAAACGAATAGTGGTGGCACTCTTGTGGCACAGTGTCTAAAGCAGTCGGCTGCTAACCAAAAGATCAGCGATTCTAACCCAGCAGCTGCTCTGTGCCAGTATGCTCTCATGAAGATTTAGTCTTGGAAATCCTATGAAGCAGTTCTACTCTGTCCTGCTGGCTCACTAAGAGTCAGAGTTGGCTCAATGGCAGTGGGTAATACTGGTGGCTGTCCTATTTATATTTTCACTATATGATTTCTGATTTTTAGTTACGTAAATAAATGACTTTTTTTAATTTAAAGAGACAAAAATCATAGACTTTTGTTTTTTAAGACTAAAAGTACAGTTATAAAAAACATACTTAGAGAAATACATCAAAATTTATATAGTACCTGTTTATGGGTGAGTATTTGCTTCTTTAAGTATTATCCAAACTACGTAAAATAAATAGGTTTGTTTTAACTTTCACCACTGGGAATTTGTTGTTGTTAAGTACTGTTGAGTCAGTGCTGACCCACAGCAGCCCTGGACAGGGTTTTTGAGGAGCAGCTGGTAAGCTTGAACCGCCAACCGACCTGACCTCGAAGTTCAAAGGGCTTTGCAGTCTGATGCATTAACCCATAATGCCACACCAGAATTCCGCCTTTGGGAACAGGTCTCCTTTATTATGGTTAAGAGGCCAAGTCAGTGTAGGGTGTGTCTTAAACCACAAACCAACATAGGGGAAGAGACATTCAAGCAATGGAAAACAGTCCAGGTGCAGAAGCTCAAAACAATTACCTACTTCACAAGCATTATACTTAAAAGGACTTATAAGACCTATTACTAGAGTAATGCTTCTGACAAATGAACATGGGCTAATATTTTTTTTTTTGCTAAATTTTTCTGTGGTGTTGTTGAGACTATACACACCAACCACCCCAATTCAAAAGTTTCTGTGCGTACCATTTAATAACAACGATTTAATTCTTTGAGGTATGCAACCATTCTCCCTTCCTTTTCTGAGTTGTTTTCTTCCCTCATTAACATAAACTCACTGTCCTCTAGAGTGCCTATCTAAGCTTTTGTAGTTGCTGTTGTCACTTTGACCGTAAATACACAGAGCAAAATGCTGAAGCAGAGTTGTTTTGGGAAGAGCAGCAGGGGGGCAGGCGGGGATGTCTAGTTAAGTTAAATTACAGATAATGAGAATCATGTTTCTTACAGGAAGAAATAAGTTACAGGATGGAATAAAGCCGCCTGTAATATTGGATTGAACGCAGAAGTATTAACATGATATTCTTTTATATATATAGTAAGTATTATAGGAACTGGGAGTGCAGTGGCTTCATATGATTAAGCACTGGACTGTGGGCCACAAGGTTTGAGGTTTGAGTCCACCAGTCACTCTTCAGTGGAAAGATGAGGCATTCTCCTTCCACAAAGATTTAAAGCTTTGGAAACTCTATACAGGGTCGCTATGAATCGGAACCAAATCAACAGCACCTAATAACAACATTGTAAGAGCTCAAGGCTATTCAATACAGACAGAAACAAATTTAATTATATGTGTATAGGTTAGTATGATGTTGTTGTTAACTGAATAAGTTCCGACTTATAGCAATCCTGTATAGTTTCCAAGCAGAAACCTTGTGGTTAGCAGTCCAGTGCCTATCCTACAGTGCCATACCTAAAGGTAATAACAATGAGTACACTTAGTTAGCATCCAGATACTGGTTTCTAAGTTACTGGTCTCCAAAATAAGGAACCATGGTTCTATAGCGAAATGATCAATTCCAGGATGGGGGCAACTTTTCTTTTCAATACAGCCTGAGCCTGGAGCTTCTTGTGATGCCAGAAAGTAAGGCAGTGCTTAAAATAGGGTCAGGTGGAAAGGGCACATGAGCCAACCTGAAAAAGTTCCTAATGAGCAAAAGTAGAACAATCCAAGCAACAAAATAAAATTGCATTGCATAATCCAGAAGAATACAAAAATCATCCATGAGTCCATACTGATATAAACAAATTAGAGAATAGAGAGATTTTCCCAGAGAATTCAAATTAATACATGTAGAAGTAAAGAGGAAGAGAGAACATAATCATTAGAATACTACAGTAATCACGGATAGATGCTAAAGTTAATAAGTAAAAGTTTACAAAAAGGATATTAGCATAGTCTCTGCATAGTCTCAAAGTATCTCCTCCAAAATACTTACAATTATACAGGAGTGAAAATAGTAACTTTACACTAGAAAACTCAATAGACCTAGTTTTAATTAAGGTGAATATTACCAGTAGTGAGACCTAATGGCATCATATATCTCTGGTATGATATGAGAGGAACTTTGTGACATTGCCAAAAAATGCTCACAATTTCAGTCTATTCATGAAAACACTTAAGATAAACCCAAACTGAGGGGCATTCTACTAAATAATTGACAATAACATTTAAAAATTATCAAGATCAGACTTACAGCAAGATGGCAGACTAAGCAGGCATACTACACAGACCCATAACAACAAACATATGAGACCAAATAAAACAGAAGGAGATGAAAATTATGGCACCCTGAACTTCAGAAGAAAGGTTAGAGAGATAGATGGAGTGCTTGCAGTGAGGAGAGGCTAAGGAGGTAGGGAAAGAGAGAAACTGACTGGTAAACAGTTGGCCAGACACGGCTCAACCGTCTTGTGAGCAGCTTTGGCCTGGCAGACCAGATTCATGTGGACAACATGAAAGGTCTGAGTTCTCCATGTTCCTCACACTCCCCATGACCATCACCCACTCTCATATCCATCTTAACACAGACCCTTCTCTCTGGGAGTTTGGAGACACTTGGTTAGGAACCATGCCAACGTTGAGTTGGGGGCTGGCTGCAGGTTTTGGTGTGTCATTTTGGTGCCTGGATTCAGGTGGGCTCAGCTCCAGATCTACAAACCCTGAGAGCCACCAGAAGAAAATTTAACCCTGCCCCCAGCTTCCCTGTGGTCCTAACACACGCTGAAACTAACTCCATCAAGGGTCCCTACGAACTACTTCCAGATTGAGAGCCCTGAACCAAGATAACACAGAGGCCAACAGGAACTCTATTTAAATAGAGCCAGAACTCTGCTGTCATGTCCCTTCCACAACCACCCCGTGAGCTCCTTGAATTGCACCAGAGATTTCTCCCCTCTGAGTTCAACAACTGCACTGTCCATTTTTCACTAATATGACAATTCCATAATGCCCTGGAAACAACAGACAATTTTAGCTCACATGAAGAAACAAGAGAGATTAAGCTCAAACAAATGACAAGATGCAGAGCCAGAAAATATTTCTAAGGAAAAAAGGTAATGGAACTAACTGAAAAAGAATTCAAAAGATTATTTGGGTACTGCCAATGACTGAAAGACAAGAAGATAAGCATTTTAGAAGTCAATTGAAACTAAACAGGATAGACCCCAAAAGAAAATCACCAAGACATATTATAATCAAACTTTCCAAAATAAAAGATTTTCAGAGTAGCTCAGGAAAAACAAAAGTTACCTAACAAAGGAGAACCAATAAGATTAAGCTCTTATTTCTCAAAAGAAACCATGAAGGCAAGAAGGCAATGGGATGACATACATAAAACTCTGAAAGAAAAAAAATTGCCAACCAACAATCATTCCCACTAAAGCTGTCCTCAAATACAACAGTGAAATTAAGACATTTCCTGATAAACAGAAATTAAAGGAATTTGTAATGACAAGACCAACTTTACAAAAAATGCTTTGAACTGAAAACAAACCACAGGAGACAATAATCTGAGATTACCATACATGACACCACCACCTGGAACTCAATTCAGATAAAAGAGTATTTAAAGTAAAACAAACTAGTGAAGTCAACTACAATGCAAAACAAGGGAATAGTGTGTATATAAAACTTTCAAATGTTAAGGAAGTCATCTAGATTTCAAAATAAAACAAACTGTTTAAAGCAAGAATAAAAAAATAATAAATTATAGGATAACCTTAAAAAAACAACAAAAAACACCTGCACATCAAAAAAGAGGTAAATCAGAAAGCTTTAGTAAACATTAACACAACAGAAATTAAAATGAAAAGAAAACCTACAAACAAAATGAACTCAGCACAAAAAATTATGTAGAACAAAGAATCCAGCAACACCACACACACATCAAAAACACCACACACAAAAATGACAGCAATCAATTCATACCTATTGGTAATTACACACAATGTAAATGGATTAAATGTACCAGTCAAGAGATACACAGAGAATAATGGATAAGAAAACAGGACCTTTCAATATGCTGTATACAAAAGGCTTATCACAAAGATGGAGACAGCCTAAATGCCCATCAACAGAAGAAAGGTTAAATAAACTTTGGTACATACACTCAATGGAACGTTACAAAATGATGAATAATGATGAATCTGTGAAACACCTCAAAACATAGATGAACCTGCAGAACATTATACTGAGTGAAATTAGTCAATTACGAAAGGACTAACACTATATGCAACCAATGTTGTAAAAAGTTAAATTATTTATGGGCTAAAGGGTAAACAACATGTTAACATGGGTGACATAGTAGGTAATATACAAGAGAGGTTAGCAGAGAAAAGATGAAGGTAGCAGGAGACACAGGGAGGAATGCAAAAGTGAACACAGGTGGAGAACAAACAAGATGGCGGATTGGGTGGAAGTGCAGTAAGAAGTTCCATCAGCAACAAAACAGAATACCCGACCAAGGAGGCTCAGGGGACAGTCCCACAACTCTGAACCACATATAAAAGAATATTTAGAAGGTTGGAAGGCTTATAGCTGGGTGAATTTGTGGCAGAGCAAGATTTCCATTGCTTTCTAGTTCTGGACGCTCAGCTACTCCAGGAGCCGCCATCTTGTGTAAGACCAAGCAGGGGAAGGATCGGAGCAGCCACAGAAGCCTGGCAGAACCACGGAGATGAAGGTGTGGACATTCTTTTCTTTTGGCATCTGTTCATTGGTCCCTTTCTGTCTGAGCACCTCCATTCTGGTGACTATAGGGGTGGCAGAGATAATGGACACAACAGTCCTACCCTCGGAGGGTTCTACTATGCATGCACACAGATCTCCTCGAAATTTAAAGAGACAGTTCCCAATTAAAACCAAGCAGCCATAGCCGGCCCTGAACTATTTATAACTAGAAAAAGGTCTGAACAAGGATTGTGGAAAGGGACAAGCAGACAAAAAAGGAAATAGGTTGAAAATTAAATCCTAAGTTACGTAAAAACGACTAACAGTGGCATCTTGAAATTTCTCAAGAAGAAGAGTGAAAAGGGAAGCCCAT
>NW_006408545.1:16386889-16388165 GCF_000296735.1 Chrysochloris asiatica
AATATGATGGTGTAATCAAAACATTCCAGGATAGGCAGAAGCTAAGGGATTTTGCCAAAGCCAACCCTGCTATGTAAAACATCCTAAAGGAAGTTCTGTGGACTGAGAACCAACAACACACAACAACTACAGAATGACGTACATGGCAGCATCAACCTGAACTCAGTCGACAAATGGAAGAGTCAACAACAGAATAAAATTATAAGAACAGAAGATCTGGGAGGTCAATCTATGATCAAAACAATTACAATGTGAAAAAAGGTAAACACATAGGAACAGAGATCCAGGTGGTGGGAAGGTCAGGTAGATAGATTACTGGATAAAATAAACTGTCTTAAATGGAGGGAAGAACTAATGGAATATAAGGTAACCACAATAGGGTTGGGGTGGGGGATTTACTTTGGGTGTTGGAGAGGACAATAAAAGGGGGGAGGAGGCAGAAGAGCAAGATAGATAAGGGGAACACTGAGACAGGTTTGCATGGCCTAAGTGGAACAGAGGTAAATAGTGATGCATACTCAACCTTGGAACAACAGGGGTCTGGGATACAGGGATCTATCTAGGTATAGCTTGAAGAGGATAAATAATACTAAAATCCTTGACTGCCTTATGAATATTAGTTTCCCTTGCCTACTGTTGTAAAATAGATACTTGAGTGGGATAGAAGGATTGTGGGAAACATGATTAGAGAAAAATTGTAAGCCCTGCCTTCAGCCTATAACTGACTGGAATACCTAAAAGGGGTTCTACAACTTGCCCAGTGAAATAGGCAAAATGTGCAAAGCTTTTAAAGAGTACAGAACCTTAGGTGGAATCCTGAATCCCATCCAGAGCCTTATGAGGTGAGACATTCCTAATAGAAAGGACAAGCAGACTGGAACAGCTACAGTGACAGAAGATACATCTTCATGATGAACCTGACCTATACTCACAGCGGTAGTTACTTTAATACCAACAGAGAGGGAAAGAGTCTTCAAATCAAGTATCAATGCTATCAGCTCTGTACACAGGGTAGATAGGGACGGGCAACTCAGATATTGGCTACCTAAAATGAGGGGGCAATAAAGGCATGAAGTGACTGGCTTACAAGGTTTCAAGAGGGAGTTTAAGAGTATGGGGGGAAAGAAAGAGTCCTCACTGAATAGATGTCATCTTGTCTAGATGGGTCTGGTGAAAAGAGATGGGGATAAGATTCTTAAGATTCAATAGTGAAAAATTGTTATCATGACTAATTGTGACTGTCACAATTGTAAAGGTAGAAGTTTTGTAACAAAAA
>NW_006408545.1:16388527-16389215 GCF_000296735.1 Chrysochloris asiatica
AAAAAAAAAAAAAAAATGAATACAGGTAATGTTAACTGTTGGTACATGGAGGGGATTGCAACCATGTAAAAAGAACATATGGTATTTGTTGAAATACAACTAATGATGTACTCTGTAAACCTTCCCACAATTCACAATAAAACGTTGGGGGAAAAATTAAACAGATCATCAAAAGCAAGGAAAGAGTGAGCAACTGTCACAAACTGGAGACTAAGGAGCCTGACAACTAAATGCAACATGGAATCCAGGATTGGAAGCTAGAACAGAAAGGGGATATTAGTGGAAATATTGTTACAATTCAAATTAAGTCTAAAAATTAGTTAACAGTATTATACCAGTACTAATTTCTTAGTTTTGATAAGTGTGCTATTATTAAACACAGTGTAACATGAGAAGGGGGTGAAGAGTATGTGGAAACTGCAGTTTTTGGAACTTTTCTTTAAGTCGGTAATTACTTTAAAATAAACGTTAAAAATGTTTTTCAGTCTGCACATATGCTATGATTACAATCACATAAGAACATTCAGTAGAAATGAAAACGGGCTGGAAAGAAATTAAAAAGCTAATAGCTATATGTAAAACCTGTAGTGTGTAAGAAAACAAAACAAAAAACTCCAAATCTTCCACAAAGAGGTTACTTTTATAATGGAACAAAAATAAAGTAAAAGGAAGCAGATGGGAGAACAAT
>NW_006408545.1:16390870-16391542 GCF_000296735.1 Chrysochloris asiatica
ATTCACAATAAAACATTAAAAAAAATAAAGTAAAAGGAATCATGACTTACTTTTTATATAGAACGCCATATGGTTTCTTCAATGAATACTGTAAAACATAATTTATAGCTTTCAAAATAAAACACATTCTGAAAATAAGAGATAAGAATAAAGCATAACAACAGTTGTAGGATTATCCTATTCTCTGAATCCTATTCTGATGTCATGTTTGGTTCCCTTTTGATCACTTACAACTTTTACCAAATACCTTGCAACGTAAGCTTAGTATTCTTAGACTAGACTTTTCTAACTAAAGAACTCTATGTCCTTTGAACAGATTACACAGTTTATCATTCCTTTTATTTCTATTTCTTTAAATACTACCTACTTTGTTTTCCCCAGACAAACCTTTTGAAAGTGTAATTGATTATACAGGTAGTCCCTGACTTATGCCTGGGTTCCATCCCTGTGACTCTGTCTTATGTCAGTTCTGATATGACAGGGCTTCAAAGAGATCATGGGAAACTTTCATTGCCTTTTATTCCATTTTTTCATGAACTTTTAAAAATGCCCTAGTGTAACGGAACACCTTTTTTCTCTTTTTAGTTTTTCATTATTAGTGCCTTTTATTATCAGTATCTTTAGAAACTTGATCTTTGTCTTTTGTGGGTTAGAAACGTTACATATGAACAT
>NW_006408545.1:16392108-16414414 GCF_000296735.1 Chrysochloris asiatica
CCTAGGAGTTCTGGTAGTGTAGTGGTTACGAATTGGGCTGTGAACCACAACGTCAGCAGTTCGAAACTATCAGCTGCTCCGTGAGAGAAAGTTGAGGCTTTCTGCTCCCGTAAAGATTTACAGCCTCAGAAACCCTGTACAGGGTCACTATGAGTCAGAACCGACTCCACGGCACATAACCACCATCACCAAGTGCAACATATCACCTTTGTTTCCACCTTTTCCAGTCACTAGTTGACATTATTGCTCATCAGGCACTCAAGCCAGAAAGTTACAAAGTCATTTGCATCCAAACTCTTCTCCCCTCAATGTGTCTTCTCCCTCATCTTCTCATGTTCACTGTCAACACCAGACTCCAGAGTGCTCTTCACCTACAACATTGCTTAACTGGTTTCATACCTTTGGTGTCAATCCTCTATAATCCAGTCAGTTAAAAAGGTTAACTGCATCTCTCACTTAAAATCTTTCAAAGGCTCCAAGAAGCTTTTAGAACAAAGTTCAATCTCCATGTTACTATCTTCTTCCATACTTGAATACTCTCTTTTAGTCATTCCCAATTATTTGAAGTTCCCCAAACACAACATGGAAGTCCTGGTGTGATGCTGTGGGTTAATGCCCCAGACTGCAAAGCGGTTTGAACTGCAAGGTTGGCAGTTCAAGCTCACCAGCTGCTCTTCGAAAACCCTATACAGGATCACTATGGGTCAGAATGACTCAATGGCACTTAGCAACAACAACAAACACAACATGATTCTTTACTGCTGCTAATCGTCTCCAACTATTCCTTCAAAATTAAGTTAAATGTTACCTGAGAAGCCCGCCTGAAATCCCCTGGTGGTGGTGGTGATGTGCTATGTAGTCAGTTCCAACTCACAGAGACCCTATGTAGTGTTTCCGAGGCTGTACATCTTCACAGGAGCAGAAAGCTTCATCTTTCTCCCATGGAACAGCCCAACTCATAACCACTACACTACCAGAGCTCCTTACCTGAAACCCCCTATGTGATTTTAACACTGCCTCCATCCTACCCTATGCAGGTCTTAGCATAGTACTTAATTCACAAGGCTATAATTGTTTACCTGTCAGTCTCCCTCATGAAGCTCATTGAAGGAACTGTGTCGTATCTAAGTATTAACCTCCAGCACCTACCACAGTAACTAGCGTTAAATAAATACACTTGAGGGCTGGAAAGAATTCATGGAAAAATTGAATTAAAAGATAACGAAATTTGTCAACAAACTTTTTAAAGCTCCCTCACTATTATTAAGAGTGAATAAATATAGTTATGAGGGAGTCCTGATGTGGCATTGTAGGATAAGCACTTGGCCATAAGGTTGGCAGTTCAAAGTCACCAATAGCTCCTAGGTCGTTATGAGCTGAAACTAACTGGATGGCACTTAATAACAATGTGTGATTATTCCATGCTACAAATTCAATATGTACCTAAAATGTAAGGTAAATTCTAGTAATTCAAATTCGTTGAGATTTACTAATTTTAACTAAGCGAATTAGTAGCTTTAAGTAAACCTTTAACTGTTCTCTAAGAAGCCCCCAGTGATGCCACGGTTAAGCACTCAGCTGCAAAAGGAAAAATCAAACCCAACCAGCCTCTCCGAGGGTCCAAGATGTGGCAGTCTGCTTCCATAAATATTATAACCTTGGGAACCCTACTGAAAGTTCCACCTTGTCCCACAGTGTTGCTATGAGTCAGAATCAACTCCCCAACAGCAGGTTTTTGGATTTAGTTCTTTCCTAACACTAGTAGTTCTTAAGGCAAGGCAAACCTATAAAAGCAGGTGCAAAAAGTTTGTGTAAAAACGGAATTAAAATAAAATGGAATTTTTCCATGTACTTTTGGAAGCCATTTCTCCAACAGCCTAAATAACTATGTTGAAAGTTTCTTAAAATGATATCAATACCATTTAAAAATTAAATGTATCTGTACGACATACCACATCTTTAAGTACTTGCGTCACTGTTGCATTTGCATTTCCCCCTTTAATCAGCATGGCATTTTTAATATTTTCAGTGAGTTTGGGTTCTCTCTTCTCAAGGAATCTCTTGGCCCTTTTTGTTTTGGGCTTTCTGTTAAGAAAATCAGAATACAGAACAGTTTAAAACATTTTCCTCATATTTCAAAACTAGGACTATAAACAACATTGTGAAAAATGAGCATTCCAGAACACTTATGCTCATTGCGCTCAGGAGGAGCCTGTACACAAGATGCAGTTGTTCAAACAGAATAACAGATACTGAGTGGTTCAAAATCAGGAAAGGTGTGGGTCAGGGTTGAATCCTTTCACTATACTTATTCAATCTGTAAATTGAGCCAATAATCTGAGAAACCAGATTATATGCAGGAGGAAGACTTGTTAACAACCTGCAATACGCAGATGATATAATTTTGCTTGCTGAAAATGAAGAGAGCTTAAAATACTTATTCATTAAGATGAATGTATGGACTGCCCCTCAACATTAAAAAACTCATCATTGGACCAATAAAGAATATAATGATAAATAAGGAATGGATTGAAATTATCAAAGACTTCATTTTGCTTAGATCCACAACCAACATTCATAGGAAAGCAGTACTCAAGAACTAAAAGAACATATTGCATTAGGCAAAAGGGTTCAAGAGCAAAGATGTCATTTAGATAACTATGGTGTATCTAACTCAAGCCATGGTATTTTCAATCACCTTACATGCATGTGACAGTTGGACCATGGAGGAATTGATGCATTTGAATTATGATACTGGCGAATAATACTGAAAGTACCATGGACTGCCAGAATTACAAACAAATCTGTCTTGGAAGCAGTGAGGAATGCAATAGTTAAAGTGAATAGAGATAAGTACTATTAAATGTTGGTACATGGAAGGGATTGCAATCACTATAATAAAGTATACAATTTGTTGAATGTAAAAGTGGTGATCTGCTCTGTAAAACCTTCACTCAACTCACAATAAAAGGTTTTTTAAAAAAAATCTGTCATGGAAGAAGAGCAGTTAGAAGTCTCCTTAGAAATGAGGATGGCAAGACTTCTCTTGTTCTTTGGACATGTCAGGAGGGATCAGACCCCGGAGAAGGACATCATGCTTGGTAAAGTGGAGGCTCAATGAGAAAGAGAACAACCGCAGAAAGTTGGACTGACACAGTGGCAGCAAGGATGGGCTCAAACACAGCAGTAACTGCAAGGAAGGCACAGAACCAGGCAGTGTTTTATAAATATTAGTCTGATTTTAAGCCGCAGCAGCAGAAGTAGCATGCTTTTACACATTTCTGTTCAGGAAATGCCTGCTTCTTCTACATTAAGGATCTCACTTTTCCAAGTTATTTGCCATCTACTGAAAGAATCCTTCTCTTTAATAACTGTGACCCTTCCTTCCAGTTCAACGAACAGTTCAGAAAGGAAAAGAAAAACAGTCCAACATAATTTAGCTTCCTATGAAGATTTTTAAAAATATCCCAGACACAACTTGCTTATTAACACACCTATTCATTTACTGGGTGAAGTACAAGATTTAGTGCATCTATATGGCAACAGAAGTTCTGATGTGGCGCTGGACTGCTAACTATAAGCTACCTGCAAGGTTTGTAGTTCAAACCTACCAGCCACTCCTTGTTGTTAAGTGCTATCGAGTCAGTTCTGACCCATAGCGACTTGGTATAGGGTTTCTGAGGAGCAGCTGATGAGCTTGAACGGCCAACCTTGCAGGGATTCTTGGGAATCCATATATAGGATGGCTATAAGTCTACCAAGGAGCTCTGGTAGCGTAGTGGTTACAAATCGGGCTGCGAACCACAAGGTCAGCAGTTCGAAACTACCAGCTGCTCTGTGGGAGAAAGATGAGGCTTTCTGCTCCCGTAAAGATTTACAGCCTCGGAAACCCTGTACAGGGTCACTATGGGTCAGAACTGACTCGACAGCACTTAACAACAACAAAAGTCTACCTATTATTGTGTACTTAACAACATATGGCAATAAAGGTTCTATATCATGTTGCTACTTCTCATTAACCAAAGGCAAATAGCACCTTATGTATTTTATTACTAAGCTTTTTATCCCACAATTAGACAGTAAGCTAGTCTTATAGCTGACTCATACACAACAGAATGAAACACTACCAGGTCCTGTGCCATCCTCACAATTGTTAGGTTTGAGCCCACTGCGTTGCTCCACCTCTATAGGGGTCTTCCTCTTTTTTGCTGATGCCATTTTCACCAAGCATGATGTCCTTCTCCATTGACTGGTCCCTCCTGATAACATGTGAGAAATATGTGAGTCTCCCCATCCTTGCTTCTAAGGAGAATCCTGGCTGCCCTTCTTCCCACATGGATTATACATATATACAAAGTCCCTGAATAACTGAAATTAAGAAACTTCATTTTATTACATGTTAACTCAGGTAAATCACAGAAAGAAACCCAATAGCAGGAATATTTAAAATATCAATAAATACTTTTTGGAACGAATCTAAAATGTGTCATTCAAGTATAACTCAGAGAAGTATGTAAGAATGAAAGGAAAAGAAAAAGATAATGAGTTTGTTTTGTCTGTACCAATGGCATTCTCACAACTCATCCTCCAAGTTCTACGAGAGGCCGTTACAACTTTCATATGAGAATGAAATTTTTTAAATGATGGGGGTTTCCACCAATTTTTTGAAGTCCCCTCGTATTAGTATGGGTATTAATTATAATAGCTATTTTACACAGCAAACTGAGTTTTAGGGAAATTAAACGATCCAAAATTACAAGGCTTTAAATGGACGCGTCCTGATTGTCACTTAGATGTGTCAGAATACGAGGTCTGTGCTCTTAACCCCTCGAAAAAATTTACACTTCTTCGAAAGCCAGAATGTTAATTTGCCTTCGTTTCACCTGCATTTGCGGCTCACACAGGTGGACCCGAGCGTCCGCTGTCTCCCGGAGCTGATCGACTGATCTGCCCCCACCCGGACAGGACAGACGAAGGAATTGGGAAAGGCGAGGTAATATCTCTGTTTTCCGCCACAGCAGTCCCTGTCCCCAACATTTCTAGGGCCGGGGGCTCACGATTACTTACATCACTCGGTCCAAAGCGTCCATACTTGCCGCAATCCAAGACTGCTCAACACACGTGCACCGCGCGTATACGCGCTTTACGTGCGCCGGAACTGGAGGAACCGGAAACCGCACGTGACGCCACTTTCTTTGCCCATCCAGCGATTTGTCCCTGGGATCTCTGACGGTTATTTGGGATCAGAGCTTGCTTCGTTGCCTTGGTTACGAATGTTTGCCCATGCTTTTTCCTGCGAATAACAGATACCAAATAACAACTCTTTAGGTAATATCACCTCTGTGTATGCTCGGTTTAGATATTCGGAGATCAGATGTAGTCTTAAATTTTTTAATGTGACCACTGAACTGTACATGTAAATATTATTGAAATGGCAAATGATGTTACTTATATGTTTATTTATTACAATTAAAAAATATTGTGATATGTGAACTACTGACTAAATTGTGAGATCCGTGAAGGCATAATTTTACTACGACAGTGCTTGACACATTAAAAACTGCTAAAAAAAAATACTACTACTGATCGTGATTTTTTTTTCAACTTTTAAATTGAGATACAGTTAATAAGGACTCTTGGTGTGGAGCTGTAGGATCAGGACTGGACTGCACGGTCCGTTTGAACCCCAAGGTTGGCAGTTCAAATGCACCAGCCGCTCCTCGGAAACTCTAAAGAGCTGGTACCAACTCGACGTCACTTAACATGCCAAAAATTTACCCTTTTTAAGTAAACAATTCAGCTTTTTTTAGTGTAGACACAAAGTTGTGCAACGATTATCACTAATTTCAAAAAGAACCCATACACAGCAGTCATTCCTCAATTTTACCTTCCACCAGCCTCAAGCAACCACTAACTAGCCTTTCTGTTTCTATGGATTTGCCTTTTCTGGACATATTATAAAGGAGCACTGATGACACTGGTAAGCTAAGAATTGGGCTATTAACCGAAAGGTCATAGGTTCAAACCCACTCCCATAAGCATTCATTTATAGAAACCCTACATAGCAATTGTACTACATCCAGTAGGGTCACTATGAGTTGGAATCAATGTGATGGCGGTGGGTGGAGACAGATCAAATAAATGGATTCATACAATAGTCTTTTGTATCTGGCACATAGTAATGCTATTAAGGTATAAATGTGTTGTAGAATGTGTATTTAATATTTTTAAGGTGTAATAATATTCCATTGCATGGGTACAACGCATCTTGTTTATCAATTGTTGGACCTCGTGACTGATCTGGATTTGTTCTTTTTGATAATGAATGCAACACCATCCCTCTTCAGTTTGTCATTCCCAGCATAGTAAACCATGTGGTTGTCAGATTCAAAATAGCCAATACCAGTCCATTTCAGCTCACTAATGCCTAAGATATCGATGTTTATGCGTTCCATTTCATTTTTGACAACTTCCAATCTTCCCATATTCATTCTTCGTACATTTCATGTTCCGATGTTCAATGGATGTTTACTGCTGTTTCTCTTCGAGTTGTGCCCCATCAGCAAATGAAGGTCCCACAGGCTTTACTCCATTCGCTGTATCCCAGTGAACTCTACTTTGAGGAGGCAGCTCTTTCCCAGTAGCATTTTGAGTGCCTTCCAACCTGAGGGACTCATTTTCCGGCACTATATTTGACAGTGTTTCTCTACTATTCATAAGGTTTTCAGTGATTAAATATTCGGAAGTAGTTCATCACTCTTTCTTCCTCATCTGTCTTTGTCTGGAAGCTCATCTGAAACCTGTCCACCATGAGTGACCTTGCTGGTATTTAAAATACCAGCGACATAGCTTTCAGAATCACAGCAACTCACAAGCCAGCACAGTACGACAAACTGACAGACGAGTGGTGGCCATTTGGTTTTAAGTGGAAACTGTCACTTTACATTTCAAGGAGATCTGTGTGCATGTGTAGTAGAATCCTCCAGGGGAGGGGGTGGTTGTCCATTTGCTCAGGCATCCCCTCTAATCACCAGAATGGAGGTGCGCAGACAGCAAGACACCAATGAACAGATAGCAAAAAAATATCCATACCTGTATCTCTGCGGTTCTGTCAGGCACTCTTGGCTGTTCTGATCCTTCCCCTGCTTGGTTTCTCCCAAGATGGCAGTTCCAGGCGCAGCTAAGTGTCTTGAATTAGAAAGCAATGGATTTCTTGCTTCTGCTACAAAGTCACCTACATGTAATATTCCTTTATGTGTGGTTCAGAGTTCTAGCACCATCCCCTGACCCTGCTTGGTCTGGTATTTTGTGTTGTTTCTGACGGAGCTCCTTACTGCACGTCTATCCATAATAGGAAGTAACAAATGAAATAATGGAGTATGAGTAGGAAATAAAGTACTGTTGAGAGTGAAAGAAATCTTATTTTGGATGTCAGATAACTAGTACCTCTGATACCTGATATTCTCACTGTTGACACAATTGTGGTTACATTAAATCCAGATAAACTTGTTAGGTGTTTCTATACAAATTTGTAGCTAGAATCTGCTTATTTTTTGAGGAAATAACCGAAGTCATAGAAGAGAGATGATAAATCCGATTTCAGAATCAATGAAGACATTTCTGGAAAAGTATGCAATTCTGACACATTAGGTAGTTTGGTCAAATTCACACAAGCTGTTGGAACAAGAGAAATGAAAAAAGTAGATTCTAAAAATTAAACTGCTGCTGTTTGCATCAATGAGCCCTGGTGTGGCATTGTAGGATAATGCACTGGACCATATGGTCAGTTTGAGCCGCAAGATCAGTAGTTCAAACTCACCAGCCGCCCCTCGGAAACCCTATACAAGGTTGCTGAGTCAGAACTGACTTGATGGCAGTTAGCAACAACAAAGCTGAGTAGGTGGATCATGTTGACTCCATATGACATACACTGGACTGCGAACCACAAGGTCCCTGGTTTGAGCCTGCCAGCCACTTTGAGGGAGAAAGATGAGGCATTCTGCTCCCATAATGTAAAGCCTCAGAATCCCTATACTGTAGTCCCATTATGGCAGTGTCATATGCACTGAATTGGTAACCACAGGTCGGTGGTTCAAACCCACCTATCCAAGGTTGCTGAGTTGGAACCAACTGGATGGCACAACAGCACTTAACAACAATCTGAGTAAAATAAATGCATGATACAAAGCTTCATTACGCTGAGCATCTGCCAAGAAATTTATTATGACCAGTTGAGTAGTGTATAATGAACTGGGCTAATTTTCAAACATTAATGACCATAAAAAGTAAATCTTCATGAAGTAAATCTTTATGATGTACCTTATTATGATCCCTTTCATTAGAATTTGTAAGCAAAAGCAACTTACTACATTCAGTGTAAAAAGTTCGTATTTCCTGGGTTCACTACAGAGGGACTATAGCTCTCAGATTAGTTTTAATTCCTTAAATGAATAAAGGTAGGTAGCTGATGAATGGCAGAGAGATTCATGTATGAAGTTTTAGTCTTACAAAATACTACAAATTTGAAAAATATGACTTTTATTTTACTAAATATCAAACACTGATTCTTATTAACAGGAAGGGAGCTAATACCACATTCTCTTCAGAATTTTAAGACTTTTATTTTCTTGTTCAACATAAAGTATTATAATCTAGATTAGTTTCTTTTTTAAAATTACAAATTTCAAGAATCCCTCATTCTACTTCTTTATCCTTTTCTAGATTTTTCATGTTTCTAAAAATGCGTAACTTATCAGTTGAGATGACATTTGGATATAACAGAGTCGCATCATGGAGAGAGAGGTTTATTTCTCTCCCACGTAAAAGGTGGCCAGGGGTAGGCAGTGACCATGCTCTCTCTGGCTGAGCAGCAGCAGGAGTCACCAGTTTGGAATGACAGTCACACTCTCAGGACACAATACGCTTTGTTGGACGGGATCTGACACCAGGCTCACTGAACACTGTGGGATACAGAGTAAACGCAGCTTGGCAGCCCAGCAGCATCAGGCTTGTTTTCGGCTCAAGAAGCTGCTACTCTGGTCTCCCAACACTCACACCGTGTGTCAGAAGCCGACTCCATGGCAGCTACCAACAGAAGTGCATTGCAATTTGTGACACCTGTAATTGAACACTGATGCACTTAGTTTAGTAAAACATCCAAATGTAAAGGCCTCACTAGAGAACTGTCTCTAATTATTTAAACTGGCGTTTGTTTTGTTTTTTAATTCAATTCATTCTGGCCTTAATAGTACGTAACTGCTATATTAACTTATGCTATATTTGGGAAATGTCAACAGAAATAACAAAATAGATGAACTAGAAGCTACAAAGCCAAATATATGTCTTAAAAACTAAGTAAGTTCATGATTAGATATGAGAG
The DNA here is from genome assembly GCF_000296735.1 of Chrysochloris asiatica. Lineage (NCBI taxonomy): Eukaryota > Metazoa > Chordata > Mammalia > Afrosoricida > Chrysochloridae > Chrysochloris > Chrysochloris asiatica. Next base: position 16,401,488 of record NW_006408545.1, read on the forward strand.
ACATTTCATCTTGGTGTAGATTCTAAGGCAGCATCCTGAGTTTCCATAAAAACAAAACCTTCTGTATCAAAAGAAGAGATCTCAATAAGAGGATCAGAGTCCTCTATTTCCAAGTGCAGTGATTTCCCCTGTTCATAACTCAGGTCTGAGTTCTCTTTCATTTGAATCTCTTGCTCCTTCAACTCCAAAGGTTTATCTGAGGCTGGAGCTACAACTTCTTCATCTTCATTATCATGTAGAAAGCTACAAATCATGTTGGGTCTACTGGAGGAATCAGTATCATTGATTTGCAGCCACTCCACGCCACCTAATTCAAGAGGACACACACACACACACACACACCCCAAAAAAAACATGAAAAGGAATTTTAGTTAAGTGTAGTTTTCTTTAAATTTTCATTCTATAAATACATGTCAAAGTAAAACTCCATCATATACAAAGAAGTGTGGTGCTTTAAGCTACTAACAAATTATTTATGCCATTTCCATCTTCCATGGAGACCTTGAGATGCCTAGAGGATGGTGGTGGTGGCTGTGTGCCATGGAGTCGGTTCCGACCCATAGCGAAGCTGTACAGGGTTTCCGAGGCTATAAATCTTTATAGGAACAGAATGCCTCATCTTTCTCCTGAGGAACAGCTGGTAGTTTCGAACTGCTGACCTTAAGGTTCACAGGCCAATTTGTAACCACTACGCTACCAGAGCTGAGGGCAGACTTCATCAAAAAAAATCACTAAAAGTTATCACCTTCAGTTATTATTCCAAGACATTTTTTTAGTTCAATTATCATCTCATTCTAAGAAATAATTTGAGCTCTCACTGCTATCTCACTGAGAAAACTTTGTCACATCCCTGTAACATTTTCCTTACCTACTCAAAGGAGCTCTGGTAGCATAGTGGTTACGAACTGGCAGCCGCAAGGTCAGCAGTTTGAAACTACCAGCTGTTCTGTGGGAGAAAGATGAGGCTTTCTGCTCCTGTAAAGATTTACAGCCTCGGAAACCTGTATAGGGTTGCTATGAGTCGGAACTGACTCCACAGCACATAACAACAACAATAACTCAATTTTCATAATAAGATGGTTCATACTACTCTAGTTTTCCAATTCAGGACCCTCATGTCATTTTGAGTTAGAATATCTACTTACGAAATCATCTACTTCTCAAAAAAAACACTTGAAAAAATTTTTGTTCCTGTAATCACTGTCAGTCTTAACCTTTCAATGAGCCTCCCAGAATTGCTCTAAGAATGTTACTCAAATTTCATCTTTATTACTCTATTAGTCAAACATTTGTAATGGATTCTCCCTGACTTTTATAGCAAGCTCAGGCTGTTTACTCTCATCTTCAACACTCCACTAGACAGCTCTAAGATACTCCTATTTTGCCACCCTGCTCACTCCTCTATTTGTTCCTACTCCCTACCATAAGCTAATTTCTCTTAAGCTATTTACTGAAATTTCTTCACAGCATAGTCTTTTATGTGCTATTCCTATAATCTCCCTCTATGACCTTTTTCTCTCCAAGTTACCTTCAACTGTTGACTTCCATATTTTTTTCTTACAGTAACACTGTTTTGTCACTTCGGTTCAAAATCTTAAAGCCATACTTAATGGCACATAATGAATACTTAAGAATGAAATGGGTGGAGTCACATTCACCCATGTCTGTTTCAATATGATTTTTCCTAGAACAAGAGCCTCATCTTTTGTCTTTGTCTTTATTTTGTTATGTATCAAGCATAGTGTCACATTTGCTGGCCACCCTCCAAGATGGTCCCCAGGGATACTCCTGGTATTTATTATGTCCTGTGTGTCCCCAAGGAACCCTGGTGACAGTCTGCTAAAGTGCTCAGCTGCTAACCTAAATATCCAGTTTGAATCCACCAAATGCTCAGTAAGAGAAAGATATGACAATCTTCCAGAAAAAGTTACAGCCTTAGAACTATATGGGTCATTTCTATTCTGTCCTGTAGAGTCACAGTGAGTTGGAAGTGACTCCATTGCATCGGGTGGTTTCGCTTTTTATGGGAATTTGTGTGTGTGTGTGTGTGTGTGTGTGTGTGAGAGAGAGAGAGAGAGAGAGACAGAGAGACAGAGAGAAAGTAGTTCCTTCCCATACTAGAGAGGATAACACAGTGTGACTTCCACAGCTAGTTCCTAAGACACTACATTCACAGATCACTAGTTCTGGGAGCAGCTAGCTACTATGCTCAAGCAGTCCTGTGGGGGAGGTTCATGTGGAGAGAAAAAAATTCTTGTGCTAGCAGCTAGCACAAGCTTGCCAGCCACGTTACATTCCAAACTTCCAATCTTAGCCTTCAGATGACCGAAGCCCCAGCTAACATTGACTGTAAACTCTACAGATTCTGAGCCAAAACCATCCAGCTAAATTGCTTCCAAATTCCAGACTCATAGAAAATATGTAAGGTAAGAGTTTTTGTTGTTTTAAGCCTTTAAGTTTAGGGGCTATTGGTTATTCAATAATAGATTACTAGTATAACCTTGAATAGTTAGTTACTAACTTAGTTCATTCTAGAATTTCAAGTATTCCCTTCTTCCTATTATTTTTTCAGGGTACCAAAATAGGTGGTAGTTTTGGGATATAAAAAAGCAAAAGTTTGCTCATTGTGTGTTGTTGGTGTAACTAAGTTCTGTATGATTAATGTACCTTTAAATGTCTATTCTTTGCTTAAAATACAACTATCAAGTCATGAACAACACTTATCACTATAGTCCTATTTACCAGAGCTTCAAGTGTCATCGAGCAGTAAGCTTTCAAGCCATCAAATCATTATTTATTAAGCTCTGTAAACATGTGCCTGCCATGGGTGCAAGAAGCATTGGTGTAAAATTGTTCTCTAGTCTCTAGTCTGTGATATCCAGCAACTGCAGAAAACTAAGTAAGATGCTAATTGAGAACTAAACTTAGGACTAGCAACTGTGACCCTAGAGTATTCCCGACATAGAAAGCTAGCTTCTTCCAATGGTAAGATTTTTAAAGAAGATTGCAGCACCTGCCAAAAGTTCCTAGAGGATTCCCTGGGATTATACCTTGGAAATTCAGTACGGTTGTTGCATTATTTTCTCCACTTATAAGGAAGCTTTTCTAAAAAATACTGCTAAGTTCCCTGAGGGTTGGAAATCAGAGTATGCTTTTTAGCAAATTCCTTAGAGCTGTTTCTAATGCAAACATCAGGAATCCTGGTACAGCACTGTACGGTAAGGACTGGTCTGCTAACCACAAAGTTGGAAGTTCAAATGCACTAGCTGCTTCTTAGAAACCATGTACAGGGTCACTATGAGTTGGAACCAACTTGACATCATTTAACAACAACAATGCAAACACTTTAGAAATTTCCAACATGTCCCCAATGCCCTTTAAATCTATGCTTGATATTTTTTAGAGTACCCTCAATTTTAATACAGTAAACATATTACATATAATTAATACCATTAATAACAAGGAGTGTTGGCCAGCTGGTCAGAAGTGGGGAGGTATGCGTGAACTCCCAAACTTGCAGCAATTCTTGGATAGCTAGCTCACCAGAACTCAACCAGATGAAGATAAAGATGTTTGATACTGTAGTTGTTGTTGTTAAGTGCCATGGAGTAGGTTCCAACTCATGGCGACCCTGTATAGGGTTTCCAAGAAACAGCTGGTGAGCTTGAACCGCCGACCTTGCAGTTCAAATGGCTTTGCAGTCTGGCGCATTAACCCACAGCGCCACACCAGGACTCCCTTGATACTGTAAAGCGCCACATTATAGCCCTCCATTTTGATAGCCAGTGTCTAGATTGCCCATCCCTATCAACCCAGTGCACTGAGGAAACAAGCTTGTTCCTTGATATGAAGAATCCTTCCATTCCAGTTGGAATTTTGAGCAACTGCATCCCTAAAAAACATCCAGTTCATCGAATTGTTGGTTCCAACTCATAGCAACCCTACGTAGGGTTTCCAAGCAGCAGCTGCTTAATTTGAACCACTGACCTTGTGGTTATACTTGCTTACAGTTATCAAGCAAGTGTGAATTGCTACAATGGGTTGACAGGGATGGGCAATCTAGACACTGGCTATCAAAATGGAGGGCTATAATGTGGTGCTGTGGGATATAGCACTGGACCGCAAGGTCAGTTTGAACCACAAGGTCGGTGGTTCAAATTCAGCAGCTGCTGCTTGGAAACGCTACATAGGGTTGCTATGAGTCGGAACCCACTCCACAGCACTTAAAAACAACATAAAACAAACAAACAAACAAACAAAACCCATAAAGGCACGAAGTGGCTGGCCTACAAGCTTTCACGAGTGTGCTTAGCTTCAGAACAAGGCGGGTAAGGTGGCATCCCCACTGAATAGTTTTCCTCTTCACCAGACTGATCTGGTTAAAGAGGATGGGAGGTGATGCTGATAGGATTTTTTGATTCAATTGTGAGTAACCGTTGCAGGATTAATTACAATTGTCACAACTAGAAGATATATAACTAAAAGAGGGGAACAGTTATTCTTCCACTTCAGGAACAGAGGATTCCAGGACCATTAAAAAGGAAGAGCATGAGTGGAGCATGAGATCCTACCTAGAAAAGTGGCAAAAGCAGAGAAGGTGGCAGAGGTGATGGCATAGACAGAGCAGCTGTGGGCTGTGTGCCTACGGGAAGGAAGCTGGCTTGCAGAATATACCCTTAGGATATTTAAATGAATACATATTTTTTGTTTTGTATGTGTACATCAAATACTTTTGCTTTGTTCATTTGTAATATAAGATGTAAAAGAGAAGCCACAGGGAGGAAGTACGAAATCTGTTGTTGCAGGGAAGGGATTGTAATCATTAAGGTGAAACAAAGTGTATAATTTGCTGGTAAAAATAAAATAAAGAAGAACAGGGAGTGTCTTGATAGCAAGGTGTCACTTTCAAACCCCATGCTCAATCACCTATTTTTAGAGAATTAAATGAACTAACCTATGGTTTCTTCTCCTTCTTTCTTTTCTGTCAGAAGAGTTCTTGTCATGCTGAGTTTCTTCATTGTATGACATTTGTATTTTAGCACTGTTTTATTGTTGCCTTCTGCATCCACTAGAACATAAAATGAACTCAATTATTATACTCATTTGATGTCACCAAATAAAAGAATCATGTTAGGAAGTTGGACTAAACTATTTCCTTTCAAGATACTGTAATTTAAGGTTTAATTCATCCCTTCTGCGCTAAGCACAGAAAAATGACAGAAAAGATGCACAACAATTGAAGGTACAACCAGACTCAAAAACAACAAGACTACGAATGAGATTAAAGGCATGGGGGCCTACTAGGCTGCATACAGTCTTGAAAAAGTACTCTGACCCTTCAGAGTAACGAGATCTAAACTTTTTTATCACTCAAAATGAAGAACCAGAGCCAAAATCACTATTTGAAACCAGACTGGGGTGAGAACATCCCTGCTCATGAAAGGAAGCTGCAAAATAAAACACTACTGCTTCGAAGTAAGCTTTACAGAAAACCAGGGAGAAGGAGGCCCTGAACCAAGGATGCGAAGCACTGAAAACTTCTATACACTGCTGTGAGTGTAATCTGAGGCTACATTTAAAAAGCAACCTGTTGGCATCTATTAGAATAACCACATGAAATTATCATTGTCCAATTAAAATGGTCATTTCAAATGGCTCAACTGAATTGTAGGGCTGCAGACAAATTCATTAGTCTAGCAATTCCACTTCTGAGTTTATGCCTTACAGACCTTTTTACATATGCACTAGGGTACACATTCAAGATTCATAATGGTATTATTATTCCTTTTTTTTCATCTTAGTGGAAACACACACCAAAACAACCACCAACACAACAACTTCCACCTTTACAACTCAGTGACATTCATTAGATTTTGTCATGTCGTACCACTGTTACCACTACCCTTATCCATACTTAACACTTCTCAATCTAAAAGAACTGAAGAAAAAATTTAAGGCTCAAGTTGAAATACTGAAGGACTCTATGAACAAAATTCTTCTACGGTCTTCCTTATTCATGCTTTTGAGTTACGGTGTTGGAGGAGAATATTGAAATTGCCATGGGCTGCCAAAAGAACCAACAGATCTGTGTTGGAAGAAGTGCAGCCAGAGTGCTCCTTGGAGACCAGGATGGCCAAACGTCATCTCTCATGTCAGGAGGGATACAGACATACTGGAGAAGGATATCATGTTTAGTGGGGTGGAGGGTCAGAGAAAAAGGGGAAGACTCCCCAGCGAGATGAATTGGCAAAGTGACAGCATCAATGGGCTCAAGTGAGCCAACAATTGTGATGTTGGCCCAGGATCGGGCAGTGTTCTGTTCTGTTGTGCCATAGGGTCGCTATGAGTCAGTACCGACTCGATGGCACGTAACAACAACAATGGACAAAATACTGAATAATGTTGTCTATAAGTGCTGTAGGGTCGGTTCCAACTACTAGCAACCCCTATATAGGGTTTCCAAGGCTATAAATTTTTATAGGAGCAGAATGCTTCATCTTTCTCTAGCAGAGTGGCTGGTGGGCTCAAACCACTGACTTTGTGGTTCACAGTCCAGTGTTTATCCTCTAGAGCCACCGTAGAACTTCCAGAGCAAGATGGCAGAGTAGGCTGATTACTGAGCAGGCCCTTAACAACAAAGATGTGGAGACAGAGTGAAACAGTTATAGATTATGATCTTGGAACCCTGAGATTCAGAGAACAGGACAGAGAAGTAGGTTGACTGCTGACTGGAATCGGAAGTGGAATAGAAACAGAGAGCAAAGAAAAACGGGTGAAGCGGAGATTGGCCTGGAGTGGCATGGCTATCTAGAGCTTTTGCAAGTGGCTGTTGACAAGGCCTGCAGGCACAGGAAGCGACTGAAGGTTGTCAGTAAGATGGTGTACTTCTCCCTTGTTTCCTGCCCTCATGGTGGCTGCAGGCATAACTAGTCCCCATCCTCGCCAACCCAGAAGCCAAGATCACCCTCTCCCGTGCAGCCTTTGCTCTGCCTCAGGTCAGGTGCCAGGCATAGCAGCCCTGCTTATGGAGACACTAGAACCTGCTCTGAACTACCCAACACCAACAGTGAGCAGAAAATCACGTTCTTACTTCCCGCCTGTACCATGTCCACCAGAAGACAGGTGGAGAGTGCCTAAGAACACAACAATATGATCATCAATTAAATTTCAATACGATACCACACATCTCTTAGAAAAAAATAACTTCAGCTTATACAAAGAAAAAATACAGTGCCTCAAACCAAAATACAGAGACAGAAAATACAATAACAGAAATGATTATTGGACTATCTAACAAGGAATTCAAAAGAATGCTATTTAGGCACCCTTCAATGTATTGAGACAATCAAGAAAACTGCAGATGAAATCAAGGGATACAGATAAAACTATTGACGAATTCAGGAAACAACTGATAAAATAAATGAAAAAATGGAAACCATGCAAAACAGCAATTAAAAGCCAGAAGAGTAACACTAAGATTTCACAAATAAACAATACACTGAAAAGGCAAAGAAACAGAACTGAATTAATAGAAGGCCGAATTACTGCACTTGATGAAAAAAAATCTCTCAATATTCATCTGCTAGAAAAACAATCAGAAAAAAGAACAATAACAAAAAAAAAAAAAAAAAAAATCAAAGAAAGTCCAAGATCTATGTGGGAAAATATCAATAATAATTGATAAGTGACTAAAAATCTAGACCAGGAAAAGGCCAAACCCATAGATAAAATTGTCATGAACGACGAGAAAAATAGCCATTCAAGAAATTGAACAAATGCCAAACAGGATAAACCCCAAAAGAAAAACACTGAGACATACTACAAATCAAATTTTTCAAAACCAAAGACTAAGAATAAAAATCACAAGAACAGTTCAGAAAATTTTTTTAAAGTTAACCTAAAGGAGCTCTAAGGAGCTCTGGTAGCATAGCGTTATGAGTCATTTCTCAATAGAAAACTAATTTAGTCTCATTAATTCTCCTTTAGTGGTGGTGGTGTGTCATGGAGTCAGTTCTGATTCACAGTGACCCTGCAAAGGGCTTCCGAGGCTATAAATCTTTATGGGAACAGAAAGCCTCATCTTTTTCTCGAGGAACAGCTTGTAGTTTTGAACTGCTGACCCTGAGGTTAGCAGCCTGACTTGTAACCACTATGTAGTGTGGCTTGGAGTCGGAACCGACTCCAAGGCACATAACTACCAATATATCTGGAATATTTTAGATGTATAATCTGAATCAAGACTGGTAAAATGTTAGGATTTGTTACAGCAACATGATAGTTGTTTGGGATGTTTAACTATGTCTGAAATGCTGTTGTTGTTAAGTGCCGTGGAGTCAGTTCCGACCTATAGTGACCCTGTATAGGGTCTCCAAGAAGCAGCTTGTGAACTTGAACCACGGACCCTGCAGTTCAAACCGACTTTGCAGTCCAGTGGATCTGAAATACTTCCTAGTAAAAAAATTGAGTTAGTATAGCAACCACTTACCATGCTCCTCTACATCTTCTTCAAATATAACACAGGTCCCAAGAGTGTCTGAAGAAAAATGAGAAGGCAATTTGTTCAGAAACAAACCAGAGCTACCTTTTATAACTGAATTTAAACATTTAAACACACAAGATAGCATCTCATCTATTTGATAACAGCCTACCTTCATATTCCCCAGCAAAGACATAGTTGTCCACTTGCATAATAGGCCTCTCAGTGTCAATGCCCTACAATATAGAAACATAAACTCATCTTCAGAAAGATCCATGGACATAACACCATCTCATAGCAAAGAGACTGTTTCTAATACTGCGGAACCTCTAGGCTTCTTATACCCACATGATAAACTAAAAGTGCCCTGACCACAGCAGCTACTGAAGACCACTTCATTCATACTCAAGTAGCAAAGTCTATTTCAATCAACATCCACTTCAAGTTACAGGTAATAAAGGAAGTTTGGTGAAAGTTGTCAACAATAGCCCAAAGATTTTAAAGTGATAAACTGGCAACTCACATAGGATAGTAAGGAAACGGAATGAGAAAGGCCTTTGAAGTCTTAGGTATGGATACTTCCCTCCCTTTTCCATGTACATACCTGATTCTCCTCTCTTCACTGTGTGTGTCTTTCCCACTAATTTTCTAAAACGGTATTATTATTTTTTTAAATAAGCCACATTATTACTTATCACAATGTACTAAAACGGTACCTCCTCTGATCTTTTCTCTCCAGGTACACATTCATTCACTCAAGCAGAATTAGGCATTCTCCTATCTGTTCCCAAAGCCCTTCTGCACTTCTATGATACACAGTGCTTTGTAATGTGCAATCAGCTTTGAGGAATAGGTATTCCGTTACGAGTTCTTCTTCATTAAACGGAAGAAAATCTACAATTCCATTCTGGAAGACTCACCAAAATCTTGCAGTTATTTTCACATTTTGAGAGAAAGTCTGAATCAATAATTCCTGACAATTCCACAAGTACCAACTGCTCCTGGTGGAAGAAAGAGGAGTTAGCATACACGAGTGTTCGGGAAGAGGTAACAGAGAAGCCCCAAATCCCACTTGCAATGTTCGAACCGTTGTGAAAACGACGTCTTGCTTTCAAGGAGAGTAACCAGCGCCATTTCTCAAAGTAATTTTCCTGGAGCCCCTGTATTCTAACTACGGTTTGGTCCTGAGGGTTGAGGCCCGACCCTCTCAGGCTCCGAGCGCCCAGGGGCTTCCCTTCAGCCAGCAGCCTCCGGATTCCCTGCCCCAAACACAGCCCACAAAGTCATCACAACAAACGCCGCTCAAGGTTTTGTGGTACACTCACTTCTTCCTCTTCCCACTCTTCGCGCCTCCGATCCTCGGTCGCCGCCATGATCCCACCGCTTCTGTGCCTCCCACTCTAATCCCGCCCTCTCACTGCCTCCATCTTGAGTACTGGCAACAGCTCTTTCTCTTCCCGCCCACAATCCTGCCAGAACGTGTCATGACCAAGTCTCGCGATAAGGTGGTTCCCGGCACAGAGAGTCCTGGCCCTGCCCACTTTGGAGACTTGCTCTGGGATGCTAGGGCCGGAACTTGTGTATTTTTGTTTGTGTGCACTAGAGGGACTAACCTGGTGACCTCAGGCCCTTCTGACCTTCTCTTACTGCCCCAGGATAAAGGATAATCAAGCTCCCCATTAGCCCAAAGTTGATCCTTATGAGACTCAGCTTAGCTATGCCTCCACCCTTCAACCTGAACACCAACCATCCTTCCCACTACACTCTATTTCTCAGGTGGCTTAGATAATTCATTGCACTAGACACACATAATTATGGAGCTTAATAATGAAGCTAACATGCTACAAGTCAGCACCAGAAATGTTCAAGATCATTCTTTGGGGAGGACAGCTTCTCTGCTATTCCCCCAGTCATGTTTCTCTTAGGCCCTTGGCTTGACCTCATCCTTGCTCAGGCAGTATTACAAAGCTCTTCTGGGTTTGCTGATAAATATTCAGAGGGCACTCTACTGCTGTATGCCTCAATTTGAAGACTTGACTCTAGCTCCGTGCCAAGTTGGTGAACTAGCTCTTATCCATTAAGTGTCTGGAAATACCCCATACCACAAGCCAACTTCCTGCCTGAAGGCACTCAACTTTCTCTGTGTGTGGGGTAGCCCCCCACCCTTCTGTCTTGAGCTCTGGCTCTTGGGTCTGCAGTTGCTGCTTTTTTGCTATTCCTGTGGTGTCACAACTTTCTATCCCAGGTTATCCTGCTGAGTGAGGTTTGCAGTGTTCTTAGTGGAATTGGACAGTCTAAAGAAGAAACACGGAGCCAAAAGAAGCTAAGACATGAACATGCAGTGCAGTGTTCAGCCTCGATCCAGAGAGAGATTCTCGCCTCTCTTTACACTTGTTAGATGCCATCAAGTCGGTAGTGACCTTGTGCACAGCAGAACGAAACACTGCCCGATCCTGGGCCAGCCTCACTATTGTTGCCACTTGGCCAATTCATCTCGCTGGGTGTCTTCCTCTTTTTCTCTGACCCTCTATCTTACCAAACATGATATCCTTCTCCAGCGACTGGCCCCTCCTGACAATATGTTCAAAGTATGAGAAACAAAGTTTGGCCATCCTGGCCTCCAAGGAACACTCTGATAGTTGCTCTTCTTCCAAAACGGATTGATTAGTTCTTTTGGCAGCCCATGGTACTTTCAATATTCTCCTCCAACACCATAACTCAAAACCATCAATTCTTCTACGGTCTTCTTTAGTCACTGTCCAGCTTTCACATGCATATGAGGTTATTGAAAATACCATGGCTTGGGTCAGGCGTACCTTAGTCTTCAAGCTGACATCTTTGCTCTTCAACACTTTAAAAAGGTCTTTACACTGGCTTACACAAAAAAGGCATGCTGCCAGCATTACATTACCAGTTACATAAGCATTATGAGTTATGATTACATAAGCTGTCATGGTACCAAACAGGACCACTGACTCATTAGGGTGGCCCGTCTGGCGGAAACAGGCTAGGAAGGCTGACCAACTCCATTGTCCCCACACTCCATCCCTTTCAGGGTTTCTCACCTCACAATCTACAAGACAGGAATCTTCTGTGAGTGAGCCTATGTGAGGAGTGAGGAGCACTGTATCCACAAACCACAACAACAATATAAACTACAGCAACATATTAGGAAGAAGCCTGCAATCCCTATTATTATTGCCAAGGCTGTGCACCAGCCACTAGTCAAGGATGCCCACCATTCCTGTAGGGATTACCTGTTAATTGTTCAATGGCTTGGCTTTCCTTCTGCAAGGCCCTCAAGTCCTGACTCACACTGTGATGTTCATCTGTAATGTACACACAGCATGCTGATCCAATCAGGGCACAAATACTTCCTTGTGATGTGGTTAGACTATCTAAGGCCATGTAATTCTGCAATTCCACTTTCCTCATCTGATACACTTCATTATTGATCATGGTAACCTGAACGGGAAAAATTACATGTTGAAGCTCTGGAATGAGAGATGTGTAGCAAGCCCTATCAGAAACATTATGCATGAGATTGGATTATAGCAGGACTGTGGAGAGCCATCTTTGCTTGAGGTGCTGCCATCTTTGATTAGGACACAGACATTTTTTTTTAGTGTGAATTATGTGATAGTTTACATGGGAGAACATTAGTTTTGCATTCATCCTATCATATATTGTTTCATTGCCATGGTTACAGTCCCCTCCATGCATCATCACCCAAACAAAGGGTATACACTACAAGCTTCACCCACTCCCCCCCCCCTCCGCCCCGGTCGTCAGCACACAGCCCCTCTCTCTCTCTGTGTCTAAAGTCCCCAGCTGTTCCATCTCTCCACGTCATCGTCTCTGCCTCCATCTCAGGCATCACTGCTTCTCTGGGTAGGGACACAGGCATTTTTGAAGTCCTACTTTAATATTTTGCAATTTTGCCTTCACTTTGAAATGATTGAACTAACCTATGCTGCTATTGTTAAGTGTTATCGAGTCAGTTCTGACTCATTGTGACCCTGTGTAAGGTTTCCAAGGAGCAGCTGGTGGGGTTGAACCACTGACCTTGTGGTTAGAAATCCAGTGCTTAGCTAACACCACCATACTGGGATTCCAACCCACAATCACAACAAATTCATGATCACAATCACCTACACTTACTGCATGTACAGCTTTTAATCACTGAAAAGGCTTCCAGCTTTTTCATGCACTAAAGTAATGGCCTGGTATGGCACTGAAGGATAAGCACTGAATTGATGGTTCAAACCTACCAACCATTCCTTGGTAACCCTATACAGGGTCACTTTGAGTTGGAACTGACTCAGCAGCACTTAACAACAACTACAAAAACAAGAGCCGTATGCAACTGTTTCAACTGACTTACAAGTTCATAAAGACACAGTTAGGAATATATCTCCGTTGTAACCCTGGGACTACCTGTTCCAGTCCTT
>NW_006408545.1:16415159-16422821 GCF_000296735.1 Chrysochloris asiatica
GCACACCATGACAACCACCACCACCATGGGAAAAATGGAATCCTTATGTGATGCTGAAGGATAAGGACTGGACTGCTAACCATAAGATCGGTGGTTCAAACACACCAGCCTCAGAAACCCTATACAGAGTCACTATGAGTTGGAACTGACTTGACAGCACTTAACAACAACAACATGAGCAAAATATTGAATAACACAGGAAGCATCAAAAGAAGATGAAAGGAATATAGAATAACAGTACCAAAAAGAATTGCTCAATGTTCAACCACTTCAGGAGGTAGTATATGATCAAGAGTCAAAGGTATTGAAGGAAGAAGTAAAAGCTGCACTGAAGACACTGGCAAAAAACAAGGCTCCAGGAATTGATGGAATACCAGTTGAGATGTTTCAATGAATGAATGCAACGTTGGAAGTGCTCAACTACTGGTCAACTGACTAGAAGAGATCCATATTTGTATCCAGTCTAAACAAAGGTGATCCAACAGAATGTGGACATCATAGCACAATATTAGTGAGATCACATGCATGTACAATTTTGCTGAATATAATTCAAAATTGGTTGCAGCAGTAGTCAGAAATTCAAACCATTGCTGATGTCAGATAGCTCTTGACTGAAAGAAGACAATACTAGAAAGATGTTTAACTCTACTTATTGACTATGCAAAGGTATTCAACTGTGTGGATCATAACAAGTCATGAATAATATTGCAAAGGATGGGAATCCCAGAACACTTGATTGTATTCATGCAGAACCTGTGCATAAGCTAAGAGCCAGTCATTCCAACAGAACAAGTGAATACTGCATGATTTAAAAGAAGGAATGGTATGTGTCAGGGTTGTATCCTTTTGCCATATTTATGCAATCTGTATGCTGAGCAAATAATCTAAGAAGCTGGACTATATGAAGATGAATGTGGCATCAGGATTAGAGGAAGACTAACAACCTGAAATATGAACATAATAAAACCTTGCTTGCTGAAAGTAAAAAGGATTATTGATGTACTTATTGATGAAGATGAAATAATAAAGACTTTAGTATGGGTTATACCTTGACATAAAGAAAACAGAAATTCTCATAAGGACCAATAAACAACATCATGATAAAGAGAGAAAAGATTGAATTTGTTAAAGATTTTGTTTTGCTTAGATCCACAGTCATTGCTTGTGGAAAGAGCAGTCAAAAAAATCAAACAATGTATTGCATTTGGCAAATCTGCTGCAAATGATACCTTTAAAGTGTTAAAAAGCAAAGCTGTCACTTTGAAGACTAAGGTGTGCCTGACCAAAGTCACGGTATTTTCAATCGCCTTATATGCATGTGAAAACTAGAAAATTAATAAGGAAGACCAAAGAAAGACAATTGATACATTTGAATTGTGGTGTTGGGAAAGAATATTGAACATACTGGACAACCATAATAACAAATCTGTCTTGGAAAGAAGTGCTGCCAGAATGCTCCTTAGAAGTGAAGATGGCAAGACTTTGTTTCACGTACTTTGGAAATGTTATCAGGAAGGAACTGTCTATGGGGAAGGACAACATGATTAGTAAAGTAGAGGGTCTATAAAATGAAAAAAGGGACCTTCAATAAGATGGATTGATGCAGTGGGTTCAAAAATGAGTTCAAACACAGCAACAATTGTCACGACTGAACAATGTTTCCTTCTATTGCACAAGAAGGCGTCCAAAAGTTTGTGAAACAAATGGAACTAAAAGATAATGGAGAAGGACTTCCAGCAGGATGGTAGACTAGGCAGATGCGCTACACAATCCCTCTACAACAAAGATATGAAAGGCCAAATGAAACAGACACAAATGAAAATCCTAGAACCCTGAACTTCAGAGGCAAAGTTAGAGTACATTGAGTGCTTGTTAGGAGGAGAAACTGAGCAAGGACAGCAAGAGGAGACTGACTGGTCAGTAGTCTGTACAGCAGTAGAAGGAGACAGCCTGATGCAGCACTATCATCTTGAACTTTTGTGAACAGCTTTGGTGACAGAATGCAACCTAACCGGAAAGGTGTGAGTCCTTCTTTTTTCCTACACTCCCCAGTGAACAGAGGTGTGGCCAGCTCTCACCCTCATCCATCTCCTCCCCACACACACTTTGCTAGCCATGTGGTTGTGAACCACACCAGTGTGAGGCAGGGGCCAATGGCTTTGGTGTCTGGATTTAGTCGGGCTCAGATCCAGACCTACAGAACCCACAGAGGCATCAGACCAGCATTACTCTAGTAGAAACCCTCATAACCACTCACTTGCCCCTCTAGCTATCCTGTGGTCTCAAGAGACCCTGAAACCAGCTCCATCAAGGACCTCCATGAACTACTTCTGGACTGATGACCCTGAACCTAGATAATATCTAGTCCTAGAAACTCCATCTGGGGTCACAAACTTGGCTGCCACATCCCTCATTCACCCATTTTGTGAGCTCCTTGGTTGATAAGGGTCCCCAGAGTTTTCTCCTCTCTTGGTTTGACAGTTGCACGGGTTTGGGGGTTTTTTGAGGGGGTGGGTTGGGTTTGGGTTTGGATTTAGTTTTTTTCCTTTCATTGTTTTGTTGCTTTTGTTTGTTTATTCTTTCTTTTTTCCCCCCATTCCTTTGAATTGTATCCATTTTTATCTCCACTTTTTATTTTCCTTCTGTTTCTCATTTCCCCTCCTTTTCTTCTTCTTTTTTACTTCTGATCTTTCTTTACTACTCTCTGCTCTCTATTTTCATATTCCCTCTCCCTGATTTTAAAAAAATTTGAGTGTGTTTTTTTAGTTTGTTCTTTTATCTCTTTGATAGCTCCATTTTTGTTTCCCTCTTTTCTCTTTTTTATTATTATATACATATATTTTCTAGTTGCTGCCTGTTTTTGTTTCTCTTTTCTCCTTTATTATTCTCTCTTTTTTGATGGTTACTTGTTCATTTATCCTGTGTTGTTTTCTTGTGTGTGTGTGTGGGGGGGGGATTTCTCCTATTTCACACTTGACAGGAGACATCAACAATGCCCATACAGCCTAGTGACAACCACACCCTCTGCTGCTCCAATACCATCTCCTATACTACCTAATCAATGAAAGACAGCAGCCAACACCAGCCAAACCCACCCCAAACTGAGGTGCACAAATGGCAAACTAAAAATGGTGCACACGTTTCCATTCTCTAACTACATCTACAGGAGCCAGTTGGTGAGAGCCTAAGTGCATATCAACATACAATCATCAATTAAATACAAATACAACAGCACCACAATATCCCAGAGATAACAGACAATTTTAGGCCACATGGGGAAACAAGAAAATGGCTCAAACAAATGACCAAGATGTAGAGACAAAAAAAAAAAAAAAACATTTGTGAGGAAGAAAAGGTAATGGAACTAACTGAGAAATCATTCAAAAAATGATATTTAGGTACCTTCAAAGGATTGACAGGAAGATCAAAGAAAGTAAGGCAAACACAGAAAAAGACATGAGAAGAATTCAGGGAAACTACAAGAAAAAACAGACCAAATAAATGCAAAATTTGAAAAAATACAAAACTTGCCAATAGAAATCCAGAAGATGAACACTAGTATTTCAGACATGGACAATACATTGAAAGGGCAAAGAAGTAGATTCAAAGCAGTGGAACCCTGAATTAGGGAACCTGAAGAAAACCTCTCAATACAAGTATGCTAGAAGAATGATCAAAAGAAATTTTTTTTTAAATAGAAAAATCTGAAGAAAGTCTAAGAGTTATGTGGAACACCATGAAGAGGAATAGTGTACAGGTGATCAGAATTACAGAACAGGAAAGGACAATAAAAAAAACACAGAGGAAATTGATGAAGAGTTGTTGGAAAAAAATTTTCCTGGTGTCGTGCTATGGGATAAAGCACTAGATAGCAAGGTCAGTTTGAACCACAAGGTCAGAGATTCAAACTCACCAGCTGCTCCTTGGAAACCCTATACAGGGTCACTATGAGTTGGAATCAACTCAATGACACTTAACACCAACAACAAACATCATGAAAGACAAGAAGATAAGCATATAAGAAGCTGAGTGAGTAAACCCCAACAAGTACAGACCCCAAAAGAAAATCACCAAGACATCATAATCAAATTTTACAAAACTAGGAAAGAATCTTGAGAGCTGCTCAGGAAAAACTAAAGTCACCTCAAAGAAGAATCAATAAGACTAAACTCTGATTCTCAGCAGAAACCATATAGGTAAAAAGGCAATGGGATGACATATACAAAACTCTGAAAGAAAACAGTTGGCAATGAAGAATCATATATCCAACAAAATTGTCCCTCAAATATGTTGGTAAAATTAGGACATTTCCAGATAAACAGAAATTAAAGGAATTTGTAACAACCAGACCAACTTTACAAAACATATTAAAGGGTGTTCTTTGAACTGAGAACAAACAATAGCAGAAAAAAAGCTGAGATTAACATGTATAACAACACACTGTCTTTCAGTCATGAGATTCCTCATGAGCGCAATGAAATGTTCTAGAGTACCCATGCTCTGCAATGTTATCCAGAGCTTGTCATGATCCACACCATCAATAAAGCACAAGTAAACATATTTCTGATATTCTCTGCTTCAGTCAAGATCCATCTGACATCAGCAATAATATCCCTAGTTCCACATCCTGTTCTGAATCCAGCTTGAATTTCTGACAGTTCTCTGTTGATGTGTTGTTGCAGCCATTTTTGAATGTGATATTGATAATATTGTTTGATGATTTCCCTATCCCATTGGGTCACCTCACTTTAGAATGAGCACAAATATGGATCTCTTCCAATTGCTTGGCCAGGTAGCTGTCTTTCAAATGTCTTGGCATGGATGAGTGAGCACCTCCAGTGCTGTATCAATTTGTTGAAACATTTCTGTTTGTATTCTGTTCATTCCTGGAGCCTTGTTTTCTGCCAATACCTTCAATCCACCTTGGACTTCTTTCTTCAGTACCATTGCTTCTTGATCAAATGATACCTTTTTAAATGAACATTGACCATATCTTTTTGGTACAGTGACTCTGAATATTTCTTCCATCTTACTATTTTTTTTTTCTTTCAGCTTCTTTTGATGCTTTCTGCATCATGCAATATTTTACCTATAGAATCCTTCTATATTACAATTCAAGGCTTGAAAATTTCCCTCAGTTCTTTCAGCTTGAGAAATGCTGAGTATGTTGTTGCCTTTTGGCTTTCTAACTCCAGATCTTTGCACATTTCATTATAATACTTGACTGCCTTCTCGAGCTGCCCTTTGAAAATTTCTGTTCATCTGTTTGACTTCTTCATGTCTTCCATTCATTATAGTATTTCTATGCTGGAGAGAAAATTTTCAGTCTCTTCTGACATTCTTTTTCTTTTTTCCTGTCTATTTAGTGACCTTTTGCTTTCTTCTATATGATGTTCTTGATGTCACCCCATAGCTCTTCTGGAAACAATTCTCAGAGGGCAACTTATAGCAATAAAGGCACACATCCATAAAGGAGAGAGAACCAAAATCAACTCCTTTACCCAACACCTCCAATAATTAGAAAAAGAGCAGCAATGTAAGTCTATTGCCACAAGAAGAAATTAATAATAAGTTTTAGAGCAGAAATAAATAATTTAGAAAACAGAAAAACAATAGAAAGAATCAGTCTTATCCCCACTTCATATCTTTCGGATTGAATTGTTCAGGAAAGACTGAAAAAGGGACGAGCAATTCTATTTTTTTAACAGCTGAATATTTCTTAGCATTTTCAGGTGCATTTTGAAAAAAACAGCTAATAACATGGAGAGATAGAGCAGCTGAGGACTCTAGACTCATGAAAAGAGAAAGGCTGTCTGCTGAAAGCCAGGAGGCAGGATTGCAGAATGTGCCCTTTGGTTGTTTAAAGAATTATATATTCCTGAGTGTTTCTATGTACATCCAAAAAATAAAAAACAGAGGGAATAGAAGCAAATACTGTTGAATGATGATGCGTGGAGGGGTTGTAATCATTGCAGTGAAACAAAATATGAGAGGATGAATGTAAAACCTATGTTCTCCCATGTAAACTATCACTCAGTTTACAATAAAAACTTAAAAAAAAAAAATTAGTCTCAAAAGTGAGAAACTGAAGCCCTTGCAAAACTGGAACCAGTCAAGGATGCCCTTTGCCACTACTCCTATTCAATATTGTGTTGGAAGTCTTATCCAGAGATATAAGGCACTAAAGGGAAATTAAAGGCAGCCAAATTGGCAAGGAAGAAGTAAAACTCTATTTGCAGATGATCTGATTCTATACTTAGGAATCCCAAAGACTTAGCAATAAAATTATTGGAACTCATTGATAGATTTGGAAAGTAACAGTGCACAAGATCAACATATAAAAATCAGTTGGATTCCTTCAGACTAATAACGAGTGCTTAGAAAAGGAAATTAGGAAAACGGTACCATTTACAATAGCCACCCAAAAGATGAAATGTTTGGGAATAAATCTAGCCAGAGAAACAAAATACCTACACAAAGAAAACTACAAAACACTACTACAAGAAACCAAAAGAGACTTACAAAAAAATGGAAGAATATACCATACATCATGCATAGGAAGACAACATTGTGAAAATGTCAACACTACCCAAAGCAATCTATGGATAAAATACAATCCCAAGATAGTTCCAACATCATTCTTTAAGAAGAGAGAAAAACAATTCACTAACTTTACATGGAAAGGAAAAAGACCCCAGAGAAGCAAAACATTACTAAAAAATAAGAACAAAGTAGAAGGCCTCTCACTTCCTAGTCTTAAAATCTACTACAGAGGCAGGGCAAGTCCACACAGAAAGGCTGTATGAGACAGATTAAGAGGATTGTCCTGGAACTCTGAGCTTCAGATAAAGGGATAAATAAGTGGATCGAGAGTAAGACTTCTAAAGGAGATGACTTCTGATTTGGGTCAGCCAACGGGACCTGCCACAGCCATTTTGAACATGGGTTAGTGGATTGTGAGACAAAAAACATTTGTGTTGCAGAAGGCTGCCTGTGACTTACAGAGACAAAGGTGCAATTTCTCTTTCTTTCTTTTCTTTTCCTCTCAACCCCCACATCAGTGACCAGAGGTGAGACCTCTATGAGTAGACACCCCCAGGGAATGACCTATGTGGAACCCATAGAGGGGCTAATAACTGAAGGGAAAGGAGACAGCAGCAACAGCCCTGGTTCAACAGGCCTTGTTCCAAACTGGCTCTGGCCAGCCCTAGGCTAGCTCCACTCAGAGAAGTGACTGAATGGACTTGTGAGGTAAAGAAAAGGGAAAAGAAAAAGAAAAATTCTGGTTATAGGTCAAAGAGGCACAGTGAGACCATCCTGAAATGTCTCAGGTGGTTGTAAAGGGACAAGGTCAGTAGGTGGTACAGAAGAATTATGCCTTATTAGCAGCAGTTGTTTCCTATTTTGTTTGTTTTCTTTTCTTGTTTGTTTTCCTTCTCCCTTGTGGGAGTGTTTTCTATTCTCAACAGGAGACAACAACTGCGGCCATACAGCCCAACCACAGCTATACTCTCTTCAGCCCCACCAATTGGGCCAGAGTCAACACCAGCTGCTATACACCAGATCAGTGACAAAAACCAACATCAGCTAAATTTACCCTGAACTGAACTACATGGATAGCACAAGCTCATCTCTTGATCACACCCAGCAGAAAGTAGTTGG
>NW_006408545.1:16422921-16459737 GCF_000296735.1 Chrysochloris asiatica
AAAAAAAAAAAAAAACAAAAAAAAAAAACAGAGGTACTGGAACTAACTGAAAAGAGTTTGGGAAAATAACATTTAGGTATCTCCAAACTACTGAATGAAGGTCAAGGAAAACAAGGAATAATTTAGAAAAATGTTACAGGAACAATCAAACTAAGTTGATAAAGGGTTGGAGACAACATAAACCTGCAAACAGAAATACAGAAGATTAATACTAAGATATCAGAAATGGACAATATACTAAAAGGGCAAAATATAGATCTGAATCAATGGAAGCCCAAATTAGTGAGCTTGAAGATAAACCTCTCAATAGTAGCAAGCTAGAAGAACAAACAGAAAAATAAATGAAAAAAATCCGAAGAAAGTCTAAGATTCATGTGGGACAATATGAAGAGAAATAAACTATCAGAATTCCATAACAGGAAGAGGCAAAGAAAACTATAAGAAAGGTAGTCAAAGAGCTACTGCAAGAGTTTCCATAATATCATGAAAATTGAGAAAATAAGCATTCAAGAAGCTGAATGAACCTCCGGCAGGATAGATTCCAAAAGAAAATCACCAAGACATATCATAATCAAGCTCTCCAAAATAAAAGAGAAGGAAAGAATCCTGAAAGCAGGTCAGGAAAAATGAAATGCTACCTACAATGGAAAACCAGTAAGATCGAGATCTGATTTCTCAGCAGAAACCATGCAGTCAAGAAGACAATGGGGAGAAATATATAAAACTCTGAAAGAAAAAAAAAAACCTTCCAACCAAGTATCATATACCCAGCAAAGCTGCCCTCAAATACAATGGCAAAATTAGAACATATCCAGATAAACTCAAATTAAAGGAATTTTTGAAAACCAAGACAACTCCCTAAAAAATACTAAGGAGAGTTCTTTAGATTGAGAAGCAACAATCTCAGACAACAACCAGAGATTGATAAACATGGTCACACCACCTGGAATTCAGTCTAGATATGGAAGTGTCCAGAATAGAATAAAACTACCACACTGAAAATAGGGAAACAGAGATGTCAATCTATGATCAGGACAACTACAAAGCGAACAGTGTGGGGGAAGTATAGTTACAGAATTCCAGGTGGTGAGGCAGTCAGGTAGTTTTCAAGATAAAATAGACTGTTTTAAAGTAAGTAAAGAATTAATAAGGTACTGGATAACCTCAAAGAATCTTAATATACCTTCCTATCAAATCAAGAAAAGGAAAATCCAAGAAGATTTTGTAAACATTAAAACTATGACGAAATTGACAAGAAAAAACACCCCAAAAATCAAACTCAGCACAAGAAGGCACACAGAACAAAGCAGCACCACAGAAAAACACACAGCAAAAAGACTGAAATAAATTCATACCTGTTGATAATTGCGCTGAACATCAATGGATTAGGTACACCAGTCAAAACACAGAGTAGAATGCATAAGAAAACAGGATCTTCAGTATGCTGTCTCCAAGAGACACACCTTACACACAAAAAGCAAACATGGATTAACAATCAAAGGATGGAAAAAATACATCACGTTAATGGTAGTCAAAAACAAGCAGGAGTGGCAATATTAATTTTTGATAAAATAAACTTTGGCAAAAACTAGCATAAGAGACAAGGAAGGGTATTGTCTTCTGATTAAAGGGGTCAATTGAACAAGAGGACATAACCATACTAAATATCTATAATCCCAATGAAAGAGCCTCAAATACATAAATCAAATTCTAGTAGTGGTTACGAGTTGGACTGCTAGCCACAAGGCCAGCAGTTCAAAACTACCAGCCGTTCTGTGGGAGAAAGATGAGGCTTTTTGCTTTCGTAAAGATTTACAGCCTCAGAAACCCTATGCAGGGTTGCGATGAGTCAGAACCAATTCCATGGCACACCACCACCAGTAGAATTTAAGAAGAAATAGAAAACTGTACAATAATAGTGGGAAATTGTAATACACCACTTTTGACAGAATAACCAGAAAGAAATTCAAGAAAGACACAGAGGAACTAAACAACTTGACCTTATAGATTTGTACAGAGCACTCAAACCAACAACAGCACAATACACATTCTTTTCCAGTGTATGTGGAACATTCTCCTGAACATTTTCAGACCATATGTTAAGCTACAAAGCAAGTCTCAATAAATTTTAAAACATCAAAATATTGATTGAAAAGCATCTCCTCAGATCACAATGCTATAAAATTCGAAACCAACAACAGGAAGATCAAGGAAACAAAATCAAATACATGGGAACTGAATATCATCCTGCTTAAAAGCCACTGGGGTTTTGTAGCAAAAGGAGGGGAATGATTGGCTTTGCAGTCCAGGAGTAGAGGTCCTTGGGACCATCAATGGAGAAGAGCCGAGTGCGGGACCCTACCCAGAGAAACAGTGATGCCAGAGATGGAGGCAGAGACAATGACGTGGAGAGATGGAGCAGCTGGGGGACTCTAGATTCAGAAAGGGAGAGGTGCTGTGTGTTGAAGACAGAGGGGCAGTCTTGCAGTGTATAACCTTTGGTTGTTTGAGGACGCATGTAGGGGATTGTAATCATGGCAATGAAATATACAATAGGATGAATGTAAAGCTAATGTTCTCCCATGTAAACTATCACAGAATTCACAATAAAACATTAAAAAGAAAAAAAAGCCACTGGGTAATAGAACAAACAAAAAATGAAACAAAAAAAAATTCCTTGAAGCAAACGAGAACAAAAACACAACATACCAAAACCTTTGGGACACAACAAAAGCTGTGCTAAGAGGGCAATGTATAGTAATAAACGCACATGTCCATAAATAAGAAAGACCCAAAAGCAGCACAGTAACACAACCTCTCCAACAACTAGAAAAAAACCCAGCAAAGTAAGCCTACAGTCACCAGAAAAAAAGAAATAATAAAGAGTAGAGCAGAAATAAATGAATTTAAAAAACAGAAAAACAATATAAAGAATCAACAAGACAAGAAGCTGTCTCTTGGAAAGAATTAATAAGGACTCCTAAGAAGTTGTGGGGTAACAGAATGAGGGGAAATTTACAAATCCAATAAAACAAAAAGAGTCATGTAAAATTAAACTACCAAGTACAGTTGGAGCGTGTGGTTGTTAATTGTTGTGGAGTCAATTTTGACTCCATTTGTGCAGAGTAGAACTGTTTCCTAGGATTTTCTAGGCTGTGACTTTTTGGAAGCAGATCACCAAACCTGTTTACAGGGGAGCCTCAGGGTGGATTGAAACTACCAACATTTTTGCACTGAACTATTTGTGCCACTCAAGGACCAGAGGTGTATCTATGGAAACTAGAGCCTATGGCACATGGCTTTAAATTGCTGAATGATCTCTCACAGCTGAAGATGGAAACTGTGATGGCCAAAATAAATTGCTCAATGGTGACTCCACTCAAGTGCTGCCCAGGACACATTCCATACCTACCATACCTTAGATATACCTCAGCCAGGGGTCCCTTTAGTTAGAAATCGTAGAGAAATAGCTACATATATCTGTCATTTGGTGGGGAGAGGCAATTGATTTTAATTGGCTTTAACAAGAGGAATCTTATTTAAAAAATCAGAAATTTGATTTCTGAGAAATATAAAGTATATGTATGTCATGGCCAATATTTAAGAATCTGCCACTAGGAGGAGACAAATGAATTTAAAATTGTTTAATCTGTTCTTCCTTTAAAACACATATCCAATTTAAGAAATACCTGTATGAGAAATATATGGTGCACATTTATTGTATTTTAATAATATTAATGTTTTTAAATGAAAAAAGTTTGCACTATATATATTTTAAAAGTTAAAATTAAAAAATGTTAAACTTTAATTGTGAATTGAGTGAAGGTTTACAGAAGAGATCTTCAGTTTTACATTCAACAAATTATATACTTTGCTTCATTACAATTACTGCAATTCCCTCCATGTACCATAAATTAAGAGTATTTAACTCTATTCACTTTAACTCTTACATTCTTCCTTGTCTCCTGCTACCTTCACCTTTCCTCTGCCAACCTCCCTCTTATTGTATATTGCCTGCCCCACCACCTATGTTAACACGTGTCTACCCTCTAGTCTGTGAATAATTTTCCCTCTCCCCACCCCCATAGCCATCATAGAATATTTCTTTTACATTATATATATATATATATATTTTTTTAAAAGACTTTTCTTAAAATTTTACAACAGTGATCTCATATAATATTTGTCCTTTTGTGATTGACTAATTTCACTCAGCATTATGTCCTCCAAGTTCATCCAGGTTGTGAGGTGTTTTACAAATTCATCGTCATTCTTCAGTGTTCCATAGTATTTCATTGTGTGTGTGTGTATTAAAGGTTGCTTGACTATTCTTCTGTTGATGGGCATTTAGGCTGTCTCCATCTTTCTGGTGGGTCTCTTATAGATCCTGTTTTCCTCTCCATTCTGCTACTCTCTGTCTCTTGACTGGTTCATTGAGACCATTTACATTCGGTGTAATTATCAATAAGTATGAGTTTATGCTGTCATTTTGTGTGTCTATGGTGCTGCTGGTTCACTTGTTCCACATCATTTTCTGTGCTGAGTTCATTTTGTTTGTGAGTTTTCTTTTCATTTTCATTTCTGTTGTGTTAAGGTTTACTAAATCTTTTTTATTTTCCTCTGTTTTATTTTGATGTAAAGGTATATAATTGCCTTTGAGGTTACCCTGGAATTTATTCACGTTCTACTGAAAATACGTCTTCCTCACAAGTTCCCAGGTTGTTGATGCTAGTAGTCCTGGGGAATAGATTTTGAGAACCACTGTGCTAGGTGTCCAGAAAAGTAAACACCATTTACCACAACCAGATTCAATCAAATATTTAAAACACATACAAGTGTTAAAGTTTAGTAGACAGCAACTTAGTATTAGAAATAAGATTGGCACCATTTTGTGTGTGTGTGGGGGGGGGTCTTGAATTAAAAAGAAAGTGGTTTATATTAAATTTGATGGGTACCTCGCTATTGAAGCTGGGTTTTAGGTAATGGTGAGGTAAGATGGCATTTAGATTGAGGCAGAGATACCAAGTTGGAGACTACTGAGTCCATCTCACACCATGGCAAAGGGACCCTATGTGAAGCCTCTGAAATATTTAAAAATATTTCACCAAAGTAGTAACTTGACCTTCTGTGGTACCATGAGTTTACTTGATATGACTTTTCTATTCAAAGTCTTCTTGTTGTTGATAAGTACCACCAAGTTGGATCTGACCCATGGCGACCCTGTATGAGTCAGCTGGTGAGTTTGAACTACTGACCTTGTGGTTAGCAGCCCAATGATTATTCTACAGTACTTACACAAGAACTCTTAACTCCCACAAAATAATTTTGTGGGACCATGCAAATAGGGTGTATGAGACTCTAACGCCAAGATTGGTTAATTTTGCCATCCTGTTAGTTTGAAAAGGAGTCACCTCAGAAGCAGGAACAGATGATACCAGGACCATCAAGAGAAAAGAACCATGAGTGAAGTGTGAGATCCCATCCTGGAAAATCGACACCAGCAGAAGTGGTGGTGTGGAGAGACAGAGCAGCTTTGGGCTTCCAGGTCCACTGACCAAGCCAAGCTGAGTGCCTACAACAGGAGGCTGGCTTGCAGATTGTGCCCTATGGGCATTTATAGATTGGCTGAAGGAGCTTTGTAACATGTGTGGGAGCAGGGCAGAGGCCAAGGGGTAACATGTCTGAGAGGCTAAAGACAAGAATGAAGCGTGCCTGCAGTAAGGCAGAGAAGAGGCTTTCTTGACTGGAGAACTGCCGCATCCTGAGTTGTTTCTTATCCAGAATTGTACCCTGTCCTGGTGTGGGGCTGTGGGATAAGGCACTGGACCGATCACAAGGTGGGTTTGAACTGCAAGGTTGTTGATGTGAAGTGCTGTCGAGTCTGTTACGTCCCATAGCGACCCTGCATAGGGTTTCCGAGGAGCAACTGGTGAGCTTGAACCACTGACCTTGAAGTTCAAATGACTTTGCAGTCTGGCGCATTAGCCACACCATAAATCGAACTGCAAGATAGGTGGTTGAAATTCACCAGCTGCTCCTTGAAGACCCTATATAGGGTTACTATGAGTCAGAACCAACTAGACAGCAGTTAACAACAACACACTTCCCTAATAAACCCCATAGTCATGAATATTGTCTGTTTGTTCTGTGTGGACATGCAACAGATTACTGAACCCAGATATGAATAAGGGAGCATTGTAGGAGGGATGATTGGTGTCAGAATAGGGTAAAGAAGGATGAAGTTTGGAGGCATGTCTGACCTCCTCTTCATAGGAATGGGCTGATTCTGAGTTTGATTTTCCTGCCTCATTATGAAGCCAGAAGTCAGATTTTTACAGCTGCTCCTTGGAAACACTATATAGGGAAGCTATGAGTCAGAACCGACTTGATGGCACTTAACAACAACAACAAGTAACTAAAAATATTATTTGATGTTAAAACAAAAATAGATGGAGACGAATACAAAATCTGCATAATTATTTAACCCTTTCATGACAGAATTATTTTTTGCTTTATATTTTCTGCTAATATCATGTGTTTTCAGTAGTTGAAAGCATGCTAAAATTAAGTTTAAAAATTTTTAGGTAATGTAGATTTTAATATTGTTGTTGTTGTGAAGTGCCGTCGAGTCGGTTCCGACCCATAGCGACCCTGTACAGGGTTTCCAAGGATTTTAATATAGTTATATGGAAAACGTGTGTCCCAAGTGGACTTTGGTGGTAGAGTTCCAGGTGAAGCCCATTTCTTCAGATTCCCAAGATACAACAAATGCCCACCAGGTGGCAGCATATACTACAACTGGGAAAATGGATTTCCAAGAAATTTGAGCTTCTAAAACTGTTGTTGTTAGGTGCCATCCAGTTGGTACCAACCTATAGCGACCTTATGCACAGCAGAACAAAGAACTGTTGGATCGTGGTCCATCCTCACTACTGTTGCCATGCTTGAGTCCATCGATACTACCACTTGGCCAATCCATCTCCTTGTAGGTCTTCCTCTTTTTCTCTAACCCTCCACCTTATCAAACATGTTATCTTTCTCCAGCGACTGGTCCCTCCTGACAATATGTTTGAAGTATGAGAGACGAAGTTTGGCTATCCTGGCCTCCAAGAACCACTCTGGCTGCACTCCCTCCAGCATAGATCTGTTGGTTCTTTTGGCTGCCCATGGCACTTTCAATATTCTTCTCCAACACCATGACTCAAAAGCATCAATGCTTCTATGGTCTTCTTTATTCATTGCCCAGCTTTCACATCCATATGAGGTTATTGAAAATACCATGGCTTGGGTCAGGCGCACCTTAGTCCTCAAGCTGACATCTTTGCTCTTCAACATTTTAAAAAGGTCTTGTGCAGCAGATTTGCCTAATGCAATACATCGTTTGATTTCTCGACTGCTGCTTCCGTGAGCGTTGATAGTTGATCCAAGAAGAATGAATTCCTTGACAACTTCAATCTTTTCTCCATTGATAAAACTGTTGTTTATTGGTCCGGTGGTGAGGATTTTTGTTTTCTTTACATTGAGATGCAATCCATACCGAAGGCTGTACACTTAGATCATCAGTAAATACTTTAAGTCCTCTTCACTTTCAGCAAGCAAGTTTGTATTATCTGCATATTGCAGATTGTTAATGAGTCTTCCTCCAATCCTGATGCCACTTTTTTCTTCATAGAACCCAGCTTCTCAGATTATTTGCTCAGCATACAGGTTGAGTAAGTATGGTGAAAGAATACAACCTTGTCACATACCTTTCTTAATTTTAAACCCTTCAGTCTTCCATATTCTGTTCCTACAACTGCTTCTTGGTCCAGGTACAGATTCCTCATGAGCACAATTAAGTGTTCTGGAATACTCATGTTTTGCAACGTTGTCCAAGGCTTGTCATTATCCACACAATCAAAAGTCTTTGCATAGTCAATAAAGCACAGGTAAACATCTTTCTGATATTCTCTGCTTTCAGCCAAGATCCATCAGACATCAGCAATGATATCCCTCATTCTACAACCTCTTCTAAATCTGGCTTGAACCTCTGGAAATTCTCTGTCAATGTATGATTGTAGCCGTTTCTGTATTACCTTTAGCAAAACTCTACTCACATAGGATATCAAAGAGATTGTCAGATGATTTCCACATTCCATTGGGTCACCTCTCTTTGGAAAATGTTTGGTGGGTGACATATCAGAGTGAGTTGAAAGTATTGTTATAAAAATCACAAAAACCTTTATTTAACAAAAATATTAAAATGTGAAGCTATTGCTTCTTGACATATTCTCCATCTATATCTATACACTTTTGAATGTGGTGTTTCTATTTCATCTAACCCTTGAAAATTTTAAACAAATATGCTGCACTGGAGACACTCACTCATCTCTGCCAAAAAATTTGGAAGACAGCTACCTGGCCAACTAATTGGAAAAGGTCCATATTTGTGCCCATTCCAAAGAGAGGTGACCCAACGGAATGCGGAAATCATCGGACAATATCATCAGTATTGCATGCAAATAAAATTTTGTTAACGATAATGAAAAATGACTGCAGTAATTCATTGACAAGACGCTACCATAGATTCAGGCTGGATTCAGATGGGGATGCGGAGGGAGGTATATCATTGCTACATAAGATGGATCTTGGCTAAAAGCAGAACAGACGTTTACCTGTGCTTTATTGACAATGCAAAGACTTTTGATTGTGTGGTTCATGACAAGCTATGGACAACTTTTCAGAGAATGAATATTCCAGAACTTTTAATTGTGCTCATGAGGAACCTGTACATAGACCAAGAGGCAGTTGTTGGAACAGAACAAGAGGACACTGAATGGTTTAAAATTAGGAAAGGTGCACACCAGAGTTATATTCTTAAACCATACTTATTCAGTCTGTATGCTGAGCAAATAATCCAAGAAGTTGAATTATCTGAAGAAGAACATGGCATCAGGATTGGAGGAAGACTCATTAACAATCTGCAATGTGCAGATGAAGCAACCTTGCTTGCTGAAAGGGAAGAGGACTTAAATACTTACTAATGAAGATCAGTCTTCAGTATGGGTTGCACCTCAATGTAAAGAAAACAAAAATCCTCACCATTGGGCCAATAAGCAATATCATGATAAATGGAGAAAATTTTAAAGTTGTCTAAGACTTCATCTTGCTTGGATCTACCATCAACACTCATGGAAGAAGCAGTCAAGAAATCAAATGGCATACTTCATTAGACAAATCTGCTGCACAAGACCTTTTTAAAGTGTTGAAGAACAAAGATGTCAGTTTGAGAACTAAAGTGTATCTAATTCAAGCCATGGTATTTTCAGTAGCTTCATTTGCATGTGAACATTGTGTAATGAATAAGGAAGACCATAGAAGAATCGATACATTGAGTTGTAGTGTTGGAGAATATTGAAGTTACTGTGGACTGCCAGAAGAACAAACAAATTTCTGTTGGAAGAGATACAACCAGAATGCTCCTTAGAAGCCAAGCCAGACGTTGTCTATCATATTTTGGACATATTATCAGGAGAGATCCATCCCTGGAGAAGGACATCATGCTAGGTAAAGAAGAGGGTCAGCAAAAAAGAGGGACACTCCCAATGAGATGACACAGTGGCAGCAGGGCTCAAGTGCAGCAGCAGTTGAGGATGGTGCAGGACCGGGCGGTGTTTTGTTCTGTTGTGTATAAAGTTGCTATGAGTCAGAACCAACTTAATGGTGTCTCACAACAACAACAAACCCTTCCATAAAGAATTCTGTGCTCTTCAATTTACA
The DNA here is from genome assembly GCF_000296735.1 of Chrysochloris asiatica. Lineage (NCBI taxonomy): Eukaryota > Metazoa > Chordata > Mammalia > Afrosoricida > Chrysochloridae > Chrysochloris > Chrysochloris asiatica. Next base: position 16,432,681 of record NW_006408545.1, read on the forward strand.
TCACATCAAAGTGACAGTTTTGGCATCCTTGAAGGTCTCAAATCATGCTCCTTTTTAAATGTTCTTTGAGTTTGGAGAGCAAAACAGAAGTCTGAATGGGGCAAGATCAGGGCTATAGAGTGGATGGGATATGGTTTTCCAACAAAATTCTTATAGGATAGACCTGGATGTCTGCAAAAGTGCATTTTCATTATGGGGGAAAAAAAAAAATCCTCAATATAATTTTCTTGGCCTATTTTTTTTCTCTCACTAGTGTAGTTTTCCATAATCTTAGGACTTCTTCATAATGAACCCTCATGACTATCCTACTTCTTTCAAGAAAATCTATCAAGATTACTTATTTGGAATCTCAAAAGCCAGTCATCATAAACCTCATGAGCTGCCTTGAATTTAATTGACCCAGCAGATCCACTTGGAAGCCACTGCTTTGATTGGACCTTGTTTTCGAAGACAGCCTAATGAGACTAAGACAAGTGTATGACAGAGATAACTTGTCTGTAGCTGCCCACTGATCACAGAGACACATGAAATCATGTTGTGTTTGGAAAAACTAATGAATGTATGAACTGGAACCCTAGTACTGATATTTTTTTACTTACCCTTGTATGTCCCATAGATCACAAAAAGGTTAAAGATACAGGACTCTACCAAGAATTTTCCCCAAACCTATTTCCATCAAGTCAATTCTTGGCTCATAGTGACCCTATAGGATAGTAGACCTGCTCTGTAGGATTTCCTAGCCTGTAATCTTTATGGAAGAAGACTGCCTTGCTTTTCTTCCACAGAGAAGCTGATGAGTTTGAACTTCTGACCTTTTGGTTGCCAATCAATCTCTTAACCACTGTACCACCAGGGTTCCTTAAAGTAGAGAGAGGAAGATTTAAAGACTGCTTAGGGCTATCATTTCTAAGGGTCCCCTTTCCCAAACCCATTGCTATAAAATCTATTCCAACTCGTAGTGACACTACAGTGCAGTGACTGAGGCAAATGAGCTGGAAGTAGAACTACACTCCATACTGGAAGATGGGCAGGCTTTGGAAATGCCAGAGAAGGAATTCAGGAAAATGATTACAAACTGTATCAAGATACTATACAGTGGAGTGGAGAAAAATAAGAATGAAGTCAGGAAAGTGCTATAGGAACAATCAAATAAGATAGATACAGCATTGGGAACAATCCAAAATGTACAGAAAGAGATCCAAACAATTAATAATAGAATATTAGAAATGTACGATACACTGAAAGGGCAAAGGAATAGAATTGAAGGGATAGAAGCTAGAACTTGTGAGCTAGAAGATAAATCTCTCAACACTACTACGATAGAACAGCAAGCAGAAAAAAGGATAAAAATATCTGAAGAAGGCCTAATATGGATGACAACATGAAGAGGAATAACTTAAGAATTATCGGCATTCCAGAACAGGAACAATCACACAAGTCCACAGAGGAGATAATTGAAGAGCTTCTGGAAGAAAATTTCTCTAACATCTTGAAAAGTGAAAATATAAGCATTCAAGAAGCTCAATGAACCCCAGGAAGGATAGACCCTAAAAGACAATCACCAAGATATATAATAATCAAGCTCTCCAAAATCAAAGATAAGGACAGAATCCTGAAAGCAGCTAGAGAAAAGAGAAGTGTGGCATACAAAGGCAAGCAAATCAAATTAAGCTCAGATCTCTCAACAGAAACCATGCAGACAAGAAGGCAATGGGGAGACATACATAAAACACTGAAAGAAAAAAACTGCCACCCAAGAATCCTCTACTCAGCAAAGCTGTCAATCAAATACCATGGTGTAATAAAAATATCCCAGGATAAACTTAAGCTAAGGGATTTTGCCAAAGCCAACCCTGCTATGAAAAATATCCTAATGGAAGTTCTGTGGACTGAGAACCAACAAGAGCAGACAACAACCAGAGAATGATGTACGTGACAGCATCACCCTGAACTCAATCGACAAATGGAAGAGATAAGAACAGAATACAATTATGAGAACAGAGAATCTGGGAGGTCAGTCTATGATCAAAACAATTACAATATGAAAGAAGGTAAACACAGAGGAACAGAGATCCAGGTGGTAAGAAGTTCAGGTAGATTACAGGATAAAATAGACTGTCTTAAATGAAGGGAAGAGTTAATGGAATATAAGGTAACCACAACAGTGGAGTTGGGGTGGAGGGTTTAGTTCAGACGTTGGGGAAGGCAATACAAGAAGGGGAAGGAGGCTGAAGAACAAGATAGATTGGGGAACACTGAAACAGGTTTGCATGGCCTAAGTGGGACAGAGGTAAATAGTGATACATGCTCAAATTTGGAACAACAGGGCTCTTGTGATACAGGGATCTAGGCATAGTTTGAAGAGGGGAAATAATACTAAGATGTTTGAAAGTCTTGTGAATACTGTTTTCCCTTGTCTACTACTGTAAAATAGAGTGGGATAGAAAGGAATGTTGGGAAACATGATTACAGGAAACTTGTAAGCCTACCTTCAGCCTGCAACTGATGAATAACTAAAAAAAGGAGTTCTAGAACTTGCCCAGTTAAATAGGCTTCTTGCAAAGCCTTTGCAGAGTATAGGACCTTCAGGTGGGATCCTGAGTCCCATCCAGAACTTCTGAGGTGGGACATTCCCACCAGCAAGCACAACCAGACCAGCCTAGAACAGCTAGAGCAACAGAAGATGCAGCTTCAAAGAAAGATCATCAGGAAAAACCCCAAACAAAAAGGTCAGCATGACTGGCTACTACAAGAATAAGCAAGCTGTTTGCCAGGAAGTCATCAAGGCAAGCAATCAAGTTCCTTCAGGACAAACTACCCTCTAAGACGGAAACTCAAAGGGAACACACGGACAGTATGCACGCTTGCTTGTGACCACATTGGTCTACTGGTGAGTGCATGAGGGGGAAAGGCAGCAATGAAGAAATGGGCTGAGTTCAACCACGGTCCATTGACTCCTGTTGACCAGGAGATGAGAGAGAGAAGAGGGAGGGCTGATTAGTCCAAAGTGTGGTGAGACCTGGGGACACTTGAGCCCATGGACTAGCCACAGAGGGCTAGAACTGAGAGTGAAGCACCCAGCTGATATGAAGTGAGGGGAGATGCACAAGAACACCCAAACTAGCAGACAGTAGTCATTTGACCTAGCTTTGATGTCTTGATAATTGGAACTCGACTAGAAGATTTACCCCACCCCCCAAAAATTTTTTTTATAAAGGAAACTAGGATAAATTGCTACAATTTGATGAACCTAACCTAAACTCATGGAGATAGTAGCTGTAAATACCAACAGAGAGGGAAGGAGTCTTCACATCAAGTATCAATCCTATCCCCTCTGTACACAGGGTAGACAAGGACGGGCAACTTAGACATTGGCTACCTAAAATGAAGGGGCAATAAAGGCACAAAGTGACTGCCTTACAAGGTTTCAAGAGGGAGTTTAAGAGTATGGGCAGAAAGAAAGAGTCCCCACTGAATAGTTTTCATCTTGTATAGATGGGTCTGGTGAAAAGAGATGGGGCTAAGATTCGTATGATTCAATAGTGAATAACTGTTATCATGATTAATGGCGATTGTCACAATTGTAAAGGTTCTTAGAAGTTTTGTAACAAAAACAGGGGAGTGGTTAATCTTACAGCCCAGAAACAGAGGATCCTAGGACCATCAAGGGAGAAGAGCACAAGTAGAACGCAGGACCCTAACCAGAGACGCAGCGATGCCAGAGACTGGGGCAGAGATGGGGGCATGGAGAGGGGGAGTGGCTGAGGACTCTAGATTCATGGGAAGAGAGTGACTAAGAGCTGGTGGCCAGGAGGCAGACTTGCAGAATGTGCCCTTTGGAGATGTAAATTATTATATATGCCTGAGTGGTTTTCTTTTGTTTTGTTTTTTAAAAAAGCTAAAGTGGAAAGAGAGAAATACTGTTAACTAAGGAGCTCTGGTAGCGTAGTGGTTACGAATCGGGCTGCGAACCTTAAGGCCAGCAGTTCGAAACTACCAGCCGCTCTGCAGGAGAAAGATTAGGCGTTCTGCTCCCGTAAAGATTTACAGCCTCGGAAACCCTGTACAGGGTCGCTATGGGTCGGATCCGACTCGACGGCACTTAACAACAACAACAACAACAAAAATGGTACATGAAGGGGATTATAATCATTGTAATGAAACAAGGTGTATGATTTGTTGAATGTAAAACTGATGATCTGCTCTGTAAATTTTCACTCAGTCCATAATAAAAACATTAAAAAATAAAGAACTTGAGTTGGGTCACACAGCGAGAACCAGTCTGTTGACTATAGGACGAGAAGTAGAATATTGCTTAGAGAGAGACTTATGAGTAAACTGGATTTATGAGTAAGCAGAAGCTATGATTAACTGAGGTAGTTGGCTGGTAGTCACAGAATGGTGACAACCTCCTGTCTGGGAAGTACCGAATTCCTGCTGCAGCCCTGTGACCATTTAACCCTGTTTAGGTGTGCAGAAGATTTGTCCGATCTCATGTGCTTTCTACTTTCCAAATGAAGCCCAATCATATTGCTCTGCCTAGGTCCCTATGATAGTCCTATCTTCTATTGTCATGTTTATCCTTAAATTAGATCTCCAATTTCTTGAAGAGTACTGAGTGAATCTGTGTTCCCCAAACATAAAAAGCTGAGAGAACTTGAAAGTGGACAGAGCAAAAGATTAAATTAATAAAACAATAGCTTTTTAAAATTTCAAATTCCATTTATTTAGAGTTATATAAAAGAAATTTTACTCTACATACATACATTTCTGTACCTTGAGTTTTTCTTCACCAAATAACATAATGATCAATTTTGTCTTTTAAAAAAAAATTTTTTTTTAGTCTTTTATTGTGAATTATGTGATAGTTTACATGGGAGAATATTAGTTTTACATTCATCTTATCGTATAGTATTTGATTGCCATGGTTACCTTGCAAGCCTGCCCCCTGGTCGTAAGCACACAGCTCCTCTCCATCTCTGGGTCTAGAGTCCCCAGCCGCTCCGTCTCTCCACATCACCATCTCTGGTTTCACTATTTCTCTGGTTTCTCTGGGTAGGGTCCCGCACTCTGCTCTTCTACCCTGTTGGTCCTAGGGACCTCCACTCCTGGACTGCAAAGTCAATCACTCCCCTCCTTTTGCTACAGAATGTCTACCTTACATTTCCAATCCTCACAGTCAGTCCTGATAACAATTATTCACTATTATACTACAAGAGACCTATCCCCATCTCCTTTCATCAGCCTGGCCCCAGACAGATTGGATACTACTCAGTGGAGATTCTACCTTCTTCCATGCCCTCTGGATCCAGGCTCCCTCTTGAAAGCTTGTAAACCAGTCACTTCTTGCCTTTGTAGCTCCCCCCTCTCCCCATTTTGAGTAGCCACTGTCCAAGTTGCCCATGCCTGTCTACTCTGTGTATGGAGGGGGTGGAAATGATCCTTGCTGTAAAGATTTGTTCCCTCTTTTGAGCTACTGCATCCATAGGTGTAGGTCAAGTTCATCAAATTGTATCAGATTTCTCTTTTTTTTTCCCTCTTCTTTCTTCTTCTAGTTGAGCTTTGATCATCCAGTCATTGAAGCCAGGTCAAGTGTGGGTGTACTTATGCATATGCCCTCTCATCTTATCAGCTGGACACTTAACTCTCCACTCTAGTCCTCTGTAGCTATGTCACTGACTCTGGGTCCAAGAGTCCCCAGGTCTTGCCAAACTGTGGGCAACCTGGTCTCCACCCAGGTTCACAGAAGTCTATTGAATGTTGTAGGGCTTAGCTTGCAGCTTCATTACTGTTTTTCCCTCACTTCCCTTTATCGTTGACGAATGTGGTCACCAATCAGAGCACATGTCTGCTCATGTATTCCCATTGAGTCTTAGTCTTGGAAGGGAGTTTGCCCTGAGGGGACCTGACCACTTGCCTTGATGTCTCCTGGGTGAGCAACTTGCTTGTTCTTGTAGTAATCAGTCAGACTGCCGTTGTTGTTTTGTATTTTTCCTGTTGGTCTTTGTTTCAAGAAGTATCTTCTGTTCTTCTAGCTGTTCCAGGCTGGTCTGCTTGTCATTTCAAGTAGAAATTTCCCACCCTAGAAGATTCTGCATGGGGTTCAGGATTCCACCTCTGGTCTTGTGTAATACAGAGCCTCTGCAGGAAGCCTCCTTCACTGGGCACCTTGTAGCCCCATTTTAGGTACTCCAATCAAGTGAAGAGGACTAAAACATTTACTGATGAAGATCAAAGAGCACAGCCTTTGGTATGGGTTACATTTCAATGTAAAGAAAACAAAAATCCTCACCACTGGACCAGTAAACAATATTCTTACCAATGGAGAAAAGATTGAAGTTGTCAAGGACTTCATTCTTCTTGGATCAACTATCAACACTCATGGAAGCAGCAGTCATGAAATCAGATGAGATATTGCATTAGGCCAATCTGCTGCACAAGACCTTTTTAAAGTGTTGAAGAGCAAAGATGTCAGCTTGAGGACTAAAGTGCGCCTGACCCAAGCCATGGTATTTTCAAGAACCTCATATGCATGCAAAAGCTGGACAGTGAATAAGGAAGACCTTAGAAGAGATGCTTTTCAGTTATGGTGTTGGAGGAGAATACTGAAAGTGCCATGGGCTGCCAAAAGAACCAATAGATCTATTTTGGAAGAAATGCAGCCAGAGTGCTCCTTGGAGGCCAGGATGGCCAAACTTCGTTTCTCATACTTTGGATGTACTGTCAGGAGGGAGCAGTCGCTGGAGAAGGATATCATATTTGGTAAGGTGGAGGGTTGGAGAAAAAGAGGAAGACCCCCAACAAGATGGATTAGCCAAGTGACAGCATCGATGGGCTCAAATGTGGCAACAGTAGTGAGGTTGGCCCAAGATCGGGCACTGTTTTGTTGTGCTATGTATAAGGTCGCTATGAGTCAGTACTGACTCGATGGCTCCTAACAACAACAACAACATTCAGTTATAGGCAGAAGATGGACTTACAAGCTTTCTTTGGTGATATTTCTGGCTATTCCTTTCTCTCCCCCTCAAGTGTCTATTTTATAATGGTATGCCAGGGAGACCAAGATTCATGAGACAGCCAAGCATCTTAACATTATTTTCTCCCTTTTGTCCATTCAAACCATGTCTCAGTCCCTGTATCCCAGACCCCTGTTGTTCCAAGGTTGTGCATACATCATTATTTACCTCTATCTTACTTAGCCCATGCAAACCTGCCTAATTGTTTTCCTATCTGCCTTGTTCTTCCATTTTCCTCCCATTTCTTGTGTACTGCCCCTCTTCCTAGAACCCAAACTATCCTGTGTCTATTCATTACCTTGTACTACACCTTCCCCTCCCTCCCCTCACCCCAGCCTCCACATCCCAGTAATCAGCCAAGAATCCACCCCCTCCCCCTTTAGTATGGGTTCTTTTTCTTAGTCTTTTATAGTAGTAGTCCTATGCAGTATTTCTCCTTTTGTGACTGACTAATTTCACTCAACATAATGTCTGCAAGATTCATCCATGTTATGTGGTGGCTTTCAGCTTCCTTGATATTCTTCAAGGTAGCATAATATTTCATTGTGTGTATGTACCACAGTTTGTTTATCCATTTTTCAGTTGATGGGCACTTAGGCTGTCTCCATCTTTTTGCTATTATAAATAGTGTATGAGCATTGGTGTGCATATATCTACTTGTGTTATGGTTTGTTTTTCTTGTGGGTAAATACCAAGTAGATGAATTGCTGGATCATAAGATATTTCTATTTCCAACCTTCTGAGGAAGCGCCATATTGCTTTCCAGAACAATTAACATTCTAAGAATTATTTTTTTCAAGGAAACAGATTCTTCTCTGAAGCATCCAGAAAGAACACAACTCTTGCAACATCTTGCCTTTAGACTTCTGATGTCAAGACTTATAAAAGAATAAGTCTGTTATTTGAAAAAAAAATTAAAAAAATTTTTTTTTTTTTATGAAGTGAGTCCTAGTGACATTACCTTTACTCATGAATAGCTACCACTTCCAAACTTAAGCATCAGGGCTGATTCTCAGATGATAGTTGGAGATTTTATTGTTACTTTCTTCTCTTATTGGCCTCCTTGAGCAGTCATCCTGTTTGTACATCCTACTATCTTTTCTACTGGCAGGGTCCTAATCTCTCTTTTCATTTTCCCCAGCCACCTTCCTAATACAGGTCTCAACTTCCACTTTTACACTTCAAGGTCTTCTGCATATGGTATTTTTCTTTTTCCTTTTTCTATTTTTAAAAAAAGTTTCATATTTTTTCCAAAAAAGTTTCATGTTTATCTTCAAGTAATAAAATTGTTCAACTCAGGTAGAATTGTAAACATGATGATTCTATTACCTGTTGATAAGCGAGGCCGCCGCCTAGCCTGGCATTGTCAATACCTTGGACAGACCCCTATATGGCTGGGGCTTTGTTGTTGTTGGTCCCATCTGATTGAAAAACAAAAACCAAAAAATATCTGTTGCCATTGAGTTAATTCTGACTCATGATCCCATGTGTTACAGTGTAGCATAGTTATAGGGTTTTCTGAGCTGTAATCTATATAAGTAAGGTGACACAATGGTTAAGCACTTAACTGAGAACCAAAGGCCAGTGGTTGACCCCACCAGTGGCTCCACAGGAGAAAAGACTGGGAGATCTCCTCCTGTTAAGATTACAGTCTAGGAAACCCTATGGGGCAATTGTCCTCTGTCCTCTAGGGTTGCTGTGAGTTGGAATTAACTTAATAGCACACAACAATGATCTTTATGGAAGTATATTGCTAGGCCTTTTTGCAGTGCCGCTGCTCTGTGGGTTCAAATCTTTTTAGGGTAGTGTTCCAGTGTACCCGCTGCTCCTCAGAACCCTCTACAGGGTTGCTATGAGTCAGAACTGACTTGACAGCACTTAACAACAAAAATCCAGTGCAAACCTGTTGACATAGGGACCTCACCTAGGACCTCAGCTCATAAAAGAGATCATCTCTAAATTCCTTTTCATTTCTGACATTGTCTATAAAATTTTATTTTGCTTTATCATCTTGATGGCATTTTTCTTTAGTGTATTTATAAAATATTACTTATTTAAACAATTTTGGAGAATTAAATTTTTTTTTAACTATTGTGAATTGAGTGAAGGTCTGTAGAACAAACTATCAGTCCCACATTCAATAAATTATACATTTCATGTCATTACAATGATTGCAAACCCTCCATATATACCACTAGTTAACAGTATTTACCTCTAGTCACTTTTTCCCCTAGAGTTAACATCTTATTATCAATAATTTCAAAAAAGGAATGAAAATTTCTAAGAACAAAACTTTTGTACTTGAGATGTTTAAAATGTTTCAATTTGTGAGGAGGGTTTGGCTTGTTTAAGAACCTGCTATGCCTTATCAAACTTCACACTCTTCCTCTTCACCTATCAACTAACCCAGTTGTTCAAACCCAGCCATTCTGTGGCGATTCTGCATTCTGCATTTCCTGAGTCTTTGCTAATGTCATTTGTCTCACCAGGCTAAACCTTTGTTCTTCTCAGTTCATGCTCATTACTTGTTCTTGCTCCAAGAAGCTTGGCTTGACTCATACACATCACACAGTACTGTTGAGTCAATTCCTGCTCACAGTGACCCTACGGAACGAAGTAGAACAGCTCCGCAGGGTTTCTTTCCAAGGCTTGTCCTGGTTTCTTGTTGTTAAGTGCCATCAAGTCAGTTCTGACTCACAGCGACCCTGTATAGGGTTTCCAAGGAGTGGCTGGTGGGCTTGAACTGCTGACCCTGTGGTTAGTAGTTCAGTGCTTATCCTACAGATCCACACCAGGACTCCCTTGTCTTGACAAGCCCACTCTAATTAGTTAAACCACATTTACTAAGCACTTCATATTTGTCAGACTCCATCTATGATTTTCTTTCTTTCTTTTTTTTTTAATGTTTTATTGTGAATTCCTATGCTTTTCTTACGAATTTCTGTTACAACCTTAAATCATATCGTTCATATTCTGCTTTATTTATATTTGTTAGTTCATGTGTATATATTTTTCTCAACTTGATATTAAGTGCTTAGAGTTCATTTTTTCCCACTTCTATGTACACTGCTGTATATTCTTTTTTTGTTAAGATTATTGAATGAATGGATGGATAAAGTAAATAATGTGAAACTGGTTTAAGTCACAGGAATTTGAGGAAAGAATTTAACTCATTATCTGAACAGAAAAGGTCAAAAGGCAACTTGAGAAGACCAAGTAAACTATTATAGTGAAATATGCCAAGAGCTGGAATTAGAAAACCGAAAGGGAAGAACAAACTCACCATTTTTTCAAGCTAAAAGAATTGAAGAAAAAATTGAAGTCTCAGATGAGATCAGGCACATTCAGGGTGGTTTGGTGGCTGTAGACAACAGAAATTAAAAGAATTTATAAAAACTAGACCTTAACAACAACAACAACAACAACAAAGCAAGTTCTCTGAACAGAGAACTAACAACAGCAAACAATCTAAGATTAACATACGTGACAATACCACCCAGAACTCTATATATACAAGTATTCAAAGCAAAAACAAAAAAATTGTTCTTGTTGTTGTTAAGTGCCATGGAGTCAGTTCCAACTTATAGCCACCCTAAATAGGGTTTCCAAGGAGCAGCTGGTAGGTTTGAATTATCGACTTTATGGTTCGAAGCCCAGTGCTAATCCTACAGTTCCATACCGGGAGTCAAGGCTGAAAATAGGAAACCAAAGATACAAGTTTGCAACATGAAAAATAACCCATAGTGTAAAAAGAGGGAATATATAGTTACAGAACTTCCAAATGAAAAGGAAATCAAGTAGATTTCATGAAAAATAAAATAATGGAAATAAACTTAACTGTTCATCACAGCACTATTCACAATAGCAAAAAACTGGAGACAACCCAAGTGTCCATCAACAGAACAATGGATAAACAAACTGTGGGACATATACACAATGGAATACTATGCTACCTTGAAGATTAATAATGAAGCTACAAAACACCACATAACAGGCCAGGAGCGGAGGCCCCTGGGACCATCAAGGGAGAAGAGCGGAGTGCGGGACCCTATCCAGAGAAACAGTGACACCAGAGATGGAGGCAGAGATGATGATGTGGAGAGATGGAGCGGCTGGGAACTCTAGACCCAGAGAGGAAGAGGGGCTGTGTGCTGATGACCGGGGGGCAGGCTTGCAGGGTGTACCCTTTGGTTGGTTGATGATGCATGGAGGGGATTGTAACGATGGCAGGGAAACAATATACAATAGGATGAATGTAAAGCTAATGTTCTCCCATGTAAACTATCACGTAATTCACAATAAAACAGTTAAAAAAAACACACCGCATAACATGGAACCTTGAGGACATACTGCTGAGTGAAATTGGTTGGTTGTTGATGTGCCGTGGAGTCAGTTCCAGCTCATAGTGACCCTGAGTAAAGTTTCTGAGGCTGTAAATCTTTCTTCAGTGGAACAACTGATACTTTGAACGGCTGACCTTGAGGTTAGCAGTCCAACTCTTAACCACTATGCTACCAGAGCTCTGAAATTAGTCAGGTACAAAAGGACAGATATTGCATAAGACCATTATTGTAAAAACTTAAGAAAAGATTTCCATATTAAAACAATAATTCTTTGAGAGTTACCAGGGTGGGAGGGAGGGGACAGTAACTCACAGGTGGGGGATAGATGTATAATAACTCGGGGGACAGAGAGGGCAATAAATAGGAGGAGGAGGGCACAAGAAGAGGAACGGGGGCAGAAGAACAGGGATGTTAGGGAAAGACTTTGGGAAGTATACATGAGCTAAAGGGATAGAGGTAGACTGTGAAATAGGCACAGCCTTGGAATAATAAGGCTCTGTCCTGGTGTGGTGCTATGGGTTAATGCGCTGGACTGCAAAGTTGGTTTGAACTGCAAGGTTGGCAGCTCAAGCTCACCAGTCTCTCCTTGGAAACCCTATACAGGGTCTCTGGGTCCGAATTGACTCAACGACACTTAACAACAACAACATGATATGGGGATCGAGACATAGGCTGACTGGGTAAAGGCGAGGAAACATCATTAGGGTGCTTGACTGTTTTGTGGATATTGGGTTCCCCTGCCTACTCATGTAATATAGACATTTAAGTGGGATAGAAAGGATAATTGGGGAAGATGATTACAGAAAGCTTGTAAACCGGTCTTCAGCCTATAGCAGATTGGAGTATCTAAAAGAGGTCTAGAATGTACCCAGGAAAACAGGTTTCTTGTTAAGCCTTGGTAGAATATTGGGTCTTGAGTGGAATCCTGAGCCCCACCCAGAACCTTCAGGGGTGGGACATTCCCAATGGAAAAGACATGCAAATCAACCCTGAATGGCTAGAGGAACAGAAGATACTTCCTTAAAAAAGACAAACCGCAAGGAGAAGGAAACAAAAAACAAAAAACACAGACTGTTTGGCAGTGACAATATCAAATAAGCTGCTTGCCCATCAAGGCAAGAAAAGTCAGCCTATCAAGGTAAATCCCTTTCTAAAACTGAAACACACACACACACACACAAAGCTAAAGAGGATAGAGAGAAACTCTGTTAACTGATGGTATGTGGAGGGGATTATAATCAACGTAATGAAACAAGGTATATGAATGTTTGAATGTGAAACCGATGATGTGCCCTGAAAACTTTCACTCAATCCACAATAAAAATCTTTAAAAAATAAAAATAATAAAAATAAATAAAATCAATGTAAAATTAAAAAACTGAAACACAAACACAAAGGGAACACACGAACACTCTTGTATGCTCGCTGGTGACCATTCTGATCAACTTGTGATTGGAAGTGGGGGAAATACAACAAAGAAGACATGAGCTGAGGTTGGCCATATTCCATAGATACACGATGACTTTGAGATGAGAGACAGAAGAGGATGGGCTGGCAAGTTTGAAGTTCAGGGAGATGTGTGAACTCCCAAGTGCAAAGACACTGACCTACCCACTGGGGGCTAGAGTTAAGACTGAAGCAGCCAGCTGGTCTGAAGAAGGAGGAGGTGTGCAAGAACTCCCAAACTTGCAGACAGGACTTACTGGACCTAGTATGCATGGATTGTTGATCAGAATCTGACCAGATGAAGATAAAGAAGTATGATACAAGGAGCAAGCATAAATTGCTGCAACCTGATCAACTGGACCTTTGCTTACAGATGAAGCTGCCTCAAATTCCAATTGAATAGGGAAGGATTCTTCATATCAAGGATCAAGCATGCCTCCTCAGTACACTGGGTTGATAGAGATGGGCAACTTAGACTTCAGCTACCAAAATTGAGGAGCTATAAAGGCACGAAGTGGCTGGTTTACAAGCTTTCATGAGGGTGCTTAGTGTCAGAACAAGGGGATTAAGACAGCAGCCCTACTGAATAGTTTTCCTCTTGTCCAGATGGGTCTTAAGATGAGGGGATAGGATTTTATGATTCAATCATGAATAATTGTTTTCAGGTCTAATGGCGAATGTCACAGCTGTAAATGTAGAACAGGTGCAACTATAAGTGGGAAACAGTTAATCTGTCATTTCAGGAACAGGGGATCCTAGGACCATCAAAAGGGAAGAACATGAGAGGAGCAAGGGATCCTAACCAGAAAACCAGAGATAACAGAGATGGTGGCAGAGGTGATGGCATAGAGAAACGCAGCAGCTGAGGTCTATAGGCCTGAGTACTGAGAAAAGCAATGTGCCTGTGGCAGGAGGCTGGCTTGCAAAATGGTAGCGTAGTGGTTACGAATTGGGCTGCGAACCGCCATGTCAGCAGTTCGAAACTACCAGCCACTCCGTGGAAGAAAGATGAGGCTTTCTGCTCCCGTAAAGATTTACAGCCTTGGAAACCCTGTACAGGGTCATTATGGGTCAGAACTGACTCGATGGCACTCAACACAACAACAACAATATTTACAAGGTGATATGCGTAAATTTTAAAAAAGGTAATGTGAAGTCCTGGTGTGGCGCTGTGTGTTAATATGCCAGACTGCAAGGCCATTTGAACTGCAAGGTTCAAACCTATACAGGGTCGTTATGAGTCAGAACCGATTCGACAGCACTTAACAACAACAAGGAGTCCTGGTGTGACACTGTGGGTTAATGCCCTGGATGCCAAAGTTGGTTTGAAACACAAGGTCGATGGTTCAAACTCACCAATTGCTCCTTGGAAACCCTATACAGATGTTGCTATGCATTGGAACCAACTCGATGGCACTTAACAACAACAGCAATGAGGCTAAAAGTTTGAATTCAAAGTGCTGCCTCTAGGGGAAGACTGAGGTTCTACTCTTGGACAATCTTCATGCAGCTTTGGCATCTCTTTCCTCCCAGCTCTGCTTCAAGGGTGAGTTTTCAGTAGATCAGCTGGCTTTTATACCTAGGCATTTTTTGGGTGAAATTGAATCTCCTACCTTTTGGTTAGTAGCTGAGCATGTTAACTATCTGGAACACCCACAGACTTATTAAAACTACTTAATGTGTGTTATACTTAGTCTCCACAATAAGAGTAGAGGTTCCTTCAGGGCAGGGACTGAATGTTTTAATACTTTTTCTTCTCTTTCATTGTTGGTCACACAGTGGATATTTAATAAATATGAATGAAGCTTGGCAGGAATGGAGGACACACAGAATTTAGAATGTAATACAATTCTGAGTTTACAGTGGGTGCTTAAATGCTTCTTGAGTGAATAAATAAATGCAAAGAAAAATGCTTTTCCCATAGGAGTAAGAATCCTATTTCCCTAAGTCAGTATCTTGCATTGATACTGGATCTCTTAGATTAAAATCACTTGAGATGCTTGTTAAACTATAGCTTCTAGCAATGAAGTGGCAAGCTAAGCCCTACAATGTTCGGTGGGCTTCTGTGGACCCAGATGGGGACCTGGTTGGCCAGCAGTATGGGGAAACCTGGGGACTCTTGGGCCCAGAATCAGTGGTGTGGTCACAGAGGACTCGAGTGGAGAGTGGAGCTACCAGCTGATGGGAAGAGAGGGCATGTGTACAAGAACGCCCACACTTGCAGATGGTACCCACGTGACCTGGCCCAGATGACTGGATGATCAGAGCTCAACCAGGAGAAGAAAGAAGAGGTAAAAAAAAGTGATCTGATACAATTTTATGAATTTGACCTACACCTACGGATGCAGTGACTCAAAAGGGGCAACAAATCCTTACAGCAAGAAACATTCCTACCCCCTCCACACACAGAGTAGACAGAGATGGGCAACTTGGACATTGGATACCCAAATGGGGTGGGGGGAGGATATAAAGGCAAGAAGTGACTGGTTTACAAGCTTTCAAGAGGGAACCTAGAGCTAGGGGGCATGGAGGAAGGCAGAATCTCCAGTGAGTATTATCCAATCTGTCTAGGCGGAGCTGATGAAATGATATGCAGATCGGTCACTTGTGATACTATAGTGAATAACTGTTATCAGGTCTGATTGTGAAGATTGGAAATGTAAAGGTAGACATTTTGTAGCAAGGAAGGGAGTGATTAATTCTCCAGTCTAAGAGCGGAGGTCTCAAGGACCATCAACGGAGAAGAGCCGAGAGCAGGACCCTACCCAGAGAAGCAGCGATGCCTGAGATAGAGGCAGAGACGATGATGTGGAATGATGAAGCGGCTGGGGACTTTGAATCCAGAGAAGGAGAGGGACTGTGTGCTGAAGACTGGTGAGGGGTCAGGGGGAGTGTAGGGGGCGGGTTTGTAGAGTATACCCTTTGGTCGGTTGATGATGCATGGAGGGGATTGGAACCATGGCAATGAAATGATATACGATAGAATGAATGTAAAACTAAATCTCTCTCATGTAAACTATCATATAATTCACAATAAAACATTTATATATATATATGTTTGAAACTATCAGCAGCTTCGCGGGAGAAAGATGAGGCTTTCTACTCCCGTAAAGATTTACACCCTCGGAAACCCTGTACAGGGTCGCTATGGGTCGGAACCAACTCGACGGCACTTAACAACAACAACATATATTGCTTCTCCAGGACACATCCCAGACCTACTGGAATCAGATTCTCGGTGATGTGTGTGCTGGGAGGCTAGTTGTAAGGACAGAAATATGTGTTATAAAGAGATACTGTCTGAAATTTAAGCACTGTTTCCCTAGCACAAAGTAAACCAACCCATTGTTAACATATTAATTCCAACTCATAGCAACCCTGTAGAACAGAGTAGAACTGCCCCATAGGGTTTCCAAGCCTGTAATCTTTACAGAAGCAGATGGCCTCATCTTTCCAACATGGTTTCCAGCATGATTTCAACAGCAGGCATTTTGGTTAACAGTCAAGTGCTTAACATGCTCACATGGCTCCTTAAGTACAAGGTGGTGGTGTGGCATGGAGTGGTTTCGATCCATAGCAACCTTGTATAGGGTCCCCAAGGATGCAAATCTTTATGCAGCAAAAAGACTCTTCTTTTTCCCACAGAACATCTGGTGGATTTGAATTCCTGACCTTGTGGCTAGCAACCCAATGTGTAACTCTGCCGGGAGCCAGCCCCAGTAAACTTATTCCAGGGTTTTTCTGAAAGCGATGCGGCGTCGGCGGATTACGGAGCCATGGGCCATAATAAATTCAAAATCTTCTCATTACATGCTTTATTATTATTATTTCTATGGCTACTCTAATACTCTACTTGTCTCATTCTTTACTGTCCCGCTCACTCTTTACTCCCCTGCTCTCCTGCTCATTTCTTCTGTTTCCTTTCTCCCCTCCCCTGGCTCCTGCTTCCCTTCTCTCCTCTCCTGCTCCCCTCCTGCTCCCATTCTCTCCATTACTAGCTTCCCCTCCCTCCATTCTTGTCTCTTTCTATTTTCCTCTACTTACTCTTACTTCTACTTCTTGCCTCTAATTCTTCTTCCACCCATTCTTCTACTTCCCATCTTCCCTTCTTCCTTCTCTTCATCCCTTCTACTTCTTCCCTTCTTTACCTCCTTCTTCTTTGTTCTCTGTTCCCTTTGTTCTATCTTACAACTCCCTTATATATCATTACAGAAAACATTGCATTCATAGTAATCAATGACATCAAGGTACAATCTATCTT
The DNA here is from genome assembly GCF_000296735.1 of Chrysochloris asiatica. Taxonomy (NCBI): domain Eukaryota; kingdom Metazoa; phylum Chordata; class Mammalia; order Afrosoricida; family Chrysochloridae; genus Chrysochloris; species Chrysochloris asiatica. Next base: position 16,449,747 of record NW_006408545.1, read on the forward strand.
GAGGCACATTCCTTATGGTTTACAATTCTTAAATTTACAACAGGGATGAGAAGTTACAGCAAAAACATTATCTCAAGGCATAGGAGACATTCAGGCGCCTTGAAACTTTTTAGTTAAACATTTGTTCATACATAAATCTATTCTTTTCTGTGGGAAACAAGTTAACCTTCACATATTTCTTAACCTTTGTCTGTTAAATCTTGTTAATTTTAGTTGTTAGGTGCAATTAACTTCTTCCATACACTATCTGTTTATAGCCTACAAAAGCATCACTTATCAGGGAAACTGAGGTTATGAAAAACAACTTCTCTAATTTACTGATCATTAATTTAAGAAAGTCTAAGTCAGACTTTTTATTTAGTATCTGTATATACCCATAGCCTTTATCTAATTGTTTTTAGAAATTCTTGTACCCACAGCCCTTATTTATGGCTATTCACGTTTAGGATTCTTTATTGCCTTAAACTAAGGCTACAAGGAAGAATGTTTACAATCACTAAACCTAAGCTGGCAGTAATTCAATTGACAAGTCCTGTCTCCTAGCAGTCTTAAGAACATTGTTAATATAAGTATTAAAACTACCTAAGATTACAAGTAGAATAAAATGTAGCGAATGTGTGGCTTCTAACTTTTAATGAAAATATACTAAAGTATAGGAGAGTAAAAAATCTAAAGTAAAAGAGATACTAATAAAATCATGAATAACTCAGAGAATAATTCAACAAGAGAAAAATTTAACTAGGGGTCTGTGCATAAAAAATAATAAAACAACTCTTTGTGGCTCTGCCATCCAAAGAGAGAAAGAAAGAAAGAAAAAGAAAAGAAAAGAAAATATTTCATTGTTGCTTTGCAAAGACAATGAATTCTTCATGCACAGGTTTCCCCATGTCTCATTTCTTTATATTAATTCCTCAATTAATATGTCTCAATTTATTTATTTTTAATTCCTTAATTAATTATGGCCTTGGCCATAACTCACTACCCTACCAGAGCTCCTTTAAGTACAAAGTGGTTGTTGTGCTCTTACATGCTGTTGAGTCGGTTTGACCCATAGTGACCCTGTATAGCGTTTCCAAGGAGCAACTGGTGGCTTTGAACGGCCAGTTGTGGTTCACAATGCAGTGCTGATCCTACAGCGCCATATTAGGTAAGCCTAACAAGTTGCATTCTTGCAGGTACTCAGTACTTAAAAGCATGGACCCTGGAGCCAAACTTCCTGGTTTTGCCAAACCTGCTGGTTTTAGCAAACTGTACTATTTCTTAAGTGTATGCCCTTGGGCAAGTTATTTAACCTCCCTGAAACCCTAAGGAGCAGTTCTACACTGTCCTATAGCAGGGCTTGGAGGCAGACTCAACTGGCTGGTAGTGGGTGGGAACCTCTCTTTAGTGAGTCCTGCACTGGTTCAAGTGGTCAATAAAAGCTTGACGGTTGGATTCCACTCTGCAGGAGAAGGGTGTGGCAGTCTGTTTCTGTAAAGATTTACTATGTCTTGGAAAACCCTATGGGGCAATTCATCTGTCCTACAGGGTTTCTATAAACCAAAATCAGCTCGCCAGCAATGAGTTTGGTATGATTTTTGGGCCCTTAGTTTCCTCATGTATAAAATGAGAAGAGTATACTTACCTCATAAGTTTATTGTAAGTATTAAATGAGTCAACACATATAAGGTTCTTAGAACAAAACTTAACACACTGTGTAGATACTATGTATATGTTTGATATTATTAGAATTTGGAATGTCTACTTTGCAACAAAATAGTACAGTCTGCCTTAAGTCTTTCTTATTGTAGAAAATTTAACCCACCTGACTTGTCCTTGTTTCCTTTTCTGGTTTTCGGTTTTAGAGAACTGGACACTTCGAGTCCCCCAGGAGATTGCTGATTGCAGTGTAAAGAAAGCTAAGCTCATTTGTCACATGCTGATGAGACAGAGGATCAGTATTCCATCTTTTGTATAGTCTCTCAAACCAAGTTCCCATAATTAAAATCATATAAAAAGGGCAGGGATTCAAATGAGTCTAACATGTTTTCTCACTTACCAGAAAGTGTTGGGGTGACTACAAAGGGTAACAAAGCACAAAGCCAATTTAGTGTAACTGCAATCCTACTGCCGAGTCATCTCTTGTCCTAAGCCTCTGTGGGGATCATGTTGGCTCCACAACCTCTTCTTCCTTCCTACTCCTGTCTCCAGGAGGTTTGCTATCCCCTGATAGACACACACACACACACACACACACACACGCAAAATAAACATTCCAAAGCCAAAACTAGAGTTTATAACTCCTCACCTCCTACCCCTCATAGAGTGAGAAGAGCTTTAGCAACTCATTACTCGAGGATGGCTCTTTCTGAGCAGGTGTGCCCTGGAAAGTTTAGGACAATTGTTCTACAATGCGTGCCTCATTGGTGTATGTATTCATACTGGATATGACTGACTCTTTTAAAATTAGGCTTTCCTCTTATCATGTGACTTCTGGAATGTTACTTAAGATTAGAATTTCTAGTTCCTTATGTGTAAAAAGGAACTTACCATAGAATGTGAGTGCTGGGAGGAACTTCTAAGATAATGTAACATAAATTTTGTAAAGAGGCTAGCTTTTTGTAAAGAGGAGAGCCTTCCTCAAGGTAAAAGAGCTTGTAAGTAGTTGGGCCAGAAGTAAAACTTGTGGAATTTAGTTAATTTTGTGATTAACAAAAGGCTAAAATTGTTGTTGTTGTTGTTAGGTGTCTTTTTGCTTAAGTCGGCTCTGACTCATAGGGAACCAACCCATGCACAACAGGACACAACCCTGCCTGGTCCTGTGCAATCCTCATGTTGGTGGATTACTGAAATTTTTGCTTGAAGGCCAAAAATGTAAATGCCAGTAGTATTTTACTTTTTGAATTAATTATTTCTGACAATCTACCTTGTGAATAAATGTATGAGGAATTATTTTCTAGCTGTTCATCTAGTAAGAGTATCATGTTATTGTTAAGGACTGTCGAGTTGGTTCCTACTCATATCAACCCTGCATAGGGTCTTCTGAGGAGCACCTGGTGGTTCTGAACCACCATCCTTGTAGTTCACAGTCCAGTGCTTATCCTACAGTGTCACATAAGTAAGGGATAGTATAATAGAATCTTTGCTATTAAACTAGAGAAGTAAGAAAGTTTCTGTGAATATATATTTTTCATAATAATTTGGCATCATAAAAAATGTAATTCATGTTTTAGTGAATCTTGATTCTTTTCAAAAATTATTACATTATAGTTTATCAAATATATTCAATTTTTAAATTATTCCGATTTTCCCTCACCCAGTCAAAAACATTTTTCACTTTTCTGAATTTTAATTAATATCATTCTACTTAAAGATTTTTAATGTCATTTCACCACTACCGTAGCATCGACCCTGAATCATAGTGACCACCTATAGGGTTTCCAAGTCTTTAAACTTTATGGGAGTGGAAAGCCTTTTTCCCATGGAGCAGCTGGTGGACTCGAACTGCCAACCTTTCAGTTAGTAATCCAATTCCTAACCGACATAGAGAAAAGTTGTAAGAACAACCAAATAATCCCCAAAGATTTGTTGTAGTTGTTGAGTCGGTTCCAACTCATAGCCACCCTGCATAGGGTTCTCCTCTTTGCAAGAGGAGAAAGCCTCATCTTTCTGCTGCAGAGCTGCTGGAAGACTCAAAGGTAGGCAGTCCAGTGATTATCCTCTAGAGCCGCCATGCTCCCCAGATACGTTATTATATACACATTTACACACACATATATACTTTTTTCCCCCCTTAACCATTTAGGAGTAAGTTGCAGCATGATGCCCTTCTAACCTTAATTCTGAACTGGAAAAATATACCGCACCCTAAACTCTAATCCAGTATCGGTCTTTTCAACAACACCCACACATACAGATAATAATCATTGTGAATAACCTTGCTTTCACATTGTAGCAACATCTGAATAATTGTAGATAAACATCTAGCTATAAGCTTTCGTGTGTATGTGTGTTGTGTCTGTGTAATCATACAAAGTGTCTGTGTATTCACACACATACACAAAACACATATATATACAGAGAAAAAAGCATGTGAAAAATGAGTATTCAGGGAACTCAAGCTCAAGATACATAATGATAACGGCAAGTTGAGTATTCTTTGAAGCAGCATATCCGGATGAATTCTGACTTGAATTCTTTTCCATTTTTGTATTACTAACATGAAGTATATATTTATTATATGAAGCATACCTGTAGTGGTTAAAATCAGGTAATGTTATCTGTTACAATTTGTGTTGGTTTCCTCCCAAGGCTTTCCCTTTGCCATAGAGTAGAATAAATGGGAACTACCTGAAAAAAAAAAAATTCTAGCTATAAGAACAATTAATATTGTTTTTTAGCTCAATAAATACTTGCTAAAGTGCATGCTGGTACTTTGGTGGATGGAAGAATAAAACATATCCAGAGTTTGCTCATTTGAGAGTTGCAGAATTCAACAAAGCTGTCTTTTTGTTGTTGTTGGTTTTCTTCCCTGTTGTTTTTCTCTTCTGTACTGAAACATTATTTTTCAGGCTGAAAGATGGAGGATCAAAGGATCAAATCCAAGATCTAAAATAATCAGACAAAGTCTCAGAGGATTCAGTTTTGTCTTCTATAATTTCATTTCTGTGTTTCTTTGTTAAATGTTTTAATGAACTTGGAGTGTATCCAGTGGGTCTTGAATTAAGCAGAAGTTTCTGTATCTTGCTTTCAATGCATTGTCTTCTAAGGAAATTTAGCATTTATTAACAGTATCCAGTCCAGTGGATGTTTACAGTACTAAATGGATGTTTATAGTAATCCTTTACCTGTCACTTTAAATACTTTCCATAGAGGTTTCCTTGTGAACCCTGATCCCTATGACATCAGTAGCCATAGGTTTGGTGAGATCATACTAAGCATACAGTGTATAATTAACACAGAATCAAAACCAGAACCACTGCTGTCAAGTAGATTGTAACTCGCATTGATGCTATAGAACAGAGTAGAACTGCCCTGAAGGGTTTCGGTAAATCTTTATGGGAGCAGATTCCACTTTTTCCTGGTGGGTTTGAACTGCTGACCTTGTGATTAGCAGCTGAGTGTTTTAATCATTGCACCACGAGGACTTCTTCATAATTACCACAGGTGCCATATATTAAATGTGCCATAGGGAGCTCTGGTAGCGTAGTGTTTACGAATTGGGCTGTAAACCTCAAGATCAGCAGTTCGAAACTACCAGCTGCTCCACAGGAGAAAGATGAGGCTTTCTGGTCCCATAAAGATTTACAGCCTCGGAAACCCTGTACAGGGTCGCTATGAGTCAGAACCGACTCCACGGCACATAACAACAACAACAGGGTAGCAAAAGGGCACCGAGGGACAATCATAATACTTGACATTTATATTGAATTTTTCATGCTATCCTTTGGAATAATAGCACCCCTGTAGAAAGTTATTGTAACTGTGTAGATCAGCATAGTATCAGAGAATAAAATGGTTGAGGTGAGCCATACAGCAAGAGAGACTTGTAGCAGGATTTAGACTCTCATTCCCATTACTAACCATAAACCTTTAGATTATGCCTGAGATATACTTAAAGTGTACCTATAATCTTATCTGTGTGCCCCAATGGGAAACTATTTGCTTACCCATTAGTAGATCATGACTATTATTTTATTGTTGCTAGCTACCATCAAGTCAGTCCCTGGCTAAGGGCGAACCTGTGCATAGCAGAAGAAAACATTATCCCATCCAGTGCCATCCTCATGATCTGTTGAGGACTGGACTGGTATGATACATCAGGTTTTCATTGACTTATTTTCTGAAGCAGATTGCCAGCTCTTCCTCCTATTACAGTAAAATCTGTGAAAGCCAGAACTGGTTTAAGACAGAAACTTGTCAGATAAGGAAAACTCAAATATTTTCCACTAATATGAGCAATAGAAAGGTGAAAGACTATCACCTGTCAAAGGTGGAAAATGTAATGAAACCCGGAAAAACAAATCAGTCTGTCTGGCTATCATAAGTTTCACTCTTTGTGTTGTTTGTTGTTGTCTTGTGACGTGCCATTGAGTTGGTTCCAACCCATAGCAACCCTTTATAGGGTTTCCAAGGAGCAGCTGGTGAGCTTGACCCACTGACCTTGCAGTTCAAGCGGCTTTGCAGTCTGGCTCATTAACCTACAGGGCCACACCAGGACTCACTATACACAACACAAAGAAACACTGCCCTGTCCTGCGCCTTTCTCACAATTGTTATGTTTGAGCCCATTGTTGCTGCCACTATGTCAATCTATGTCATTGAGGGTTGACCTCTTTTTCACTGACCCTCCACTTTACCAAGCATGATGTCCTTCTCCAGGGACTGGCCTTTCCTGATAACATGTCCAAAGCACGAGAGACAAAGTCTAACCATCCTCACTTCTAAGGAGCATTCTGGCTGTACTTCTTCCAAAACAGATTTGTTTGTTCTAGCAGTCCATGGTACTTTCAATATTCTTCTCCGACACCACAATTCAAATGCATGGATTGTGGTCTTCCTTATTCATTGCCCAACTTTCACATATATATGAGGCAGTTGAAAATACCATGATTTGGGTTAAGTGCATCTTAGTCCTCAAAGTGATATCTTTGTTCTTTAACACTTTAAAGCGTTCTTTTGCCACAGATTTGACTAATCCAATATGTTGTTTGATTTCTTGATTGCTGCTTCCATTTAAGTGTTAATTGTGGATCCAAGCAAAATGAAATCTTTAGCAACTTCTATCTTTTCTCCATTTATCATGATATTCTTTATGAGTCCAGTTGTGAGGATTTTTGTTGTTTTGTTTTTTACATTGAGGTGCAATCCATACTAAAGATTCCAGTCCTTGATCTTCATCAGTAAGTACTTAAGTACTCTTAGTTTCCAACAAGGTTGTGTCATCTGCATATCACAAGTTGTTAATCAGTCTTCCTCCAATCCTGATGCCACATTCTTTTTCATATAATCTAGGATCTCAGGTTATTTGTTCCATGTGCAGATTGAATAGGAATACAATCGTATTCAGGGTGAAAGGATACAACTCGGACACACCTTTCCTGATTTTGAGCCATACTAAATGGCACACAGAATTTATCTCCCTGGAGTCCTGGTGTGGCGCTATGAGTTAATGTGCTGAACTGTAAGGTCAGTTTGAACCACATAGTAACCCTGTATAGGGTTTCCAAGGAATAGCTGGTGAGCTTGAACCACCGACCTTGCAGTTCAAACGATTTTGCAGTCTGATGCATTAGCCTACAGCACCACACCAGGACTCTATATCTGTTATGGTGGTGGCAGTGGTTATGTGCCGTGGAGTCACTTCCAACACATAGCGACCCTAAACAGAGTTTCTGAGGCTGTAAATCTTTACGGGAGCAAAAAGCCTCATCTTTCTCCTGTGGAACAGCTGGTAGTTTCGAACTGCTGACCTTGTGGTTTGCAGCCAGATTTGTAACCACTACGCTACTAGAGCTTCTTCTAGATCTGTTATAGTAGTATTAAAAATAAGTAAGACATGCAATAAAGTTAGATAGAATTAAAAAAAAAATACTAGTCCTTTGACAATCAGCACAACAGAAATAGAGCATATTTTACTTGTGTACTCACAAGTAATATAAATTTTTCTTCAGATTTTAATAGCTGCATCCTCAGTGAAACCTCTCATCTGTCAGTTTGTTGTACTGTGGTGGCTTGTGTGTTGCTATACCACCAGTATATTTTAAATATCAGCCAGGGACCCATAATGGACAGGTTTCAGCAGAACTTCCAGACTAAGAAACAGACTAGGAAGAAGGAGAGACAGACCACTTCTGAATGGTTAGCCACTGACAACCTTATGAGTGGCAACAGAATATTGTCTGATATAGTGCCAGAAGATGAGTACCTCAGGTTGGAAGGCACACAGAATATGACCAGGGAAGAACTACCTCCTCAAAATAGAGTTGACATTAATGACATGAATGTAGCAAAGATTTGGGGACATTCATTTGCTAGTGAGGCACAATTCAAATTAGAAGAAATGGCTGCAAACATCCATTAATAATTGGAATGTGGAATGGACCAAGTATTGGTGGCATTAGTGCTGTTAAGTCGGTTATGACTCATGGTGACCACTTATAGGGTTTCAGAGGCTTTAAATCTTAGTTTGAGCAGAAAGCTTCATCTTTTTCTTGTGGAACAGCTGATGAATTTGAACTATGGACCTTGTAGTTTGCAGTCCAGTGTTTGTAGTATGGACAAAGTTAGAATCTAGGATAACTAGAAATTTTCAACAAAACAAAACAAAAGACACACATCAAGATTGATATCCTAGGCATTAGTGTGTTGCAAAGGAGCTCTGGTAGCGTAATGGTTACGAATCGGGCTACGAGCCGCAAGGTCAGCAGTTTGAAACTACCAGTCGCTCCGCAGGAAAAAGATGAGGCGGTCTGCTCCCGTAAAGATTTACAGCCTCAGAAACCCTGGGTAGGGTTGCTATGAGTTGGAACCGACTCCACGGCACATAACAACAAAAACAACAGTGTGTTGCAATGACCTAGTATTGGCCATTCTTGATTGGACAGTCATATGGCTTACTATGGACTGCGAACCACAACGGTGGCAGTTCAAACCCACCAGGTCCTCCTTGGAAACCTTGTAAGGTCGTTACAAGTCAGAACCGACTCCATGACAGTTAACAACAACAATGGATTATTATGCCAGGAATGACAAATTGAAGAGGAATGGTGTTGCATCCACCATCAAAAAGAGCATTTCAATATCTATCTTGAGGTGCAATGCTGACTGTGATAAAATACTATCCATATGCTTACAAGGAAGTCCAGTTAATATAACTACTATTCAAATGTACTCATCAATCACTAAAGCAAATGATGATGAAATTGAAGAATTAGACTAGGCTCCTCGCTCTTAAACTGATCAAACATGAAATCAAGATGGAATGATGAAATCATAGAACAATATTATTAACATCACAAGATTATGTAAAATTTTGTAGAAGATAATTTTTAAAACTGTTGTAGCAATACATTGACAGGGAGCTGTCATAAATTCAAGCCAGATTCAGTATAGTATGTGGAAGAAAAGATAGCATTTCTGAAGTCAGGTGAATCTTGACTGAAAACAGAGAACACCAGAAAGATAATTACTTTATTGACTACACAAAGGCATTCAACTGTGTGGATCATAAAAAACTATGAATAACATTGCAAAAATTGGGACTCTAGGACCCTTATTTGTGCTCAATAAGGAATCTGTACATAGACCAAGAGGCAACCGTTTGAACAGAACAAGGAGATACTTGTAAAGTGCCATGGAGTTGGTTTCGACTCATAGCAACCCTTTGGACATTAAATGAATATACATCTTTTTGTTTTGTATATGTACATCAAACATTTTTGCTTTGTTGATTTGTGAAAAATAAGATGTAAAAAGCAAGCAACAGGGAGGAAGAAAGATAACTGTTGTTGCAGGGAGGGAAGTGTAATCACTGAGATAAAAAAAAAGTGAGAGAGATTGACTCCTGTCAATTACATCCTACTCCATTAACATCACAGAAGTGAAGGTTTAAAACACATAGGAGAATTACATCAGATCAGGGCTGATCACATCAAATCATATCATAAAGATGATTGTTGTTGTTGTTGTTGTTAGGTGCTATCGAGTCGGCACCGACTCATAGGGACCCTATGCACAGCAGAATGAAACAATGTCCAATCCTGGGCCAACCTCACTACTGTTGCCATACTTGAGACCATCGGTTCTGCCACTTGGCCAATTCATCTCGTTGGGGGTCTTCCTCTTTTTCTCTGACCAAACATGATATCCTTCTCCAGCGACTGTTCCCTCCTGACAGTATGTCCAAAGTATGAGAAACGAAGTTTGGCCATCTTGGCCTCTAAGGAGCACTCTGGCTGCACTTCTTCCAAAACAGATCTATTGGTTCTTTTGGCAGCCCGTGGCACTTTTA
>NW_006408545.1:16461017-16462343 GCF_000296735.1 Chrysochloris asiatica
AGGTTTCAGATGAGCTTCCAGACAAAGACAGACTAGGAAAAAAGAGTGACGAACTAATTGAATCTTTAGTTACTGAAAACCTTATAGAGATGATTACATCACTATATTATGGCCACATTACATCATTACATAACAGTGATGATCATGGCCTAGTCAAGTTGACACATAGTTTGAGAGTGAGGAGAGTCCACAATTCAACCCATTACACTGCATCACCAGTGATAACTTCAGACACACTTTAGGAAGAAGAAAAAATATTTTACTCACATTATGCTAAATTAACAAAATACATTTAGTGGAACTTGTTATATGTGTCTGTCTACCCATTATCTGGTAAGCAACTTGAGGGATGGGACCATGTCTTACTTTTGTGTCCTGTACTGCAAAGCATAATTCAGTGCAACAAGTAGGAATGTGAGTATATACGTAATGAATTGAAACAAAATCCAGTTGGTAGGTAAAACGTCAGTGAGATAAAGAAGGATTGACTGGGTTCTAATGTTTCTAAATTAAAATCACATATATCTTTACTCATTCAGAAGTATATTAACAAATCTAATTGTGTGTCATTTAAAATTGAAGTTTGGAAATATATATATTTACTAAGAAAAAGTAATTATATATTTCTTATGTATTGTTGTGCTCATCAGTGTTGATACCATCTTTTTTCTTAGCTTTATATTTTGCACCTCTGCTAGTTTTGAAATGATAGATCCATTCTTGTTTTTTTATTTTAAATCTGCAAAAAATATATAACATAATGTTGTTGTTCTTATGTGCCATGAAGTCGGTTCCGACTCATAGGGACCCTGGACAGGGTTTCCGAGGCTGTAAATCTTTACAGGAGCAGAAAGCCTCATCTTTCTCCCGCGGAACAGCTGGTAGTTTCGAACTGCTGACCCTGAGGTCAGCTCCAATTTGTAACCACTACGCTACCAAAGCTCCTTATATAACATAATAGTGGCCATTTAAACTATTTTAAGTGTAAAATTCAGTGATGTTAATTATATTCACAATATAGTGCAAGTTTCGCCATTATCTATATTTCCAAAACATTTTTGTCACCCAAACAGTAGCTCTGTACCCACTGAACAATAATAACTTCTATTCTTAACAACTCTTTCCTAGTCCCTGGTAACCTCTAATCTACTTTCTCTCTATGGATTTGTCTATTTTAGATATTTTACATAAGTGGAATCATATAAAGCTTGTTCTTAGGGTGCTGATTTATATAAATTAGCATATTATTTTTAAAGTTCATCCATGCCATTGCATATGTCAGAGCATCTGTTTTCTCTATGGTTGAATATATTCCAGTGTACATAT
>NW_006408545.1:16463028-16465502 GCF_000296735.1 Chrysochloris asiatica
GATACAGGGTCCCTATGAGTCGGACTGACATGATGTCACACCAACACCACCACTATTACCTAGGAGTGGAACTGCTATAGCATATGCTAATTCTACATATAACATTTTGAAGAACTGCCAACTGTTTTCTTTCTTTCTTTTTTAAAGCTTTTATTGTGAATTGAGTGATCGTTTGCAAGGCAAATCATCAGTTTTGCACTCAACCAATCATATTTTGTTTCATTTCAATGATTACAATCCTCTCCAAGTACCATCAGTTATCAGTGTTTTCTTCTAGTTATGTACACAAAACACACAAAAAATATATATTAATTTAAATGACCAAAGGGCACATTTTGCAAGCCAGCCTCCTGCCCACCAGCACACAGCCTTTCTCAATCCATGGGTCTAGAGTCTTCAGCTGCCCTATCTCTCCATGTGATCACCTCTGCTTCTGCCTCTGGGGTCTCTGTTTCTCTGGTTAGGATCCCGTGCTCTGCCCATACTCTTCCCTCTTGATGGTTCTAGGGTCATTTGTTCCTGGAATGAAAGATTAACTTCTCCCCTCTTTTTGTTACACATCTTCTACCTTTATAGTTGTGACCATCACAATTAGTCATGATAACAACTACTCACTATTGAATCAAAGAATCCTATCCCCATTCTCCCCATCCCCTCTTACCAGACCCATCTAGGCTAAAGGAAAATTATCCAGCGGGGATTCCACCCTAACCCCCAGCTCTGAAACTAACCACACTCTTGAAAGCTTGTAAGCCAGCTACTTCATGCCTATATAGTCCCCCATTTTGGGTAGCCAGTGTCTAAATTGCCTGTCCCTATCAACCTGGTGTACTGAGGGGATAGGCTTGATTGTTGATGTGAAGACTCCTTCCCTCTCAATTGGAATTTTGAGCAACTACATCCAAAAGCAAAGGTCAAGTTCATCAAATTGTAGCAATTTATACTTGTTTCCTTTATCAAACTTCTTTATCTTTCTCTAGTTGAGTTCTGGAGTTCTGGTGTGGTGCTGTGGGTTAATGAGCAGTTGCTTGGATTCACAGGGTCGGTGGTTCAAGCTCACCAGCTGTTCCTTGGAAACCCTATACAGGGTCTCTATGGGTTGGAACTGACTTGACAGCACTTAACAACAACAATAACAAGTCAAGTTCTGATCAGCAGGTCATCCACAGTAGGTCAAATGGTTACTGTCTGCAAGTTTGGGTATTCTTGCACGACTTAGCCTACTTCAGACCAACTGGCCATTTTACTCTCAGCTCTAGCTCCCAGTGGCCATATCAGTATCCATGGGCTCAGAAGTTCCCAAGTCTCCTTAAACTTCAGACCAACCAGCCCTTCCTCCTGTCTCTCTCATTTCAAGGTCAATGGGTGTCTATAGAACATGGTCGAACTCAGCTCATGTCTTCATTGCTGCCTTTCCCACTCTGTGGCCTCCCTTTTTACTCTTCTGGTGCACATAAGTTTCTAATTTTTATTATGTCCAGTCATCTATTTTGTCTTCTTTTGTTTGTGTGATTTTTGCAATGTTTGATAATCTATGTGTGCCCTGTATTAGAGCCCTTAAATTTGTCCCCGTTTTTTCATTTGTAACCTTTATAGTTCTGGGATTTACATCTAGGTCTTTAATCCATGTTGAGTTAGATTTTGTATATGGTGTGAGATAAAGCATGTTGATTTCCAGTTTTGCCAGCACCCCCTGTTGAGGAGACTATCTCCTCCCCATTTAATGTATTTGGGACCTTTGTCAAAAATCAGTTGGCTGTATTGGATTGATTAACTTCTGGGTTCTCAATTATGCTCCATTGACCTATGTATCTTTCATTTTACCAGTATCAGGCTGTTTTGACCACTGTAGGCATGTAGTAAATTTTGAAATCAAAGAATGACAGGCCTCCAACTTTATTCTTCTTCTTAAGCAGTGCTTTGCTTACCCAAGGACTCTTTCCCTTCCATATAAAGTTTGCCATCGTTTTTTCCATCTCTTTAAAGAATGTCTTTGGAATCTGGATTGGGATTGCATTATGTCTTTGGGTAATATTGACATTTTCACAATGTTAAGTCTTCCTATCCAAGACCTTGGTATATTCTTCCATTTTTGTAAATCTCTTTTGGTTTCTTGTAGTAGTGTTTTGTAGTTTTCTTTGTATAGGTCTTTTGTTTCTCTGACTACATTTATTTCTAAATATTTCATCCTTTGGGTGGCTATTGTAAGTGGCATTGTTTTCCTAATTTCCTTTTCAGAGCTATCATTATTAGTATAGAGGAATCCAGCTGACTTTTTTATGTTGATCTTGCACCCTGCCACTTTGCTGAATCTTCCAGTGAGTATGTTCAATAGTTTGTTTTTGTTTTTTGCTAAGTTTTCAGGGTTTTCTATGTATAGGATCATATAATCTGTAAACTGAAAGAATTGTACTTCTTCTTTGCCAATCTGGATGCCTTTAATTTCCCTATCTTGTCTTATAGCTGTGGCTAAG
>NW_006408545.1:16465940-16478557 GCF_000296735.1 Chrysochloris asiatica
CCTTTTCTGCATGGAAAATATGATCACGCGGTTCTTTTCCTTTTTAAAAATTTATATGGAGTATTATGTTGATTGTTTTCTAATACTGAACCATCCTTGTATCCCTGGTATGAATCCTAATTGGTTGTGATATATTATATTTTTGATATGTTATTAAATTCTATCAGCTAGGATTTTGTTGAGAATTTTTACATCTATATTCATGAGGATTATTGGTCTATAATTTTCTTTTTTAATGACGTCCTTCCCTGGTTTTGGTATGAGGATTATGCTTGGTTCATAAAATGTATTAGGAAGTTTTCCATCCTTTTCTATATTCTGGACTAGTTTGAGTAGAATTGGTAATAGCTCCTCTCTGAATGTTTGGTAAAATTCACCAGTGAAGCCATCTAGGCTTGGGCTTTTTTTGGTTGGGAGTATTGATACTCTCTTGGGTGAAATAACAAAGATTCTTTTTTTGGTTGTGTGGGAGATGGGCAGCAGGCATTTCTTAGAACATTTCATTTGCCAGTGCTAACTTTCTATCACAGTTTTCTCATTCTGGATTAGTCATGAAATAGGAAATTTAAGAAATGTCTAAAAGGATAAATCATAAAACTTACAATTGTTGTTGTTAAGTGCCATCAAGTAGGTTCTGACTCACAGCAACGCTGTATAGGGTTTCTGAGGAGCAGCTGATGGCTTTGAACTGCCAACCTGGTGGTTTGCAGTCCATTGCTGATCCTACAGCATCATACCAGGAGTCCAAACTTAACATAGAAATGCTTTTTTCATTAAAGAAATTATAAAATCTTTAACACATCTCAATTGCCTCATTTATAAAATAAGAACATTGGAATGGGTAATATTAAGGTCTGTCAAAATGGCATGGAGAAGTGTTTGACCTCCTCTAACAAAACAAAGGAAGAGGAGGAGAATCAAGATTATCAGCATCAGCCACCCAAGGCTGATTCCTATGAAGCAAACTTTGCATCAATTTTCAGACACCAACCGTCCCTTCCAAGGCACTCCATTCCTCGGCTGCCACCGATCATTTGGTTGCAGTGGACACAAAGAACTCATAGACAGTATTCATGATGATGTAGTTTTTTAAGGAATTAACAGGCTCCATTCAGTGAGCAATGACTAAGGATAGAATTCTTTCATCAGGACAGCCTCTTCTAAGCAGTGCCTGCAGGCACTCCTGTCTCTGGCCCTTAGCCTCTCTTGGCCTCACCGCCTCTTGGCCTCTGTCCTGCTTGTTCAAGTATTGCAAAGCTCTTTTAGCTTTGCTGATTAAGTGCCCAGAGGCACCTGACTCTGCTAGCCCATATCCTGCCTGAAAGCATTCAGTTTTCTCTGATGGTCTGGAAGGCCACTGCGCAGTCTCTTGCTGATCTCTTGGTTCTGTGCCTCTGCTGATGCTACTCCTCTGCCACCACCCCCACTTCTTGCTGTCTCTCGCCATCCCTGGTGTCACAGCTCTTTAGCTCCTGAATCAAAGAATTTCAGTGCAGAGATCTCCAGTCCAAAGGATACATTGCCTTCTGGCTCTTTTTTCTTAATGGTAGTTAAATCTTCTCTTTCTGCCTGTGGGATGGCTCATTTTAGGCCTAGTGGGATTAGAAAACGTATCAAATTCCACATTAGGGTTCCAACTAGTTGCGTATGATGGTGGTGGTAGTGGAGTGTCGTGGAGTTGGTTCCAACTCATAGCAACCCTGTATAGTGTTTTCAAGACTGTAAATCTTAATGGGAGCAGAAAGTCTCATTTTTCTCCCACACAGTCACTGGTAGATTCAAATTGCTGACCTAGTAGCTATCAGCCCAATTCATAACCCACAGTACTATTAGGGCTCTGTAAGCAATTGCTTATAGCAACCTTGAAAAGTCTTCAACTGCTGGTACATGTTTTCTAGGAGGAAAGTGCTTTGGGAGCAGCAGCTTTGCTCTTATGTTCCTTGGTGCAGGCCTCCTTTCCACACTTCTTGCAGCCAACTTAGATCTTACCCAGGCTCAGCCCTCTGTAGTTTTTTTTCTCTTCATTTTCCTGGAAGCCAAGGGTTTTGGAAGTTTCTTTTGAAAAAGAAGAAAGAAAGAAAATTTAAATGTTTTTCAAAGAGCTAATTGTGAACATATTGTATCAACAGTAACAAAAGAATAGACAAGCAGGTCCAAAGGACATTGTAATTTAATGAGATAATCTGGACACACATCATTGAAAATCTGTAAGAATGTGTACCAGAGGAATGCAAATGTAATGTCAGATACAAAATTATATCTCTAGATTCAAAGCTAGAACTAGTCAAAGAAGGCCAGAGGAAGAGAGAGAAGGTGGGAAACAGGGAGAAAAGACAAGATGAAAGGAAGGAAGCACTAGCAAAGAGGGATTGTTGCTATTGTTCAGTGCCGTCAGTCCATTCTAACCACAGTGACACTGTATAGGGTTTCTGAGTAGCAGCTGGAGGATTTAAACACCAACCATGTAGTTAGCAGTCCAGTGCCACACCAGAACTCTGGAAAGAGGGGTGGTGTAAAGTAAAGCTTTGGGGTGAATGTGGACGACCCTCAGAGTAGGCTACTGGAATGGAGTTCACACTCCATAGCAGGTTAACAAACTGATTGATTAAGAAGGAGGAAGAGGAGGGAAATTGATAAAAGGGCCTTATTCATTTAAGTGTAAATAAGATGCTGACGAGCGCCTTTAAAGATTTATGAGAAAGGATTTATGATGGATTCAAAGCAATGCTTGAGGAAGGCGATTCTTGATATAATAATAAAAGTAACATTTATTGAACACTCATGTATGCCACGTGCACATATAATGTGATCATGTCATCTTTCAACAACCCTATAAAGGTGACACTATTATCTCTATTGTACAAGGAAGGAAATGGAGGCCCAGAGTTGTTAAAGTGATTCATTTCCTGAAGTCACCATTGCTTCTAAATGACAGATCTGGAATATAAACTCAGGCAACCTGACAGTAAACCTGGTGTTCCTAGCCATTATGGAACAAGCCCACTCTCTCTATAGAGCAGGGTGTTTATATTTGAAATAGTTGGGAATTTCTCCATTATGTACAAGCATTACTAAAAAAAATAGAAAAGAAAATGTAGCAGTCTAAGTAAATTGATAATTAGACCCTGAACTTGGACTGTGATCACAGAATATCTTAAACTGGGTTCTCTAGAGAAGCAAAACTAGTGCTACTTCTATATACATTTAAAGAGAAGTTTATATCAAGGAAATGGCTCATGATTGTAAAGACACAAGAGTCTCAAGTGCAGGCCACATGAACCAAGATCAGCGGGCAGCCCAGGGAGGCAGGAATGTCAAGTTGGGGTACAGAGCAGCGCCTTGGAGCTGGAGCCCGGATGGCAGCAAGATGACTGGGCAGGCGCATTGCAGAACTGGAGGTGTGGGGCACATGAGCCGGGGTGACAGGAACAGGAGGGCAGGGGTCCTCATTGGGCATCCAGTTTTCCAGGCACACTCAGAGTACAAGCAAACACACAATAGGGCAGGCCACTGGCTCATGTTCAAAGAATTGCAGGTTGAGGGATGACCCAGATGTGAAATCCAGACGCAGTGAGGAGGAGTGTGAGTCTTTCCAACATGTCCATTATTTTGGGAGCAGGACACACACCCCATGTAGACATCCTTTCAATTGATTGGCTACTTGTAGCCAATCATCATAGAGTAAATTATCAACTGCCAAACAACTGGGATTCCTGGCTCAATTAAGTTCTGTAGAACCTAATTATCACACTGACGAAATGAGGAAGGATAAAGCTGAGAAAATTTCCCACAGGAGAATCCATCAGACTTGCTAGATATATTTTAAAATGGGAATGAGGGGAATACAGAGATAATAGTAAGGTCAGTGCTAATATGATTTCATTCCAAATATGTTTATTCAGGAACTGCTATATTCCAGGAACCGTTAAGTGTTGCAGGAGAAATAGTGAACCAAATAAAGTTTGTACATTTCTGGAGCAAAATTGTGTTATTACCAAAAAGAAAAAAAAAAAAAGATTGTGCTATTAGTAGAAAGCAGAGTATATATGATGTAAAGACTAGATCTAGAAGGAAACATAAACTGTTAATATTGGTTGTTTTGGAGGGGAACAAAAATAATGTGGGTGCAGAGATAGAAGGGAGACTTCAACATTATGCCTATTGAATTTTTTAAAGCATTTTATTGTGGTTTAGATGAAAATTTAAAAAGTAATTTCATTTCCCATTCAACAATTTATACATAGATGGGTTCATGACATTCAGAACACTGGCTGCAATCCCGTTCGTCAGCATCCTCCCCACTTCCATTCTGGCCTCTTTTTTTCCATTCTCCCAGTTTTCCTGCCCCTTCCTCCCTTGTGAATTTACTTTTGAGCAAATGTTTCCTTTTTGATCTTGTGGAGTTGAATGTCCTAGGTAGTATGTTCCTCAAGGGTATTAATGTTCACTTGATAATTGTTTGGCTGTGGGGAGCAGGTTCAATGCTAAGTTTGAAGGATGTTTAAGGGCCATAGTCTTAGGGATCCTATCAGTTTCCATCAGATCAACAAGTCTGGTCTTTCCTATGAATTTGAATTTGTATTACACTTTCCTCTCACCCTGTCCGGTTGTTGTTGTTGTCTGCTGTCAAGTTAGGTTTGTTTGACTCCTAGGAGCATCTGGTGGGTTTGAACCACCAACTTTGAAGTTAGTAGTCTCGTGCTTATCTTAAAGTGTCAAACCAGGATTCCTTGTCTGGTATGTCTTTTTAATTTTAACATATGAATGTATTATTATTATTATATATTTTTATAATGTATTATCTATTTTTTAAACTCTCTTTTTGAAGACAAGATATTAAAACTGTGCTTAGATAGTACTCTATCTATACATACACACATTTGCTTCTACATGTGTGGAATTCTAGAAATTCATACTAGAAACTAGCCAAGCTATAATGCCTCCTAAAAGGGAATTTAGTAGGTAGGGAATAAACGTAGGAAAGAAATGGACTTTTCATGCTATCTTTTGTTCCATTTGAACTTTATATTATGCACAAGAATTACTCAATAAAAAATTTAAAAAGCTAATGCATTTTAAAAATAGCAAACAGAAACCTAGTAGTGAAGAGAGGTTTTATAGAGAAAGAGAATCCCACAAGTTGTTAATGTTTTCTAGTTTGCTTTCTCTAAATTGTAACTTTTACAAGAGTTCACATTTTAAGGAAAAAATATGTGTGGTGGAGGGGAACCAACAAAACTTTTGTGTTTGTGAAAATAAGGCAATTGAAATATTTTTGCCCTTGGCTAATGTGGGAAAAACTCCTCAGCTATCAAAACTCTCCAGATAAGGTTTCAAAAAATGCTGAAGGCAGTTTCACTGGGTACAATAGAAGCTCTGTTGAAACAGGTTCAGGTGGTGGTTAACCTCACCCATTGGCTGCAGGGCTTTTGTGCTACTTTCTTGTGTTACTAACTAACCCTGACCTGACAGCTTGTGCTTTCAACAAAATCCTGAATTGACCCACACAGTCCTGAAGAAAATTTGGATCATCCTGTGAAACTCATTATTCTTTCATGGAAGGAAGATTGGCCAATGTGATAAAGCCATGATTGGAACTTTTGGTTTTCTGCTGGAGCTATTTTAATTTTCAGTTTTTTAACAGCTTGATTTAAAAACAATTGACATACAATAAATTTCACATGTTCAAAAGTGTACAATTTGATAATATTGGTACATTGTACAACTTTCACCATAATCAAGATAAAGATAACCCATCACCTCTAAAGGCACTCCCATGTCATCCCTACCTCTTACTGCTCCATGAGCTCTCCCATCATCAGGGAACCACTGATTAGCTTTCTGTCACTTCGAAACAGTATTTTCTAGAATTTTATATGGATGAAACTATACAATATGTGGACTCCTGGTGTGACACTGTAGAACCAGCACTGGACTGTAAACCATAGTATTAGTGGTTCAAACTCACCAGCTGCTCTTTGGAAAACTTTGACGGAGTCGCTATGAGTTGGAGTCGACTCAATAGCATTTAACAACAACATACGATATGTATTCATTTTGGTCTGCTTCTTTCACTCAGCATACTTAGAAACTCATCCATGTTGTGTGTGTAGAGTTGTTTATTATTGAAAATCGATTGAGATTATTATAGATTTGTGTGTGCAGTTGTAAGAAATAGTAGAGAGAGATCTCATATACTCTTTATACAGTTTCTCTTATGGTAACATCTTGAAAACACTAATACAGAAGGATATTGACATTGATGTCGTCTACTTATATGTACCCACAATTCACCTGTCAGTTTGTGGTACTGTGGTGGTTTGTGAGTTGCTATGATTCTGGAAGCTATGCCATGCGTATTTTAAATACTAGCAGGATCACCCATGTGGGGCAGGTTTCAGCTGAGCTTCCAAAGACTAGGAAAAGGGAGAGAAGACTACTTCTGAATATTTAGCCACTGGAAACCTTATGAACAACAGTAGAACACTGTCAGCACCAGAATATTGAAACATGATGAAGAGCACCAGAATATTGTTAGATATAGTGCTGGAAGATGAGCCTCTCAGGTAGGAAGGCACTCAAAATGCAACTGGGGAAATGCTGCCTCCTCAAAGTAGAGTTGACTGTTATGACAAAAATAGAGTAAAGCCTTCAGGAAATTCATTTGCACAATGGGGCACAACTCAAAATGAAGAGAAATAACTGTAAACACCTATTAATAATCAGAACATGGAATGTACAAAGTATGAATCTAGGAAAATTGGAAATTGTCAAAAATGAAACAGAATGCATAAACATCGCTATCTTAACGCACTAGTGAGCTGAAATGGACTGTCATTTGCCATAGAACTGACAATCACACAGTTTCTATGCCGGAAATGACGAATTAAAGAGGAATGGTGGATAATATCCATACAAGGAAGACCGGTTAAAACAACTGTTATTCAAATTTATGCAACAACCGCTTAAACTCCTAAAGATAAAATTGAAGAATTCTACCAACTTCATAGGAAGAACATTTCTTAAGTTGAGGGAACTGAGGAAAAATTCAAACCTTGACTAATAATATTGAAGGATTCTATGGGTAAAATACTGAATGATGCATAAAACATTAAAAGAAGATGGAAGGAATACACAGAGTCACTGTATCAAAAAGAAATGGTTGGTGTTCAATCATTTCAAGAAGTAGTATATGACTACAAAGGCAAGAAGTACTGGCTTACAAGCTTTCAAGAGGGAACCTAGATCCAGAGGGTGTGGAAGAAGGTAGAGTCTCCACTGAGTAGTATCCAATCTATTTAGGTGGGGCTGATGAAAGGAAATGCAGATAGGTCTCTTGTGATACAATAGTGAATAATTGTTATCAGGACTGATTGTGAGGGATGGAAACGTAAAGGTAGACATTTTATAGCAAGGAGGGGAGTGATTAACTTTTCAGTCTAGGAGTGGAGGTCCCTGGGACCATCAACAGATAAGAGCAGAGAGCGAGACCCCACCGAGAGAAGTAGTGATGCCAGAGATGGATTGGAGGCAGAGACAATGATGTGGAGAGATGGAGCAGCTGGGGATTCTAGATCCAGAGAGGGAGAGGGGCTGTGTGATGACCAAGGTGCAGGCTTGTAGTGTATACCATTTGGTTGGTTGATGATGCATGGAGAGGATTGTAACCACGGCAATGAAATGATATACGATAGAATGAATGTAAAACTAATGTTCTACCATGTAAACTATCACATAATTCACAATAAAACATTTAAAAAAAAAAGAAGTAGCATATGATCAAGAGCCAATGGTACTGAAGGAAGAAGTCCAAGGTGCACTGAAGTCATCGGCAAAGAGCAAGGCACTGGGAATTGATGGAATACAAATTGAAATCTTTCAACAAATTAATGCAGCACTGGAGGGACTCACTCATCTATGTCAAGAAATTTGGAAGACAACTACCTGGTCAACTGACTGGAAGAGATCTGTATTTGTGCCCATTCCAAAGAGAGGTAGAGAGGTGACCCAACAGAATGCAGAAATGATTAGACAATATCATTGATAGCCCATGCAAGCAAAATTTTGTTAAAGATATTGCAAAAAATGAAGGAAACAAGTATAAATTGTTACAATTTGAGGAGCTTTCCCTATACTTACGGATGTAGTAGCTCATAATACCAACTGAGAGGGAAGGAGTCTTCACATCAAGGATCAAACCTATCCCCTCTGTACACAGGTAGATAGGGACTGGCAACTTAGACATTGGCTACCTAAAATGGAGTCTTGGTGTGGCGCTGTGGGTTAATGCATTAGACTGCAAAGCTGTTTGAACTGCAAGATTGGCAGTTCAAACTCACCAGCTACTCCTTGGAAACCCTATTCAGGGTCGCTATGGGTTGGAATGGGAGTCCTGGTGTGGCGCTGTGAGTTAATGCACCAGACTGCAAAGCCGATAGAACTGCAAGGTTGGAAGTTCAAGTTCACCAGCTGCTCCTTGGAAACCCTATACAGGGTCGCTATGGGTCGGAACCAACTCAATGGCACTTCACAACAACAGCAACAATAGATCAGAATCGACTCGACGGCACTTAACAACTACAACCTAAAATGGGTTGGGGTGGGGGGACTTTAAAGGCACTAAGTGGCTAGCTTACAGGTTTTCAAGAAGGAATTTAGTTTCAGAGTGTACAGGGGAAGGTAGAATTCCCACTGAACAGTTTTTCCTAGTCTAGGCTAGTCTGGTGTAAGGAGATGGGGATAAGAACTTATGATTCAATAGTGAGTAATTGTTATCATGACTAATTGTGATTGTCACAACTGTAAAGGTAGAAATTTTATAACATAAAGGGGGGAATAGTTAATCCAGCATTCCAGAAACAGAGGACCCTAGGACCATCAAGGGAGAAGAGCATGAACAGAATGTGGGACCCTATCCAGAAAAGTAGTGGCACCAGAGATGGGGGCAGAGATGAGGACATGGAGAGAGCAGCTGGGGACTCTAGATCATGCAAAGAGAAAGGTTGTGTGCTGGCAGCCAGGAGACAGGCTTGTAGAATGTGCCCTTTGGTTGTTTAAATGATTATATACTCCTGAGTGTTTTTGTGTACATCCAAAACAAAACAAAACAGATGGAATAGAAGCAAACACTGATGATGCATGGAGGGGATTGTAATCATTGCAATGAAATGAAATACGATAGGATGAGTGCAAAACCAATGTTCTCCCATGTAAACCATCACTTAATTCACAATAGAAGCTTAAAAAAAAAATCATGCAAAAATGGCTGCAACAGTATTGAACCAGAGGTTCAATAAGGATTCAGAAGAGGATGTGAAATATGAGATGTCACTGCTGATATCAAATGAAACTTGGCTGAAAGCAGAGATTACCAGAACGATGTTTATCTGCGCTTAGTTGACTATGTAAAGACATTTGATTTGTGGATTATGACAACATTGTAGAGAATGAGTATTCTGGAACACTTAATTGTGCTCATGAGGAACCTGTACATAGACCAAGAGGCAGTTGTTCAAACAGAACAAGGGAACACGGTATTGTTTAAAATTAGGAAAGATGTGCGACAGGGTTGTATTCTTTCACCATATTTATACAATCTGTATGCTGAGCAAATAATCTGAATGCTGGATTATATGAAGAAAAATGTGGCATCAGGTTTGGAGGAAGACTCATTAACAACCTGCAATTTGCAGATGATACAACCTTGCTTGCTGAAATTGAAGAGGACTTAAAATACTTACTGATGAAGATCAGAGACCACTGCATTTGATAGCGTTGCACCTCAAAGTAATGAAAACAAAAATTCTCACCTCTGCACCAATAAATAACATCATGATAAATTGAAAAAAGATTGAAGTTGTCAAAGTCTTCATTTTGCTTGGATCAACCTCCAACACTCATGGAAGCAGCAGTCAAGAAATCAAACTATGTATTGCGTTAGGCAAATCTGCTGTATAAGACTTCTTTAAAGTGCTGAAGAGCAAAGATGACAGTTTGAGGATTAAGGTGTGCCTGACTCAAGCCATGGTATTTTCAATAACCTTATGTGCACATGAAAGTTGGACAGTGAATAAGGAAAACTGTAGAAGAATTGATGCCTTTGAATTATGGTATTGGAGGAGATATAGATAAATTTATTTAAAATAATAAATGTTATTAATTAATTATAATAAAACAAAATATAAATAAATAAACAAAGCACTATAGTCTGCCAAATGATCAAACAAATCTGTGTTGGAAGAAGTGCAGCCAGAATGCTCCTTAGAGGCCAAGATGGCCAAACTTCGTCTCTCATACTTCAGACATATTGTCAGGAGGGACCAGTCCCTGGAGAAGGATATCATGTTTGGTGAAGTGGAGGGTTGGAGAAAAAGAGGAAGACCCCCAACGAGATGGATTGGCACAGTGGCAGCAGCAACAGGCTCAAATATAGCAGTGATTGTGAGGTTGGTGCAGAACAGGGCAGTGTTTTGTTTTGTTGTGCATAAGATCACTATGATTCAGTACAGACTTGATGACACCTAACAACAATAACACTTATATGTATACCCTTGTGTGGATATGTGTGTGTGCATGTGCATGCGTTTGTTGTTGGTGTTATGTTCCGTGGAGTAGGTTCCAACTCATAGCAACCCAATACAGGGATACTGAGGTTTATCATGTGGAACTTCTTGTATCAATCAGGATACACAGCTATGTGTACACAGCTATGTAGTCCTGTTTACTATGTCAAAAGGAATAAATTGAAGTGGGAGGGAGTAGTGAGAGGGGTGAAGTTATAGGAATCCCTCCTGTTGCCTTCTTATAACTTCACCCACCTCCCCATCACCCCACTCCACTTCAGGTTTATTCCTTTTTATTACTGAGTAGCACTCCACTAAATGGATATATTTTTGTTTGTTTATTCATTTATCTATTAATTGACAATTGGATTGTTTCTTATTTTGAGCAATTATAAATAAAATTACTATGAACATTCATGTACAAGTCTTTACATGTATAGGCAATTTCATTTCTCATTTTGTAAATATTCAAGAATGGAAAACAGATTCAACAGGTTGTTGCTGTTTTTTGCCATTTAGTGAAATTTAAAAACAACAACAACAAAAACACAACATCGCCATGGAGTTGATTCCATGGAGTTCTGGGAAGAAGTGTGTGAACTTCCAAACTTGCAGATAGTACACATTTGACCTAGCCTGGATGGCTAGCTGACCAGAACTCGACCAGATAAAGGTAAAGAAGTTTGATACTGTGAGCAAGTGTAAATTTCTATAATTTGATGACCTGGACCTTTGACATGCATGCAGTTGTTCAAAATTCCAACTGAAATGGAAGGATTCTTCATATCAAGGATCAGTGCACTGGGTTGATAATGACAGGCAATTTAGACATTGGTTATCAAAAATGGGGGTGGTGATGGCTATGAAGGCACAAAGTGACTGGCTTACAAGCTTTCGTGAGTGTGCTTAGTTTCAGAACAAAGTAAGGTAAGGTAAGGTCAAATCTCCATGGAAAATCTCCATTTTCCAGATGGATCTGGTGAAAGGGAATGGAGGATGATGGTGATAGGGTTTTATGATTCAATTGTGAGTAACTGTTATCAGAATTAATTGTGATTGCTACAACTGTAATTGTAGAAGATGTTTAACTAAAAGTGGGTAGTAGTTAATATTTCATTTCAGAAACAGAGGACCCCAGGACTATCAAGAAGGAAGAGCATGAGTGGAGGGTGAGAGCCTACCCAGAAAAACAGTGACAGCTGAGACGATGGCATGAAGAGCAGTTGAGCTAGGACCATGGATGGACTGAGGAAGGCTGTGTGCCTGTGGGGAGGAGGCTGGCTTACAAAATGTGCCCTTTGGACATTTAAATGAATACATATTTTTTGTTTTGTATTTGTACATCCAATATTTTTGCTTTGGTCATTTGTGAAAAATAAGATGTAAAAGGAAAGCAACTGGATGGAAGAAAAATAACTCTTGTTATAGGGAGAAGAGTGTAATGATTGAGATTAAACAAAGTGTGTGATTGGCTGAAAAGTAAAAAGTAAAGCTCATGGTCTTGTCTGGTTGTTGTTGTTAAGAGCTGTTGAGTTGGTTCTGAGGAGTGGCTCGTGAACTTGAACTGCTGAACTTGTGTTTCAATTGACCTTGCGGCCCAGGGCCACAAGGTCTGTTTGTTGTCTGTTTGTTGTTGTTGTTAGGTGCCATCGAGTCAGTACTGACTCATAGCTACCCTATGCACAACAGAACTAAACACTGCCCACTCCTGGGACAACCTCATCATTGTTGCCACGCTTGAGCCCATTGTTGCTGCCACTTTACTAATCCATCTTGTTGGGGGTCTTCCTCTTTTTCTCTGACCGTCCACCTTACCAAACATGATATCCTTCTCCAGGGACTGGTCCCTCCTGACAATATGTCTGAAGTATGAGAGATGAAGTTTGGCCATCTGGCCTCCAAAGAGCACTCTGGCTGTACTTCTTCCAACACAGATTTGTTGGTTCTTTTGGCAGCCCATGGCACTTTCAATATTCTCCTCCTCCTACACCATAACTCAAAAGCATCAATTCTTCTACAATCTTCCTTATTCACTGCCCAGCTTTTGCATGCATA
>NW_006408545.1:16479277-16485407 GCF_000296735.1 Chrysochloris asiatica
ACAGCATGGAAGCAAGATAACTGTTGGAGAGGCGAGTGTAATCATTGAGATCAAACAAAAGGTATGATTGGTTGAAAGCAAAGCTGATAATCTTATCTATTTACCTTGACTCAATTCACAACAAAAACTAAAAAAATAAAAAATAAAAAAAAATGGTAGGATAGGTCTTACTGGGAGATGATATTTGAGTTCAGGTTAGTGATGGAGTGAGGTATGTAGATATCTGAAGGCAGATCATCCATTCCAGGGGACAGTTAGTGCAAAGGTCCTGAGACAGAAGCAAGCTTGGTTAGTGTAGGAATAACAACCATTCCTGGAGTCCTGATGTGGTGTTGCAGGATAATGTACTGCGCTGCAATGTTGGTTTGAACTGCAAGGTCTGAGGTTCAAACTCACCAGACACACCTCAGAAACCCTAAACAGAGTCACTATAAGTTGGAAGCAACTTGATGTCACTTAACAACAACAGTGTTACTGAAGAGCAGTGAGCAAGGGGGAAGCAGGGAGGGAGCAGATAGAGCCTGCAGAGCCTTATAAACCCTTTTAAGGATTTTGGCTTGTAATTGAGTGACATGGGGAATTATTGGAAGGTTCTGAACAGAGAGTTTCTTACATTTTTTTCAATATCTAGTACTATATGTTGCATGTAGTAAATAGTTGTGGATTAATTGATTTCAGTGGAAGCCATATATGAAAATGCTCTAATTCAAAGGGGTTTTATACTAACAGCGACAAGTGTTGTGGTCTAAGGGCAACCAGTTGTTAAATGCTGCTGGGTCAGTTCTGACTCCTGTATAGGTTTTCCGAGGAGCGACTGGTAGGTTTGAACCTCTGACCTTACGAACCTGTGGTTAGCAGTCGGACCAGGGCAACCAGAGGGGTTGATATTTTGAGAAAGGCAAAACATTGTAAAACCAAGCTCACCCAGCGGTCCTGTGGATCTGTCTCTGCTTCAACAGAGTTTGCACGGAACACAACTGGGGACTCCCCACCTCCGACCTTGGACTTCGACCACTTCTAACCTCCTCTTTAGGTGCAATCTCTTCTCCAGGATCATCTTAGCCATTCCTTTTTCTGGGACCAGCTAAACAATGGTTTGTGTGTGTGTGTGTGTGTGTGTGTGTGTGTGTAGCTAGCTCCAAATCCTCAAGTTCTCAGATCCCTAGGAATTGTCCCCCTGAAGCAAAGGCCAGTGTAAACCACTTGGTCAACATGCATCTGCGGGCCTATTACATCTACCTCTCTCTGGACTTATAGTTTGATTGCAATGATGTGGCCTTGGATGGCATGGGACACTTCTTCCAAGAGCAATGAAGAAATGGGCTGAGTTCAACCACATTCCACAGACTCCTCCTGTAGACCTGGAGATGAGAGAGAGAAGAGGAAGGGCTGGTTGGTCCAATGTGTGGTGAGATCTGGGGACACCTGAGCTCATGGACAGGGACATAGCCACAGAGGACTAGAACTGAGAGTGACGCATCCAGCTGATATGAAGTGAGGGGAGATGCACAAATACACTCAAACTTGCAAATGGTACCCATTTGACTTAGTCTCGATGGCTTGATAATCAGAACTTGATTATAGGAAGATTTTAAAAAAAACAAATTTTGATAAAGGAAATGAGGGTAAATTGCTGCAATTTGATGAACTTGACCTACACTCATGGAGGTGGTAGTTCAAAATACAAACAGAAAGGGAAGGAGTCTTAACATCAAGTATCAGTGCTATCCCTTCTGTATACAGGGTAGATAGGGATAGGCAACTTAGACATTGGCATCTGAAGAACAGATTTGATACATTAAACACTAAAGACCGAAGACCAGAAGAGTTGTGGGATGACATCAAGAACATCATACAGGAAGAAAGCAAAAAGTCATTAAGAAAACAAGAAAGAAGGAAAAGGTCAAAATGGATGTCAGAAGAGAAACTTGCTCTCCAGCATACAGATGCTAAAGCAAATGGAAGAAATGAGGAGGTCCAAGAGCTGAACAGAAAATTTCAAAGATCAGCTCGAGAAGGTAAAGTCAAATATTACAACAAAATGTGCAAAGATCTGGAATCAGAAAACCAAAATGGAAGAATAAGCTCAGCAATTCTCAAGCTGGGGGAATTGAAGAAAAAATTCAAGCCTAGACTTTTGTTATTGAAGGATTCTCTGGGAAAATTTTTGAATGATGCAGAAAGCATCAAAAGAAGATGGACCAAATACACAGAGTCATTGTACCAAAAGGAAATGGTTAATGTTTAACCATTTCAAGAGGTAGCATATGATCCAAGAGCCAATGATATTGGAGGAAGAAGCCCAAGGTTCATTGAAGGAATTGGCAAAGAACAAGGCACCAGGAATGGATGGAATGAAAATTGAAAATCTTTCAAGAAAGTGAGGTGGCACAGGAGGCACTCACTCATCTATGTCAAGAAATTTGGAAGACCTCTATCTGGCCAACTGATTGGAAGAGATCGGTATTTGTGCCCATTCCAAAGAGAGGTGACCCAATGGAATGCAGAAATTATCAGACAATATCTTTGATATCCTATGCGAGTAAAGTTTTACTAAAGGTAATACAAAAACGGCTGCAAGCATACATTGACAGAGGTTCAAGCCAGATTCAGGAGAGGCCGTGGAATAGGGATATCATTGCTCACATCAGATGGATCTTGGCTGAAAGCAGAGAATATCAGAAAGATGTTTACCTGTGCTTTATTGACTACGCAAAGGCTTTTGATTGTGTGGATCATGACAAGCCTTGGACAACATTGCAAAGTATGAGTGTTCCGGAACACTTAATTGTGCTCATGAGAAATCAGTACCTAGACCAAGTTGTTCGAACAGAACATGGAAACACTGAATTTTTTAAAATTAAGAAACGTGTACGACAAGGTTGCATTCTTTCACCATACTTATTCTATTTATATATTGAGCAAATACTCTGAGAAGCTGGGTTATATGAAGAAAAACGTGACATCAGTATTGGAGGATGACTCATTAACAACCTGCAATATGCAGATGATATAACCTTGCTTGCTGAAAGTGAAGAGGACTTATAGTATTTACTGATGAAGATCAAAGAGCATATAGCCTTTGGTATAGATGGCATCTCAATGCAAAGAAAACAAAAATCCTCACCACTGGACCAATAAACAACATTCTTATCAACGGAGAAAAAACTGAAGTTGTTAAGGACTTCATTCTTCTTGGATCAACTATCAACACTCATGAAAACAACAGCCAAGAAATCAAACAACGTATTGCATCAGGCAAATCTGTTGCACAAGACCTTTTTAAAAAAGTGTTGAAGAGCAAAGATGTCAGCTTGAGGACTAAGGTATGCCTGACCAAAGCCATGGTATTTTCAATACCCTCATATGGATGCAAAAGCTGGACAGTGAATAAGGAAGACCGTAGAAGAATTGATGCTTTTGAGTTATGGTGTTGGAGGAGAATATTGAACGTGCCATGGGCTGCCAAAAGAACCAACAAATCTGTGTTGGAAGAAGTGCAGCCAGAGTGCTCCTTCAAGGCAAAGATGGCCAAACTTTGTGTCTCATACTTCAGACATATTGTCAGGAGGGATCAGTCACTGGAGAAGGATATCCTGTTTGGTAAGGTGAAGGGTCAGAGAAAAACAAAGGAAGACCCCCAACGAGATGGATTGGCAAAGAGGCAGCATCAGTAGGCTTAAGTGTGGCAACAATAGTGAGGTTGTCCCAGGAGGGGCAGTGTTTCGTTCTCCTGTGCATAAGTTCGCTATGAGTCAGTACCGACTCGATGGCACATAACAACAATAACCTAAAATGCAGGGGCAATAAAGGCACGAAGTGACTGGCCTACAAGGTTTCAAGAGGGAATATAGTTTAAGAGTGTGTGGGGGAAGATAGGGTCCCCACTGAATAGTTTTCATCTTGTCTAGATGGTTCTGGTGGAAAGAGATGGGGATAAGACTTATGATTCAATAGCGAGTAATTGTTATCATGACTAATCGCGATTGTCACAATTGTAATGGTAGAAGTTTTGTAACAACAAATGGTGGAGTAGTTAATCTTACATTCCAGGAACAGAGGACCCTAGGACCATCAAGGAGAAAAGTACAAGCAGAATGTGGGACCTTATCCAGAGAAGCTGCTTCACCAGAGACAGAGGCAGAGATGGGGACATGGAGAGAGGGAGCAGCTGAGGACTCTCGCTTCATGGGAAGAGAGAGACTAAGAGCTGGTGGCCAGGAGGTAGACTTGCAGAACATGCCTTTTGGTGGTGTAAATTATTATATTTGCCTGAGTGTTTATAAAAAAAAAAGAGCTAAAATGAACAGAGAGAAGTACTGTTAACTGATGGTACATGGAGGGGATTATTATCATTGTAATGAAACAAAGTATATGATTTCTTGAATGTAAAACTGATGATCTGCCCTGTAAACTTTCACTCAATTCACAATAAAAACTTTAAAAAACAAAAAAACCTAGGCACTACAAGACACTGAAGCGTTTTTGAAAGGCAAATTTACAATGTTAAGGTCTGATAATTTGGTGAGAAAAAAATTAACAAGTTTCCTCTCAGGGCATAGAACAGTCAGTTACTAGATTAGAGATTTATTGAACCTAATTGCCTGAGTAACTGGTGCCAGAAAGGTCAGATTGTGAAGCAACTGCTTCAATTAGATTCTGTAATGTCCTGGAGAAATCTAGTCCCAGAGTAGAAACAATGATAATGATGATTTGAAATGGGATGATCCACTTCTCAGCGCTAAGAAACTAAGAATTCTTTGTCTTTCCAGGAAGTAATGTGACACATCTCTATTTACTATTATTTTATTCTTTCTTATATGTATTTTAACATCATATTTTACAAATACCTAAAAGAACTTCTAACAATTATCCAGCATTATGTTACCTGAGCAGATAGATTTCACCGCCTTGGGACAACTAGTTGTTGTTGTTGTTAAGTGCCTTCGAGTCGGTTCCGACCCATAGCGACCCTGTACAGGGTTTCCGAGGGTGTAAATCTTTACGGGAGTAGAAAGCCTAGTACAGGCACTGAAATGCTTTTTAAAAAGAACAATCAAAGAAACAAAAGAGCATTGGATAGTTGTGGGGGAGGGGTATCTGATCCCAAGAACCATTTGGATGCCTGCTTCTTCATTAGCTACAAACAAGCCAGGAAAATAACCCTCATATTATGTCTCCCTGCCTCATTTCTCAGTTTCTATCTTAGACATGTCAGGAGGGACCAGTCCCTGGAGAAAGATATCAAGCTTGTTAAAAAGCTAGCAAAAAAGAGGAAGACCTTTAATAAGATGGATTGGCAAAAGGTTGAAACAGTGGCTCAAACATCACAACAATGAGGATGGTACAGGAATGGGCATTTTTTCTGTTGTACATAGGGTTGCTATGAGTCAGAACCAGTTCAATGGTACCTAACCTTATGAAGGACATAAAGCACTCTATCAGTGCTGCCAAGTGTAGTCTGTTGATGAGTTTTGGTCCCAAACTATAGTCAATTTGCAATGAGATAAGTATAGACTTTGAGGATGTTGTTGGTATTAAGTGCCATTGAGTTGGTTCCAACTCATACAGACCCTGTATAGTTTCCAAGGAGCTGCTGGTGGGTTTGAACCTCTAATCTTGTGGTTAACAGCTATCCTACAGTACCAGGACTGTGACATTAAGGATGTTGTTGTTAAGTATCACTTAGAGGCTTCTGCTGACACAGTGATTCTGTATAGGATATACAAGACTTTTTTTCTTTTTTTAATGTTTTATTATGAATTATGTGATAGTTTACATGGGAGAACATTAATTTTACATTAATTCTATCATATATCGTCTCATTGCCATGGTTACAATCCCCTCCATGCATCATCAACCAACCAAAGGGTGTACCCTGCGATCCTTCCCCCACCCCCGTACCCCCAGGTCTTCAGCACACAGTTGCTTTCCCTCTCTGGATCTAAAGTCTCCAGCTGCTCCATTGCTCCACGTCATCATCTCTGCCTCCATTTCAGGAATCACTGCTTCTCTGGGTAGGGTCCCGTAGCTCTCCGCTCTTCTCCCTTGATGGTCCTAGGGACCTCCGCTCCTAGACTGAAAAGTTAATCACTCCCCTCCTTGCTATAAAACATCTACCTTTACATTT
>NW_006408545.1:16487225-16502003 GCF_000296735.1 Chrysochloris asiatica
GAATTGCTGGATCATAAGGTATTTCTATTTTCAACCTTCTGAGGAAATGCCATATTGCTTTCCAGAGAGGTTGGATCATTTTGCAGCCCCACCAGCAATGCAGGAGTGTCCCAGTCTCTCCACATCCCTGCCAGCATTTATTGTTCTCTACATTTTTCATCTTTGCTTGTCACTGCACTTCCACCCGATCTGCCATCTTGTTTTCTATACAAGACTTTTTAAAACAAGCATTTAGAAATGTTTATTACTCTATGACAGAGCAATTTTATCTGCTGAATCTCTTAGAAAACAAAATAGGGCTATTACTTCCTGTAATTTAAAAATTCATTTTCATAGTGATTAACTTTCATTGTGTTGTTTTTTTGTTTTTTTTAAAATATGTCTGTGACAGATTGGAAATAAACAGTTCCTTCATCACAAAAAGTTTAAGAAACACTGTTCTAGACAACCCTTTATCACAGATGCTATCCAAAAAATGTTCAGTGATTTCCTGCATCAATCCAGCCCTTTATAAATATCTGAATGTCATTGGTCTCAACTCGGATGCTACGTGGTCTTATTTAACCTTGGTCTTCGTTCTACTTCAGCAGCAAAGAGAGCTACATATGTGATAGTTTTGCATTGCACAAAGGTGTCTAGGCCACAGAGGCTGAAATCTAGCACATTCTCAGCTCAGTTCAACAGGCAATGACTCCAAAGCTTGGTCTGCCCAGAAGAACTCTATCTTCTATTTCACACAGTGTTGGCCTGCAAGAGTTACATTATGGTAGGTGGCTCAAGGGAATGGGTGGACAACAACAGAAACACCTCTTTGTCAGATATTTTTGCTTACTACACAAATAGTTGATGTACATTGTGAAAATAAACAGATAAGAAAAAGCCCACCCACAATTCAATCACAGAGATGACCATGTTGAATTTCTATTATCCTACATTTCTATGTATATCTATAAATACTTACATAGAAAGTTATGTGTGTAGCATATTAAAACAAACATTTGATCATTTAATATTTATAATTTGCTTCTGTCATTCATCACGTTATAAAAATTATACTATGCCAATATAGATCTATACCAGTTTTGATGGCTTCATCATAAATCAATGTACAGTTATTTAGCCAATCTCTTACAGTTGCAGTTCATTTCTTGGTTTGTTTTACCGCTGAAAGCAATTTTCCTTTAAATTAATTATAAGTAAATGTAAGAACTTTGAAGAAAAGATGAAGCATTCTCTTTGAAACTTAACAGAATCCTAGTCTTCTTCCCTCTCTTGAGTTATTTGTCAGTGGAACCAAGCCAGAAAATCCGCCAGGTCTTTTATTTCTAAAATTCTTCAGGTCTTTTATTTCTTACATCTTTAGTGTCTCCTATACTTATCCTGTCCTCTCTGGTTTTGCCAGTTTCTCAGACCAGTTTACCTATCTAATGGTCTAACTGGTTTCCTGGCATCCAAACTCATTTTCTGAAATCTGTTCCAAATTTGTGACTAGGGTTATCTTCTTTTTTGCCCTTTTAAGTTTTTTCCCAAGTTAACTTTCTTCAAGTATTTAAACAATTTTAAATATATACTTTTATTTTGAAATTGTAACAGAAATGTACATAACAAAACACTTGTAATTTCAACATTTTTATGTGAACAATTCAGTAACATAAGTTACTTTCATAGTGCTATGCAACCATCTCCACTAATTTTTTTCTTATTATCGAGAGATTATAAAACAGAGATGAGAACGAATGGCAATTATCCTACTCATTCAAAGAGAGGGTACCACTTTGTTGACCCCTTTTCCAGAGTTCCAGAGTAATTTTTTTTTCTTTTTAAAAATTTCCTTCATTTCTGTCATTCTCTTTAGTTACTTTTCTTTATTGTGTTAAATAAATATGTAACAAAACATTTGCCATTTCAACATTCTTCAGATGTACAATTCTGTGACATTATTTATGTTCATCTTGTTGCTCAACCATCACCTTTTTCTATTTCCATGTTTTTCTACCAATATTAACAAAAGTTAAGTACCCTCCCCTCCTGCTAATCTGTCATTCTATCTTAATCCTTTTCTGAGGGGGGTAGAATAGGAGTAAGGAGTTAGGGTTAGGACTATGGCTGGTCTAGGCTAGGCCTAGGACTTCGTTTAGTATGAGGGTTATGATTCGTACTAGGATTTGGCAACAAGTAAGGCTTGATCTAAATGAGCTCTGGTAGTGTAGTGGTTACGAATTGGGCTGCAAACCTGAAGGTCAGCAGTTCGAAACTACCAGCCGCTCCATGGGAGAAAGAGGAGACTTTCTGCTCCCGTAAAGATTTACAGACTCGGAAACCCTCTTCAGGATCGCTATGGGTCAGAACTGACTCTACGGCACTTAACAACAACAACAAAGCTTGATCTAGTTTTAAGGTTACAGTTAGATTTATTTTTATTTTTCTTGAAATGTACCTGATTTAGAAGTTTTATAACTATATTAGTCCCTCTTCTTACTATATACTTTTTATTTTTAAATTTTATTCCAAACTGATATCTCTGGTTCCCTATTTTAAGTCTTGTAGGTTTGTTTTACTTTGAATACTTTTATATCTGGGTTGAGTTCTGGGTGGTGCTGTCACGTATGTTAATCTCAGATTGTTGTCTGCTGTTGTTGGTTCTCCATTCAAAGAATTCCCTTTAGTATTTTTTGTAAGGTTGTGGTTTTTTTGTTTGCTTGTTATTTTTTTAGCTTTTTATTGTGAATTGAGTGAAGGTTTACAGAGCAGATCATCAGTTTTACATTCAAGAAATCATATACTTTGCTTCATTACAATGATAGCAACCACCTTCACATACCATCAGTTAATCATATTTACCTCTATGCACTTTGACTATTGCATTTCCCCGTGTCTGTTACTTTCATCTTTCCTCTGCTAACCTCCCTCTTGTTGCATATTACCTGCCCTGTCACCCATATTAACATGTGTCTATACTCTAGCCAGTGAATAATTTCCCCTTTCTCCCTACCTCTATAACTATCGGAGATTGTTTCTTTTATCAAGAAACCCTTTTAAAACTTATTACAACTAGTGCTGTGCATTAATGCGCTGGACTGCAAAACTGGCTTGAGCTGCAAGGTTGGAGGTTCGAATTCCCTAGCTGATCCTTGGAAACTCTATACAGGGCCGCTAAGAGTTGGAACCGACTCAATGGCATGTAACAACAACAACAACAAATATCTGGATTGAATTCTGGGTGTTGTTGTCATATATGGTAATC
The DNA here is from genome assembly GCF_000296735.1 of Chrysochloris asiatica. Taxonomy (NCBI): domain Eukaryota; kingdom Metazoa; phylum Chordata; class Mammalia; order Afrosoricida; family Chrysochloridae; genus Chrysochloris; species Chrysochloris asiatica. The sequence continues at coordinate 16,490,470 of NW_006408545.1, forward strand.
TCAGGTTTTTGTCTGCTGTTCATAGACCTCATTCTAAAGAACACCCTTTAGCATTATTTGAAAAGTTGGTCTGGTCATTACAAATCCCTTTAATTTCTGTTTATCAGGAAATGTCCTTATTTTACCGAAGTATTTGAGGGACAGCTTTGCTGGGTATATGATTCTTGGTTGGCAATCTTTTTCTTTCAGAGTTTTGTATATGTCATTTCATTGCCTTCTTGCCTGTATGGTTTCTGCTGAGAATCAGAGCTTAGTCTTGTTGTTAATGTTAATTGGTTCTTCTTTGTACATAACTTTTCATTTTTCCCAAATTATTCTCAGGATTCTTTCATTGTCTTTGATTTTAGAAAGTTATAATATGTCTTGGTGATTTTCTTTTGGAAAATCACCTGTTGGGGGTTTGTTCGGCTTCTTGTATGCCTATCTTCTCATCTTTCATGATGCTAGGGAAGTTTTCTGTCAACAACTCTTTGATAATTTTCCCTGTGCTTGCCTCTTTCTGTTCTGGAATTCTGATCACCTGTGTTATTCTTCTTCATGGTGTCCCACATAACTCAGGCTTTCTTCAAATTTTTTCATTCTCTTTTATGATTGTTTTTCTAGCATACTAGTATTGAGAGATTTATTTTCAAGCTGACTAATTTGGGCTTCCAGTGCTTTGCATCTACTCCTTTGCCCTTTCAATATATTGTCCATTTCTGAGATATTGGTATTAATCTTCTGGATTTCTAATTGCAGGTGTTGTATTGTTAAAAATATGCATTTACTTTGTCTGTTTGTTCTTGTAGTGCTTTCCTGAACAATTCTAAAGTTTTTATTGTGTTCTCCTTGCTTTCTTCAATGTTTCTATTGATCCTTTGAAGATACCTAATTATCATTTGAATTATTTTTCAGTTAACTCTGTTACCTTTTCTTCCTCAGAAATGTCTTCTGACTCTCCATCTTGGTCACTTGTTTGAGCCATTCTCTCTTGTTTTTTCATGTGAGCTAGAATTGTCTGTTGTCTCTGGGGCACTGTGAGGGTTGTCATGATTGTAAAGACAAACAGTGCAGTTGTTTGACCTGGACAGAAGAAATCTCTGGTGGGCTCCTGCAATTCAACGATCTCACAAGGTGGTGGTGGAAGGAATGTGACAGCAGCGTTCCTGGCCCTAAATGGAGTTCTTATTGTCCTTGGTATTATCGATGTTCAAGGCACTCAATCCAGAAGTAGTTCGTGAAGGACCTTGATAGAGTTGGTTTCAGTATCTGCTAGGACCACAGGGAAGCTGAGGGCAAGGTGACAGGTTGGTTAAATGCTGGTCTGGTGGCTCTGTGGATTTTGTAGGGTTAGGGTTAGGTTGTAGGTCTGGAGCCAAGCCCACCTGAATCCAGGCACCAAAATGGCACACCAAAGCAGCACAGCAGGCCCCCACCTAACATTGGCATGACTTCCAGCCACGTGACTCTGAACTCATGGAGAGCAGGGTTTGTGCTGGGGGTGGATGAGGTTGGGAGCTGGCCACACTTCTGGTCACCAGGAAAGCATGATAAAAAAGAAGATATCACACCTTTTTCATTGCCTACATGAATTTGCTTCACCAGACCTCCCTCCACTATCAAAGCTTCTCACAAGATGTTTGAGTCACATCTGGCCAGCTTTCATCAGCCAGTCTCCTCTCTGGCCATCCCTGATCAGCCTCTCCTCACAGCAAGCCCTCCATCCACCTCTCTAAATTTTCTTCTGAAGTTAAGGGTGCCAGCATTTTCATCTTTGCTTATTTTGTCTCTCATATCTTTGTTATAGGTCTGTATAGTATGTCGTCTAGCCTGCCATCTTGCTAGTGTTTTATCTTGAAATCTATTTGACTTCCTTGCCTTTTGAAAGTTCTGTATCTACACTATTTCCTCCTTTTACTTTGTAGTTGACTTTATCATAAATGGTTATCTCTGGTTCCCTATTTTCAGTCTTGTAGATTTGTTTTACTTTTAATACTTCAAAAGTATTTACTTTTAATACTTCAAAATCTGCATTGAGTTCTGGGTGGTGTTGTCATGTATGTTAATCTCAGGTTGAAGTTGGCCTTGTTATTAAAATTCCCTTAATTTCTGTTAGGATTTATGATTCTTGGCTGGAAAGTTTTTCTTTCAGAGTTTTATGTATGTCATCCCATTGTCTTCTTGCTTGCATAGTTTCTGCTGAGAAATCAGACTTAGTTTTATTAGTTCTCATTTGTAGGTAACTCTTCATTTTTCCCTACCTGTTCTCAGGATTCTTTCCTCTTCTTTGACTTTAGAAGTGTGATTATAATATGCCTTGGTGATGCCTATCCTGTTTGGAGTTTGTTTAACTTCTTGAATGGCTATCTTCTCATCTTTCATGATGTTAGAGAAGTTTTCTTCCAAAAATTCTTTTATTTATTTTTTTTAAACATTTCTTTGATAATTGAGTGAAGGTTAACAGACAAGATCATAAGCTTTGCATTCAATAAATTTCATGCTTTGTTTTATCTCAGTGTTTATAATCCCCTCCTCCAGCAAGCTATCCTACTTCCTCCCTGTGGCTTCCCTTTTACATCTTATATTTCACAAATGAACAAAGCAAATATATTTGATGTACACACAACAAAACCAAAAGCATACATTCGTTTACATGTCTTAAGGGTATATTCTGCAAGTCAGCTTCCTGCCTGCAAGCACACAGGCTTACTCAGTCCATGAGTCTTTCATTTGCTTTAGTGTCTTTATGCTGTAGTGCAAGTTTCAGAGTCTCTTCTCACATCACTTTTGGTCTTTTTTTTTTTTTTCTTTCTTGCCTTCTTAATGACCTCTTACCATCTTATTGTATGATGTTCTTGAAGTCTTCTCACAACTCTTCTGGTTTGGGGGCATTAGTGTCTAATGCATCAACTCTGTTCTTGAGATGATCTCTAAATTCAAGTGGGATATATTCAAGATCATATTTTGGATCTCCTTGACTTTTAATTTTCTTCAGCTTCAGCCTGAACTTGCATATGAACAATTGATGGTCTGTTCCACCGTGTTCCCTGGTCTTGTTTTGGCAGATGATATGGAACGTTTCCACTATTTCTTTCCACATTTGATGTCTGTGTATTCCATCTTGTGAAGTCCATGTACATAATCATCTTTTATGTTGTTTAAAAAAGATGTCTGCAATGAAGAAGTCACTGATTTTTCAAAAATCTGTCACGCAATCTACAGCATCATTTCTATCACCAAGGCCATATTTTCCAACTACTGATCCTTCCTGTTTGTGTCCAACCTTTGCATTCTAATCACCAGCAAATATCAATACATCTTGATTGCATATTTGATCAGTTTCAGACTGAAGAAGTTGGTAGAATTCAATTTCATTATCATTATCTTTAGTGGTTGATGTAAAAATAATAGTGGTATTCACTGGTCATCTTTGCAGGTGTATGGATATTATCTTATCACAGACAGCATTATACTTCAAGATAGATCTTGAAATGTTATTTTAGATCAACACAATGCCATTCTTCTTCAATTTTTATCATTCCCAGCATAGTAAACCATATGATTGTCATATTCAGAATGGCCAATACCAGTCTATTTCAGGTCACTAATGCCTAGGATCAGGCAGTGTTTCCTTCTGTTGTGCATAAGGTTGCTATGAGTCAGTGCTGACTTGATAGCACCAACCAACAACAACAATGCCTAGGATATCAATTTTTATGTATTCCATTTCATTTTTGACAATTTCCAATTTCCCTAGTTTCATACTTCTTACATTCCATGTTCCAATTATTAATGAATGTTTGCAGCAGTTTCTCCTGATTTTGAGTTATGCCCCATTACCAAATGAATGTCCTGAAAGCTTTACTCGATTTGCACATCATTACAGTCACCTCTACTTTGAGAAGGCAGCTCTTTTCCAGTCGCATTTTGAGTCTCTTCTAACCTGAGAGGCTCATCTTCTGGCACTTCACCTTACAATATTCTGGTACTACTCATTGTGTTCCAATATTCAAAATGCTAAGGCTGACAATGTTTCACTGCTATTTATATGGGTTACAGTGACTAAGCTTTCAGAAATCATCCCCCTTTCCCTCTCTGAGTCTGTCTTAGTCTGGAAACTCAGCTGAAACCTGTCCACCATGGGTGATCCTGCTGGCATTCAAAATTCAAAACACTGGTGGCACAACTTCCAGAGTCACAGCAAAAACTAACAGATGAGTGGTGGACCTTGAACATATCACACTTGAATTCATCTCCAGAACAGATTTGATGCATTAGACATTAATATACCAAAGACCAGAATTGTGGGATGGCTTTAAGAACATCATAAAGCAAAAAGTCATTAATAAGAAAAGAAATGTAGATATGCTGAAACAACTGTAAGAAATTAAGATGTAAAAGAGCTGAACAGAAATTTCAAAGGGCAGTTCCAGAAGACAAAGTCAAATATTATAATGAAATAAAAAAAGACCTGGAGATAAAAAACCAAAAGGCAAGGACATGTTCAGCATTTCTCAATCTGAAAGAACGGAAGAAAAATTTAAGCCTTACTTGCAATATTGAAGGATTCTATGGGCAACATTGAGTCCTGGTGTGGCACTGTAGGATAACTATTGGATAGCAAGGTTGGTTTGAACTGCAAGTTCAGCCGTTCAAACACATTAGTCACTCCTATACAAGGTCACAATGAATTAGAATTGACTCACCAATACTCAGGAACAACATGGGCAAATTATTTAATGGAACAGAAAGCATCAAAAGAAGATGGAAGGAATACACAGTCACTGTACCAAAAAGAAATGGTCAGTGTTCAACCATTTCAGGAGGTAGCATATGATCACATGCCAATGATCCTGAAGGAAGAAGTCCAAGGTGCACTGAAAGCATTGTCAAAGAACAAGGCACCAGGAATTGATGGAATAAAAATTGAAATATTTCAACAAACTGATGCAGCACAGGAGGCACTCCCTCATTTATACCATGAAATTTGGAGGACAACTACCTGGCCAACTGATTGGAAGAGATCCATATTTGTTTCCATTTCAAAGAGAGGTGACACATGGAATGCAAATATTATCATACAATATTATTGATATCACATGCAAGTAAAATTTTGCTAAAGATAATTTAAAAAATGGCTGCAACAGTATATTGACAGAGAACTGTCAAGTTCAAGCTAGATTCAAGAATGAGGGATATCTTTCTTGATGTCAAATGGATCTTGGCTAAAAGCAGAGAACACCAAAAATATGTTTGCTTTGCTTTATTGACTATGCAAAGGTCTTCGACTCTGTGGATCATGACAAGCTATGGATAACATTGCAAAGAATGGGTATTCCAGAACACTTAATTGTGCTCATGAGGAAACTGTAGTCATGAGTTGTTTGAAAAGAACAAGAGAACACCGAATGGTTTAAAATCAGGAAAGATGTGTCCCAGTTTGTATTCTTTCACCATACTTATTCAATATATACGCTGAGCAAATAATATAAGAATATTGATTATATGAATAACGTATCATCAGGATTGGATATGCAGATGATACAACTTTACTTTCTGAGAGGTATTAAAATGCTTACTAATGAAAATCAAAGCCTTCAGTATGGCTTACACTTCAATTTAAAGAAAATTAAAACCCTCACCACTGAACCAATAAATGCCATCATGAAAATAAAGAAGACTGAAGTCATAGACTTCGTTTTTCTTTGATCCACTATCAATAGAAGCAGCAGTCCAGAAATCAAATGACATATTGCATTAGGGAAAATCTGCAGCACAAGACCTGTTTGAAGTGCTCAAGAGAAAAGATGCTAGTTTGAGGACTAAGATGTGCCTGATCAAGCCAAGGTAATTTCAATAACCTCATCTACATGTGAAAGTTGGACAGTGTATAAGGAAGACCATAAAAGAATTAGTGCATTTGAGTTATGGTGCTGGAGGGTATGTAAAGTATCATGGACTGCCAGAAGAACACACAAATCTGTGTTGGATGAAGTACAGCCAGAATGCTCCTTAGAAATCAGGATGGTGACAGTTCATCTCTCATACTTCAGAAATATTATCAGGAGGGACCAATCCCTGAGAAACATCATGCTAGGTAAAGTGGAGGGTCAGCAGAAAAGAGGAAGTCCCTCATCAAAATGGATTGGTCCAGTCGCAGCAAGAATTGATGTGTGGATGCCACATGATATGACAGTGTTTTGTTCTGGTGTGTATAGGAACTGATTCCAGGGCACCTAACCAACACAACAAACTACTTTGGGATTGGATGCCCTGAACATAGATAATATCTTGGCTTATAACAACTCCATCTAGGGTTGGGAACTCCGCCTTCACATCCCTCCCTCACCCACCTCATGAACACCTTGACTTGAATCCAACATTTGCACTTTGTTTCTCCCTTTCATTGTTTCATTGCTTTTGTTCATTCTTTCTTTCCTTCCCTTGATTTTTATCTTTCTATCTAGTAGTCCTGGTGTGGTGCTGTGGGTTAATGCACTAGACTGCAAAGTCCGTTTGAACTGCAAGGTTGGCAGTTTAATCTCACTAGCTGCTCCTTGGAAATCCTATACATGGTTGCTATGGGTTAGATCAGACTCACCAGCACTTAACAACAAAAATAACATCTGATGTGGCACTGTATGGTAAGCACTAGACCATAAGGTCCGTGTGAGTCAAAAGGTCAGTGGTTTAAACCCACCAGCTGCTCCTTGGAAACTTTATGTAGGGTCAATATGAGTTGAAACCTACATGATGGCACTTACCAACAAATCTTACATTTTTTTCTTCTCATTTCTCTTCACATTACTCCCTACTTCTTTTGATCTTTACTATTTTCTAGAATCTCTTCATCTTCCCTGTTTTTGTTATTCCCTTTTCCTTTTATTTTCTCTTCTACAGATGTTTTCCTGTCCCTCTCTTCTCTTATTAATTATACTTTTGTCATGTTTTCTCTTCTTGCCCCACCCAAATGGAGACAGCAACCATATCCACACAGTGCAGCCATAATGATACCCTTTTGCTGCTTCACAATGCAAGAACCCAAACCAACTCCAATACCACATGATCAATGATAGACAGCCAAATCCACCCTAAACTGAGATGCATGAATGGCCAACAAAAAACAGTGCACATGATTCCATTCTCTAACCGCATTCACCAGAAGACAGTTGTTGAGCCTAGAGAACACACCAACATACAATCATGAATTAAATACAAAAATTAAAAACACCACATTGTTCCACATTCAAGAGACTGCTATAGTTCACATAAAGAAATAAGAGAGAGTGGCTCAAACAAAAGACCAAGATACAGAGCCAGAACATGTTTCTGAGGAATAAAAGGTAATGAAACTACCTGAGAAAGAATTCATACGAATGATATTTAGGTAATTTCAACAAATTGATGAAACTATTGAGAAAAAGAGAACACAGAAGGAAACTTCAGAATAATTCAGGAAAACACTATAAGGACAAACCGAAAAAATAAATGCAAAATTGAAACAATACAAAACCTATATTAGAAATCCAGAAATAGAAAGAATTCAGAAATAGACAATACATTGAAAGGGTAAAGGGGTAGATTTGAATCAATGGAAACACAAATTAGTGAGCTTGAAGATAAGTCTCTCAATATTTTAAACTAAAAGGTCAATCGGAGAAAAGGAAAAAAATTAAAGAAAGCCTAAGACTTACATGGGATACCATGAAGAGGAATAATTTTCAGGTGACTGGAATTCCAAGACAGGGAGTAAATAAAATCCACAGAGAAAATTGGTTTTGGAAGAAAATTTACCTAACATCATGAAGGATGAATAGATAAGCATACAAGAAGCTGAATGTACTCCAAAAAGGATAGACTCCGAAAGAAAACCAAGACATTATAATCAAACTTTCCAAAACAAAACACAAAGAAAGAATCCTGAGAGCAGCGTGGAAAAAACAACTTACTTAAAAAGGAGAACCAGTAAGCTGTTCTAAGCTCTAATTTCTCAGCAGAAACCACACAGGTAATACAATGGGATGACAAATACATAATGCTGAAAGAAAAAAAAATTGCCAACCAAGAATTTTATATATATAGTCAATAAAGCTGTCCCTCAAATACAATGGTAGAATTAGGGCATTTGCAGATAAAACAGAAATGAAAGGAATCTGTAATGACCAAAGCAACTTTACAAAACAATACTAAAGGGTGTTCTTTGGACTAAGCACCAACAAACAGGCAACAACCTTATATTAATATACATACTACCACCACCAAGAACTCAATCCATAAATAAAAATATTTAAAATAAAATAATCATATGAGACTGATATTAGGGAACCAGAGATATTAATTTATAATGACAATCACAAAGCAAAAATAATAGATACAGAACTTTCAAATGTCCAGGAAGTCAATTTTGAGAAAAAACAGACTGTTTTAAACTGGGGAATTTAGCAAAAGACAGGGTAACCTAAAAGCAAATTAGTAAGGGGAAAACCATACAGATTTATAAACATAAATCAACACCAATGGCAAAAATGACCAACACAAGCAAAATAAAGTCAGTACAGAAAATTGTGAAACAAAGAAATGAGTAGCAGCACACACACACACACAAAAAAAAACCCCAACAAAATGACAATGAATTCATATCTATAATTACAATGAAGAAATGCACCAGTCAAGAGACAGAGTAGCAGAATGGATGGATTATGGTGTTGGTGAAGGATACTGAAAGTATCATGTACTGCTAGAAAAAAATATCTGTTTTGGAATTAGAGCTTGATGTAGCAAAAACAAAGGAGAAATCATCTCTAGTACTTTGAACATCCATCACTTGTCTATCAGTTTGTGAGTTGCTGTGATTCTGGAAGCCATGCCACAAAATTTTAAATACCAGCAGAGTCACCCATGGTGGACAGATTTCAGATGAGGTTCCAGATGAACACAGACTAGGAAGAAGGAATGATGAACTACTTCTGAATATTTAGTCACTGACAACCTTATGAATAGCAGAGAAACACTGTCAGATATAGTGCCAGAAAATGGCCCCCTCAGGTTGGAATGCACTCAAAATGCAACTGGGGAAGAGCTGCCTCCTCAAAGTAGAGTAGACCATGATGATGCAAATGGAGTAAAGTCCTATGGGAGTAAAGCCCTTCGGACTTCCGTTTATTGATGGGGCACAACTCAAAATGAACAAAAACAGCTGTAAACATCCATTAATAATTGGAATGTGAAATGTACAAAGTATGAATATAGGAAACTTGGAAATAGTAAAAATGAAATGGAATGCATAAATATTGATATCTTAGGCATTAGTGAGCTGAAATGGACTAGTATTAGCCATTTTGAATCTGACAACCACATAGTTTACTATGCCAGAAATGACAAATTGAAGAGAAATGGTGTTGCATTCATCGTCAAAAAGAACGTATCAATATCGGCCAGGAGGTACTAAATTGTCTGTAATAGGATAATATCCATGAGCCTACAGGGAAGGCAAGTCAATACCGCTATTATTCAAATGTACACACCAACTATTAAAGCCAGAGAGGATTAAACAGAATTCTACCAACTACTTCAATCTGAAATTGATCAAACATGCAATCAAGTTGTATTGATCATTACTGGTGATTGGGATGCAAAGGTTGGAAAAAAATCAGTAGTTGGAAAATACGGCCTTGGTGATAGAAATGATGCTGGAGATCACATGATAGGATTCTGCAAAATCAATGATTTGTTCATTTAAATACCTTATCTATATAGCATAAGGGACTATACATAAGAGATGACGATACATATGGACCTCACCAGATGGAATGCACAGAAATCAAATTGACTACATCTGTGGAAAGAGATGGTGGAAAAGCCTATCATCAGTCAAAACAAGGGCAGGGGCAGATTGTGGAACAGACCATCAATTGCTCATATGCAAATTCAGACTGAAGCTGAAGAAAATGACAAGTCCACAAGAGCCAAAATATGACCTTGAATATATCCCATCTCAATTTAGAGATCATCTGAAGAACAGATTTGATACATTAAACACTAAGACCTAAAACCAGAGGAGTTGCGGGATGACATCAAGAACATCATACAGGAAGAAAGCAAAAAGTCATTAAGAAGAAAAGAAAGAAGGAAAAGGTCAAAATGAATGGCAGAAGAGACAATGAAACTTGCTTTCCAACATAGAGATGCTAAAGCAAATGGAAGAAATGAGGCGGTCTAAGAGCTGAACAGAAAATTTCAAAGGTCAGCTCAAGAAGACAAAGTCAAATATTACAACATAATGTGCAAAGATCTGGAGTCAGAAAACCAAATGGAAGAACACGCTCAGCATTTCTCAAGCTGGGAGAACAGAAGAAAAAATTCAAGCCTCAACTTTTGTTATTGAAGGACTCTATGGGCATTAATGATGCAGAAAGTATCAAAAGAAGATGGAAGGAATACACAGTCATTGTACCAAAAGGAAATGGTTGATATTCAACTGCTTCAAGAGGTAGCATATGATCAAGAGTCAATGGTACTGAAGGAAGAAACCAAGGTACTGAAGGCAATGGCAAACAACAAAGTTCCGGTAATTGATGGAATACAAATGGAAATCTTTCAATAAGCTGATGAAGCACTGGAGGCACTCACTCATCTAAGCCAAGAAATTTGGAAGACAACTATTTGGCCAAGTGATTGGAAGAGATTCCTATTTGTGCCCATTCCAAAGAGAGGTGACCCAACAGGACACAGAAATCATCAGACAATATCTTTGATATCCTATGCGAGCAATGTTTTACTAAAAGTAATACAGAAAACAGCTGCAAGCATACATTGACAGAGAACTTCCAGAAGTTCAACCTGGATTCAGAAGAGGCCGTAGAACAAGGGATGTCATTGCTGATGTCCGATGGATCGTGGCTGAAAGCAGAGAATACCAGAAAGATGTTTACTTGTGCTTTATTGACTGCAAAGGCTTTTGATTGTGTGGGAAATGACAAGCTAGACAACAGTGCAAAGTATGAGTATCCCAGAACACTTAATTGTGCTCATGAGGAATCTGTACATGAACCAAGAGACAGTTGTTCAAACAGAACATGGGAACACAGAATGGTTTAAAATTAAGAAAGGTGTGTGACAAGGTTGTATACTCTTTTACCACACTTATACAAAATGTATGTCGAGCAAATAATCTGAGAAGCTGGGTTATATGAAGAAAAACGTGGCCATCAGGACTGGAGGAAGACTCATTAACAACCTGTGATATGCTGATGATACAACCTTGCTTGCTGAAAGCGAAGAGGACTTAAAACATTTATGGATGAAGATCAAAGAGCACAGCCTTGGGTATAGATTGCATCTCAATGTAAAGAAAACAAAAATCCTCACCACTGGACCAATAGACAACATTCTTATCAATGGAGAAAAAGATTGAAGTTGTCAAGGATTTCATTCTTCTTGAATAAACTATCAACACTCATGGAAGCAGCAATCAATAAATCAAATGAGAGAACAAACAAGATGGTGGATCGGGTGGAAGTGTAGTAAGGAGCTCCGTCAGCAACAACACAGAATAC
>NW_006408545.1:16504218-16505939 GCF_000296735.1 Chrysochloris asiatica
AGGGGAACACTGAGACAGGTTTGCATGGCCTAGTGGGACAGAGGTAAATAGTGATGCATACTCAGCCTTGGAACAACAGGGCTCTGGGATACAGGGATCTAGGTATAACTTTAAGAGGGCAAATAATAGTAAAATCCTTTACTTTCTTATGAATATTAGTTTTCCTTGCCTATTATTATAAAATAGACACTTGAGTGGGATAGAAAGGGATGTTGGGAAACATTATTAGAGAAAACTTTAAGCCCGTCTTCAGTCTATAACTGATTGTAATCAAAGGGGTTCTACAACTTACCCAGTGAAATAGTCCTTGTGCAAAGCCTTTACAGAGTATAGGACCTGAGTCCCATCTAGAACCTTCTGAGGTGGGCCATTCCCACTAAAAAGGACAAGCAGACTGGAACAGCTACAGTGACAGAAGATACCTCTTTAAAGAAAGATCATCAGGAAAAACCCAAAACAAAAATGTCAGCATGATTGGCTACTACAAGAATAAGCAAGCTGTTCGCCAGGAAGACATCAAGGCTAGCAATCAAGTTCCTTCAGGACAAACTCCCCTCTAAGACTGAAACTCAAAGGGAAGACACAAACAAGCATGTAAGCTTGCTGGTGACCACATTGGTCTACTGGTGAGTGGAAGAGACGGAAAGGCATCAATGAAGAAATGAGCTGAATTCAACCCCAGTCCATTGAATACCGTCGACCTGGAGATGAGAGAGAGAAGAGGCAGGGCTGGTTGGTCCAAACTGTGGTGAGACCTGAGGACACTTGAGCCCACGGACAAGGACTTAGCCACAGAGGGCTAGAGCTGAGTGTGAAGCATCCAGCTGATATGAAGTGAGGGGGAGATGCACAAGAACACCCAAACTTGCATGCAGTACCCTTTTGACCTAGCCTCGATGGCTTTATAATCAGAACTCAACTAAAAAAAGATTGGGAAAAAAAAAAATTTTTTTTTTTGATAAAGGAAACAAGGCTAAATTGCTTCAATTTGATGAAACTGATCTATTCTCAGAGCAGTGGTGGTGGTGGTGGCTGTGTGCCGTGGTGTCGGTTCCGACTCATAGCGACCCTGTACAGGGTTTCTGAGGCTGTAAATATTTATGGGAGCAGAGCGCCTCATCTTTCTCCCGTGGAATAGCAGGTAGTTTTGAACTGCTGACCTTGTGGTTCGCAGCCCGATTCGTAACCACTACGCTACCAGAGTTACTCTAAATACCAACCGAGAGTGACTCTTCACGTCAATATCAATGCTATCCCCTCTGTACACAGGGTAGATAGGGACAGGCAACTTAGACATTGGCTACCTAAAATGAGGGGGCAATAAAGGCAGAAAATGACTGGTTTACAAGGTTTCAAGAGGAAGTTTAGTTTAAGAGTATGGGGGGAAAGAAAGAGTCCCCACTGAATAGCTGTCATCTTGTGTAGATGGGTCTGGTGAAGAGAGATGGGGATAAGATTAGTAAGATTCAATAGTGAATAATTGTTATCAGGACTAATTGCAACTGTCACGATAGTAAAGGTATAAGTTTTGTAACAAAAATAGGGGAGTGGTTAATCTTACAGTCCAGAAACAGAGGACCCTAGGACCATCAAGAGAGGAACCCACAAGAATACGGGACCTTATCCAGAGAAACAATAGAGCCAGAGATGGAGGCAGAGATGGGGGCATGGCTGAGGACTCTAGATTCAGGGACTAAGAAGAGAGGGACTAAAAGCTGGTG
>NW_006408545.1:16506504-16527717 GCF_000296735.1 Chrysochloris asiatica
TATCATGTTTGGTAAGGTGAAAGGTCAGAGAAAAAGAGAAAGGCACTCAGACAGATGGACTGGCAAAGTAGTAGTATCAATGGGCTCAAGCGTGGCAACAATTGTGAGGTTGTCCCAGGACCGGGCACTGTTTTGTTCCGTTGTACATAGGGTCCCTATGAATTAGCACCTAACAACTTTGAACATGTCATAAAGGACCAGTATGTGGATGGTGTCACAATTGGTAAAGTGAAGTGTCAACAAAAAAGGAAGATTGGTAAAGGTGATTATCAACAATAGGCTCAAATCTAGTAATTTTGAGGATGGTGCAGGCCTGGGCAGTGATTTATTCTGTTGTGCTAAGGACCACTGAGTTGGAACCATCTTGAAAGCATGTAACATTACAAACGTAATCATTATTTGAGGAGCCCTGGTGGTGGTGTGACCTAGACATTGGGTTGATAATCACAAGGTTGTCAGTTCAAACCTAGCAGCCCTGTGAGACTACTTGGAATCTTGTGTGGGGAGGCTGTCAGAATCAACTTGATGACCAGTATTTAGGAGCCCTGGTGATGTATTGAAGTGGGCACTCTTGCAATCCTCATTAGCTACTCTGTTGGATAAAGATGTGGCATTAGGTTTCTGTATTTACAGCCTTAGAAACCTTACTGGGTAGTTCAACTCTGTCCTGTAGGTTTAGACCTGACTCCAGGGATAAAACCCTGTTGTATCCACCAGGATCCTATCCTTGGACATCGGAAACACACCTCATTGGTTCCCTTTCCATCTAGCTCTGAGCTTGTAATTGCAATGTTTATGGGCTAAGCATCCAGAAAACTATAAACAAGCTGGTGAAGAGTCCTGTTATACTGGAGTAAGCACTTGGTTATTTCTTTTAAGGACTGGGAAGGAGCTCTGATGGCACTGTGAATAAGCACTAATTTGCTAACCATAAAGCTGGCAGTTCAAAGGCACCAGCTGCCCTGAAGGTCTGAGTCACTATGATTAGAACTGTGGCAGTGGCTTTTGGGTAGAGGGAATACAAGTGATGCAAAAGGTTTATCTTTGGAGGTTCAAGTTCACTAAGGAGTTTCTGGGTAGGCCTGACAGTCTGCTTCCAAAATAGCCAGCCATTGAAATGCCAGGAGTCCAGTTAATTTGAGGTCAGCTGGTGGCACTGGTAAAGGACAAGGAAAAAAAGGCTTATGGAGCACACTTGTGTGTCATGGAGTCAATTCCAACTGTACAGGGTTTCCAAGGCTGTAAATCTTTACGGGAGCAGAAAGCCTCATCTTTCTCCCACGCAACAGCTGGTAGTTTCAAGCTGCTGACCCTGAGGTTTGCAGCCCGATTCTATGCTACCAGAGCTTCCTTAGGAAAAAGCAAATGTAAACAGAAAGAAAATTGTAACTATGGAAATGTTTTAAAGTGGAAGTCATTCAGTGTAGGAAGCACTGAAGAGAACTCACAATGTAATTATATTGGAAGATTGGCAGCCAGGAATTTTAGGAGTTGGTGACAACAACCATACTAGGCAAATAAATCCTTTTAGGTGACTGGAAGGCACCTAACAACTTTGTAACTGGTTTGTGTTGTAAACACACAAATCTCTTTAATCAATACAACGCCTGTACTTTTTTGTTCTAAGGACTAATGATCACCTTAAAATGTTGCTCATTAATAGAAATAATCATGAATAACCTACCTAAAGGGCATAATCCATAATAAACGTCAACAATGGTACCTTATCTTCTGTCTTTAAACCCCAACTCCTTTTAATGCCTAAATACATTCCTATCCTGGTGTGGTGATGTGGGATAAAGCACTTGGACTGCTTAGCGGTTCAAACTCACAAGCTACTCCTTGGAAACCCTACACAGTGTCACTATGAATTGGAACTGATTTCACAGCACTTAACAATTTTTCTCTTTCTTACTGAATGCTTTTCTTTCACCCATTGAAATACATACGCAAGACAGAGCTTTAAAAATTCATGAAAAAAGCCAGTTGTATATACACAGCGTGGAATCCTGGTGTGGCACTTATGGGCTAAAATGCTGGACTACAAAGTCAGTTTGACCTGCAAGGTTAGCAGTTCAAACTCACCAGCAGCTCCTTGGAAATCCTATACAGGGTTTGCGATCGGTTGGTACTGACTCAATAGCACTTAACAACATAATTTTGAGCTTCAATCATGAAAACACTAAGAAAAGAAACATTTAAACTGGAATGCAATTAATCAGATAGTCTCCAAGGAGCCAAAGACCTTGTATCTGCATAATACTACGTTCACAATAAATACTTATTTTAAAAAAACTTCAGATGCACATTTGGTTTAGTATACTATATAGAAAGCATGGTAACAGAAGTTTCTGAATGTCACTAGACAATGAATTAAAGCAAACTTTTATTGAAGCATAAAATTGTCGTACAGAAATACATTTAAACTGATTTTAAGTCCAACACCATGAAGGGAGAAATATGGCACCAAAACTTCCCCTCCTCTATCAGACTAGGATTAATTTAATTACTATCCAATCTATAGTATTTTATTTTGCTAGGTTTTCTTTCCTTTCAAATTTGTACTTTTCAACATTAGAATTCTTAAATCTAGTTTTTAAAAAGCAGACCTCAAGCCAACAAATGTCATCTAAACTACTGGGATACTGTTCAAGAACAAAATCCACTTTGAGTATTGGTCCTCAAAACAGAGCACATTACAGAAACATTAGTTGTTGTTCTACTTACAGAATCAAACTGCTCACACTAACTGAATGCTTCTTTAATGAAGTATTCAATCAACGTGCTTAAAAGGAAAGTCAAAACGGTGTTCCAACCACTTGATTTCAAACCAAGCAGATTTTGTTTACAAACACTAAAAAACAGTGTTTCTTTTATAAATACGGAAGGAACAAAACATCACTGCATCAATCCAGGAATAAAAAAGTTGAGGACAAGCAATACAAAATTTAATCAACTTTGCTGTTCTCTTAGCTGCTTATATCCCACAGTATTTGTAAATGTAGCTTAAAAAAATATGCCAACTCTTGAAAAGCCGATGTCTAGTCATTTCCCATTAAGTGACTATCTTGGAGTAGTGTATGTTGTTTAAAGAGGGCAGTCACTCACTTGATCATATCTAGTGGTGATGAAAGGACCACCACAATGAAATCAGAACACTATCACACAAAGTCATAGAACTTTTAAGTTAACAAGGTGAAAGGATGTTGGTTTTGCTTTGAAGCAAAGTGTATAGTATATTATTAATGGAAATGGCTCATAAAAATAAAGTTAAAGGTGAATGAGCCAAATTGAGTTGACTTATTGAAACAGCAATCTCCTAGCTAATACACTTAATGCATTTATACTATTACTTAGCAAGTTAGTAAAGGCATGGTGCTCACAAGATAATCTCATTTATTGGGGGGCAGAGAATGGTATAAGGATTCTATACTCAGTTCTGTCAGCATACCTAATTCTTAATCTACAACAGCTATGAGTCTTCCTTACTAATCAACACTTCTGTCAGTATCTTCCAAAAGAGCCTGTCAATGAAGAGAAGATCAAATCCACTCAAACTTAAAAGACAACTGTGCCCAAGGTCTACCCTCCCCTGGGGGTATAACATTAGTATAAACCCACAGTGTGAAAATATATTGCTCTATTTAGAGGGATGAGGGCCAGGGGATGGGGGTGGGATCTGTCATGGTGAGAGAAATCAAAAGACTACAAATACAGCGAGCAATACTTTTAAAATAGTTATACACAAAATGAGTAACTGAATCATTTTCTTAAGAGGACTGGACTCGTGGAAGAAAAACTTTAATTGCTGTTGCAAAAAACATCTGTATGAAATAGAAATTGGTTTCAATAACATTCATAGAGATTATGTTCTAGAAACTGGAGGTAACGGGATGTAAAATTCTGGCAGCAATTTAATAGAACAGTCCCAGAGGGTTCGGCTGAGGCCAACACCTAGTGAGGACGAAAGCCTTGTCTGTGGGGAATTTTGGATGACACCTGGAGAAATACTATGCTGTGCATAAACCAAATCGAATTGTTTTCACAAGTATTGTAAAGTTTCATACAGTAAGAGTTTTTTTCTACATGCACTTCAATTTCACAGCAAGAGTGGCATAGAATACCTAAACACAGAAGAGAGCATTCATGCAAGATATCTAACTCCTTGATATAATAATGCATACAATTCAAAATGATTACACTATGATTACATCTAGGGCTTTCTGCAACTACAAGGTGGTGGTTATGGAAAGCATGGCCCCCGGTATCAACACCTAGAAAGCAGCCACCACCTTCTTCTACGTGTGTTCTCTTTTTGCGCTTTTTCTTCATCTTTCTTAATCAACTCGGCTGTTGCTGCTGCTTCTTAGCAAAACTGGTAAAAACAAAGTTGTAATCATTGAACATAGCACTCTGGCAATCAAGACGTTTAAAACCTTCAATCTTCTGGGGCGAAGAAAGCACTGTGCGACATTTAGAACTCTGGAGAAAAAAATGTAAATAATCATTAGTGCTTCATATCTGCTCAAGTTCCTTCAATTAAAAGTCATGCAATAAATTCATTGTTAAGTACTGTCAAGTCAGTTCCAACTCATAGTGACTGTGTATAGGGTTTCCAAGGAGCAGCTGGTGGATTTGAACTGCCAACACTGTAGTTCCTAGTCCAGTGCTGAGCCTACAGTGCCACACCAGGAGTTCAAGCAATAAATTTATGGTCTTTAAAATTTATTTTGTTGAGTATATGCACCATTGTTGCTGTTTTTAAGTGCCAAAAAGTCAATTCCAACTCATAGTGACCCTTGTACAGGGTTTCTGAGTAGCAGCTAGTGAGCTTGAACCACCAAACTTGTAGATTAAACCGACTTTGCAGTTCTGTGCATTAAACCACAGTGCCAACCAGGATATGTACCAGTAGTGACACTGATTTCATTCTCTGAGTTGTACAATTCTTACTCTTTTGCTCCTGGGAAATTGTATTCGGGGTAGCTATGGGTCAGAACCGAGTCAATGGCACTTCACAACAAGGTTCCTAAGGAGCTCTGATAGCATACTGGCTGCGTGCTGAGCTGCTAATTAAAAAGGTCAGCAGTTTGAACCTGGCAGCCACTCCACAGGAAAAAAATAAGGCTTTCTGCTCCCGCAAAGAATTACAGCCTCAGAAACCCTATACAGGGCAGCTATGAGTTGGAACCAACTTGACCTCACACCACCACCAAAGTTCCTATCTAATCTTTTTGAGCTGTTGTCACTTGAATCTCATACAGATAGTTCACTTTATGACTTATTTCATCATCCTGGTTTTCTGGATCATCAATAATAAAAACAATTACCTGATTTACAAACAGGGTGGTCACAAATTTTCCTGGCTTGAAGACTTCCACAACTTTCCTGATCAGGTCATCGTAGGAGGTCTGACTTAGGTTTGTTTCAAAGCTGACATAAGAAAACTCTGGTTCTGGAGTGATGTGAATAGTCCAATAAGTTCCCTTAAAAGAAATATGTGTTAATAGTGGAAAAGGTATATTTAAATATTCAAATAATGAATGAGGCAACAAACAGTGACTTACATCCGATTTCATTCCATTCATTGAATACCCACAAGGATTGAAGAGTGTGGCATCAATGACAGAACCTGGTATCAGGTCACGAATTCCACTCTCCTGGAACAAAGGTAAGACAATTAATAAAGACAAAGTCCTGGCATGGCGCTGTAGGATCAGCACTGGACTGCTAACCACAAGGGTTGTGGTTCACACCCACCAGCCACTCCTTGGAAAACCTATACAAGTCACTGAGTCAAAAATTACTCAATGGCACTTAACAATAATGGTGGTCGTGTGCCAGAGTCACTTCTGACTCATAGTGAGTGACCCTGTATAGGGTTTCTGAGGCTGTATATTTTTACAGGATCAGAAAGCCTCACCTTTCTCATTTGGAACAGCTGGTAGTTTCGAACTGCTGACCTTGAGGCTAGCAGCTTGACTTGTAACCATTACACTAACTACAACACAATAATTACTTTAAATTCTTTTTCAAATGCTTACACGAGTGACATCCTTTGCAGTAACACCATCTTTCATGTAGAACTGGTCCATAACTGCTGGGTCAAGCTCACTCATCAGAATTTCCAGGGTTTGATCTGGCTGGCTGATTACCCGACTCTCTGGGAAATCCAAAGTATACAAGTACCTGTATAAGAATGATAATAGTTTCCAAAGATTAAACTGGCAGTTTATAATACATCTTACATATATAACAACAAAAACCCCATACAGTTATGTCAAACTTACCAACAGTCAGAATTCATACGTCCCATACAATATGCTGCTCCATCTGTTGTGAAAAGAGAATGAAAAAGAAATGTAACAGACATATTTTGCTTATCCACTCCTAAAACCCCTGGTATTTGATCACTCATTTGCCTGCTTTGCTGTAAAAATGGCAGGTCATTTTATGATTAACACTTCCTATACATATAGTTTCAACATTTAACATAGTAGAACTTCTACAACACTAGGTACATGTTTATACTAAATGTTCAGCACTCTCTTGTATTGCCTAGTATTTAAAAGTTTTGCATTAGAAGCGGTAAATTATGAAAAATGGGATAGAAATCAGGATTAATTAAACTTAGAAAAGATAGAGTCTTGGTGTGGCGCTGTAGAATAAGTACTGGACTGCTAACCGTAAAACCATTGGTTCAAACCCACCAGGCTGCTCCTCAGAAATCCTACACAAGGTTGCTGAGTTGGAACTGACTTGATGACACTCAGCAACAAATTTAGCAAAGAAAGGGAAGAAACTTTTTTTACCAATTCAGTTCAAGTGAGGTGTATGACTATTACCATTTTAAGCAGCACACCTGTGTGGTAAACTATTCTTAACCCTAGGGACTGGAGTTGGTTATCTTTGAAGCCATTGGGGATTTTTCTCAAAGAAGGCACTAAAAACTCAATACTGACAAAAGACTTATGATCTATATTTTAAGCAGTGAGTTAGACATAAATTAAATTAACCAGATGAACTCTACCCCTCTGCATTAAGCAAAACTAATAGCGATTCTCACATAGTAAAGGTTACATAAATAATAGCCTACAAAATTCCTGTTTTTAAAAGACTACTATTGTACTGATAAAATGACACCCAAATAACTTTAAAAGTGGCATGTGTACACCAGGAGTCAAGGTTAGGTTAAATGGGAACTTTACTTGACACTATAAATTTGTGGTTACAAATTGGGCTGCTAATCTCACGGTCAGCAGTTGGAAACTACCAGCTGTTCCGCAGGAGAAAGATGAGGCTTTCTGCTCCCGTAAACATTTACAGCCTCGGAAACCCTGTACAGGGTCGCTATGAGTCAGAATTGACTCCACGGCACATAACAACATAGGTATGTCATTTTTTAAGGTCAGTCAGTGCATAAGCACTGGTTTCCTGATTCTTTACCCTGCAACTTAAAAAACTTACTTGGGAAAATTGCGTTAAGAAACTCTATTTCTTCCTGGAAATTCCGGTGTGGGTACCCTTGGTGAGAAGGCTTCATGAAATTCTTACGAGAATAAAAGAAGCTCTAAGGGAGACAGATGAATAACTTCAGACATAAACTAATCATGTTTTCTGCATGCATACACACACACAGCAGCAAAATAAGCTCTTCTACAAATATAAGCTGTCCGAACCAATCCTAGCATCATCTTAGAAAAGAAAAAAGGCCACTATCTCAAAATCTAAGGGCAATGTATTTCTTTTTATAAGCTGTAAAGTTTCAATCAGATAAGTAAGAATGTAGACTTCAATGTAATGAGTTTCTACAGACACAACTGCCCCACTTACTAATGATGGGAAATATTTCTTTCTTTGATCAGTGCTTTCTAATCTGGATTTTTAAATGGCATCAAAGCAAAAATTTTATGAATGAACATGAATATTTTTCTTCTAGAGAAAAGGGTATATCATTTCTAAAGTTTCAAAACTATCACAATGGTTCAAAAGTAATAAATATATTGCTTTAGGTTTTTTGCAACAGGTGGATCATTCAACAGTTCTTTCTCTTATAGCATTACAATCTTACCACATTGTTAGACAAGGTAATTGAAGCATTATACAGGATAACTATACCTAAGGCCTGAAAAGAAGGATCACATTTTTAAAAATACTTACTTGAATTGAGTCAAACCCACTGTAATCCCTAGCAAGCTTCAACAGGGGAACCAGTGCTTTCAGCAAGAGGGTGGTACCACATGTCTTCAAAATGAAACGTCTCTTGGAGACAAACATGCTACTCTCACTGCAAGTGAAAAAAAGCCACAATGCGAAAATGTTTGCATAACCCCTGAAGGGGCCATTATCCCATTATCAGACTATCATTTACAATGTGATTTACCAGAATGTTGGAATTTCAAAGATGCAAATACTGTTTTAATAATTTTCCTACTCTACAACAATTAGTTAAAGGTTCTTGAGCCCATAGAACTAAATATAAAACATACTGAATGAAATGTATCTACAAACCCTCTGTCAACTGACCTCCCTCACTTCATGAAAGAGCAAGCATGCACTAGTACTCTAGGATACAAGTATCTGAGGATGCCAGTCGGTCTATGTTTCTTTGAGAAGAAAAATCTGACAACCATTTGTATATGTCTCACTAACTTGGTAAAGACCAGGAGCCTTACATACCCATTCAATCCAACAGTCCCAAAGTCCACCACCAACACACCTCTATGTGTTACTTATGATCTCATTACCGGACATTCTGCATTTACAACAGTAAACAATCTACTATCCTACAATTTTGTGCATTAATGATGCATGTTGGCAGCAGCAAATGCTGGGGTGCTAGGCAAGAGTAACACTGGTTGTAGAAGTTAAGGTTTTGTTTGAACTTGGATGAACTATGTATGATTGATTCTCAGTGGTTTGGCAGTTATCTAACAATGTAGTCAATTCTGTTATTTCTGTTATTGAAAGGCATAAACTAAAAATAGAAAAGGTTAGTGGTAGAGGTATAATATGATATAGCCTCCCCTTCACGGATATTTCTTCCTAACTATAAGGAGGTAAATATGATAATCCAGGGACACCTAAACATTTTATATGTTATAAAGGGAAAATGATTCTAGAACCAAGATGGAGAGCAATGATGATACTCCAGGTAAAGTATGATGCAGACCGAAATGAGCTAGTTAACACTTGTTTTATCAAACTTACCTGAGTACATAAGCTTCCTGCTTGTCAGTTTTTGTCACACTTATGATTGAACATTGCACATCCTTCAAAAGTATATCCCACTCGGATCTATTATTTAAAAAAAGAGAGAAAGAGTAATCTCATCAATTATCAAGCTCCCAATATAAAAGTCTTCCAATAATTAAGATCACCTTATTTTATATATGCTGGCACACTGGTTTTGGTGAGAACAGTTTATAGGTACATAAATCCCACTGTTAATTCACAGAGACCCTGTATGTGGGTTTCTGAGCCTAAATCTTTGAGAGCAGACAGCTTCACCATTCTCCCGCAGCAGAGTGGCTGGTAGATTTGAACTGCTGACCCTGAAGTTAGCAACCAAACACCTAAACCCACAGTGCTGCCCAGGGCTCCTTATTTACATACACAACAAAAAAATTTAAAAAGCAAACTGGAAAATACAAAATTATACTTTATATTTACAAACTACTAAAGCACTGGACTGCGAACTACAAGATCATTAGTAAAGCCAACGAGCTGCTCTATTGTAAAACAATGAGATTTCCTGCTCCTGCAAAGATTACATACAGCCTTGGAAACCCTACAGAGTTCGCTATGAGCCAATACTGACTAGAAGGCACTTACCAACAAACATACAGCAAGGATGATCATTACGTCTCATTAGCCATAATAGCTGATGGTACTTACCAACTAGGGCAGCTCTGTGGACAAGTGTCTGTTGTTGTTATGTGCCATGGAGTCGGTTCCGACTCATAGCGACCCTGTACAGGGTTTCTGAGGCTGTAAATCTTTACGGGAGCAGAAAGCCTCATCTTTCTCTCATTGAACAGCTGGTAGTTTCGAACTGCTGACCCTGTGGTTCACAGCCCAATTCATAGCCACTACACTCCAGAGGTCCTTGGTATAGGATCATGAATTCCCATTTTGAGGAACAATAATGAAAAAAAACTGCTGGTATTGGGAAATGTCACTAAAAGTTTGAAATCACACCAGAAAGGATTACTTGTGTATGTAGTACTACATAGTTTAGTGCTTTAAACACTCTAAGACAAACACTACTGGATAATCTATCAACCATGTGATTATATATAAAGGCATAATCTTCTGAGAGCTGCTTGGCTAAATCAAGAATAAAAAAATCAAAAAGCTTGCAAGATACAACAGACAGTAAAACAAACCAATAAAAATCACGAAATGTCAGTCAACCACAAATTTTTCTCCCAAAAGTTTGAAGAGAGGGGGGAAAGAGCCTTCTTTTGTAAATAAAGCTTTATTGGAACGCAGCCACACCCACTCATTTACATATAGTCTAGGGTTGCTTTCTCCTTAAGGGCAGAGCTGCGCAGTTACTTAGGGCCTGGCCTTGCAAAATCTAAAATATTTACTCTGGCCCTTCTACTGAAAGTTTGTTGGCTCTTGTGTTTTAGAGAAAAGGTTTTCCCTGCTTTTTGCCCCAAATTAATACAGGTGACTGAGATATTTTCTTAATTATAGTTTTAAAATTTCAAAGTTGTATAGTATGCAAGACCAGCCCCAGGAAAGGTTATATATTTTAATTCATACTGGTTTAATGAGTTGAAAATATTATTGTAAAATGCTAAGTAATTATTTGGAGCTTATAAAATAAATTCATAGATAAAGCAAAGTATTTCCTGATTTGAATGATTTTCCTCAACTTAAAAAAACTTAATGGGTTATTTCCTCAGTGTAAGTAAAAATCAAGAGTTTCAGAGCCATCAATTAATTTTACAAGCAATTTACCCAAAGCCACTCAACTATTTATTTAAAGGCAGACTGAAGTTACCCTCAACTCTCTAACCTTAGCTCACATGCCAAGTTGTCTGTTTCGGAGGCCCTCCTTTCAAATTACTTTCAGGCTTTTATACCAAAAGATAGATTTTTGTGTCAAAAGCATCCTAAATATACTTAGCAATTAGATTCTGGAGCTGTCTAGTAGGATAGTCAATTGAAATACCCAGACATATCTCTACTAGTTCAAAAGAAACCCAAATGCTGCAAAATTTTTACCAAAATTAAATGACTAATCATTATATGGAGTCCTGATGTGGTGCTATAGGGTAAGTGCTCGACCACAAAATCAGTTTGAACCACAACAACAATCTGTATAGATGTAATTGGAGTCCTGGTGTAGCCCCGTGATTGATGCAGTGGACTGCAAAGTTGGTCGGTGGTTCAAGCTCACCAGTTGCTCCTCAGAAACCCTATACAGGGTCGCTGAGTCGGAAACCACTCGACAGCATTAACAATTAACAACATGTATGCAAAGTTATTCAACCATTTGATTACTACTTTCAACATATACTAATAAAGAGAAAGGTAGTTTGGACCCAGGAGTTCAAATCTTTTTTGAGAATGTGGTAAGGAATGTATAATGAAGCAGTTTTTCTGCTTCAGAACATTTATACTAAAAGGTTTTCTGGCAGTAGGTTATGGATTCCTTTAATGTAAATGACTGATACACCAATACTGTGCAATGATGTAGTTCTGAGAATGTTAATGCTGCGGGGGCTTTCATATACTATCACTATCTGTGCAACTATCTCATCCATCCTTCACATTTTTTTCTTTTCTAGCAGACTTCTTTCCCACATGACCGCCTCCACACAAAGCTGTCATTTCTTATGAAGCACAGAACCACCACAAGGTTGATGGTTCAAACTCATCAGGTGCTCCTTGGAAACCGTATGCTGGGTTGCTATGAGTCAGAACTGACTCGACAGCACGTAACAACTTATAAAAATACCAGTAAAACAATGAAAAGTAAAGATTTTAATAGGAGTGAAATTATTTGCAATGTATATATCAAAGAAATTATCAAAAATGTATATAAAATTTAAGGGCAGTCATCCCAAAAGAAAATGGACAAGAAATACCAGAATTTCACACAAAAGACATCCATATAGTCAATTCACATATGAAAACCATTAGATTCTATAAATCATCTGGGGGAAAATAAACAAAACCCATAGCACTATACAAAGTCACCTGAGCAGGAACCAACTAGATGGCACCAAACAAATCCAAAACAATGGCTCAAAAAAGCAATAGCAGAAAGTGCTGCACATTTATTTAGACAGAGGATATGTTCAGAAATAATAGTTTCACATTTTATTTTTCTATTGTGGCGCCGTGAGCTAATGCGCCAGACTGCAAAGCCGTCTGAACTGCAAGGTCAGTGGTTCAAGCTCACCAGCTACTCTTTGGAAACCCTATACAGGGTCGCTATGGGTCGGAATTGCATCGACGTATGTAACAACAAAGGTTTCCATGATTTTCTAGCAAATTTTTTATGTACCCTCATATACTTACTCAAGACTTATTGCAGATTATATTAAACTAGACTGGAATATTATCCTCAAAATGTCCCAATTATTCGTTTGTTCCCCTCCTTGGTTCAAATTTAAAGTGATGTGGCGCTGTAGGATATGCATAAGACTAAGACAGCAAGGTAAGGTCATGGGGTTCAAACTCACCAGGGGCTTCTTGGAAACCCTATTCAGAGTCACTATAAGTCAGAACCATCTCCAGGGAACTTTAACAACAACATAAAATTCTTCATTAAACCCCACACTTTTATATTTTGAAAGCATTTTCATACTGATAGAAGCCATAATGAATTATGTTGCTGTAAACATGCTGTCGAGTTGAGGAGCCACTGGTAAGTTTGAACCACCAACCTTGCAGTTGTTTGTTTTTGTTAAGTGCTGTCAAGTCGGTTATGACCATAGCGATCCTGGATAGGGTTCCCAAGGAGCAGCTGGTGATCTTGAACCACCAAGCTTGCAGTTCAAATGGCTTTGCAGTCTGGCACATTAACCCACTCTGCAAATCTAAATATTGCACCAGACAGCTTTTCTCTAAAATAATTTCAAGCAGCCTTTCAAATTCTCCAAACTCACACATCCATCTGTTATTGTACTAAGGTTCTTGGGACATATAATAAATCCTCTAAATTGATATAGTATAGATACTAATTAGTAGTTGAACTATTTTACATTCCCATCAGCAGTGTATTGTCATTCCAATTCCTTCAAATCTGGTCAGGTTTTCACATCAAAACTCTGCTAACCTCAAAACTGGTTGGGAACTGTGTTCGTGCTCTACTCCTGACAGAATATATGAAAAAAAAAAAAAAAAAAATCGGAATGACTTCTTTTTTACTGCTTTTCACTGGAAAAACTCTAGTGAAACCATTTGAATCTAAGTTTCCTTTGTGGGGAGAGATGATTAGCAAATAATCCAATTTACATAAATTGCAGAACTACTTAGCCTTTCTATTTCTTTTTGCATTAATTTTGGAAATATATTTTCTAGGAATTTTTCACAACATGCTTTTGATTTTTTAAATGTCTCTTGTATTTGTAACATGCCCTTTTGGGACATTTGTTCCCTTCTCCCTCTTGTAAACCTTCGAAATCCTTATAAACACAAATTGAAATTTACTTATTTTAATCTACTTATTTAATGAGGCCCCTTGTGGCTTTGACTAGGTCTTCAACTCCCTGGATCTTGTGAAGCTATGAAAATATGTTGAGTACACACCTTCTTCAAGATACAGAAAAGCCAGGCCCAAAGACAAAGTGGGTTAAAAAACTCCCTTTCTTTTTATTCCCTCCACTCTATGAATCTGGCTTGAAAAGTCCTTGGTGACAGTAAGATGTTATCAAGCACCATAGCATGTATAAGAGGATATCCAAACTGGTAAAGAGAATATCAAATGTCTACTGTTGTTATTGTTAAGTGTCAAGTCAGTTCTGACCCATAGCGACTCTATAGGGTTTCCAAGAAGTAGCTGGTAAGCTTGAACTACTTCTGGTTCAAAGTGACTTTGCAGTCCAGTACATTAGCCCACAGCGCCATTTTTGTTGCCTTTGAACCACAGACCTTTTGGTTAGTAGCCAAACATTAACCACTCCAAAGCCTTCTATCAAACAGCCTCAAAATTTTTATAGTTGTTGCTAATTGCCATCGGCTCATAGTGACCCTATATAGATAGGGTTTCCATGCAGCAGCTGCTGAGTTTGAAGCACTGTAGTTCAAACAACCTTGCGGTCCGGTCCAGTGCCACACCAGGACACCTTATAGTCATTGTTGTTGTTGTTAAGTGCCGTCAAGTCGGTTCCGACCCATAGCGACCCAGTACAGGGTTTCCGAGGGTGTAAATCTTTTAGGGAAATGCAAAACTAAAACCACAATGAGACATTACTACCCTTTCAACAGAAGGCTAAAATCTAAAAGGATTAATGAGCAACCCTCACACACTGAGAATAAATTAGTACATATATAGACAGGTAAAGCAAATGTGGTTAAATGTTAATTATGGAATAGGAGTGAAGGGCAAACAGGGATTCTTTGTGCTATTATGGCAACCTTTTTTCAAAATTAATGAAAACTACAAAGTAATAATTCTATAACTTTAATGAGTGTTGGTATCATCAATAAAATAATCTAGTCTTTGTAAGTATGAATGGTATTAATTTTACTGATGAAGTCAATACTCCCAACAGTACACTTTGTTTTATTGGGAATGCTGATATTATCAGTAAAATAATGACTTCAAACTTTTATTTATTTATTTATAAATCACCAAACCCACCCCCCATAGAGTCGATTCCAACTTATGAGTGACCCTGTATGGGGTTTTCAGGACTATAAATCTTTATGGGAGCTGACACTGTCATCTTTTCCCCCTGGAGTAGCTGGTGGGTTTAAATAACCTACTTGAACGATTAGTATTCTAGTGCTTATCCTACAGCACCACCAGGGCTGCTTAAAAATAAAGCTATGCAGACTTATTTTGTTGTTAAGTGCCGTAGAGTCAGTTCCGACCCACAGCGACCCTGTATAGGGTTTCCAAAGAGCAGTGAGTGAGCTTGAACCACTGACCTTGCAGTCTGATGCATTAGCCCGCAGTGCCACACCAGGACTCCATTGTTGTTGTTATGTGCAGTGGAGTCGGTTCCGACTCATAGCGACCATTGTACAGGGTTTTCAAGGCTGTAAATCTTTACGGGAGCAGAAAGCCTCATCTTTCTCCCGCACGCAGTACAGCTGATAGTTTCCAACTGATGATCCTGAGGTTAGCAGTCTGATTCATAACCACTACGCTACCAGAGCTCCTTAGGACTCCATTGTTGTTGTTAAGTGACATTGAGTCAATTCTGACCCATAGCGACCCTGTATAGGGTTTCCGAGGAGCAGCTGGTGAGCTTGAACCACTGACCTTGCAGTTCCAAGGGCTTTGCAATCTGGCGCATTAACACACAGCGCCACACCAGGGCAAATTAGCTCTGACTCATGGTGACTCTGCATAGGATTTCAGATGTCATAAATCTTTACAAGAGGAGAAAAGCCTCATCTTTCTTCCACAGAATGCCTGGCACACTTGAACTGTCCAGTGCTTATCCTACAAGCCACCAATGCTCCTGATTATTCTGTTGTAGCTGTTTAGAATCATTGCAACTCATAGTAATCCAGTATAGGGTTGCCAAGGTACAGTGGTTAGCAGTTCAGTGCTTATCCTACAGTGCCATACCAGGATTACCCTTTGTTATTAGTGTCATCAAGTTGCTTCCGATTCATAGCTACCCCAGGCACAACCGAACAAAACACTGCCTTGTCCTGTGCCATCTTCATATTTGTTGCTATGCTTGAGCAATGGCTACTGCTGCCATTGTGCCAATTCATCTCATTGAGGGTCTTTTCTTTGTTTCACTGACCCTCCACTTTACAAAGCATGATGTCCTTTTTCAGGGACTACAGAAGTCTGGCCATCTTGGTTTCTAAGGTGCATTCTAGCTGTACTTTTCCCAAGAGAGATTTTTCTTCTACTACTTTTTTGTTTGTCCATGGTACTTTTAAGGAGCTCTGGTAGCGTAATGGTTACAAATTGGACTGCTAATCTCAAAGTCAGCAGTTCCAAAGTACCAGCGGTTCTGTGGGACAAAGATGAGACTTTCTGCTCCCATAAAGATTTACAGCCTTGCTATGGGTCAGCATCGACTCGACAGCACTCTCAACAACATGGTACTTTTTAATAGTCTTCTCCAACACCACACTCAAATGCATCAATTCTTCTACAGGCTTCCTTATTCACTGTCCAACTTTCACTTGCCTCTGAGGCTAATGAAAGGATGAATATATTGAATACACTGATCACTGACATTCCCCAGTAATCCTACTTTTTCTTTGTGAATAAAAATAACTTTCTATTTGCAGCCCAGGAGCAGAGATCCCTGGAACCATCAAAGGAGAAAAGCCAAGTGCAAGACCATGTCCAGAGAGGCAGCGACACTAGGGATGGAGGCAGAGGCAGAGGCAGAGGCAATGACGTGGCCAGATGGAGTGGCTGGGGACTCTGGACTCGGAGGGAGAAGAGGGCTTGTGTGCTGGTGGCTGGGGGGCAGGGGTGTGGGGTGTACCCTTTGGGTGTTTGACTATGCATGCAGGGGATTGTGATCATTGCAATGAAACAAAGTACGATAGGATGAATGTAAAGATAGTGTTCATCCATGTAAACTAACACATAATTCACAATAAAAACGTAAAAATAACTTTCTGTATCAAACTCCTAGGACATCTTTTAATGTACAGCCTTCAAAATTTACTATATATATATATATATCTATATATATATATACACACACACACATATGAAAATCAGAAAGTATTGCTACTAAGGTTCCAGTTTAAACATGTCTCTGAGATCAGCAGATGGCTGCAGACAAATTCCCCAGTAATACACTTGTCTCATTAAATCCACTACCATCCAAACAGAGCAAGCCTATAGAACAGTAGAATTCCTCCATAGGGTCTCCCAGACTGTAAACATTAAGGGAGCAGGCAAGCTCATCTTTTTTATCAAGGAACCGGCAACCTCGCAAATAACAGTCCAGTGCTTAACTCACCATGCCACCAGATTCCCTAACGTCTCATTAGTGTACCTTCAAAAAGAAATAAAAAGACTTTTGTGCCAGGGCCAATGTCAAAATTTTAATAGTACTTTAGTAGACCGATACCTTCCCAAATCACTGAAGCTCTGCTACAAGTTTACAGGAAGAAATGGTGTCTTAAATAAAACAGCAATGCTTGAAGGATCAAGCTTTTTAAGGTTGGGAAGGCCTCTAAAATGAATTCAAGGCAGAGAGATCAGCTCAGAAGGTTACAGAAGCTGGTTTTTTAATTTTTTATTTCCAAGGAGCAAATTTGATAGATTTTCTCAATGGACACAGGTTGAATAAGAGAACTTACTAGAAAGAACTTTTAAATGCATTGGTGAGAAAAAGGACAAGAAAGTTGTGCTGAAGAATTTGTTTCCCCTATCTGAATAAGAGAATTTTGTTAGGAAACTTTACCCTGATCCACCACCAACCTAACCCTGACTTTGCCTCAAGACTTTCGTTCCCAAATCTGCAAAAACCCCCCCCAAAAACCTCAGAAATGTATAGATCTAGAAAGAGGATGTGCTTAGAAAACAATACAATTGATTGGTGTATCATGTACAAACACCACCAACCTTTTGCCAAGTTTTCTAATGTATACTCTTTTAGATTAGAATCTGCTAATAACACTTTTTTCCTCCTTTTCTTGGTTGGTAGTGAGTGGGAGGATAAGAAATGATGTTACCCTTTATCTTTAAAAATCAGATAAAACAATGTCATTTAAACTAACATTTTGTACAGATTTTACCCTATTTAAGTGGTGCAGTGGCCAAAGTGCTTAGCTACCACACCAACTAAAAAGACAGTGGTAGGAACCCACCAGTCACACTCAGAGAGAAAGAAGCGACAGTCTACTTCCAGGAAGAGCTAGTCTTAGAAAGTCTACAGGGCAATTCTACTCTGTATTTATGAAGTTGTTAAGAATCAGAATTGACTTCAAGGCAAAAGTATAGTTTTTGGGTCCTGGTGTGACGCTGTAGGATAAGGACTGGATTGCTAACTAAAGGTTGACAGTTCAAACCCACAAGCCACTCCTCAGAAACACTGCATAGGGCTACAAAGAGTCAGACAGAACTGACTAGTAGTTGGCATGTTGTTGTTGTTGTTGTTAAGTGCCATCGAGTCAGTTCCGACCCATAAGCACCCTAAATAACAAAGTTAGACAATGGGAATAAAGTCTAGGTGTGGCGTTGTAGAATCATTGCTGGACCGGAAGGTGGATAGTTCAAACTCACCAGCCACTCTTCAGAAACCCTACACAGGGTCATTATGAGTTGGAACTGACTGGACAGCACTTAACATGTTGGCTCTAGAGGGTAAGTACTGGACCAGGAACCACAGACCTGTGATTCAAGCCCATCAGCCACTCTTCAGTAGAAAGATGAGGCTTTCTGCTCTTGCGACGACAGCCTTGGAAACCCTATGTAGGCTCCTGTGATTCAGTTCTGACTTGACAGCACTCCATGAGGTTGGTACTATTACAGTCTACATTTTGGGGATGAAGGAACCCTTAGTTGATCTGCATTGTTCTCCCTAATTGAAAGGCCAATTTTAAGATTCCTTCCTGCAAAACTATGATTCTGAAAATGAGTAAATTTACAATGGTTTTATTCAACAGCTTTTCAATACTTACCACCTAATATTTTTCAGGCACTGTATCTCCTAATAATGAACTTAACCAGTAGTGCATCCTTGTCTGACAGACATGGAAAAACAAAGGGATCATTTCAAAGGCCTTCTTTTCTTAGTTAAATCCAATGGAGTATTTTCAGTTCTTGGCTGTACTCACAGAAGCTGAGATGTACTAGCTTAGAAGTAGTGATTTCATAAATGTCAAACTTCTAAAAAATGTATGAACTACACAAAAGTATTTTATTCTGCCCTAGGAGGTTTAATTTGTCATCACTTCAAGAACAATTATTATAAAACAAATTCAACTGACAAAACTGAAAAACAAAAAAGAAAGGTGGTTCTCAAGCCCAAGCTTAAATCCTGGCATTTTTGCCCCCAAATTAAGGGGTGGGGGCACGGGAGGACGATGACTAGGACCCTTCCCAGTTATAAAGGATGATTGCTTACTAATTGTCAAGTTTCCCTACTAGATAAAAATCCTGATCCCTATCATCTTGCCATATATGCCTATCACCAAAACCAGGGAGTTTTCCGTATCTGTAAAACGGAGGAAATAATAAGCTTCCTTATCAGGGTCCCTATGAGTCAGAACCGACCCCAGGGCACACAACAACGACAACATATTATGAGAAAAGTAACCTCTCCCTATAGTATATGTTACGTGCTTAGAACTAAACCTGGTACATAGTAAGGGATACAGGAGACATTTTAAGTGTTGCAAATGCCTGAAAATAAGATCTGTGACAATTTAGTTAACATGATTATGTTTTCAGTTGCAACTGAATCCTTCAAGATAATGCCCGTCAACTGGGTTGTCCGACGTTCCTTAAAGTCCTGGGCAGCACGTGCCTAGTTTGCCTTCTCTAGTCGCTTTTTGTCAACGGAAGGCGGCCAACATTCCTAAACCGCCTATTGGCCCACACCCTCTGGCCAGGCTGTGGGTCGGATGCAGTTGCTCATTGGTCGCCGCTTCTCAATGAAGTGGCCACGCCGGTTCCTCCGCAGCACCGTCACACTAGCGCGCGGAGGAGCCGCGGGAACGCGGTGGAGGGTTCTAGGAAGGCATGAGGTTACCAATGGTGTGAGGGCCGCTGGTAACAAGGCCCAGGCATCTTCGTTAATGCCTGCACTTTTAACTTGCACTTGGATTCCTAGCAAGAACATTAGAAAAGCCTTTCCTTTTCTGCAGGATCAGCCCAGAAATTCTCCCTTGCGTGCTTGCACATGAACAGCGGCTGGGGCCCCTGACTCCCTACCTTAAGCTTAAGGCATTACGTCCAGGGATAGAAGGGCCGCTGTCCCATAACCGTAGCAAACCCGAGGCCACCCCACACCTCCCCTCTGCTCTGCCGAATCCGGCCGACTGAGTTTAACAGGTTACACAATCCAAGGTCAAGAGACTCGGGAGCAACCTTAGGTGGGCTTACGGCCACGTCCGCTGGCCGCCGCAGGGATCACGTCGTCCGCCCAACCGCCCCAAAAAGGTTTTGGTGCAGAGCACGTTGAGGCGGCGGTGGGGCCCAGCCACTGCGACACAGCCGCTCCCGCCCAATCCCTGCCACATGCCGCCAGGGGGGACGCGGGAGGGAGGCCTGCCCATCCAGCCCCTCAACACAGGGCCCGAAGGGGCCCCCTCCCCTCGGCGCCGGCGCGAAGAACCAGCCTGGCTCGGGCTCCACTCCCTCCCTCCTCCATCCCCCGAGGCGGGCACGCCCGAATTAGCGCCTGACTAAGCCCGCAGAGCCACACCTGCCGGGAGGGAGCCCGCGCAGACCCCCAGACTCCCCCACTCCGGAGCCAGGCCGCCAAACTCCAGAAAAGGTTGGAGGCGCGGGCCGCCCAACCACTCCTAGCGGCGCCGCCCGCCCCACAGGGGACGTTACCTGAGCACGCGGCCGCGCCGGCCCCCTCCCCTCGCCGCTCCCCTCCCCCAAGGGCAGCGCCCGGCCAGGCAACGGCGGCATGGAGCCGGCGCCGGTCCCGCGTGGACGCGGCCGCTCCCCCCAAAACCCAGCACTCGCCTCTACGGACCCCAAGACAGCCCTCCCCCGTGGAGCGGGCTCCATCCGAAGGTTCCGCGAGCCCGGCCCCCACCCTCTCCCCTATCTGGTGCCTTCCGAGCGGCGACAGCCTCCAGACCCGGATCTGTAAGCTAGGAGAACCCCGAACACCGACCTTGGGATGGTGCGAAGATCCCCAGATCCTTGGTTTGCGTCGGGCTGCTGCCTGGAGAACCAAACCTCCAGCAGCTTTTCGGTCCCTTCGAAAAAATGTGCAGCTTCCATCACCGTGAGACTAGCGAACAACCAACAACCACAGAAAATCAACTAAATTAAATCTCTCTCCCGCCGCTGCCGCCGCCGCTGCGGATTGTTCCAGCTGTGTTTAAAGTTCAGGTTCCTTTTTTTTT
>NW_006408545.1:16527817-16532597 GCF_000296735.1 Chrysochloris asiatica
TGTGTGTGAGCGAAAGTTGAACGTGAGTCTGTTGGAAATAGAGGCAGATACAGTTCAGTCTCTTGTAGTCCGCTGTTTCCCCGTTACAGAGAGCAGAGCGAGCGC
This sequence comes from Chrysochloris asiatica, assembly GCF_000296735.1. Lineage (NCBI taxonomy): Eukaryota > Metazoa > Chordata > Mammalia > Afrosoricida > Chrysochloridae > Chrysochloris > Chrysochloris asiatica. The sequence continues at coordinate 16,527,923 of NW_006408545.1, forward strand.
TAGCTAATGTCGCCGGCCATACTGTGTAAGCGAGGGTGCTGCGTGACCACCGACCTTATATACCCAGACTTCTACGAAAGGCCAGGAAGTGACGCATGGAGTCCCGCCCCGGCAGCTCATAGCTGCAGCCCCTTGTCAATCACTTGCGGCAGGGGAGCGGCTGGCTGGCCGCCGGCCTACAAGGAGCGCGGGTAGCTGCTCGTTGCCCTGCGGGTCGTGCCCCGGCCGTCCCCTTGGTGGGAGACGGCGCGGTGTAGTCCGGAGGGAGACTGAGAATTTAGGGTCGATTGTAGAGTGGGTGGGGAAAGTAGAAACTGGGTGAACAGCTCTGCAGAAAACAACCGGTTAGGATCGAACATGGGTGGGTCCTTCGGAGAGTGGGCCGGGTTCGGTGGGGGCGGTGGCCGCTGCTGGACTGGCATGGTGGTTTTGAAACGGTGTAGTTCCCTGCGGCTGCTGAGGTATTTGGCCGTTCCCTGAGAAGAGTTTCCCCAGGGCGAACGCAAATCGGATATTAAAACTCTACATTTGCGGGTGACGCACACCTTGCCGAGGGTCAGGTTATTAGATTAATTCGGTTCATGCCTTGTTTGATGTGCGAATAAACGCAGTTCTCGACCCCTTTACACAATAGGCAGAAGCGTTGTTTCCCTTTTAAAAAGGGAAAAACAACGTGGCGCCCAGCCCTGGAGGACTGCAGCTCCCACCATGTGGCTCCCTAAGCCTCGGAGTTGGCTGAGCTCGGCTGCCACGGGAAAACACTGACAACTCCCTGCCGCCTTAAGTGAACTTGCGGGAATATACTCTGCAAAACTAGTCCTAAAAATATTTATGAAATTAATCAGACATTAATTGATTATTTTATTGGAATTTTCTTGATAAACTAAAGATTTCTTCCCCTTCAAAATTTACAGTACCATCATCTCACTTGATTTTGAAAGATTTACATGGAGATTAATATAAGAGTTTCAGGACTATCACAAATGGTAATTTTTAAAGCCATCTATCTAATATTTCAGTAATCGTCGAAATGGTAAAAAAAATTAACCTGAAATGGTTAAAACTGTACTAACAAAGTTACAGCTTTCATTTGAATATTTGAAAGGAGACAATAAGCTCACATAGAAAATGCCATGGTCAGAAGACAAAAGACTTTCCTTAACTAAAAGTGAAATAAGATGATGGAGTCAGCATGAAAAAGCTTTCCATAAAGTCATGGTTTGAGTTTGCACTTTAGATACCCTGTGGGGACTTACCTGCCCTACAAGAAATTGGATTTGTTCCCATTTCTTCCTGGAACCTGTTGAAAGATGCTAGGTTGTGAGGTAGGTGCATACACTACTCTTGACAGGTTTAAAACCATCCAACTCAAACTAGTTAATGAATGCTCAGAATACAGAGTGCCTAAATCCATCCGTTTGGACTGGAGACTGTTGGGACATAAAATAATAAAGGCTGATATACGTTAAACTTTTTATTGTGAATAAAAGTGAAGGCTAACAGCAGGTTATCAGTTTTACATTTAACAAACCATGTGCTTAGTTTCATTACAATGATTTCAATCCCCTCCATGTACCATCAGTTAACAGTATTTACCTTTTTTCACTGGAACTCTTGTAAATGCTGATTATTTTATTATTATAATAATTTTAAAAGAATGTCATTCTACTTGGGATAAAGGTAAAAGAAATAGTTCTTTTACAAGTGTTTTACAAGCTATTCAATTAATTTGATGGTTGCTTATTGAAATGAAGAATCATTCTACTAAACCGGCCTCAAACACTAATTGTCGTATAAACATAATTTGACATATAATTGCTTATAATTAGTTGCTTTTCAATTACTATTATGTTTTTTTACCCAATGTAATTTAAGTTAATATAAAAGTGACAAGAATCTTGGCAAGGTAAATACTTGTAATTTGATGTAGTATAATTTAAATCCTGTCTAGTGACTGGATTGGTGCTTGGTAAAATACATTATTTATCTTAAGCATCATTCATTTTTATCTTGAAACTCAAAAGCTCCTGTGTAAATTACTCTGTTGGTCATTTAATATTAAATACTTCACTAAGCTTAATATGTAAAAATATATTTATAATCACTCTTAAACTTGTTTCCTTTATCATCAGCCCATTTCTTATCAAAGTGACCATTTTCCCCACTTTACCAGCCACTTGCACATAAAGGACTGCTTAAATTCCATCACCTTGGGCCTTTTGCAGTTCTAGCCTGGAAAAGACAGAAAGTGGAGAAAAAACAATTTCTTGGTAATAACAAGATCTGGAAATTATAACATTAGTTCTGCTCACTTAGTCACATGTGCGTAGTGGCTTATGACCTGGGCTGCAAACGGCAAAGTCAGCAGTTCAAATCTACCAGCTGCTTCTCAGGCGAAAGATGAGATGCGGAACCTTTTTCCTGCTAAAATTTATAACATCTTTCACAGACCATTTACAATTACTAACTTAAAAATTCGCCTGATATATTTGGTCAAACAATTAATTCATCTCTAATATGATGGCGGAGTCCTGGTGTGGCACTGTGGGTTAATGTGCTGGACTGCAAAGTCAGTTTAAACTGCAAGGTCAGCAGTTCAAGCTCACCAGCCATTCCTTGGAAGCCCTATACAGGGTCGCTATGGGTTGGAACCGACTTGACAGCACTCGACAACAGCAACATGATGGCTGGAGTCCTGGTGTAGTGCTGCAGTCTAATGCTCTGGACTGCAAGGTCAGTTTGAACCCATAGGTTGGAGGTTCAAGCTTACCAGCTGCCCCTTAGAGACACTATACAGAGTCCCTATGAGTTGGAACCAACTCGACACACAACAACAACTACAACAATGTGATGACTAGAACTGTGATTGCCTTGGCAGAATCAGAGCAAATTATTTTGAGGGCTGGTGTAGTACTAGGTTAACGTGCTAGACAGCAAAGTCAGTTTGAACTGCAAGGTTGGCAGTTCAAGCTTACCAGCTGCTCACTTGGAAACTCTATATGGGGTTGCTATGGGTCAGAACCAACTTGACGGCACTTTACAACAACAATATGGCCTGGGGGGTCGGGTGTTCCCCACCCCTGACTTAAATAGCCTCGGAAACCCAGGACAGGGTCCCTGTGAGGCAGCACCAATTCCAGGGACAGAACCACCCCTCCCACCAGTCACATGTGCACAACTAATTGCAAGGCAGCCTGAAAAATGCAGTTGTTAGCTGGATGGCTATTTGTCTACTCCAGAATTGAATGATTCTGTAGCTCAAAGAAAAGAAGAGCAAATGCATATGGAAGTATAATATTAAGATATATCACATACTAGTATTAACACCTACTTTACATTAGCTAGCTAGTCAGTCCCTCACATTATTCTGTTTTTCATTATTTGCACAATTCTTAATATTCTATTGTATTTACTTATTTGTTGATGGTCAGCATCCTCTTATCCTCAATTAAATTGTAAGCTACATAAAAGCATATTTGTCTTTCTTCCATGCTATATAAATTTAAGGAGCTCTGGTAGTGTAGTGGTTATGAATCGGGCTGCGAACCACAAGGTCAGCAGTTCGAAACTACCAGCTGTTCCGTGGGAGAAAGATGAGGCTTTCGGCTCCTGTAAAGATTTACAGCCTCGGAAACCCTGTACAGGGTCGCTAGGAGTCAGAATCGACTCCAAGGCACACAACAACAACAACAACAATGAAAGGAAATGAGTACCTGAAATTACTCAAATCTTGAAAATTTAAGATTTGGACACTGAAAATAGGAATTATTTATGCTAGGTACATACTAGATATATACAAATTATATGGAGTCCTGGTGTGGTATTGCAGGATAAGCACTAGACCACAAGGTTGGTTTGAAAAGCAAGGGTAGCAGTTCAAACTCACCAGCTGCTCCTCAGAAACCCTATACTAGGTTGCCATGAGTTGGAACCAACTCATCAGCACTTAACAACAACAACTGCAGGTATATGGAAGTGGTAATGTCCCAGGACTTATAGTGTGTGGCACTGTAAGATAAGTATTGAACTGCTAGCCACAAGGTTAGCATTTCAAATCTACTAGTTGATCCTCATAAACCCTATACAGGGTCACTATGAGTTGGAACCAACTTAGCACTTAACAAAAACAGCAGTTTCCTGGGATTTAGTACTAGAGTTCAGGGCAAAAAAAATGAGATCAGGACTGAAAGGAAGGGATGTGGCCAAGTATACAAGAACAGATTTGATGCATTAGACACTAATGACTGAAGACCCTGATTTGTAGGATGACATCAAGAACATCAATCAGGAAGAAAGCAAAAGGTCATTAAGAAGAAAGAAAGAAAAGATCAAAATGGATTTCAGAAGAGACTCTGAAACTTGATATAGAGTGTGGAGATGCTTAAGCAAATGGAAGAAATGAGGAGGTAAAAGAGCTGAACAGAAAATTTCCAAGGGCAATGTGAAAAGAAAAAGGCAAGTATTATAATGAAATGTACAAAGACCTGGTGGAGTTAGAAAACCAAAAGGGAAGAACATACTCAACATTTGTTGCTTGAAAGAACTGAAGAAAAAATTTAAGCCTCAGGTTGCAATATTGCATCTCAATGTCAAGAAAACAAAAATCCTCACCACTGGACCAATAAACAACATTCTTATCAATGGAGAAAAGATTGAAGTTGTCAAGGACTTCATT
>NW_006408545.1:16532697-16538390 GCF_000296735.1 Chrysochloris asiatica
GAATCGGGCTGCGAACCACAAGGTCAGCAGTTCGAAACTACCAGCTGTTCCGTGGGAGAAAGATGAGGCTTTCTGCTCCCATAAAGATATACAGCCTCAGAAACCCTGTACAAGGGTCGCTATGAGTCGGAACCGACTCCACGGCACATAACAACAACAACAATATAAACTACTTACTATCAAGTCAATTCTGACTCATGGAGACACCATGCGTTTCAGAAGAGAACTACACCTATGCATATGGTGCTTTTCTTCTGAGGCACCTCTGAGTGGGTTTGGATGGCCAACTTTTAAGTTAGTAGCTCATTGCTTAAAAGTTTACACCACCCAGGGACTCATTATAGCTTATTCCCTGTTGCCTTCAGATAATAAGATTCATGGTTACTCCCTTATGTTTCAGAGGGGAAATATGCTCCATAGTGTTTTCAATGGTTATAAAATATGGAAGTGGAATGCCAGCTCTTTCTTCCACAGCATCACCAAGTGGATTCAAGCCACCAATCTTTTAGTTAGTTGTTGTTGTTGTTAAGTGCCATTGAGTTGGTTCCGACTCATAGCGACCCTCTTCAGAGTTTCCGAGGAGCAGTTGGTGAGTTTGAACTGCTGACCTTGCAGTTCAAACAGACCTTGAGGTTGAGTGCTTATCCTATGATGCCACAGCAGGACTCCTTTTTAGTTGAGCCAAGCTCAAAACATTTGATCATCCAGGGACCTATTTAGTATGTGGTTGGTACTCAATCAGTATTAGGTGAATAAATAAATGAAAATTTCAATGCCCTCCTAATATGTCATACTTTTTCAACCTAACCTTACCTCCCAACATTCCCTCAAAGACCCTTTTACTCTCATCACTATCAAAACTTTGTTCAACTTTTAATACTAGCTAAAGTTGCAATTTTACATAATATTCTTTTGTAAAGTACTCCATTAATTATCTACTGCTGCATAACAAATGACATAAACTTGTGGCTTAAATGTTATGATCAAGAGCATCATACATGAAGAAAGCAAAAGGTCATTAAAAAAAAAAAATAGGAAAGAAAAGACCAAAATTGATGTCAGAAGAGACTCTGAAACTTGCTTTTGAAAATAGAGAAGCTAAAACATCTGGAAGAAATGATGAAATAAAAGATATGGACAGAAAAGTTCAAAGGGTAGCTTGAGAAGACAAAGTCAAGTATTATAATGAAATGTGCAAAAACCTGGAGCTAAAAAACAAAAAGGGAAGAACATGCTTAGCATTTCTCAAGCTGAAAGAACTGAAGAAAAAATTCAAGCCTGAGATTGCTGTATTGAAGGACTCTTTTGGCAAAATATTGAATGAATCAGAAAACATCAAAAGAAGATAGAAGAAATACACAATCACTGTACCAAAAGAATTGGTTAATGTTCAACCATTTCAAGAGGTAGCATGTGATCAAGAACCAATGGCATTGAAGGAAGAAGCACAAGCTGCACTGACGGCATTGGCAAAAAATAAGGCTCTAGGAATTTATTGGATATAAATTAAAATGTTTCAACAAACTGATGCATCGCTGAAAATGCATGCTTGTGTATGCCAAGAAATTTGAAAAACAGCTACCTGGACAACCAATTGGAAGGTATTCATATTTATGCTCCAATGAAAGGTGACCAAATGGAATAAAGAAATCATTGAACAATATCATTAATATCACATGGAAGCAAACTTTTGCTGAAGATCATTTAAAAAATGATTGTAGCAATACATCTACAGGAACTACCGGACATTCAAGCTAGATTCGGAAGAGGATGTGGAATGAAGGATATCATTGCTGACATCAGATGAATCTTGGCTGAACACAGAGAATACCTGAAAGATGTTTACTTGTATTTTATTGACTATGCAAGGCACTCGACTGTGTGGATCATAGCAAACTAGGAAAAACAATGAGAAGAATGGAAATTCCAGAATACTTCAATGTGCTCATGAGGAAACTATATGTCTACAGACCAAGAGGAAGTTAGAACAAGGGGATACTGAATGTTTTAAAATCAGGAAAGGTGTGTGTCAGGGTTTTATCCTTTTATCATACTTTTTCAATCTGTATGACAAGCAAGTAATCCGAGAAGCTAGATTACACGAAGAATAACATGCCATCAGAATTGAAGGAAAACTTAGTAATAACCTGTGATATACGGACAACACAACCTTGCTTGCTGGAAGCGAAGAGGATTTGAAATACTGATGAAGATCAACACTACAGCCTTCAGTATGGAATGAACATCAATGTAAAGCAAACAAAAATCCTTACAACTGGACCAATAAATAACATCATGATAAACAGAGAAAAGATTGAAGTTATCAAAGATATTATATCGTTTGGATCCACAATCAATGCCCATGGAAGCAACAATCAAGAAATCAGATGACATTGCATTGGGGAAATCTGCTACAAAATACCTTTCTAAAAAGTAAAGATGTCAGTTTGAGGAGTAAGGTGCACCAGACCCAAGCCATGGTATTTTGAATAGCCTCATATGCATGTGAAAGTTGGGTACTGAATAAAGAAGACTGGAGAGGAATCAATGCATTTGAATTTCAGTGCTCATAAAAGTACCAGGGGCTGCCAGAAGAACAAACAAATCTGTCTTGGAAGAAGTACAGCCATAATGATTTTTAAAAGGGAGGATGGTGAGGCTTTGTCTCTCTTTGGCCATGTTGTCAGGAGGGATCAGTCCCTAGAAAAGGATAGCAAAAAAAGTGAGGTTCGGAGATAAAAAGGGAGACACCTAACAAGATGAATTGACACAGTGGCAGCAACAATGGGCTCAACATAACAATTGTGAGGATGGCGAAGGACCAGGCAGTATTTCATTCTTTTGTTCATAGGGTCACTATGAGTCAGAACTGACTCAATGGCAACTGCTAACATCAAGTGGCTTTAAACAACACACATTATCTCACAGTTTCTGTGGGTCTGGAGTTTGCACATGGCTTAGCTGGATCCTTCGATTTGAGGTCTCTCACAGGCAGCCATTAAGGGTCAGATCTTTCTGCAGTCTCATCTTAAGTTTCAACTGGGAAGGTCCAAGCTCACATGGTTGTTGACTGAATTCAGTTCCTCATGAGCTGTTAAACAAAGGTCCTCAGTTTCTTGTCATGTGGATCCCTCCCTAGATCAGCTCAAAATATAGCAGCTAGTTTCATTAAAGCCAAAAAGGGATAGAGTCTGTTAATAAGGCAGAAGTTGTTGTTAGGGTTGCTTTGAATTAGTACCGACTCCTAGTGACCCTATGCACAACAGAACAAAACACTGCCTGGTCCTGTGCCAACCTCAGAACTGTTGCTGTGCTTGATCCCATTGCTGCCGCCACTAATTCAATCCATCTCATTGGGAGCCTTCCTCTTCTTCGCCAACCCTTCACCAGGGACTGGTCCCTCCTGATAATATGTCTGAAGTTCTTGTTGCCACCAAGTTCCTCCAACTTGTAGCATCTTACGCAAAGAGAACAAACATTGCCTGGTCCTGTGTCATCCTCACAATCATTGGGATCTTCAAAGCTACTGTATCACTTCATCTCAGTTAGAATTCCCCTCTGTTTTTGATGACCCTTAGTTTAACAAACATGATGTTCTTTTCTAGCAATTGTTTTTTCCTGATGACCTGTCCAAAGTAAGCAAGAAAAAGTATCATCATCCGTACTTCTATGATATTTTTTGGCTATACTTCCTCCAAGACTGATTTGTTCATTTTTCTGATATTCCAAAGACAGAAGTTACAATCTAAAATAACAGGATCATAAAAGTGGTATCTCTTGTACCTTTGCCATATTCTATGATGAAATTAAGCAAGTTAGAAACAAGTCAGGGGTAGTGGATCCCACAAAAGCATGGCTCCGAAAAGCAGAGACCACTAGCAGCCATTTTACAACTTACCAATCACATTTAATCAGTCCCCTCTGGGAAATCATAAAGCTTATTGTTAATACCATATGATTTACCACTTAATAGCTTCCTATTGTTGGTTTAAATCTGTCAACTAAATTGGCACTCCCATATCTTTTATTAATCTCAAAACTAAGTGCATATGTAAATTTTCATATGTTGTTGTTCTTAAGTGCCATGGAATCAGTTCCAACTCCTAGTGACCCCATAAAGGGTCTCCAAGGATAGCTGGTGGGTGTAAACCACCAACCTGTGGTAAGCAATCCAGTGTTTGTCCTACAGCGCCACACCAGGATTCTGCAAAAATTTTTATACTTAGATTGAATTTAGCATGACCCAGTGGTAAACTTGTTGTGCTGTCAAGCCAGTTTCGACTCATAACAACCCTGTAATGGTTTCCAAGGAGCAACTGGCACATTTGAACTGCCAAACTTGCAGTTCAAATCAACTTTGCAGTCCAGTGCATTAACCCATAGTGCCATATCAGTGCTCTCCAAGCTTGTCATACTAATGGTGTTGAAAAGATGATTTTCTGTAATGTAAATATGAGTTCTACCACCTATGGCTGTTGTGGAATTCAGGGAGAAAAGTGGCATAGGAAATGGACAATATCATACAAAGATAAGATAAGTTGTTATTGCAATACAGAACATTCTGTACTATGTAAAATATAGAAGAAACAAAGAGCACAAGTAATAAAGAAAAGAACAACACTCCTTGCGTGCAGTATTTCACATTAAAATTGGAAACAAAAGTGCCCAGATATAATCTGTCCCAAAAGCTCTCTGGTGGGACTATTTTGAGGAAAGAGGAGATATTCCAAAATTAAATATGCAGTTTTATTTGGAATACCCATTGTCATTGAGTTGAATTCCAACTCATAGCAATGCTGTAGAACAGAATAGAACTGTTTCATATGGTTTCCAAGGCTGTAATCTTTACGGGGACTCCTGGTGTGGCACTGTGGGTTAATGTGCTGAACTGCAAAGTCAGTTTGAACTGCAATGCTCAAGCTCACCAGACGCTCATTGGAAACCCTACACAGAGTCGTTATGGGTCAGAACCAACTCAATGACACGCAACAACAACCACAGTCTTTACAGAGGAGCCCTGGTGTGGCACTGCAGGATAATGCACTGGACCACAAGGTCAGTTTGAGCCTCATGGTTGGCACTTAACAACAACAACAATCTTTACAGAAGTAGATTGCCACCATCTTTCTTGCATGTTACAGCTAGTTGGTTCAAACCACCAACCTTTCAGTTAGTAGCCAAATGTTAACCATGCCAGGGTTCCTTAAGTAATAGAAGAAAGTGAAACTAATAAAAGAGAACAGGAATTTCCAAATAAAACAAATTTAGTGATGGTGTTTCTTAGGATGAGTTCAATATATTCCCTTAAAATTTTGCATTGTATTTCAGCTTATCCAGCAGAGCAGAAAGCCAATTTATAAAGTAATACTAATAAAAGTGAATAAGAAGCTCCAACTATACCACATTTAATGATGGTGTTTCACAGGATGAATTCAATATTTAACAACAGATGTAAAGTTAAAACTAAAACAAGATAACTTAATAGAAATGGATAAGGCCATTTGTAATCAAGGTATTTGAACATTGTCCTGGCACAATTGACTTTTTTAAAAAAATCAGTAATTAGATATTCAGCAAACAAAGAATTTGTAATGTGCTGTTTGCATATGTTATGTGGGTCATGAACATTCTCATTGTTCTAGTTTTTAAGCAGATTTGTTGTTGTTGTTAAGTGCCGTTGAGTCGGTTCCGAC
>NW_006408545.1:16539080-16545840 GCF_000296735.1 Chrysochloris asiatica
CATAACTCAAGTGCATCTATTTTTCTATGGTCTTCCTTATTTGTTCTCCAACTGTCACAAACATTTGAGGCAATTGAAAATACCATGACTTGATTCAGGCACACTTGAGTCCTCAAACTGATACCTTTGCTTGTGAGCATCAGATTTACCTAAGGCAATAATCTGTTGTTTGATTTCTTGGCTGCTGCTTGCATGAGTGTTGACTGTGGATCCAAGCAAAACAATCTTTGACAACTTCAATCTTTTCTCCATTTATCATGATGTCATTTATTGGTCCAGTGGTGAGGATTTTTGTATTCTTTACATTGAAGTGCAAATCATACTGAAGGCTTTGGTCTTTGATCTTCATTAGTAAGTATTTTAAATCGTCTTCACTTCCAACAAGCAAGGCTGTATTATTTGCATATCACAAGTTGTTAATGAGTCTTCCTCCAGTCCTGATGCCACATTCTTCTTCATATATTCCATATTCTCGGATTATTTACTCAGTGTACAGATTGAGTTAGTATTGTAAATGGTACAACCCTGGTGCACACTGTTACTGATTTTAAACCAGTCAGTATTCCCTTGTTCTGTTGTAAATTCTGCCTCTTGGTCTATGCATAGGTTCCTCATAAGCGCAATTAAGTGTTCTGGAATACCCATTCTTTGCAATGTTCTCCATACTTTGTCATGATATACACAGAGAGCCTTTGCATAGACAATAAAGAAAGCACAAGTAAATGTCTTTCTGATATTCTCTGCTTTCAGTCATGATCCATCTGATGTCAGCAATGAAATCCCTTGTTCCTTGTCCTCTTCTAAATCCATCTTGAATTTCTGGCAGTTCCTTGCTGGTGTACTGTTATAGCCATTTAAAAATTATCTTCAACAAAATATTATTTGCATGCGATACTAATGAGGTTGTTCAATGATTTCCATATGCCATTGTATCACCTGTCTTTGAAAAGGGCAATTGGTTGATCAGATACAGTTTTCCAAATTTCTTGGAATAGCTGAAAAGTGCTTTCCGTGCTTTGAGTGACTTGAGTGAAAGTATACAAAACAGATCATCAATTTTACATTCAACAAAAACTGCAGAAGTTTGTTGAAAGATTTCAGCTTTATTCTGTTGATTCCTAGAGCCTTGTTTTTAACTAATGCCTTCGGTACAGCTTGGACTTCTAGTACCATCGGTTCTTGATCATATACTAACTAAATTTTGAAATGGTTAAATATTCAATCATTTATTTTTGTTATAGATTCTATTTATTCCTTCCATCTTCTTTTGATGCCTTTTGCAGGAAGACAAAAGGGAATACATCAATATATTTTTTGCCCAATGAATCCTTCAATAGTGCAAGTCAAGGCTTGAATTTTTTTCTTCAGTTCTTTCAGCTTGAGAAATGCTGACCGTTTTCTTCCCTTTTACTTTTCTAACTCCAGGTCTTTGCACATTTCATTGTAATACTTGACTCTGTCTTCTCAAGATGCCCTTTGAAATTTTCTGTTCAGATCCTTTACTTTCCTCATAAATGCTTTAGCATTTATACACTCAAGAGCAAGTTTTAGAGTCTCTTCTGACATATATTTTGGTCTTTTATTTCTTTCCTATCTTTTCAAAGACCTTTTGCTTTCTTCATGTATGGTATTCTTTTTTGTTGCTGTTTTTAAAATTTGAATTGTGAATTCAGTGAAAATATACAGAATAGATCATCAGTTTTACATTCAACAAATCATATGCTTTACTTCATTACAATGACTGCAATCCCATCCATGTATTATCAGTTCACAATATTTACCTCTATTCACTTTAACTCTTGCATTCTTCCTTACATCTCCTGCTACCTTTATCTTTCTTTTGCCAATCTCCTTCTTGTTGTATGTTGCTTGTCCCATCACCCATATTAAGGTGTATCTAGCCTGTGAAAAAATTTCCCTTCCCCCACCCTCATATAATGTTTCTTTTGTCAAGAAAACCTTTTCTTAACTTTTCACAACATTGGTTTCATACAATATTTGTCCTTCTGTAATTAACTAATTCACATGGCAAAATGTCCTTCAGGTGCATCCAGGTTATGAGGTATTTTGAAAATGCATCATTATTCTTCAGTGTTGTCTTTTCTTTCTTTTTTGTTTTTATAATGACATTTTGCGTTCTTCCTGTATGATATCTTGATGTCATCCCACATCTCTTCTGGTCTAGGTCACTAGTGTCTAATGAATCAAATCTGTTCTTTTTTTTTAAAATCAAATCTGTTCTTGAGATGGTCTCTAGATTGAGGTGGAATATGTTCAAGGTTATATTTTGGCTCTTGTGAACTTTTTAAAAATAATTCAGTTTCATCCTTAACTTGCATATGAGCAATTGATGGTCTGTTACACAGTTGGTCCTTGGCCTTGTTTTGATGGATGATATTGAGCTTTCTACAGATGTAGTCAGTTTGATTCCTGTGTATTCCATCTGGTGAGGTGCATGTGTATCATTGCCATTTATATTTAAAAAGGGTATTTGTCATGAATAAGTTATTGGTCTTGCAAAATTATATCATACAACCTCCACCATCATTTCTATAAACCAGTGCCATATTTTCCAACAACTGATGCTTCTTTGTTTCCAGCCTTTTCATTCCAATCACTAATAACTATCAATACAAAGATATATTTGATCAATTTCAGACTGGAGAAGTTGGTAAAATTCTTCAATTTCATCATCACTGGCTTTAGTGGCTGGTGAGTAAATTTGAACAATAGTGGTCTTTATAGGCATATGGATATTGTCTTATCATAGACAGCATTGTACTTTTAAGATACATCTTGAAATATTCTTTATATTCAACATAATGTGATAGTGATGATCATAGTTTTATTTACCAAATTGCACGTTTATTTAGGAAGAAAGCGTAAGTTATTTATAACAACATAATATTAATCGCTAGTAATTCATTATTTCAAAAATTCTATAAAATATTGAATTGAATTATGTTTTCACTGTACATTGTCTAAATAGGCAAAGATAATATCCCTCCTAATCCTTCCTCACTAAATCCAACATTACAGGAAAAACATTTTTTTTTTCAAATGTTTTATTGTGAATTACGTGATAGTTCACATGGGAGAACATTAACTTTACATTCATTCTATCATATATCGTTTCATTGCAGTGGTTACAATCCCCTCCATGCATCATTAACCAACCAAAGGGTATACTCTGCAAGCCTGCCCCTCAGTCGTCAGCACACAGCCTCTCTCCCTCTCTAGATCTAGAGTCCCCAACTGCTCCATCTCTCCATGTCATTGTCTCTGCCTCAATCACCAGAGTCACTACTTCTTTGGCTAGGGTCCTTCATTCCTCTCTTCTCCCTTAATGGTCCCAGGGACCTCTGCTCCCGGACTGCAAAGTCAATCACTCCCCTCCTTTTGCTACACAACATCTGCCTTTACATTTCCAACCCTTACAGTAAGTCCTGATAACAAACCACAAGAGAACTATCCCCATCCCCTTTAATCAGCCCCACCCAGATAGATTGGATACTACTCAGTGGAGATTCTACCTTCCTCCACGCCCTCTGCATCTAGGCTCCCTCTTGAAAGCTTGTAAGCCAATCACTTCTTGCCTTTGTTTAGTGCACCCACCCACCCCACCCCCATTTTGGGTAGCCAATGTCCAAATTGCCTATCCCTGTCTACCCTGTGTATGTAAGGGGTGGGAATGATCCTCGCTGTAAAGATTTATTCCCTCTTTTGAGCTACTGCATCCATAGGTGTAGGTCAAGTTCTTTAAATTGTATCAGATTACTCTTTTTTTCCTCTTCTTTCTTCTTCTAGTTGAGCTCTATTCATCTAGCCATTAAAGGCAGGTCAAGTGGGTATTATCTGTAAGTGTCGGTGTTCTTATGCATATGCCCTCTCTTCTTATCAGGTGGACACTTCACTCTCCACTCTAGTCTTCTGTGGCTATGTCACTGACTCTGGGCCCAAGAGTCCCCAGGTGTTGCCACATTGTTGGCCAACCAGGTCTCCACTTGAGTTCACAGGAGTCTATTGAACATTGTAGGGCTTAGCTCGCAGCTTCATTGCTGTTTTTCCCTCACTTCCCCATATCGGTAACCCACGTGGTCACCAGTCTGAGCACATGTCTGCTCTTGTATTCCCACTGAGTTTTAGTCTTGGCAGGGGGTTTGCCCTGAGGGGAATCAACCACTTGCCTTCATGTCTCCCGAGTGAGCAACTTGCTTGTTCAGTAATCAGTCGGACTGCCATTATTGTTTTGTATTTTCCCTGTCTGTGTTTCTTTCAACAAGTATCTTCTGTTCTTCTAGCCACTCTAGACTGGTTTGCTTGTCCTTTCAAGTGGGAATTTTCCACCTCAGAAGATTCTGTATGTGTTTCAGGATTTCACCTATGGTCTTATGCAATGCAAAGTCTCCACAGAAAGCCTCTTTCACTGGGCATGTTGTATCCCCATTTTAGTTATTCCAATCAGTTATAGGCAGAAGACGGTTAAAATGTCCTTTTTGACAATGAATGCAATGCCATTCCTCTTGATTCTGGAGTTGCCAGCACAGTAAACCATATGATTGTCAGATTTCAAATGGCCAATGCAATCTATTTCAGCTCACTAATGCTTAGGGTATCAATCTTTATATATTCCATTTCACTTCGACAACTTCTAATTTCCCAAGATTCGTATTTAGTACAGTTCATGCTCTGATTATTAATGAATGTTCACAGTTGTTTTTCCTCATTTTTAATTGTGCCCCATCATCAAATGAAGGTCCTGAAAGCTTTACTCCATTTGTATCACCATGGTCTCCTCTACCTAGAGGAAGCAGCTCTTCCCTAGATTTTTTTTTTTTTTTAATGTTTTATTGTGAATTATGTAATAATTTACATGGGAGAACATTAGCTTTACATTCATCCTATCATATATCATTTCATTGCCATGGTTACAATCCCCTCCATGCATCATCAACCAACCAAAGGGTGTATATGCCCTGCAAACCTGACACACACACACACACAGTCATCAACACACAGCACCTCTCCCTTTCTGGGTCTAGAGTTCACAGCTACTCCATCTCTCCGCATTGTCATCTTGCCTCAATCACCAGTGTCACTGCTTCTCTGGGTAGGGTCCCGCACTCTGCTCTTCTCCCTTGATGGTCCCAGGGACGTCCACTCCTGGACTGGAAAGTCAGTCACTCCCCACCTTTTGCTACAAAATGTCTACCCCCAGATTTATTTTAAGTACCTTCCAACCTGGAGGACTTATCTTCTGTTACTATATCTAGCAATGTTCCGCTGCTATTCAAAAGTTTTCCAGTGGCTAAACTTCAGAAGTAGTCCACCTTTCCTTCTTCTTAGTCTGTCTTAGTCTGGATACTCAGCTGAAATCTATCCACCCTGGGTGACCCTATTGTTGTTAAATACCATGGAATCAGTTCCAACTCATAGGTACACTATATAGAGTTTCCAAGGAACATCTGGTGAATTTGAGCTGCCAATCTTGTGGTTACAGGTATTATGAAATACTAGTAGCATTGCTTCCATCATTACAGCAACACATAAGCTACCACAGACAAGTGGTGGTGAATTAAAGTTGGTAATATCAAAACTTGAAATTAAATTATTTAAAGTTTTTCAGTTTAATTTTTGGAAATTTAATGAAATCTTACTCAGTATTTTAAAAGAAATTAACCTGTTTATAATTCTTGTATTCCATATCCATATTGTTGCTGATATAAAGAATCTGTATCATACTTCATGTATATTACATCTATATTTTTTACTGAAGGTTAAATTTAGAGCACTTAATTTTTGGAGGACTGTGCTTCATAGTGATGTTGCTGTTAAATGCTGCGAGTTGAGTAAGTTCTGACCCATTGCAACCCTGAACAGGGCTTCTGAGGAGCAACTGGTGAGCTTGATTTGTGGATCTTGCGGTTCAAACGGCCTTGCAATCCAGTGTATTCACCCCCAGTGCCACACCAGGACTTTATAGTGGGAGCCCTAAATCCATCTGAGTCTTGACATAAATTCTGCCTCTGTTGAGTTCTTTCTGACCACTAACTGGCAGTGTAAAATGCTTTGCCCTCAGGTAGAGTACATTTGGAAGAGGATTAAGAGTTTTCTAGTACTAATGTGCACCTGACCCAATCCATGATATTTTCAATAGTCTCTCATGCATGTGAAAGTTGGGGCATGAATAAGGAAGACCATAGAATAATCAATGCATTTAAATTATGGTGTTGGAGAAGAATATTGAAAGTACCCTGGACTGCCAGAACAGAGAAACCTGTCTTAGAAGTATTGCCAGAATAGACGCCAGGATGGCGAGATTTCATCTCTTGTACTTTGGACATATTGTCATGAGGGACCAGTCTCTGGAGAAAGTCATCATGTTTAGAGAGTCAGTGAAAAAGAGAAAGCCCCCTAATGAGAAGGATTGATACAATAGCATCAACAGTGGGCTCAAATGTAACAGTAATTGTGATGATGGCTTAGGACCAATTGATGGTACCTAACAACAGTAGCCAGTTTAGGGAGGGCAGTCTCTCACTCCAAGATTTGCTTGGTCGTGCTCTTTATGGAAATTCGGGTACCAGAATTGCATGTTTTTAAGTCATACTCTGACCTAGGTGATCTGAGAGCCCCAGGACTAATCCTATAAACTTTTCTAATATGCAATAGTGTAGTCCCGATTATGGTCCATTTCCTGCTTCTGTAGTTCAATCTGTGACTATGATGAGTTGATTTGCTGCCAATTAGATTTTTTTTT
>NW_006408545.1:16547171-16548873 GCF_000296735.1 Chrysochloris asiatica
AAGCAAAACAGCAGAATGTCTCTGGGGTTTATCCAGTTCCCTAAGGATTAAACAGTTCTTAAAGTCTTCTCTGCTGTGGCTGGCTCGTTGGTGCTCTTGCCGGGGGCAATTAGATTTTTAACAAGTTTTCTGTGCTCTATAATTTGGTTATATGAATGTGAATCTTTTGGACACCATAATGACCTTGGCTGATGGTGTCCCTCCCCAGGTGATTTGTCTTTGTCTTTTCTCTCTCCTGTTTGAGACTTAATAAAAAGTTCTCTATAGTATCCAGGTATCTTGTGTGGTGCTTTAGATCAGCACTAGACTGCAAACCACAAGGTCAGCAGTTCAAACCCACCAGCTGCTCCTCAGAAACGTTACACAGAGTCGCTGAGTCAGAACCAACTCAATGGTACTTAACAACAACAACAACATAATATACATGGATTCCTGATGTGACATTGTAGGATAAACACTGGACTGTGAACCACAAGGCCAGCAGTTCAAACCCACCAGCTGCTCCTTGGAAACCCTACACAGTGTTGCTATGAGTTGGAACCAACTCGACAGCACTTAACAACAATGTACGTGGAGTCCTGGTGTGGTACTGTAGGATAAGCACTGGACTGTCAGTTGCTAGATCGGTGATTCAAACCCACAAGCTGCTCCCTGGAAATCCCATACAGGGTTGCTTTGAGTTGGAGTAGACTCGATGGCACTTAACAACATAATATGCATGGAATCCTGGTATGATGCTTTAGGATAAGTACTAGACTGCTAACCATAAGACATTTATATTCAGTTGCCTTTTGATTTGTGTATCTAGTCTAAGAGAAATTAAGTATTTCTCTGGAGCCTAATTGGTATTATTCACAAGAGTAGATGCTGAAGTTTAGGGGTTACACAATGCCAACAATGGAGTCCTGGTATGGCACTATGGTATGGCACTATGCAGTTAGCAGTACTGCTAACTGCAAGGTTGGTGGTTCAAACCCACCAGCAGCTCCGCAGAAACCCTATACAAGGTGGCTAAGAGTTGGAACCAATTTGATGGTACAAAACAACAACATGCCAACAATGGGCACTGAATTGCAAGTGACGGAAGTGCCTACATGTGATTTAGTAAGTGTATTTTTTTTGTTGTGTTTGAAAAATATAAGTAAGATTCAGGGCAGGACCCCCACCTGCTAGATCTAAGAGTAGTGCTGGTTCCAAACAAAATTATTATCTCTGGACTGAAGCTTTTTTTTTTCCCCCAAGAGGTACTGCCTTGGAATAGGATCAACACTGGACTGAGAACCTCAAGGTTGGCAGTTCAAATGCATTCTATGGCACTTAATAAAAACACCATCTTGGAGTAGAGGTTTTTTAATCTTTTGGGTCTCACCAGCTACTCAAAAAAATTGTTTTAAAATTTTTATTGTGAATTGAGCGATAGTTTATATGGGAGAACATTAGTTTTACACGCATCGTTTCATTGCAGTTATTACAGTCCCTTCTGTGCATTATCATTCAACAATATTTCCTTCTATTACTTCTGGGGTTTTTTTATTGATGTACGCAAAAACACTCAGAAATATATACTCATTTAAAAAACCAAAAAGCGCATTCTGCAAGCCTGCCTGCTGGCTGCCAGCACACAGCCTTTCCCTTTCCATGAGTCTAGAGTCTTCAGCTGCTCTATCTCTGCATGTCACCATCTCTGCCTCCATCTCTGGTG
>NW_006408545.1:16549868-16550871 GCF_000296735.1 Chrysochloris asiatica
GAGGCTTCACTCTCAGCTCTAGCCCTCCATGGCTATGTCCTTGTCGGTGGGTTCAGGAGACCCCAGGTCTCACCAAACTTTAGACCAACCAGCACTGCCTCTTTTTTCTGTCATCTCCAGGTTGATGGGCAGCTACTCTATTTTTTTTTAAAAAACTGTCAGTTTGAAATTCAAAAATCCATGCTTTATGAGGAGAGATATTTAGAAATGTAGTAATTATGTTGGTTGCTTATGATGTTTTTAAAGACTAAGGGAAGTAAATTCTTTTGAAATTTTAATTTATACATTTTTTGTGTGTGTAAATCCTCTTAACATTCCAAAACAATGCCTGTCTCAAAAAGTATAAACTATCATTTATACCTTCTTGGCATTCAGTCACCTTTTGATTTGTATAACTAGGGAAAGAGAAATTAAATATTTATGTACCAACCACTAAAGTCAGTGATGATGAAATTGAAGAATTCTACCAACTTCCTCAGAAGTTGGCACTCACTGTAGGACAAGCACTGGAGTACTAACCACAAGGTCAGTGGTTCAAACCCACCAGCTTGTCTTCAGAAACCCTGTATAATGTTGTTATAAGTTGGACCAGACTCAATGACCTTAACCACAACAAACTGTTTCAGTCTGAAATGGATCAAACAAGCAATCAAGATGCATTAGTAACTACTAATGATTGGAATGTGAAGGTTAGAAACAAAGAGGATCAATAGTTGGAAATTTTGGCCTTGGTTATAGGAATGATGTTGGAGATTGCATGATTAAATTTTGTAAAACTAATGATTTATTCATTTGAAACACCTTTTATAAACAATATGAAAGGCAACTATTCACAAGGACCTCACCATCTGGAATACACAGGAATCAAATTGATTACATCTGTGGGAAGAGACAGTGGAAAGGCTTAATATCATCAGCCAAAAGAAGGCCACGGGTTGACTGTGACTGTAAGTCAAACCATCGGTTGCTTCAGGGTAAAGCTGAAGAAAATTGAAACAAGTCA
>NW_006408545.1:16560505-16561706 GCF_000296735.1 Chrysochloris asiatica
ATTGTACCTCATGAGTGATCTGGATAAGTTCTTTTTGCCAATGAATGCAACACCATTCCTCTTTAATTTGTCATTCCTGGCATAGTAAACCATTTGGTTGTCAGATTCAAAATGGCCAATACCAGTCCATTTCAGTTCACTAATGCCTAAGATATCGATGTTTATGCGTTCCATTTTATTTTTTACCATTTCTAATTTTTCTATATTCATACTTCATACATTCCATTATCTGATTATTAATGGATGTTTACAACTGTTTTTCTTCATTTTTGTTGTGCCCCATCAGGAAATGAAGGTCCTGCGGGCTTCTCCTGTGAGCTTTACTCCATTCTCGTTATCAAGGTCAACTCTTCTTTGAGGAGGCTCATTTTCCAGCACTATATCTGACAGTGTTTCTCTGCTCTTCATAAGGTTTCAGTGACTAAATATTCAGAAGTAGTTCATCACTCCTTCTTCCTCGTCTGTGTTCATCTGGAAGCTCATCTGAAACCTGTCCACCATAGGTGACCCTGCTGGTATTTAAAAATCTGGTGGCATAACTTCCAGAATCACAGCAACTCACAAACCACCACAGTATGACAAACTGACAGACAAGTGGTGAAAGAGGATACTAAATGGTTTCAAATCAGGAAAGGTGTGTGCTAGGGTTGTATTCTTTCACCATACTTATTCAATCTGTATTTTGAACAAATAATCTAAGAAATTATATGAAGAAGAACTTGACTTCAAGTTTGGTGGCAGACTCATTAACAACCTGCGATATGCAGATGATATATCCTTGCTTGCTGAAAGTGAAAAGGACTAAAATACTTACTAATGAAGAGCAAAGACAATAGCTTTCAATATGAATTGCACCTCAATAAAAAGAAAACAAAAATTCTTGCAAACAGTACCAATAAATAACATCATGATAAATGGAGAAAAGAACAAAGTTGTCAAAGACTTTGTTTTGCTTGGATCCACAATCAACATTCATGCAAGCAAAAAAGAAATCAAAAGACATATTGCACTAAGCAAATCTACTGCTCAATGCCTCTTTAAAGTGTTCAAGAGCAAACATTTCAGTTTAAGGACTAAGGCGCACCTGACCCAAGACTTCGTATTTTCAATAGTCTCATATACATGTGAAAGTTGGGGAATGAATAAAGACGACCACAGAAGAATTGATGCATTTGAGTTATGATGTTGGAGAATATTGAAA
>NW_006408545.1:16562341-16564169 GCF_000296735.1 Chrysochloris asiatica
AAAAAAAAAAACAAAACCAGAGGAACTAGAAATGATGCAGAAGTAAACTTTCAAAAAGAGACCATAATTATACACCAAAGGAATGAGAAGACAATGTACCCACAAAAATAAAACAAAATATACAAATAAGAACAAAATATGCTGTAAACAACGAATTGAAACTCAAAATAAATACCTCAGATTTAAAAAATAAAAATGGGAGATAAAGTTGAAGAAAATTCCCAAGAAAACGTTGTTGCTGTTGTTAAGTGTCGTCGAGTTGGTTCCGACCCATAGGGTTTCCAAGGAACAGCTGGTGAGCTTGAACCGCCGATCTTGCGGTTCAAACTATTTTGCAGTCCAGCGCATTAACCCACAGCGCCACAACAGGACTCCAAGAAAATAGAGCATGTCAAAGATGAAAAATAGAAGAAAAAGACAGGAAAATTGGCAGTCAACCCAAAAGCTCCAATATCCAAATAATAAAATTTTTAGAAAAAAAGAAGAAAAGGTCATTCTTGAAGAAATATTTTGGAAAGGTTTACCTAGTGCCCTACACAATGAATAAGAAAAGAAATATACAAAAACAACACAAAACCAAACTAAGGAGTTAACTGTGGAATTTTAGAACATTTGGGGTAAAGATTTTGCGGGTCTATGCAAAAAACAGGTCACAGTCAAAGGGTAGAGGAATCACAAAGCATTGGATTAATCAAGAGCAGCATTTGAATCTTAAAAGACAATGGAGTACTATCTTTAAAATTCTGAGAGCAACCCCCCCTCCACCCCCGGTTTTTACTTAGAATTACACAACTAGCCTCAGTCAGTACCTAGGACTCTTTGAAGCTAGGCACTGTGATAGATGACTGTGTGATGTTTCATATGAGTCAAATTGTCCCTGTAATTTATTATACACTACTGTTGTTGTTTTGTACTTCTGGTGTGGCACTGTAGGATCAGCACTGGACTGCAAACCACAAGGTCAGCAGTTCAAACCCACCAGCTGCTCCTGAGAAGCTCTATCTATACAGGGCTGCTATGATTGAAACTGACTACAACACTTAGCAACAACAACTGTTGTTGTTGGAGTCCTCATGTGTCACTGTGGGATAAAACACTGGACCGCAAGGTCAGTTTGAACCCCAAGGTTGGCATTTCAAACTCACCAGCTGCTCCTTGGAAAAGAGTGTCATATTTTGACACTTGTGGACTTGTTTTAATTTTCTTCAGCTTCATCCTGAATTTGCATATTAACAATCGATGGTCTGTTTCTCAGTCTGTCCCTGGTCTTGTTTAGACTGATAATATGTGTTTTTTCGATGGTCTCTTTCCACAGATGTAGTCAATTTGGTTTCTGTGTATTCCATCTAGTAAGGTCCGTGAGTATAGTCTTTTCTATGTTGTTTTAAAAAGGTATTTGCATTAAAGAAGTCATTGGTCTTTCAAAATTCTATTATGCCATCTCCAGCATAATTTCTCTCAACAAGGCCATATTTTCCAACTCCTGATTCTTCCCTTTTTGTTTCTAACCTTTGCATTCCTGTCACCAGTAATTATCAATACCTCTTGTGTGCACGTTTGCTCAACTTCAGACTGAAGAAGTTGGTTGTTTTTATTTTGAAGTGTCATTGAGTGAGTTCTAGCTCAAAGTCACCCTGTGTAGGGTATCTGAGGAGCAGTGGGTGGGTAGAAGAAGTTAGTTTGTTATTATTGTTAGGTGCCATTGAGTCGGTACCGACTCATAACAACCCTATGTTCAACAGAATGAAACGCTGCCCGGTTCTGGGCCAACCTCACAATTGTTGCTACATTTGAGCCCATTAATGCTGCCACTGTCTGCTACTTTTGT
>NW_006408545.1:16564747-16566778 GCF_000296735.1 Chrysochloris asiatica
TGAGTTATGTCCCATCAGCACATGAAGGTCCCAAAAGCTTTACTCCATTCATGTCATCACTGTTTACTTTACTTTGAGGAGGCATCTTTTTCCCAGTTGTATTTTGAGTGACTTCCAACCTGAGGGGCTTATCTTCTACACCTTATCTGTCAATATTATAAAATTTCAATATTCAATATTCTGGTGCTATCTGACAGTGTTCCACTGCTAATTCATAAGGTTTTCATAAGGTTTTCAGTGGCTAAAATTCATAAGTAACCCATGTCACCTTCTTCCTTATCTGTCTTAGTCTGGAAACTCAGCTGAAATCTGTCCACAATGGTTGACCCTGCTGGTATTTAAAATACTGGTTGCATAGCTTCCAGCATCACCGCAATGCACAAGCCACCACAGTATACCAAACTGACAGATGAGTATTTTTTTTTAAATCATTTTATCTCATAAAGTGTTTTTTTTTTTTTTTTTTCAGGAGCTCTCATTAACCAGTGGGTGATATTCTTTATTTTATGAGGTAATCTCTCATTTAGGTAAAATGTGACCTCAAAGTAATTTCATGTCCTTGGCCCATTTTCGATGGGATTGATTGTTAGATTGTTGTGGAGTTATTGAAATGTTATATATGTTTCAGGAAGTCCTGGTGTGGCATTGTAGGATAAGCATTGGACTGCTAACCACAAGATCGGTGGTTAAAACATGCCAGTTGCTCCTCAGAAACCCTATAAAGGGTCACAATGAGTCAGAACCAACTGGACAGCAATTAACAACAACATATATTTTAGAGACTTGACCCTTACTTTACCACACATCTCTCAGTTTATTGTACTGTGGTTGCTTGAATGTTGTTGTGATGAACTCTTTCAACAATATAAGAGGTGACTATACATTATCTTCATCAGATGGAATAGCACAGGTATCAAATTGATGAAATCTGTGGGAAGAGGTGATGAAGAAGTTCAATATCATCAGTCAACATAAGGCCAGGATCTGGCTGTAGAACAGAGTAAATTTTCCATTTGAAGACTAAGGTGCACCTGACACATGCTTCAAAGGAATGTAAAAGTTGGAATCCTTGAGAAAAGCCAATGTATTTAAATTATGGTGTTGGTAAAGAATATTCAAAGTTCCATGGACTGCCAGAAGAACAAACAAATCTGTCTTAGAAGTACAGCCAGAATGCTTCTTAGAAGTGAGGATGGTGTCTTCATCTTTCATTCTTTGGATATGTCAGGAGAGCCCAATCCTTGGAGAAGGACATCATACTTGGTAAAATGGAGAGTCAACAAAAAGGTAGAAGACCCCCAACATGATGGATTGACATGGCAATAATTGTGAGAATGGCGCAAGACCAGGCAATTTTTTGTTCAGTTGTGCATAGGGTCTCTGAGTTGAAACCGATTTGATGGCACCTAACAAAACAAAAGCAAACCTTTACTGTTATGTTGTTCCTGAAGATTTTTCTCCAGTCTGTAGGTTTTCTTTTTATTATTTTGATAGTCTTTTGGTGAGCCTAAATATTTAATTTTTCTTCAGTCTAAAATTTATCAAACATGCAATCATGATGCATTGGTAATTACTGGTGATTGTCATGTAAAACTTGGAAACAACAGGAAGAATCAGTAGTTCACTAAGGAAAATATGGTCTTGATGATAGAAATGATGCTAGAGATTGCATGATAGATTTTGCAAGACCAATAACTCATTCATTGCAAATACCTTTTTTAAACAACATAAAAGGTGACTAAACACATGGAGTCGTGGTGTGGCACTGTAGGTTAAGCACTAGACTACTAGCTACAAGGTTGGCAGTTCAAACCACCAGATGCTCCTTGGAAACCCTATATAGGATCAATATGAGTCAAAACTGACTTGATGGCACTTAACAACAACAGCAGCATACACATGGATGTCACCAGGTGGAACACATGGTAATCAAATAGACTACATCTCTGGGAAGAAATGATAAAGAAACTCAATATCATCAACCAACACAAGGCCGGGGCAAACAGTGGAAGAAATAGACTACTTCTGAAT
>NW_006408545.1:16569500-16576152 GCF_000296735.1 Chrysochloris asiatica
CATTCTGAGTGCCTTCCCACCTTCCGGTCCTGTATCTGACAGTGTTTCTCTGCTATTCATAGAGTTTTCAGTGACTAGCGATTCAGAAGTAGTTTGTCACTCTTTTTTCCTAGTCTGTCTTTATTTGGAAGCTCATCTGAAGCCTGTCCACCATGGGTGACCCTGCTGGTTATTTAAAATACCGGTGGCACAGCCCTCAGAATCATAGCAATTCAAACCACCACAGCACGACAGACAGATGAGTGGCGGTTGTGTGGTAGCTGTTAAACACAAATCTCCTTGCACTACAGCCCTTAAGTCCGGCTCACAGGTGGTATTTCCGTCCTCAGATGTCGCGTCAGTCAAGAGGCGGAAGCGCAGCAGGGGCAACAGGGTTGTAATGAGACGCTTTGGGCTGCGCCTGTGGGACATTGTCAGATATAGTGCCAGAAGATGAGTCCCTGTGGATGAAAGACACTCATATTATGACTCTGAAGAGCTGCCTCCTCAAAGTAGAGTTGACTATATTGACATGAATGGAGCAAAGCTTTTGGGAATTTCATTTGCTGAAGGGACACAACCCAAAATGAGGGGGAAAAGCTGAAAACATCCATTAATAATTGGAACGTGGACTGTATGAAGTATGAATCTTGAAAAATTGAAAGTTGTCAAAAGTGAAATTGAACACATAAAGATCAATACCTTAGGTATTAGTGAGTTCAAATGCACTGGTGCTGGCCATTTTGAATCTAACAGCCATAGAATTTAATATGTCGAAATAGCCAATTGAAAAAGAATGTCACATTCATTGTAAAAAAGAACATTTCAAGATCTATCCTAAAGTACAATGAATGCTGTCTGGGATAGGATAATACCCATACTCCTACAAGGAAGACCAGTTACTACTACTATTATTCAAATTTATGCATCAACCACCAAAGCCAGTTATGGTGAAATTGAAGAATTCTACCAACTACTTCAGTCAGAAATTGATCAAACACGCACTAAGAATGCACTGATAATTTCTACTGATTAGAATGTGAAAACTGGAAGCAAAGGGGAAGGATCAGTAATTGGAAAATATGGCCTGGGTGATAGAAATGATGCTAGATATCATAGGATAGAATTTTGCAAGACCAACAACTTCTTCATTGCAAATAACTTTTTGAAATAACAAAAGTGGAGACTATACACATGAACTTCAACAGATGGAAAACACAGAATCACACTGACTACCTTTGTGAGAAGAGACAGTGGGAAAACTCCATACCATCAATCAAAACAAGGCCATGGACTGACTGTGGAAAAGACCATCAGTTGCACGTCTGCAAGTCTGGGCTGAAGCAGAAGAATATTAAAAGAAGTCTATGAGAGCCAAAATATGGCCTTGAATATACGCCACCTGAATTTGGAGACCATATCAAGAACAGATTTGATGTGCTCGCTTTGACAGCACATATACTAAAATTGGAAAGCTACAGAGAAGATTACTATGGCCCCTGTGCAAGGATGACACCTAAATTCATGAAGTGTTCCATATTTTATTGAGACACGGTTGGAATGGGGAAAAGCAGGGAATAATGTTCAGCAGTTTGAAACTACCAGCTATTCCGCAGGAGAAAGATGAGGCTTTTTGCTCCCGTAAAGATTTACAGCCTCGGAAACCCTGTACAGGGTCGCTATGAGTCGGAACCGACTCCACAGCACATAACAACAACAACAGTGTTAAAATGCTTGGCTGTCTTTTGAATCTTGGTTTTCCTTGCATTATATTATAAAATAGACACTTGAGTGGGAGAGAAAGGACTAGCCAGAAACATCACCATAGAAAACTTGTAAGTCTGTCTTCTGCCTATAACAGATTGGAATACCTAAAATGGGGCTACAACGTGCTCAGTGAAAGAGGCTTCCTGCGGAGCCTCTGAATTACATAAGACTATAGGTGGAAGCCTGAACCACATCCAGATCTTCAGAGATGGGAAATTTCCACTTGAAAGAACAGAAGATACTGCTTGAAAGAAAGACCTACAGGAAAAATACAAAACAATACAGGCAGACCAATTGTTATTACAAGAACAAACAAGTTGCTTGCCCAGGAAACATCAAGGCAAGTGGCCGGGTCACCTCAGTGTAAGCCCCCTTCCAAGACTAAGACTCAATTGGAATACATGCTCTGATTGGTGACCATGCTTGTCACGGATAAGGAGAAATGAGGGAAAAACAGCAATGAAGCTGCAAGCTAAGCATTACAATGTTTAATAGATTCCTGTGAACCTGGGTGGAGACCTGGTTGGCTAGCAGTGTGGTAAGACCTGGAGACTCTTGGGCCAAGAGTCAGTGACAAAGCCACAGAGGACTAGAGTGGAGAGTGAAGCATCCAGCTGATGAGAAGAGAGGGCATATGCACAAGAACACCCACACTTGCAGATAATACCCACTTAACCTGGCTTCAATGACTGGATGATCAGACCTCAACCAGAAGAAGAAAGAAGAGGAAAAAAAGAGTAATCTGATATAATTTGATGAACTTGACCTACACCTATGGAAGCAGTAGCTCAAAAGAGGGAACAAATCCTTACAGCAAGGATCATTCCCACCCCCTCCATATACAGAGTAGACAGGGATGGGCAACTTGAACATTGGCTACACAAAGGGGGTTGGGAGGGTGGAGGCTACAAAGGCAATAAGTGACTGGCTTACAAGCTTTCAAGAGGGATTCTAGATTCAGAGGGCATGAAGGAAGGTAGAATCTCCACTGAGTAGTATGCAATCTGTCTAGGCCTGGCTGATGAAATGAAATGAGGATGGATCCTTGTGATACAATAGTGAATAATTGTTATCAGGACTGCTTTGTGAGGGTTGGAAATGTAAAGGTCAACGTTTTGTAGCAAGGGGCGGAGTGATTAACTTTTCAGTCTAGGAGCGGAGGCCCTTGGGATCATGAAGGGATAAGAGCAGAGAATGGGACCCTACCCAGAGAAGCAGTGATGCCTGAGATGGAGGCAGAGACGATGACGTGGACCAGTTGAGGACTTTCGACACAGAGAGGGAGAGGGGCTGTGTGCTGATGACCAGGGGACAGACTTGCAGGGTATATCCTTTGGTTGGTTGATGATGCATGGAGGGGATTTTAACCATGGCAATGAAACGATATACAATAGGATGAATGTAAAATTAATGTTCTCTGATGTAAACTATCACAATAAAACATTTTAAAAAAAAGAAAGAAAGAACAGATTTGATGCCTTAGAAACTAATGACTGAAGACCAGAAGAGTTTGGGAATGACATCAAGAATATCATACTGGGCTCTTTTTCATGACACCAAAGATGCCGTCGGCTGCTTCACCATGAAGCTGAACATCTCCTTCCCAGCCTGGCTATCAAAAACTCATTGAAGTGTACGATGAATGCAAGCTTCGTACCTTTTATGAGAAAGGAATGGCCACAGAAGTTGCTGCTGACTCGCTGGGTGACGAGTGGAAGGGTTATGTTATCCGCATCAGTGGTGGGAATGACAAGCAGGGTTTTCCCATGAAGCAGAGAGTCTTGATCCATGGTGGTGTCAGCCTGCTTCTGAGTAAGGGGCATTCCTGTTATAGACCAAGGAGAACTGGAGAAAGAAAGTGCAAAACTGTCTGGTGTTGCATTGTGGATGCCAACTTGAGTGTTCTGAACTTGGTCATTGTAAAAAAAGGAGAGAAAGATATCCCAGGACTGACAGATACAACTGTGCCTCGTCGCCTGGGGCCCAAGAGAGCTAGCAGAATCCGCAAACTTTTCAGTCTCTCTAAAGATTATGTCCGCCAGCAGGTTGTGAGAAAGCCACTGAACAAAGAAGGCAAGAAACCCAGGATGAAAGCGCCCAAGATTCAGCTTCTTGTTACTCCATGTGTCCTGCAACACAAACGAGGGTGTATTGCTCTGAAAAAATAACACACTAAGAAAAATAAGGAGGAGGCTGCAGAATATGCCAAGCTTTTGGCCAAAAGGATGAAGGAGGCCAAAGAAAAACGTCAGAAACAGATTGCCAAGAGATGGAGGCTGTCCTCACTGAGAGCTTCTACCTCCAAGTCGGAATCCAGTCAAAAATAAGAAATTTCTATGTGTGACAAATAAATAACGCTCATATTAAATCTAAAAAAAGAGAATATCATACTGGAAGAAATCAAATGCTCATTAAAAAGACAGGAAAGAAAGAAAAGACCAAAATGGATATTAGAAGAGACTCTGAAACTTGCTCTTTAGTATAGTGAAGCTAACACAAATGGAATAAATGAAGAAGTAAAAGACCTGAACAGAAAATTTCAAAGGGCAGCTCAAGAAGACCAAGTCAAGTATTATAATGAAATGTGCAAAGCCCTGGAGTTTAGGAAACCAAAAGGAAAGAACACATTCAGCATTTCTCAAGCTGAAACTACTTAAGAAAAATTTCAAGCAATATTGAATTCTATGGGTAGAATGTTGAATGATGCAAAAAAGCATTAAAAACAAGATGGAAAGAATAAGCAGAATATTACTGTACCAAAAAGAAATGGTCTATGTTTAACCATTTCAAAAGGTAGCATATGATCAAGAACTGATGGCACTAAAGGTACCAAGCTGCTCTGAAGGCAATGGTGAAACACAAGGCTTCAGAAATTGATGGGATATATATTTACATTTTTCTTTTCTTTTTATAAAGAAACTTTTTATTGTGAATTGAGTGAAGGTTTGCAGAAAAGATCAGCAGCTTTACATTCCACAAATTATACACCTTGTTTCAGCTCAATGATTACAATCCCCTTCCTGCAACAACAGTTTTCCTGCATAGTCTCTGTGGCTCTCTATTTACATCTCTTATTTCACAAATGAACAAAGCAAAAATATTTGATGTACATACACAAAATAAAAGATATATGTTAATTTAAATGGCCAAAGGGTATATGCTGAAAGCCAGTCTCTTGCCTATAGGCACACAGCCTTACTCAGCCCACAGGCCTAGAACCCACAGTTGCTCTATCTCTCCATGCCATCACCTCTGTCTGCCACTGTCTCTGCTGACGTAGCCATTCTAGGTAGGGATCTCACGCTCCACTCATGCTCTTCCTTCTTGAAGAAGGTCCTGTGATTGTCTGTTTCTGAAATGAAAGATTAACTACTCAACCCTTCTAGTTATACATCTACAATTACAGTTGTGACAATTGCAATTAATCCTGCTAACATTGTTGTTGTTGTTGTTAAGTGCCGTCGAGTCGGTTCCGACCCATAGCAACACTGTACAGGGTTTCCGAGGGTGTAAATCTTTACAGGAGTAGAAAGCCTCATCTTTCTCCTGCAGAGCGGCTGGTAGTTTCGAACCACTGACCTTATGGTTCGCAGCCCGATTCGTAACCACTACACTACCAGAGCTCCTTCATTACTCACAATTAAATCATGAAATCCTATAACCACCATTCCTCTACCCCCTTTCACCATATCCAACTGGACAAGAGGAAAACTATTCATTGGGGATTCTACCTTACACCTCTTATTCTGAAACTAAGCACACCCATGAAAGCTTCTAAGCCATTTTGTGTGTTCATAGCTCCCCATTTTTTTTTTTTTTCATAGCTCCCCATTTTGATATCCAGTGTCTAGATTGCCTGACCATGTCAACCCAGTGCACTGAAGAAACATGCTTGATCCTTGATATGAAGAATCCTTCAATTTTGGGTGTAATTTTGAGCAACTACATCCATAAGCAAAGGTCTGGTTCATCAAATTGTAGTAATTTACACTTGCTCACAGTATCAAGCATCTTTATCTTCATCTGGTTGAGTTCTGGTCAGTTAGCCATCCAAGATCAAATGGGTACTAGCTGCAAGTTTTGGGAGCTCACGCACACCTCTCTACACTTCTGACCAGCTGATTGCTTCACTCTCAGTCCTAGCCCCCAGGGGCTAGCCAGGTCAAGGCCTGTGGGCTCAGGAGTTCACACAGCTCCATAAACTTCAGACCAGCTGACCTCTTCTTTCTCATCTCAAGGTCAACAGGTGTCATTGGAACATGGCCAAACTCAGCCTATGCCTTCATTGTTGTATTTCCCCCACTTCCACACACAAGTAGACCCAGATGGTAACCAGTGACCATACTAGACTGCTTGTGGGTACCCTTTAAGTTTCAGTCTTTTAAATGACCAAAGGGCACATTTTGCAAGCCTGCCTCCTGCCTGCCAGCACACAGCCTCTCTCATTCCATAGGTCTAGAGTCCTCAGCTGTTCTGTATCTCTATGCCATCACCTCTGCCTGTATCTCTAGTGTCGCCGTTTCTCTGGTTAGGATCCCATGCTCTGCTCATGTTGACCTTGAGATGAGAAAGAAGAGGTCAGCTGGTCTGAAGTTTATGGAGATGTGTGAACTCCTGAGCCCACAGGCCCTGACCTAGCTAGTCCCTGGGGACTAGGGCTGAGAGTGAAGCAGTCAGCTGGTTCCCTGTTGATGATCCTAACGTCCTCTATTCCTGGAATGAAAGATTATCCCCCCTTTTTTGTTACACACCTTCTGCCTTTACAATGTGACTGTTGCAATTAGTCATGATAACAATTACCTAGTATTGAATCAAAAGAATCCTATCCCCGTCCTCCCCCACTCCCTTTCATCAGATGCATCTAGACAAGAGAAAAACTACTCAGTGGGGAGCCAACTGACTTTTT
>NW_006408545.1:16576342-16581017 GCF_000296735.1 Chrysochloris asiatica
TATGCCATTAATTATGTTGAAGAGTTTCCCTTCAATTCCTGCTTCGTTGAGTGTTTTTATGAAGAATGGGTGTTGGATTTTGTTAAATGCCTTTTCTGCACCAATTGATATGATTATGTGGTTCTTTTCCTTTTTTACTTTTATGGTGGATTATGTTGATTGTTTTTCTAATATTGAACAATCCTTGCATCCCTTTTATGAATCCCACTTGGTCATGATGTTTTATTTTTTTGATACGTTGTTGAATTCTATTGGCTAGGATTTTGTTGAGAATTTTTGAATCTTTGTTCATGAGAGATATTGGTCTGTAATTGTCTTTTTTAGTGATGTCTTTGCCTCATTTTGGTGTAATGGTCATGATCACTTCATAAAGTGTATTGGGAAGTTTTCAATCCTTTTCTATGTTTTGGAATAGTTTTAGTAAAACTGGTGTCAACTCTCTGAATGTTTGGTAAAATTCATCAGTAAAGCCACCTGGGCCTGTATTCCTTTTGTTGGTAATTTTTTAATGATTTGATCAATTTCTTCTTTTGTTATTGGTCTGCTCATTTTTTACTTCAATCTGTGTTGGGAGGTAGGTTGTGTTTTTCTGAAAATGTATCCATTTCTTCCAGATTTTCAAATTTATTGGAGTACAAGTCTTCAAAGTATTGTTATTATCCTAATTCATTTTGTTGGTTCTGTTGTCATCACCTATATAGTTTCTTATGCAGTTATTTGTGTCTTCTCCCTCTTTTGTTAGATTTGCCAATTTTATTAATCCTTTCAGAAAACCAGCTTCTTGACTTCTTGATTCTCACTATTGTTTTTCTGTTTTCTAATTCATTTATTTCTGCTCTAATCTTTATTACTTCTTTTCTTCTGGAGACTGTAGGCTTATTTTGCTCATATTTTAAAAATTTTTAGAGGTGTTTTGTTCTTTCTTCTTTTTGGATGCATGCAGTTGTTGCTATAAATTGCCCTCTCAGCACTGCTTTTGCTGTGTTCCAAAGGTTTGGGTATGTTGTGTTATCATTCTCATTTGGTCCAAAAATTTTTTATTTCATTTTTTATTTGTGCTGTTACCCAGTGACTTTTAAACAGGATGTTATTCAGTTTTCATGTAATTGATTTTTATCCTTGGTCTTTCTATTGTTGATTTCTAATTTTATAGCATTGTGATCTGAGAAGACAGCTTGTAGTATTTTGATATTTTAAAATTTATTGAAATTTGCTTTGTGGCCTAACATGGTGTATTCTACAGAATGTTCCATGTACACTGGAAAAGAATGTGTATTGTACTGTTACTGGGTTGAATGCTCTGTATAAATAAATCTATGTGGTCAAGTTGATTGATTGTGTTGTTTAATTCTTCTGTCTCTTTGTTGAGTTTCCTTCTGGTTGTCCTGTCCTTTTATGACTGTGGTGCATTAAAATCTCCTACTATTATTGTAGATTTATCTGTTTCTTTCTTCAGTTTTTTTAGAGTTTGATTTATGTATTTTGATACTCTTTCATTGGGAACATAGATATTTATTATGGTTACATATTGCAATCTTTCAACAAACTGATGTAACTCAACTCCAGGAGTGCTCTCTCATCTATGCCAAGAAATTTGGAAGACAGCTTCATGCTCAACTAATTGGAAGAGATCCATATTTGGGCCCAATCCAAAGAAAAATGATACGATGGAATGTGAAAATCATCAAACAATATTATTAATATCACATGCAAGTAAAATTTTGGTGAAGATAATTTAAAAACAGTTGCAACAGCATATTGGCAGGAAACTATCAGAAATTCAAGCTGGATTCAAAGGAGGATGTGGAATAATGGATATTACTGCTGACATCAGATAAATCTTGGCTGCAAACAGAGAATACCAGAAAGATGTTTACTTGTGTTTTATTGATTATGTGAAGGCTTGGAAATGTGTGGATCGTAACAAAATATGCATAACTTTACGAACAATGAGTATTCCAGAACACTTAATTTTGCTCCTGAGAAAGCTGTGCATAAACCAAGAAGCAGTGGTTAGAACAGAACCAGGGAATACTGAATGGTTTAAAATCAGGAAAGGTGTGCACCAGAGTTTTATCCTTTCACCATACTTATGCAACTTGTATGTTAAGCAAATAATTCCAGAAACTGGATTACATGAAACAGAATGTGGCATCAGGATTGGAGGAAGACTCATTAACAACCTGCGATATGCAGATGATACAACCTTGCTTGTTGAAAGGGAAGATTATTTTAACATATTGTTTCCTATTTTATTGTGCATAGAGTCGTGATGTCAGAATCAGTTTAATGGCACCTAAGAACAACTTTTCCCTAAAGAATCCTGCACTCAAATTTACACCACATCAAAACAGCAGTTTGGCATTCTCAAGTGCCTAGAGTCATGTTCCTTTTGAGGGCACCTAACAACAGGATTCCTGGTGTGGCGCTGTGGACTAATGCGTCAGCCTGCAGAGTCATTTGAACTGCAAGGTCGGTGGTTCAAGCTCACCAGCTGCTCCTTGGAAACCCTATACAGGGTTGCTATGATTGGGAATCAACTCAACAACAGCAAACAGCAAACAACAACAACAACAACAACTTGTTATGCATTGGGCTGTTCACCACAAGGTAGGTGATTTGAACCCATCAGTCACTCCGTGGGAGAAAGATGAAGCTATCAGCTTCTGTAACGATTTATAGCCTGGGAAACCATATGGGGACTATTCTAGTCTCTTCTATAGCATCTGTATGTTGTAACAATAAGCTGTTTATTGTGAATTGAGTGAAGGTTTACAGAGCAGATCATCAGTTTCATATTCAACAAATCATATACTTTGCTTCATTACAATGATTGCAATTCTGTCTATGCACTATCAGTTAACCATATTTACCTTTATTCATTTTAACCCTTGCATTCCTCCATGTCTCTCAATACCTTCATCTTTCCTTTGCCTATTTACCTCTTGTTGTCTATTGCCTGCCCCATCACCATGTTTACATGTGTCTGCCATTTAGCCTGTGGAGTGCTGGTGTGGCGCTGTAGGATAAGCACTGGACCACAAGTTTGATTTGAACCACAAGGTCGGCGGTTCAAACTCACCAGCTGCCCCTGGAAACCCTATACAGAGTTGCTATGAGTCGGAAATGACTCAATGGCACTTAGCAAAAACAACCTTATCCCATAGCCATCTTACACTGTTTCTTTTATCAAAAAAACAAACAAAACTTTTCACAACAGTGGTCTCATATAATATTTTTCCTTTTGTGATTGACTATTTTCACTCATGGTCATCTGTGTTGTGAGATGTTTAGCAGATTTATCACTATTCTTCAATGTTGCATAGTGTTCCATTGTGTGTATGTACCAAAATTTGTTTAACCATTCTTCTGTTGATGGACATTTAGGCTGTCTCCATCTTTCTAATGGGTCTCTTATAGACAGCATATTGAATGATCCTGTTTTCTTGTCCATTCTGCTACTCTCTGTCTCTTGGCTGGTACATTTAATCCATTTACAGTCAGTGTAATTATCAATAGGTATTAATCGATTGCTGTCATTTTGTTGACTTTTTGTGTGTGAGTGTATGGTGCTTCTGGTTTCTGTGTTCCAGATAATCTTCTGCACTGAGTTCATTTTGTTTGTGGGTTTTCTTTTCATTTTCATTTCTGTTGATTAATGTTTACTAAAGCTTTCCGGTTTTCCACTCTTTTTATTTTAATGTGAAGGTGTATTAATTTTCTTTATTAATTTCCCCCCATTTAAAACAGTCTGTTTTATCTTGAAATCTATTTGACTTCCTCACCATTTGGAAGTTTGGTATCGCTATTATTCCCTCTTTCCACTTTGTAGCTGACTTCATTAGAAATTGATACATCTATTTCCCTATTTCAATGCTATAGATGTGTTTTACTTTTAATATTTCTATATCTGGATTGAGTTCTGGGTGCTGTTGTCATGTATGATAATCTCAGGTTGTTATTTGCTGATGTAGGATCTCAGTCTAAAGAATACCCATTAGGAATTTTTGTAAAGTTGGTCTGGTTATTACAAATTTCTGTTAATTTGGAAATATCCTTATTTTGCTATCATATTAGGAGTCCTGGTGTGGCACTGTAGGATAATGCACTGGGTTGCAAGGTCAGTTTGAACCACAAGGCCAGTGGTTCAAACCCACCAGCTATTGCTCAGAAGCCCTATATGGGGTTGCAATGAGTTGGAACTGACTTGACAGTACTTAACAACATTTGAAGGACAGCTTTGCTGGGTATATTCTTGGTTGGTAGGTTTTTTTTCTTTCAGTGTTTTGCATTCCCATTGCCTTCTTGCCTGAATAGTTTCTGCTGAGAAATCAAAGTTTATTCTTATTAGATCTCCTGTGTTGGTAACTTTTTGTTTTTCCTGAGCTGCTCCAGGATCCTTTCCTGGTCTTTGGTTTTATAAAGTTTGATTATGACATGTCCTGATGATTTTCTCTTGGGATCTGTGCTGTGTGAGGTTTGTTCAGCTTCTTGTATTAACATCTTTCATGACATTAGGGAAGTTTTCTCCTAACAACTCTTTTACAATTTTATCTGTGTTTTTTTTTTTTGTCTCTTCCTGTTCTGGAATTCCCATCACCCATAATTTCTTCCTCTTCATGGTGCCCCACATAACTATTTGGCTTTATTCAGATTTTTTCATTCTTTTTTTTTT
>NW_006408545.1:16582447-16584286 GCF_000296735.1 Chrysochloris asiatica
GATGTGTATTTGTATTTTATTATATGTTAATTGTATGTTGATGTGTTCTTAGGTGCTCACCATTTCTTATGGGTATAGTTAGAGAATGGAAGCATGTACACCATTCTCTATTCACTGTTTCTGTAGTTCAGTTGTTGGTTGTCTATCACTGTTTAGGTGGTATAGAAGTTGCTATTGGCTCTTGCCCAGTGGGTGGAACTGCAGAAGGTATGATTGTGGTTGGGCTATATGGGTACAGTTGCTGTCTCCTGTAGGGTTGGAAAAAGGAGAAACCCTCCCTCCCACATA
Organism: Chrysochloris asiatica; assembly: GCF_000296735.1. Classification (NCBI taxonomy): domain Eukaryota; kingdom Metazoa; phylum Chordata; class Mammalia; order Afrosoricida; family Chrysochloridae; genus Chrysochloris; species Chrysochloris asiatica. Next base: position 16,582,736 of record NW_006408545.1, read on the forward strand.
CAAGAAAACAAAACAGAATAAATAAGCAAGCGATCAACAATGAAAAGATAAATTAATAAAAGAGAAAAATAGGCAACAACCAGAAAAAAAGAATATAATAGCTAAATAGAAAAAAAGAGGAACAGGAAACAGGAGCTACAGAAGAGAAAAATAAAAGGAAGATGAATAAAAAGAGAAAACCCAGGGAGAGGGAAGATGGAAAGACAGAGGAAAGAGCAGTAGAGAAAGATCAGAAGGGAAAAAGAAAGAAGAGCGGAAATGAGAAACAGAAGAAATCAAGAAAAACAAAAGTGGAGATAGAAAGTATAAAATTCAAGAGAATGGAAAGAGAAGAAAAAATGAACAAACAAAGCCAATGAAAAGGAAAAACAAACACCCCAACCAAAATATCCCAGTGCAGCTGTTGAACCCACAGAGGAGAAGACTCTGGGGGCTCCTACAAGCTCACAGGGTGGCAGATGAAGGGACTTGGCAGTGACATTCCTGCCTCTAGATGGAGTGTCTATAAACCTTGTTGTTATTGTTCTTAAGTGCGGTTGAGTCAATTCTGACTCATAGCAACCCTGTATAGGTGTTCCAAGGAACCAACTGGTGAGCTTGAACCTCCAATCAACCTTACAGTTCAAACTGACCTTACAGTCCAGCACATTAACCTGTAGCACCACAGGTGTCATCTATGTTCAGGGCATCCAATCCAGAAGTCAGTTTTTGGAGGTCTTTGCTGGTACTTGTTTCAGTGTCTGTGCTGGGAGCTGGGTGAATGGATCTGAGGGTTTCTGCTAGAGTAATGCTGGTTCTGTGAGTTCTGCAAGTCTGGAGCTGAGCCCACCTGAATCCAGACTCAAAGCCCCTCAGCTGGCTCACTCCTCATACTGGCATGGTTCCCAACTACAGACTGGAAAGCAGGGTCAGTGCTGGGGGTGAATGAGAGTGGGAGCTGGTCTCATCTCTTGTCACCAGGGAAGAGTGGGGAAAAAGAAGGAATCACACCTTTCCCATTGCCTATGTGAATCTGCTCTGCCAGGCTATTTTCTGTTGCCAAAGTTGCTCAAAAAAGTTCAGGACGGTCATGCTGTGTCTGGCTGACTGCCCCTGCCCGGTTTTTCCTACCAGTAAGCACTCAATTCACTTCTCTAATCTTTCCTCTGAAATTCCAGGTTCCAGAATTTTCATCTGTGACTGTTTCATTTGATCTCTCATGTTTTTGCTTGCTTGGTTTAGTTTTTATACTTTGGAATCCATGAAACTCCCCTCTCGCCTTCTAAACACCCCTCTTTTTCTTGACTTTATGTGGGTATTTGCGTTTGCTTATAATCAAAGAATCCCTGAATCAATTTTTTAAAGTTCATTTTTGGTACCCTTTCCATATTTGGATCATATAGATTCTCTGTAACATGTTTTAAATTGGTTGGGAGCAGGATAATATCAGGGAAAAGAAGACATTTTTTTGCAATGTCCTAATGAAGAGAAAACTAGATTCTTCTGTTGTTGTCGGGTGCTATCAAGTCGGAACCGACTCATAGCGACCCCATGCACAGCAGAACGAAACAA
>NW_006408545.1:16585451-16603135 GCF_000296735.1 Chrysochloris asiatica
AGATATCAAAGAGATTGTCCGATGATTTCCGCATTCCGTTGGAGGGCGGCGGTTAAACGATGTGCGTGAACTGTGCAGACCTGGTGGAGGTGTTAAATGAAACCCAGACCACGGAGTGGCGGGGTGAGAGGTGTCTGGAGACCAGGTTGATGGGGAGACGCTGCCTAGCAGGAAGAGACTGCAGGGGCCGGCCAGGCTGTCCTACTTACAGGAATTGAAACCTCAGCCTGCCTTCAGTGGTTCTGGTAGCTATAGGAAGAAACTGGATATCAGCCACTTGATGAATAACCTCTGTAAGGTCTAAAAACCAGATAAAACTCTCCTTCTTACAATGACGTAAATAGTCCGATAATGCATTCCTGGAAGAGAACACTGTCAGCTCTTCACTATCACACTTTGAGGACACTGCTCTATGTCATAGTCAAGATGTTATTGTTGTTGTTAAGTCTTGTCGAGTCAATTCCTACCCATAGCGACCCTATATAGGGTTTCCGAGGAGCAGCTGGTGAGCTTGAACTGCCGACCTTACATAGTCAAGATATTTCCTCTAAATTATCTGCTTGCTTTGGTGGGAATGGAGTTTTCTTCTTGATCTGTTGTTGAAATATTTTTTAATAAACCAGATGATATTGAAATTTCTGTTTTAAAAAGCCTCTGCTGAGAAAAATTCAAACTGTGCACTTAGAAAAATGTAGAGAGAGCACATAAAAGTACCATAGATCAACATAAAACATCTAACCTTCACATTTTTTACATAACTAGTTTAGTATTGGTGGTTTGAAATCCTCAACTCTAGATTTCAACCTAGCAAATTTTTGTTGTCTAGGAGTCCTGGTGTGGCACTGTGGGTTAATGCGCCAGACTGTAAAGCCATTTGAACTGCAAGGTCAGCTGTTCAAGCTCACCAGCTGCTCCTCGAAAACCCTATACAGGATCACTATGGGTCAGAACAGACTCAACAGCGCTTAACAACAACAATAACTGTGTACTTGCAAGGAGCTCTGGTAGCATAGTGGTTACGAGTCAGGCTGTTAACCTCATGATCAGCAGTTCAAAACCACCAGCTGTTCCACAGGAGAAAGAATAGGTATTCTGCTCCCTTAAAGATGTACAGCCTTGGAAACCCTATATGGTGTCACTGTGAGTTGGAACTGACTCCAGGGTACGTAACCACCATCACCACTGTGTACTTGCTGTTGTTGTGAAGTGCCGTTGAGTCAGTTCCGACTCATAGTGACCCTGTATAGATTTCCAAGGAGTGGCTGGTGAGTTTGAACTTTGTGGTTAGTCAACTTTGTGGTTAGCATTCCAGTGCTGATCCTACAGGGAAACACCAGGACTCCACTGTGTATTTAGTATTATGCAGTATGAAAGGAGGACTTTTCAGAGAGAATTTATGCATTTTGGTACACACTTAAAACCAAATTTTAGTCTATAGAATATAAGAATTATGAAAATTTAACAGAGAGATCAATGTCCAGAGTGGTAAAATAAAAATTTTTGTGGGCACACATTGGATAATTATGGGTATTTTGTAATTTGATCATATCACAAAGTATATGTTTTAAAAAATAACTTCACATTCAGTAGACTTTCAATTAAATTTCAAGATAATGAAAGACATACCTTTATTTACAAAAGTATGCAATTAATCCTTGTAAACAAAAGGATGACGGAAAATGAAAATCACCATTATTTTAGATGAAAGGTAATAAATTATTTTTGTCCTTGAATAATTTAACATTAGAATATATTGTGATTATATTACTTAAGGAGCGCTGGTATGGCACTGTGCATTAATGTGCTGGACTGCAAAGTTGGTTTGAACTGCAAGATTGGCGTTTCAAGCTCACCAGTCTCTCCTCAGAAACCCTATACAGGGTCATTATGGGTCAGAACCAACTTGATGACAACAACAACAACAAAAATATTACTTACTTGTTGTTGTTGTCAGGTGCCATCAAGTCAGAACTGACTCATAGCAACCCCATGCACAGCAGAACGAAACAATGTCCGATCCTGGGTCAACCACACTACCGCTGCCACATTTGACACCATCAATGATGCCACCTGGCTGATCCATCTCGTTGGGGGTCTTCCTCTTTTTCTCCAACCCTTCATCTTACCCAGCATGACATCCTTCTCCAGCGACTGTTCCCTCCTGACAGTATGTCCAAAGTATGAGAGACAGAGCTTAGCCATCCTGGCCTCCAAAGAGCACTCTGGTTGCACTTCTTCCAAAACAGATCTGTTGATTCTTTTGGCAGTCCATGGCACTTTTAGTATTCTCCTCCAACACCACAACTCAAAGGCATCAATTCTTCTACGATCTTCCTTATTCACTGTCCAGCTTTCACATCCATATGAGGTTATTGAAAATACCATGGCTTGGGTCAGGCTCACCTTAGTCCTCAAGCTGACATCTCTGCTCTTCAGTACTTTTAAAAAGTTCCTGTGCAGCAGATTTGCCTAATGCAATACGTCGTCTGATCTCTTGACTGCTGCTTCCGCGAGTGTTGACAGTTGATCCAAGAAGAATGAAGTCCTTGACAACTTCAATCTCTTCTCCATTGATTAGAATGCTGTTTATTGGTCCAGTGGTGAGGATTTTTGTTTTCCTGACATTGAGATGCAACCCATACCGAAGGCTGTGCTCTTTGATCTTCATCAGTAAATGTTTCAAGTCCTCTTCACTGTCAGCAAGCAAGGTTGTATCATCTGCATATCACAGGTTGTTAATGAGTCTTCCTCCAATCCTGATGCTACGTTTTTCTTCATAGAACCCAGCTTCTCATATTATTTGCTCAGCATACAGGTTGAATAAGTATGGTGAAAGAACACAACCTTGTTGCACACCTTTCCCAATTTTAAAACATTCAGTGTTCCCATGATCTGTTCAAACAACTGCCTCTTGGTCCAGGTACAGATTCCTCAGAAGTACAATTAAGTGTTCGGGAATACTCTTACTTCTCAATGTTGTCCATAGCTTGTCATGATCCACACAATCGAAAGCCTTTGCATAGTCAATAAAGCATAGGTAAACATCTTTCTGATATTCTCTGCTTTCTTATTGTTGTTGTTGTTAAGTGCCGTCGAGTCAGTTTCGACCCATAGCGACCCTGAATAGGGTTTCCAGGGCTGTAAATCTTTATGGGAATAGATCGCCTCATCTTTCTTAGGGCAATTTAATTCTTATTTATTCTGAATAATGAAGTTATAATATTGTGTAGTTTTGTTACTAAAGTGAAATGTGAATTTTTTTTCCATTCACTTTGATATTTCTACAGTCTATTTCCCGTTTACTGTTACTTTACTTTCTATTAAAATAAAAACACTTTTCAAAAATTAAGAATCTTTGTTTCTGAGCACTATCAACTTTAAAAAATCACCTAAGCTTTTATAAGAATGTAAGCTGCTCCCAAGAAAGACAATACTTAGGGCATCTAACTTGAGGGTTATAATCATTGTCCCAGAAGCATACACACAGAAATCATTGAGGAGGTGTATGTTTTGTTATGTATATTTTCTCCACAATAAAATTAAAAAGTAAGCCAAAAGAACAAGGAGGCAATTCATCTCATCATTATCTAATTATTATTTTAGGTTATCAATGACTCTTTTAAAATTTTCATTTAAAAAAATAAAATTTTGTGAACAAAGAGCTATAGTAATTTCAGGCTAGCTTTTTTCAAATAGGTTGGCATTTATATATTTTTTTATACACCAAGAATGATTCCTTTTATACTCAGTTGTGTCATAACTAGGAGCCCTGGTGGTGCCACTGCTAACCATAAGTTTGGTGATTCGAAACCAGCAGCTGCTTCGGGGAAGGAAGATATCGTAGTCTACTTGTATAAAAATTTCTAGTCTTGAAAGTCCTATGGCACAGAACTATGGGAAATCCTATTCAGTCACTATCAGAACCAACACGATAGTAATGTGTGGTGTTTTAAAACAGTACACCTTTGTACTAATTTATTTTCCTTTTCGTGCACCTTGCTGACCTACATTAACATTTGTTGCAACTCATTTAAATTCAGGGTCTGGTGTAAAGTAGTATATTACTTAATGGACAGGGTTGTAACCTGAATTATTAGAAGGGGAGTGTCCACATTTCCCAACAGCGATGTCTTTAGCAATTAAGGTGTGGCATTCCCGGTACTAAAGAAGCCGTGTTCTAGTCAAACATGTTTCTGTTCTGTATTTTCCATTGTGTAGTAAATTCTCTGGAATATAAATGCTAATCCTTAAATAAAGAAAAAAGCAGGAAAGAAAAGCCAATAACTACCATACAAAACTAAAAGTCATCTATAGCCCTCGTAAATTTCTAGACCTAAAGCATCAGTAACTGGATTTTCCTTCACTTCTGCCAAGTTCCACAGTCTCAGAGTATGCTTCCCAATAGGAGCTAAGAGAAATGTTGGGAAATATTGCTAAGTGACACAGATACATTTCTATAGTGGGTTTATCTCTCTTCTCCCTGGCTGCTTTATTTTTATTTTAAATTGTTGTTGTTGTTGAGAACATATACAACAGAACAAACACCAATTCAACAATTTCTGCATGTACAATTCAGTGACACTGACCTAACTCTTCAAGCTGTACAACCATCCTCACATTCCTTTTCTGAATTGTTCCTTCTCATTAACATAAACTCACTGCCCCCTATGTTTTCTATGTAATCCTTCAAATTGCTGTTGTCAGTCTGATCCCACATAGATCTTAAAAGAGCGAAATGCTCAAGGCAGATCTGGCTGCACAGTGGCTCAAGCATTAGGCTGCTAAGTAAAAGGCTGGTTGTTTGAACCCATCAGCTGTTCTGAGGGAGAAAGATGATGCAGTTCTATAGGCTCAAAATTAATTGGAATTAACTTGGTCTCAGTGGGTTTGGTTTTAAAAACACTTCAGGACCTCCTCAGTATACCAGACTGACAGGGATGGGTAACTTAGACTCTGGCTATCAAATATGGGGGACTATAAAGGCACAAAGTGGCTGGCTTACAAGTTTTCATGAGGATGCTTAGTGTCAGAACGAGGGGACAAGGTAGAATCCCCACTGATTAATTATCCTCTTGTCCAGATGGGTCTGGTGATGATGGGGATGGGATTTTATGATTCAATCGTGAGTAATATCAGGACTAATGGTGAGTATCACAACTGTAAATATAGGAGAGGTGCAACTAAAGGGGGGAGCAGTTAATCTGCCATTTCAGGAACAGAGGACCCTAGGACCATCAAGAGGGAAGAGCATGAGAGGAGTGAGGGATCTTGACCAAAAAAGCGGTGACAACAGAGATGGTGGCAGAGGCTATTACATAGAGACATAGAGCTGCAAAGGACTGTAGGCCCATGGACTGAGAAAGGCAGTGTGCCTGGGGGTAGGAGGCTGTCTTACAAAATGTGCCCTTTGGACATTTAAATGAATATATGTTTTCAATGTGGTATGTGTACACCAAAAAAAAAAAAAAAATGTATTAAAGGTAAATACTGTTTGCTGATAGTGCATGGAAGGTATTTGTAATCATTGCAATGATTCGTTAAATGTAAAACTGATGATTAGATCTGTAAACCTTCACCGTAAAAACTTTAATAATGATTAAAAAAAGATCTCTATAGATCCTGGGTGGGTGTAGGAACACTTCAGGAGATATTTTTGTTTTAAGGTGTAGAGGGCAATAGTTACAGGGGTTCATTTAGCATTCATGGATTTTATGAGCATTTGAAATCCTATTCTGTATTTTTTCTCCTTTTGATCAGGAGTTGTCTATGAAATCTTTAATCAAAATATTCAGCAATGGTAGTCAGACACTGTCCAGTTATTCTGGTCTCTTGGCAAAAGAGGCAGCTGTTAATGGAGGTAATTAGCCACACATTCCATTTCTTCCTCCTCTTCTTAACTTATCCTCGTCCTCTGTTCCGGTGAATAGAGACCAATTGTTGTAGGTTTAATGGCCACTTACAAGTTTTAAGATTCATGCCACAAAGTGGAAGGTAGAAAATAAGCATTAAACATGATGTTGTTGTTAGGTGCCATCAAGTTGGTTCCGACCCATGTGTCTTTATGTACAATGGAACGCAACATTCCCTGATTCTGTGCCATCCATACAATTGCTGCCACACTTGAGCCCATTGTTGCTGCCACTGCGCCAGTCCATCTAATTGGGGGTCTCTCTCTTTCTCTCTGTCACTCCATTTTACCTAGCATGATATCCTTCTCCAGGGACGTATCCTTCAAGACAGTTCTTGAAATGTTCTTTTTGATGATGAATGTGAGGCCATTCCTCTTCAATTTTTCTTTCCTAGCATAGTAAACCAGATTAAGAATGGCCAATACAGTGCATTTCAGCTCACTAATACCTAGGATATCAGTGTTAATGCATCCCATTTCATTACATTTTTAACAACTTCCAATTTTCCTGGATTCATACTTCATACATTTCATGATCTAATTATGAATGGATATTTGCAGCTGTTTCTCTTCACTTTGATTTGTGCCCCATCAGCAAATGAAGATCCTTAAAGCTTTACTCCATTCAAGTTATCATGGTCTGTTCTACCTTAAGGAGACAGCTCATTCCTTACCAAATATGATAGAAGCCAATTTACTGGAATGTCCTATAAAACTATGACTCTAAACTATCAAACCAAAGAACCAAATTCCATGAGATATTTGGTTTTACATAAGAAACCTCAGTAGCTATCTCTGGCTGCTTTTGATATTTTCTTTCTCGTTTTGGTATTCTAAAGTTTCATTATGAAATGACTAAGTAGTGATTTTGACTAGGTGTGAATCCAAAAAAATTTTTTTTGCTTAAACTTCATTGCGATCCTTGAACCTGTTGATAAGTTTCTATGGTAGGCATAATAATATTCCACCCTCACCCCCAAGGTGAGGGTGGAATTTTTTTCTCCATCTACTTAGGTCCAAAGTCAAGATAAGTAAGCTTTCTTATTGTCCTCTGGTACAGATCAGGTTTCTTTTTCATGAGAATGCAAACCTTTATGTCCTGGGTTATATATTTGTGTGTGTGTGTGTATCTCCTGTTATGCTTCCTACTTGATTGGGGTTTGTATCTGGCACCTATACTTTTCATCGACATTAGAACTATAGCTTAAGGTCACCAGAGTTCCAAAGATGACTCACCCTTTCCACTTCAAGATAAAATCTACTTTTTGCATCTGTTTATACATCCACATTCCTGCTTTCAGTTGAGTTTTTAGCCTGTGAATATGCCTTAGATTTTTGTTAGTTCAGAAATGTATTTAAATAAATGTTTTTCATATTTTATGTAGCATTTACATGTGGGTGTGTTGTTGTTAAGTGCCTCCGACTTGGTTCCGACTCGTAGCATCCTGTATAGGGTTTCTTTCCAAGGAATGGCTGGTGGGTTTGAATCACTGTCCTTGCAGTTCAAACTAAACCTTGCAGTCCAGTACTTATCCTACAGTGCCACACCAGGATTCCACTGTGTGTGTGTGTGTTAGGGAAGATTATTCTAACTGTGTGTGTGTACAAGTTATTTTGTATATCTAATCTACCATATTGCCACATTGTCGTTTGTTGTTAGGTGCAGTCAAGTTGGTTCTGACTCACAGCGACCCTATGAATCACTGCCTGGACATTCCCACAGTCATTGTTTAGTTTCAGTCCATTGTCAGTCTATCTTGTTCAGGGTCTTCCTCTGTTTTGCTGACCCTCTACTTTGCCAAACAGGATATTCTTCTCCAGGACTGGACCTGCCTAATAATATGTCCAAGTATGTGAGATGAGATCTTGTCATCCTTTCCCCTAAAGAACATTCTGCCTGTACTTTTTCCAAAACAGATCGGTTTGTTCTTCGGGTAGTCCATGGTACATTCAATATTCTTGGTCAACACCATAATTCCAAGGCATCATTTCTTCTCTGGTCTTCCTTATTTATTATCAATTTCACATGCATTGGAGGGGATTGAAAATACCATGACATGGATTGGGATTATCTTTTTTTTTTATGTTTTATTGCAAATTATGTGATAGTTTACTTGTGAGAACATTAGTGTTACATTCATCCTATTGTATATCGTTTCATTGCCATGGTTACAATCCCCTCTATGAATCATCAGCCAACCAAAGTGTATACCCTGCAAGCCTGACCCCGAGTCATCAGCACACAGCCCCTCTCCCTCTCTGGGTCTAAAGTCCCCAGCCACCCCATCTCTCCCTGACATCATTTCTGCCTCCATCTCTGGCGTCACTGCTTCTCTGGGTAGGGTCCAGCTCTCCACTTCTCTCCCTTGATGGTCCCAGGGACCTCCCCTCCTAGACTGCAAAGTCAATCACTCCCATCCTTTTGCTACAAAACTTCTACCTTTACATTTCTAACCCTCACAATCAGTCCTGCTGGCAATTATTCACTATTGTATCACAAGATATCTGTCTGTATCTCCTTTTATCAGCCCCGCCCAGACAGATTGGATACTACCCAGTGGAGAATCTACCTTCCTCCACACCCTCTGGATCTAGGTTCCCTCTTGAAAGCTTGTAAGCCAGTCACTTCGTGCCTTTGTAGCCCCCCCCCATTTTGGGTAGCCAATGCCATGTTGTCCATCCCTGTCTATTCTGTGTATGGAGGGGGTGGGAATGATCCTCACTGTAAAGATTTGTTCCCTCTTTTGAGCTACTGCATCCATAGGTGTATCAAATTCATCAAATTGTATCAGATTACTCTTTTTTCACCCTCTTCTTTCTTCTAGTTGAGCTCTGATCATCCAGTCATTGAAGCCAGGTCAAGTGGGTATTATCTGCAAGTGTGGGTGTTCTTATGTATATACCCTCTCTTCTTATCAGCTGGACGTTTTACTCTACACTCTAGTCTTCTGCAGCTGTGTCACTGACTCTGGGCCCAAGAGTCCCCAGGTCTTACCACACTGTTGACCAACCAGGTCTCCACCTGGGTTCACAGGAGTCTATTGAACGTTGTAGGGCTTAGCTCGCAGCTTCATTGCTGTTTTTAACTTACTTCCCCTTATCGGTGACGAACGTGGTCACCAATCAGAGCGTGTATTTCCATTGAGTCTTAGTCTTGGAAGGGGGTTTGCCCTGAGGGGTCCTGACCACTTGCCTTGATGTCTCCTAGGCAAGCAACTTGCTTGTTTTTGTAGTAATCAGTTGGACTGCTGTTATTGTTTTGTATTTTTCCTATTGGTCTTTCCTTTCAAGAAGTAGCTTCTGTTATTCTAGCCACTCCAGGCTGGTCTGCTTGTTCTTTCAAATGGAAATTTCCCACCTCAGAAGATTCTGGATGGGGTTTAGGATTCCACCTATGGTCTTAAGTAATGTAGAGGCTCCGCAGGAAGCCTCCTTCACTGGGCACATTGTAGCCCCATTTTAGGTATTCCAATCAGTTATAGGCAGAAGATGTACTTATAAGTTTTCTATGGTGATATTTCTGGCTATTCCTTTCTCTCCCCCTCAAGTGTCTATTTTATAATGGTATGCAAGGGAAACCAAGATTCATAAGACAGCCAAGCATCTTAACATTATTTTCTCCCTTTTGTCCATTCAACCATGTCTCAATCTCTGTATCCCAGAGCCCTGTTGTTCCAAGGTTGTGCATACATCATTATTTACCTCTGTCTCACTTAGCCCATGCAAACCTGCCTAATTATTTTCCCGTCTGCTTTGTTCTTCCATTCCCCTCCACCTTCTTGTGTATTGCCCCCCTCCCTAGCACCCAAACTATCCTGTGTCTATTCCCTACCCTGTGCTCCACCTTCCCCTCCCTTCCCTTCTCCCTAGTTCCCATATCCAGGTCACCAGTAAAGAATACCCCCCTTTAGAATGGGTTCTTTTTCTTAGTCTTTTACAGTAGTGGTCCTATGCAGTATTTCTCCTTTTGTGACTGACTAATTTCACTCAACATAATGTCCTCAAGGTTCATCCATGTTATGCAGTGGCTTGCAGCTTCCTTGTTATTCTTCAAGGTAGCATAAGATTCCATTGTGTGTATTACCACAGTTTGTTTATCCATTCTTCAGTTGATGGGCACTTAGGCTGTCTCCATCTTTTTGCTATTGTAAATAGTGCTGCTATGAACATTGGTGTGCATATATCTACTCGTGTTACAGCTTGTATTTCTTGTGGGTAAATACCAAGTAGAGGAATTGCTGTATCATAAGGTATTTCTATTTCCAACCTTCTGAGGAGGTGCCATATTGCTTTCCAGAGAGTTTGGACTATTTTGCAATCCCATCAGCAAAGCAGGAGTGTCCCAGTCTCTCCACATCCCCGCCAGCATTTATTGTCCTCATTTTTTTTTAATTTTGCTGTTATTACTGGTGTAAGATGATGGATTGGGTTTATCTTAGTCCTCAAAGTGACATTTTTGCTTTTTAACATTTAAAAGAGGTCCTTTGCAGTAGAGTTGCCCAGTGTAATACAGAGTTTGATTTCTTGACTACTATTTCCATGGGTTTTGATTGTGGATCCTTGACAATTTAATCTTCTCCTTGTTTATCATGATGTTGCTTATTGGTCCAATTGTGAGGATTTTTATTTTCTTGATGTTGAGTTGTTATCCATACTGAAGTCTGCAGTCTTTGACCTTCATCAGTATTTTACGTCCTTCCAGCAAACGAGGTTATGTCTTCTGCATATGTTGTTGTTAAGTGCTGTTGAGTCAGTTCCAACCCATAGTGACCCTGTATATGGTTTCTGAGGAGTGACTGGTGAGCTTGAACCGCCGACCTTGCAATTCAAACAGTTTTGCAGTCTGGCGTATTAACCCACAGTGCCACACCAGATTGTTAATGAGTCTTCTTCCAATCCTGATACCATGTTCTTCTTCATATAGTCCAACGTCTCAGATTATTGGCTCAGCATACAGTCTGAACAAGTATGGTGGAAGGATGCAACCCTGACCACACACACCTTCCTGATTTTAAAACACACAGTATTCCCTTGTTCTATTTAAACAACTGCCACTTGGTCTATGCACAGGTTTCTGCATGAGCACAATTAAGTGCTCTGGAATTCTCATTCTTCACAGTGTTATCCAGGATTTGTGATGATCTGAATTGTTATATTCCTTTGCACAGTCTATAAAACACAGGTAAACATCTTTCTGGTACTCTCCACTTCCAGCCATGATCCATCTGATGGCAATGATGTCCCTCATTTCACATTCTCTTCTGAATCTAGCTTGAATTTCTGGCAGTTCCCTGTATACAGCAGTTGAAGTATTGCTACAACCATTTTTTAATCATCTTCAGCAAAATTGTACTTGTGTGTGAAATTAATGATATTGTTCAATAACTTCTGCATTCTGTTGGATGGCTGAAAGGTAGAGAAGTAATTATAATTGGAGCTTAGGGCATCATGACTGATGTATGAATTCTAAATTCTTTCAGAAGACTGGTAGGTTTGGAAAACAATATATTTAACCAATGTAGTTGGGAAATGAGGTTTCTTTCCCCCCATTAATTAGATTTATGTTCCCCAGTTACCTTAAGATTTATCTGCTTTGGGAGTAATACCACCCCAGATATGGCTGCTATATACAGTAAACAAGTACACTTTAAGTTGTACATAGTTATTTCAGTTACATTCGTTGATTATTTTGTTGACAATTTTAGAAATGCTGTATGTTGCTCATTTTGTCAGTTCTGTAACATAATTACCTGGATCACCGCAATGTTAACAGAGCCTGGAAACATACCACCCAAAGTGGGACCAACAGCATCAGCACCACCTTGGAACAAATTAGAAATGCAGACTCATAGGAGCCTACTTTTAAACAGGATCTCCTTGTGATTTGTATGCACATTCAATGTTTGAGTAGCACTGTCCTAGAAGAATGGTTTGTAGACATTGCAGCTATTGCTTAAGATTTCAGGAATAATAAAGTTTGGAAGCAGTATATTTGAGAGCAAGTAAAAAAGTACGGTAGTAAGTCAGAAAGTATTGCTACAAAACTATGGAAACCTTTACGTATCAAAAATAACAAAATGTGAAGCTACTGTTTCTCAACATAGACTGTATCTGAGTCTATACATTTCTGAAGGCAGTGTTTCCATTTCTCTAACCCTTCCCCAAAGGAGCTCTGGTACTGAGTCAGGCTACTAACCCCACGGTAAGCAGTTCGAAACTACCAGCTGTTCCACGGGAGAAAGATGAGGCTTTCTGCTCCTGTAAAGATTTACAGCTTCGGAAACCCTATGCAGGATTGCTATGGGTCGGAACCGACTCCACGGCACACCACCACCACCAACCCTTCCCCAAATAATTTTGTACTCTTTGGGTTGTTGTTAAGTGCTGTTGAGTCAGTTACGACACATAGACACAACAGAACCAAACATTACATGGCCCTTCGCCATCCTCACAGTTGTTACACTTTAGCCCATTGCTGATGCCACAGTGTCAATCCATCTCGTTGGGGGTCTTCCTCTTTTTCACTGACTCCACTTTACCAGTTATACCATGCCCAAATGGCAGTTTTGGCATCTTTAAGGAACTTAAATTGTGTTCCTATTTAATGTCCTTTGAATTTGGGGAACAAAAAGAAGTCTAAAGGGGCCAGATCAGAACTGCAGGGAGCAGGGGCTAATTCTCATAGGACAACCCTTGATGCTCTTGAAGAATCAGAGTGATGGAAAATTATTCCTCGAGACAACTTTCCTGGCCTTTTTCTCACCAAGAAGGAGCGCTGGTGGCACAGTGGTCTGCTAACGGCAAGGTGGCGGTTCAGACCCACCAAATGCTCTTTAGTAATAAGATGAGGCTGTTGATTTCCAATCTCGGAAACTCTATGGAGCAGTTATACTTTGTCCTATAGGTTCAACTAGATGGGTCAGAATCAACTCGATGGCAGTGGGTTTTCTTCTTCATACTAAGCCTCTGTGATCCTACTGTGTCCTTTGAGAAAATCTATCAAGATTATCCCTTTATAATACGAAAAAAGCCCCCCACCTCCCCCAAAAAAACCCCACAAGAATAAAACAGTCCCCATAACCTTCTGAGCTGATCTCTGTCTGTAACTGGTCCAGCACAAGCCCTCAGAAATCATTGTTTTCATTGGAACTTTTTAAAAAATTCACTTGTGGTGCAGTGAATTATTTACTATGTCTATTTTAACCTTAGTATTTGTAACTCCCACCAAACAACTCCCTTCTTGATGGGTCTGGGTAAAAGCAGGTAGGAGAAGAGAGTGATTGGATAACATAATTCAGCTGTGTATGTTAAAATGACCCATAGCGACCCTGTACAGGGTTTCCAAGGGTGTAAATCTTTATGGGCGTAGAAAGCCTCATCTTTCTCCCGCAGAGCGGCTGGTAGTTTCGAACCGCTGACCTTAAGGTTCGCAGCCCGATTTGTAACCACTACGCTACTAGAGCTCCTTTGGATGTTAAAATAGTTCATTTTATTTATAAAAACTTGGAACTCTTGTATAACTGAGATATCTCAAAAGCAGGAAGTGGGGGGGATTTGACTACTATCCATGAGTGGTGTATATCTTTTGGACCTGGAGATCCCTGTGCATTGAGCCTCCTTGTCTTTAGAGATAGAAAGCCATGACACTTAAAGAGTGGCGAAGGAGCAGCAGCAGAA
The DNA here is from genome assembly GCF_000296735.1 of Chrysochloris asiatica. Classification (NCBI taxonomy): domain Eukaryota; kingdom Metazoa; phylum Chordata; class Mammalia; order Afrosoricida; family Chrysochloridae; genus Chrysochloris; species Chrysochloris asiatica. The sequence continues at coordinate 16,599,037 of NW_006408545.1, forward strand.
CCAAGAGCCAGAGCACAAGTCAAAACAGTGGGCTTCCCAGCCCACGGAGCGAGTAAAGCTGGGCAGGAGGCATCTTGCCAGAGTGGGGTGTCACCAGACAATTAGGGGAGCTAGGTTTGCTAACTATGTAGCAAGAGCCAAGCACCTGGACTTCAAACCAGTCAGCCCTTCCTCTTCTCTCTCTCACCTCAAGGTCATCAGGTGTCTATGGAACATGACCAAACTTAGACTGTCTTCATTGCTGCATTTCTCCCACTTCTACTCACCAGTTGACCAGGACAGTTACCAGTGAACATATTAGACTGTTCATGTGTTCCTTTGAGTTTCTTGGAAAGGAGTTTACCCTGATGGGCTGACTTGTCTTTATGACATTGTAACTAACTCTTAATAAACTACCACTTGCTGAGTTTAGGTATAGTGTAGATTTTAGATTAGGTGTAGATAATATTCACATATTATCTGAAGAGGGTATGAAGTAACCCTCCCTTTTCCAACTATAAATCTACATATACTTAAAACAAAACATCATTTTGCAATAGAATGAATGCAGAAGCAGATAAGGTGACCTATTTGCATTCTATTAAGGTACACATTAAAGAGATTTACAGACATGTAAAATAGTGGCACTCTTCTTACTAATTTTATTTTTGTTTTGACAAATAGTTTTTGTATAAAATGCTAACATATTATTTTAAACTACTAAAAATATATCAGTTGCTATTTCTAATTTAGTAAGTATTAGTAGATTTACCCCATAAAAGCAAAAATTCTTTGAATCTAATATTTTTCAGATGATAAAGGAGTGCAGAAACCAGTAAGTTTATAAGCAGTTGGTCTAGTACATGAGTTTTACTATAATTTTCATTTCTTTGATTATCAGTGAGCTGAACAAATGATATTCCTCTTGGTCATTTGCCTTTCCCCTATTATGAATTATCTGATCATGCCTTTGCCGGTTTTTACAATGGGTGTTCATGTTTTGCTTATTAAGTTTTAATATTTTATTATGTATAAAAGATACAAATTATTTGCCAAATAAATGATAAATAAATATTATCCTAATACAAAAATAATTTAAAGTCAACTTTAATAACTTTTATAAAATGTATATAGGTATATAGACTAAGATGTTGTTAAGTGCCATCAAGATGATTCTGACTTGTAGCGACCCCGTATAGGGTTTCTAAGGAGTGGCTGGTGGGTTTGAACTGATGACCTTGTGGCTTACAGTTTAGTGCTTATTCTACAGCACCACATCAGGAGTATCTTCCTATCAATCAATAATGATTACATCAATGAGATGATAAAGTATTCCTTTTTATTTTTTTACACATCAATTTTAATTATTTAAATTTTTTATTGTGAATTGAGTGAAGGTTAACAGACAAGATCATTAGTCTTACATTCAACAAATTATACATTTTGTTTTCTTCTCAATGATTACAATTCCCTCTCTGCAACAACAGTTATCTCACTTCCTCCCTGTAACTTCCCTTTTACATCTTATATTTCACAAATGAACAAAGCAAAAATATTTGATGTACATATAAAAAACAAAAAATATACATTCATTTAAATGTCCTAAGGGCGTATTCTGAAAGCCAGTCTTAGTCAGTCTGTGGGCCTAGAGCCCATAGCTGTGCTATCTCTCCATGCCATCACCTCTGCCACCTTCTCTGCTATCATAGGTTTTTTAGGTAGGATCTCACGTTCCTCTTATGCTTTGACGTATTGATGGTCCTGGGATCCTCTGTCCCTGAAATGAAAGATTAACCATTCCCTCCTTTTAGTTACACATCTTCTACAATGTGTTGTGACAATTACAATTACTCCTACTAACAGTTACGTACAAATGAATCATAAAATCATATAACCACCATTCCCTAACCCATTTCACCATATCCATTTGGAGAAGAGGAAAATTATTCAGTGGAGATTCTACCTTATACCTCTCATTTTGAAACTAAGCACACTCATGAAAGTTTGTAAGCCAGTCATTTTGATAGCCAGTTTCTAGATTGCCTGTCCTTATCAACCCAGTGTACTGTAGAAGAAAGGTTGATCCTTGATATGAAGAATCCTTCCATTCTAATTGAAATTTTGAGCAACTGCATCCATTAGCAAAGGTCTAGTTCATCAAATTGTAGCAATTTATACCTGTTTACAGTATCAAGCATCTTTATCTTCATCTGGTTGAGTTCTGGTCAGCTAAATGGTTACTAGTTGCCACTTTGGGAGTTCACATAGAATAGGTGGCTGCTTCATTCTCAGCCCTAGCCCCCAGGGGCTAGGTCAGTGTCCATGGACTCAGCAGTTCATACATCTCTCTAAACTTCAGACCAGTCAGCCCTTCCTGTTCTCTCTCTCATGTCAAGGTCAATGGGTGCCAATGGAACATGGCCAAACTCAGCCCATGTCTCCATTGCTACATTTTCCCTACTTCCATTCACAAATAGACCCAGGTGGTCATTAGCAAGCATACTAAACTGCTTGCAGTTTCCCTTTGAGTTTCAGTCTTAGAAGAGGGTTTTCCCTGATAGGCTAACTTTTCTTGCCTTGATGTCACCAAAGCAAACAGTTTGTTTGATATTCTCACAACCAGTCTACTTTTTTTCTGCAGGTCTTTCTTTAAATAAGATACTTCTGTTTCCCAGAAGTTCTGGGTTGGTCTGCAGGTCTTTAAAAGCCGGAATGTTCCAACTCAGAAGGTTCTGGGTGGGGCTCAGGATTCCACCTAAGGTCCCATACTCTAGCTATAAAGTCTTCGTTGTTGTTGTTGTTGTTGTTATGTGCCGTGGAGTCAGTTCCGACTCATAGCGACCCTGTACAGGGTTTCCGAGGCCATAAATCTTTACGGGAGCAGAATGCCTCATCTTTCTCCCGCAGAACCGCTGGTAGTTTCGAACTGCTGACCTTGCGGCTCGCAGCCCGATTCGTAACCACTACACTACCAGAGTTTATAAGTCTTTAGACTTAACAAGAAGCTTATTTCCCTGGGCAAATTCTAATTCCCATTTTAGCAAATCAAATCAGTTATAGGCTGAAGATGGGCTTACAAGCTAGTATTTATTTCTATCACATTTAAATGTCTACTTTACAATAGTGGGGGGGGGGGGGAATACCCACAAGACAGCCAACCACCTAAACATTTTTTCCTTTCCTTTACCCATCCAGATTATGTCTTGATCCTGTATCACAGAACACTATTGTTCCAAGGTTGTGTATAAATCACTATTTACCTCTATTCCATTTAGCATACAAATTCACCAGCTGCTCCCTAGAAACCCTATACAGAGTTGGAACTGACTTGATGTCACAAAAAACAACAACATACCTCCCTAAATCTTCCCCATCTTTATTGTTCATCTGCTATATTCCCTCTTCTTGTGTCTTGATCTCTTCCTCTTTGTATATTGCCCTCCTGTCACCCAGCTAACATGTTTCTACCCTTTAACCTGTGAATTACACTCCCCTTCCTCCCACCAATATTAACATATTTGTGAAGATGTATAATCAGGCACATTTCAATTCTGTCTCCAGATTTCCTCACTTACAGTGGCTCTTAGCTTCCATTTTAGTTTAATTGGTTCTTGAATGTAGGTTACCTGAAGAATTTTTTTTCCTGTTGAATAAATTCATTTTTTGTGTCTTTAGATGTTATTTGCATCATTAAAGCTAGTGTTATATCCTAATCCTGTTTCTATTTTCTCTTGGTTACTAGAGATAGCAAGTCAATGAGAAGAGGAATAAACTCTTTGATACCCGAAACAGTCTTTATTTTAACAAACAACAAATGGTGCCAGGCACTGGATATTTATTAGTAAATAAAATAGACATGATTTTTGCCCTCTTAATATGATCTCTGTTTCTGCTTAAAGATGGTACATTAAATACATATGTAAGGGGCTTCAGAAATTTTGTGGGAAATATCCCACTATCTTTTTTTTTTCTTTAAGTTTTTGTTGTGAATTGAGTGATAGTTTACATAGGAGAACATTGATTTTACACCATCGTTTCATTGCAATGATTACAATCTACTCTGTGAATCATCATTCAACAGTATTTGCTTCTATTCGCTCTGTTTTTGTTTTTTTTTTGC
>NW_006408545.1:16603779-16605875 GCF_000296735.1 Chrysochloris asiatica
CAATTTACACTCATTTCCTTTATCAAAAAAAAAATTTTTTTTTTTTTTTTTACTCTTCCTCTAGTTGAGTTCTGATTATCAAGCCATCGAGGCCAAGTCAAATGGGTACTATCTGCAAGTTTGGGCATTCTTGTGCATTTCCCTTCACTTCATATCAGCTGGATGCTTCCCTCCCAGCTCTAGCTTTCCGTGGCTTGTCCATGGGCTCAGGAGCCCCTAGGTCTCACCACACTTCAGACAAACCAGCCCTTCCTCTTCTCTCTCTCATTTTCAGGTTGATGGGAGTTTATGGAATGTGGTAGAACTCAGCCCAAAAATCCCACTATCTTTTAATTCCACTTTTCCACGAACTTTTAAACCCCCCTTCATATTTCCCTTTTATTCCTATTAAGACATCAACCACTGAAATAAAGTCCCAGGAGTACAAAGAGGAGCACAATAATAGTGAATATACTTGGGAACAAGTACTTTCATAACATCTAGAAGACTATGAAGACAGATGCAATAGAGAGGAAGCTGTAGGCCTTATCTACAAGGTGATTGCCACAACCCTGAGACGTTCTGGGGCTGTCAGAGTTGGCAGGACAAGGGAGTGCTGCAACGGACAAGAATTGGGTTATTAATTGAAGACTTCATTTCAAACAGTTGACCTTACTTTACATATTCCCCTTCCACTAAAGGTAAAATGGGTGTCAAGGCAAAGGTACCTGATAGTAGCACCAAGCCAAAAACAGTAGTGTTACTAGAAAAGGGAAGTTACTAGAAAAGGAAGCCCCTTATGTAAGTATTAACTCCTCATAGTAAAGCTCTTATTCTGGCATTTGTGATTCTTGCACTGTCATGCTATAGATAAGTTAGCAGAAACCAACAGCCTAAGTACTCAGAGCTCCTATGCAAATTTCTGATTCAGAGGAAAGACTCAGCAGGAAACGGTCCCATAAACATAATAACAAGAAACAGCAAACTAACCTAAAACAAAACAACCAACCCATACACACATCATACTACATGATCAGTCTTCATTTTAATATACACTAACAACCAAGGTAAACTACCAAATTAAAAATTGCAAAGAGTTATTCTGAGGCAAAATAAATAGCGAAAGGATATAATTACTATGTTCAGATACACTCAACACTATATTTCATGTATAAAACAAGAATGGAGCATTAGAAGTTTGGACTACTCTGAGAACAAGAAAGCCTAGAGAGTAGAGAGAGAACACTAAGGAGACAAAGTCAATAGGAGGGGTGGAATGAAGGCAATTTTCCCAAATGTAGAAATAAAAAGGTAAAAGTGGAATGTTGTTGCTGTTGTTAAGTGCCATCGAGTCAATTCCTATCCATAGCGACCCTGTATAGGTCAAGCTGGTGAGCTTGAACCTCCGACCTTGCAGTTCAAACGGTTTAGCAGTCTGGTGCATTAACCCACAGTGCCACAAAGAACCATTTTAGGAAATCATTTGACTAATAAGAGTTCCCAAAAGAGTACAGAATAGCATAGTGGGGTGGTACTAATGAAGAGGAGGAAGAGAAAGATCAGAAATAGAGGAAAATGAACTTAAAATAGCCACACCTGGACACATCTTTGTGAAAGGTTGTACAAGTAACCCCAAGATTAAAGAATAAATCCTAAATATATTTTTTGTTTGTTTTTAATTTAAGGTTTTTATTGTGGCTTGAGTGAAAGTTTACAGGGCACATCATCAGTTTCACATTCAACAATTCATATAACTTGTTTCATTACGTTGATTATAATTCCCTCCATATACTATCAGCAAGAAGCTCTGGTAGCATAGTGGTTATGAATCGGGCTGTGAACCTCAAGGTCGGCAGTTTGAAACTACCAGCGGTTCTGCTGGAGAAAGATGAGGTAGTCTGCTCCCGTAAAGATTTACAGCCTCAGAAACCCTGTACAGGGTCGCTATGGGTCGGAATCGACTCGACAGCACTTAACAACAACAAAAATATACCATCAGTTAAAAGTATTTCTTTCTATCCACTTTAGCTTTTTAAAAAAACACACAAACAAAAAAACCCACTCAGGCATATATAATAATTTACATCTCCAAAGGGCACATTCTGCAAGTCTGCTCC
>NW_006408545.1:16608104-16623009 GCF_000296735.1 Chrysochloris asiatica
CTTAATACTTAGATGGATATGTATTTTGATATTTTTTAATGCTTTCTGAATGCCTCCAGGTAGATGTGATCAGGAAATGGGCTTCCCTTTTCACTCTTCTTCCTGAGAAGTTTCAAGATACAACTGCTGGTCATTTTGACATAACTAAGGATTTAATTTTTGGCCTATTTCCTCTTTTGTCTGCTTGTCCCACTCCACAATCCCCGTTCAGGCCTTTTTTCTAGTTGGAAACAGTTCCGGGCTGGCTGTGGCCATTTGGGTTTAATTGGAAACTGTCTTTTTAAATTTCGAGGAGATCTGTGCTCATGCATAGTAGAACGCTCCGAGGGTGGGGCTGGGATGCCCACTAGCTCAGGCACCCCTATTGTCAGCAGAATGGAGGTGCGCAGACAGCAAGGGACCAATGAACAGATACCAAAAGGAAAGAATGTCCACACCTTTATCTCTGTGGTTCTGCCAGGCATCTGTGGTCACTCTGATCCTTCCCCTGCTTGGTCTCATCCAAAATGGCAGCTCCTGGAGTAGCTGAGCATCCCAAACTAGAAAGCAATAGATTTCTTGCTTCTGCCACAAATTCTTTCAGCTGTGAGCCTTCCAACCTTCTAAGTATTCCTTTATATGTGGTTCAGAGTTCTGGGACCATCCCCTGAGCCTGCTTCGTCGGATATTCTGGTTGTTGTTGGCAGAGCTCTTTAGTACACATCCACCCTACTCGCCATCTTGTTTGTTCTCCCCCCTAAATATATTTTTTAAAAGTTTTTATTGTGAGTTATGTTCTAGTTTACATGGGAGAACACTAGCTTTACATTCATTGTATTGTGTTTCATTGCCATGGTTACAATTCCCTCCATGCCTCATCAAACATCCTAAGGGTACACCCTGCAAGCCTGCCCCCCAGTTGTCAGCACACAGTGCTTCTCCCTCCCTGGGTCTAGGGTCCCCAGTCAGTCCATCTCTTCACGTTATCACCTCTGCCTCCATCTCTGGCATCACTGCTTCTCTGGGTAGGGTCTCACACTCTGCTCTTCTCCCTTGATGATCCCAGGGACCTCTGCTCCCCTTCTTTTGTTATAAAACATCTACCTTTACATTTCCACCCTCACAGTCAGTCCTGATTCACTATAGTACCACAAGAGTCTTATCACCATCTCGTTTTATCAGCCCCACCCAGACAGATTGGAAACTATTCAGTGGAGATTGTACCTTCCTCTGCGCCCTCTGGATCTAGGCTCCCTTTTGAAAGCTTGTAAGCCAGTCACTTCTTGTGTTTGTATCCCCCCCACCCCCATTTTGGGTAGCCAATGTCTAAGTGCCCATCCCTGTCTACTGTGTGTACTGAGGGAGTGGGAATGATCCTCGCTGTAAAGATTTGCTCCCTCTTTTGAGCTACTACATCCATAGGTATAGGTCACGTTCATCAAATTATATCAGATTACACTTTTTCCCCTCTTCTTTCTTCTTTTAATCGAGTTCTGATCATATAGCCATTGAAGCCAGGTCAAGTGGGTATTATTTGCAATTATGGGTGTTCTTGTGCATCTACTCTCACTTCTTATCAAATGGATGCTTCTCTCTCTGCTCTAGTCCTCTGTGGCCATGTCACTGTCTCGGGCCCAGGAGTCCCCAGGACTTGCCATATTGCTGGCCAATCAGGTTTCAACCCGGCTTCACAGGAGTCCATTGAATGTGGTCAGACTTAGCTCACAGCTTCATTGCTGTTTTTCCCTGACTTTCCCTTATCAGTGACCAACTTGGTCACCAGTCAGACCACATGCCTGATAGTGTATTCCCCTTGACTCTTAGTCTTGGAAGGGGGTTTGCCCTGGGGGGACCTGACCACCCACCTTGATGGCTCCTAATCCTAAATATTTTTATAGAATAAAAATGTTGTTATTAGGTGCCACTGAGTCGGTTACAACTCATTTTTACCCTGTGCACAACAGAACGAACACTGCCCGGTCCCGTGCCATCCTCACATCCTCACAATCTTACGCTTGAGTCCATTGCTGCTGCCACTATGCCAAGCCATCTCACACTGGTCTTCCTCTTTTCCACTTTACCAAGCATGATGTCCTTCTCCAGGAACTGGTTCCTCCTGCTAATATGTTCATTCTGGGTTCTAGGTAGCATTCTGACTGTAATTCTTCCAAAACACATGTGTTTGTTCTTCTGGAAGTCCAGGGTACTTTTAATATTCTTCTTTAAAAGGCAGAACAGACTTCTATCTCATCTAAATCATTGAATGTTAGAAAATAGAGGGGTAGTGCCTTCAGGGTACTGAGGAAAGTTGATTTTTTCTAGAACTGTGCATCCTGTGTTAAGAATTGAACTTTGTCCCTGAACAGATAAACTGAAATATCCCTGGAACTTGTAAACATGACTTTGGTTGGCAGTAGGGTCTTAGAGGATAACATGGGTCATACTGAAGTAGGGTGGGTCCTAATCCAATCTGAGCAGTGCCCATGTAAAAACACAATGAGGCAGATGAAGGGAAAACTGCCTTGTAACTATTGAGTTATACTATAGCTGCAAGTCAAGGAATGCCTGGAGTTTTTGCATCCAGTAGATTCAGATTTATAGTGACCCTAGAGAGAGTGCATAGTAGAACTGCTCCCTAAAGCATGTGAAGCTGTAAATCTTTGTGGGAGCAGACAGCCTTATCTTTCTCCTGCAGGAGCAGCTGGTTGGTTCAAACTGCTGACCTTGTGCTTATCAGCCACCAGAGCGTCTCTCTTACCAATGGGGAGAGACAAAATGAGCCTTCACAGAGAACATGGCACTCTCACATCCAGAAATTGGACTACAGTGAAACAAGGAATTTCTGTTCTTTTAAGCCACTCTGGTAGCGTAGTGGTTACGAATCGGGCTGCGAACCATAAGGTCAGCAGTTCGAAACTACCAGCTGCTCCGCGGGAGAAAGATGAGGCTTTCTACTCCCGTAAGGATTTACACCCTCGGAAACCCTGTACAGGGTCGCTATGGGTCGGAACCGACTTGAAGGCACTTAACAACAATACAACAATACAGTTTGCAGTAGTTTGTATGGCAGCCCATTAGACTAGTACACTCAACCAAAAAATAATCAAATGTAAGGGGTTGGAAAGCAACAAGTCTAATCTTTGCTGATTTAGGTGCTTGTAGTAAGGCAGGGGTGTGTGAGTAGGTGTGAGGGGTGTGAACCCCACTGGAGTTTTAAGGGTCTTCTGTAGGTGATCCCTAAATCCAAGTGCCTCTGTGTGAGTGTGTGCCTGTGTGAAACTCTGAAGGGAGTTGTAGTGATGAACTGGAGGGAAAACTCACCTGGCTAAGAACATACTACAGGTCTATGCTTCTTTGTTTCCATTTGGTTACCTGGTGTGGTACTGTGAATTAATGCACCAGACTGCAAACACATTTGAACTGCAAGGTCGGCGGTTCAAGTTCACCAGCTGTTCCTTGGAAACCCTATATGGGGCCTCTATGGGTTGGAATCGATTTGACGGCCCTTAACAACAACAAAGCCTAGCAGGGAGGGGAGCATTAAACCACGAGATTAACTTCTTTTATAAACTTCTCTGACCTAGATTAGAGAAGAAATCTTAGATAAGAGAAATCTTATCACCATATTTAGATTTGATTTCCATATATCTCATAAACTAGTCCTAACTAAGGCCATAAGCATTCTAATCCAGTCACAATTTTGCTTACTACCATCATACACACAGTGAACCTGACTTGCAAGATTTGCAGCTAAGTTCTCTTCGTGACTAACCCATTGGATGCCTGGCACACCTACCTTTCCTTTTGACTTGAATAAGCTACCGAGACCATCACTTTTTTCCTTTCAATGCAGGTTTTGTGCCAAGTGAACTCAGCTTTATAATATTTAGACCAACCTTTTCATATTCTTTTATTAGTGTGTGAGTATTGCTGTTGTTAAGTGCCATCAAGTCAGTTCCAACTCATAGAGGCTCTATATAGGGTTTTCCAGGCTGTAAATCTTTACAGGAGCAGGAAGACTCATCTTTCTCCCAATGAGTGCCTAGTGGACTTGCACTGCTGACCTTGTGGTTAGCAGCTCAACGTGTAACCCACTATGCTACCAGCCAGCATGTGATTATTGTGGTTCACTGCTGTCAAGTCAGTTTTGACTCACAGTGACTCTATGTAGGGTTTCCATGGATTAGCTGGTGGATTTGAACTTCAGTTCAAATAACCTTGCAGTCCAAGGCTTATCCTACATGAAATTATGTGGGATTATCATTTATTTGTGCTTTGGGAAGGTTGCATTCTATTGTTGTTGTTAAGTGCCATTGAGTTGGTTTCCAACTCATAACAACCATGTATAGGGTTTCCGAGGAGTGAGTGGTGGGTTTGAACCATTGATCTTGTAGTTCAAACCAACCTTGAAGTCCAGTGCTTATCCTACAGTGCCACACCAGGTCTCCTTACATTCTGGTGTTAGGGAATAATTCCCATTTTTTGGAGAAAAGAGTAAACCAAAGAGATAAATGATCTTGCTATTTCTTAGAAGGAATTTGATTTTTCTGTTTTTTGAACAACAAAAATCTAGCTCTCTTTGAAATAATTGTCAATAATTAATTGACCCAGATTAATATTTTGCAATTGTTTTATAGCACACTATATTTATTATATTTGTGGACAGTGTGTATTTCCCTAGGTCCTTGGGTGGCACAAATGGCTTACATTTGGCTGCTAACCAAAAGGATGGCAGTTTAAACCCTCCCAATGGCACGACAGAAGAAAGAACTGGAAATCTGCCAAGAAAACTCTATGGACTTTGCCTAGGGGACAGGTAGTGGGGAGCTGGGAATTATTTCAGACAAGGAATTTGAATATTACACATAAGGCAGACAAAGGAGATGAATAAGAATAAGACAGATAAGCAGAGGTCAAATGATGAAACTATGTTTGTCAAGTAATAGTTTTAGATTTCATCATGCTGCCTTGATATGTAATATTCTAACTACTTACATGATATATGTACATGCTATTCTGCCTGAAATAATTCCCTGTTCCCTACTGACCTACTTGTCCTATCATGAAGGTCCTACTCATCTTTTAAATTTTGGTTCAAACCAAAAAAAATTTTGGTTCATTTATGAAGCCCTCAGCTAGACTTCCAAGCTCCTCATATTCTACCATTGGTCTTTGTATCCACATAGCTTACTTTTATTTGCTTATGTGCTTATTTCTACAACAGGTTTTAGTTCCCCAATAGAAAAAGACAAGTTTTTCATTTAATATCTCTAGCACTTATAATATGGTTTACAATAAGAGGAACTGTTACTTCAACAATAACAACAACAACAACAACAACAACAACAACAGCAACAAGATTTTATTCAATTTTTGGTGAAAGTTTTCATGTTAGGTTCCCATTTCACAATTTTCACACAATTTTTTGTGACACATTATCATAATGCATTATCACAATGTGTCTCTTTAATTGTGTTAGTTTGTTCCCTTTCCAGAACTCTACTTTTCCTGCCTTATGTTTGTTTTACTATGCTTTTGAGTAATTGTTGATCTCAGTTACTTTTTATTTTTTTTTAAAGCTTTTATTGTGAATTGAGTGATAGTTTATATGGGAGAATATTGGTTTTGCACTCATTGTATTTTGTCTCATTGCAATGATTACAATCTCCTCCATGCATCATCATTTAGTAGTATTTGCTTGTATTCCCTCTGTTTTTTCTTTGATGTACACAAAAATAGTCAGAAATATATCATCAGTTAAACAATCAAAGGGCACGTTCTGCAAGCCTGCCTCCTGGCCCCAACACTCAGTACCTCTCTTTCCCTGAGTTTAGAGTCCTCAGCTGCTCTCTGTCTCCATGCCATCATCTCTGCCTCTATCTCTGGTGTCACTGCTTGCATATTCTGATCATGCTCTTCACCCTTGATGGTCCTAGGGTCCTCTGTTCCTGGAATGTAAGATTAACTACTCCCCCCTTTATGTTACATGACTTCTACCTTTACAGTTGTGAAAATTGCAATTAGTAGTGATAACAATGATTCACTATTGAATCAAAAGAATCCTATCCCCATCTCCGTTCACCAGACCCATCTAGACACGAGACCCTTCATGCCTTTATAGCCTTCCCCATTTTAAATAGCTATTATCTAAGTTGCCAATCCCTTCTCAGTTACTTCTTGACTGAAGACACCTTCACGATCTGAGGAGGTTTTCCAGGGTGGTGGTTGTAATAAATAATCCTCTTCCTATTAAGTTTTTCTGACTTCTTCCAATATCTAGTAAGCAGGTGTTAAGTGCCATCGAATAGGATTCCTAGCAACTCTGTATAGGGTTTCCAAGGCTGTAAATCTTCATGGGAGCAGAAAGCCTCATCTTTTTCCCATAGGGCAGCTGGTGGGTTCGAAACGCCTAGCTTGTGGTCCACAGTGCTTAGCCTATGGAGGAACCACTATTAACTTTTTTTTCAGGTATCCTTCAGGAGCTCTGGTAGCGTAGTGGTTACGAATTGGGCTGCGAATCTTAAGGTCTAGCGGTTCGAAACTATCAGCCGCTCCGCGGGAGAAAAATGAGGTTTTCTACTCCGGTAAAGATTTACATCCTCGGAAACCCTGTATGGGGTCGCTATGGGTTGGAAGCGACTCGACGGCACTTAACAACAACAGAAGCGCCACTATGAACTTGTTGTTAAGTACCGTCGAGTCGGTTCCAACCCATAGCGACCCTGTATAGGGTTTCCGAGGAGCAGCTGGTGAGCTTGCACTGACTTTGCAGTTCAAATGGCTTTGCAGTCTGGTAAAATCCGCCGATTGTACTACTGCTGTCTGTGGTTATGTAAATCCTATCCTAATACCAATCATGTTTAAGTTTGTCACCTGTGTATCTAAGACTTTATGGGCGCCATACAAAATGAAATCAATGTTCGTAACGCTTACAGGGACTTTCTTAACCATTCTAGAACCTCACCATCATTCATAGACCATATAAAATTCTTTTTTGATCCAACCAAAACGATTGCTTTTGTAACACTGCATCACTCGAATTGTTCTCAGATGGCCAAAGCTTGGCTATCAGAGCCGCGAATTTTAGAAGGGAAATCGACTAGAACGCAACCAAAAGGACAGGGCTCGGAAATGACTAATTCGCACACCAAAGCAACATTTAAGAAACTGCTGACGGTTCTGCATTTGAAATAAGGTGTTTGCATTGTAAAGAGAAAAGATTAACCTATCAGGAAGACCCGAACACTACCAGCTACCAATCAAAAGCAGGAAAGAAGCCAAAGATTGAGGAAACCCATGCTCCAACCAGAACGTCATTCTCTAATATCCGCCAACGAGCAGTCAGATGGGGGCGGGGCAACAGGAAGACAAATTAGCATATAAAACAAACAACACTCAGCAGTACAAGTGTTCTGTAACCAGTCTTGGGCCAGGTACTTGTTAGTCACTTTCCGCTCTGTTTGCTTGGATAGAGTGGAATTCCTCCCTCTTATCAGAACAAGGGTCTTCTTTCCTTGTTCACACTGATTCACAGAAAGCACACTACAACTTTGCGCAATCTACCTTCACACGAACTGGGAGTTCAGAGCTACCTGAGGGGGAGGGGTAGCCCCAGTGCGCAGACGTGCATGCCTCGTGGAGGCGAGGCTGTGGCGGCCCAAGGCAACCTGGGATCTATAGTTCTTTCGTTAGCAAAATTTCAGTCAATCCTCAGTTACTCAGGACTACATTTCCCAGGAGCCTCTGAGATCTCCGGGAGGGCGGGTTGGATCGTTAATGAGCTCGAGGAAGCCTCAGAGCTGCCCACCAGGTTCCAAAACAAGGAAATGAAGGGGGGAGGCGGGACTGGAGGTGCTTGCGGGAGCCGCCGCCGCCGCCGCCGCGGAGGAGGAGGAGGTGGCTGCCGCGGCCGCCGAGGAACCCCTTGCTGAAAGCGGACAGCGGAGCGGCGGGCGGCGCGCGCGCGCGCGCCCGAGAGGCTGCTGTTGGAGAAGTGGCGCGGCGGCAGCGGGGGGAGGAGGAGGAGGGACTGAGCGGCGGCGGCCCCCGCGTCCCGGTGCCTCTATGGGGGAAGCAGACAATGGATTATGATTTCAAGGCGAAGCTGGCGGCGGAGCGGGAGCGGGTGGAGGATTTGTTTGAGTACGAAGGGTGCAAAGTGGGACGCGGCACCTACGGGCACGTCTACAAGGCGAGGCGGAAAGATGGGTAAGAGCAGGGGCGGGGGGAGTAGGGTCGCTCGGGTCCTCGCCCTGCCTGCGACTGGGCGGGATGGGTGGCGGAGCCCAGGCGGACCGTGCCCGAGGAGCGAGGCGGGGGTGGTCGCGGGGCCGCGTCCCGGGGCGGTCTCTGACGGACGCTTCTGTCCGAACCCCCCCGTGGTCCCGTCGCGCCCTTAGAGCTCCGGTGGCGCAGCCTAGTCGGGCACCGCCGCTCGCTTCCTGAGGGGCCCTCCGCGTGCAGGGAGCTGGCGGCGACTTGAGTTGGAACCTCGACTAGAGGTGGAGTTTGTGGGGTCTGGTCTCCTGGGAAGCCGCGGAGGGCGGGGAGAGCTCCGCCAAGGAGTTGCCGCTCTGGCCCCGTGACGGTGATTGTTGAACTTCCAATCGGCTGAGCCCCGCCCGGGGGCGGCGGTGCAGGTCTCCGAGGTCTGACCCGCTGGGCGCGGGACCTGCCAGCCCGGGATGGCGGGTCCAGGCCATGTACTCAGCCTCTCCTCACTCTCCCCCCTTTGCACATTCTCATTCGGAGTTCGCGCTTTCGCTTCCATGTGGGACATCCTGAGCGATTAACCGCGTTTTGCCGCGAGAACTGCAGAGTTCTCCCAGGTTCCCTGGCGCTGCTTTCCCTCCTCACCTAGGGTGTTGTGTCTTCTCCATCCTCTCTGTGCCAGATGACTTCGTGCTGGGCTTTACCAGGCACCTAGAGAATCCAGAACGGAATACGGAGTGACAGCTGGGCCGGAACCTTTGTTTTCCTGGGAATTGACAGAGAACCGTGGGAGCCCCTTGGGAATCCCCTTCCGAATGTGGTCTTGGAAGATGAGCTGGATAATCTATTAAGGGTAGTTGAGCTCGCACTGCAGGACAGGTGGAACCGGCGCTCTCTGAAGGGTGGGTGAATGCCAATCGTTACTCACGCCCCATCCTTGCAGTTTTCATCCCCTAGGGTTAGGGAGTCCGGAAAGATGCGCCTTCCACTCTTAACCCCTGTAAAAACCGACTAGAGTTTTAGGATTTTAGTAGAGGAACATTTTTGAATAAACTGAATATCAGCCATACTGACAGTAGTAAGATTTGAAGGGCTCCTTACCCTTCTGCGCACGCTGTAGTAATTTGATATGGTTAGTTTATGGTAGGACCAAAAGTCTGCATATGCACGCGCTAATTTCATAAAGGTAAAAAAACATAACTCAAAATTGTCTTGACTTTTTTTTATCAAAAAGTTTTGGGAACCTGTATTCCCCACCCCACCAATGTAGACTTGGCTATTGGTGTCAAGAATTAGATTCCCCATAGAGAAGTTTCAGAAGTGTTTTCTGTGAAAGATTGGAAATGCCAAAGTACTGTTTCAAGGTCTGTTATAATTGTCTCTCCCCCTTCCTTTTCTCGTTATGCCTACACAGGCAGATAGTACTCAGTTGTTTGTAAACTTTTCTTATAATTCTTTTAATTACCAGGTGTTCTTGAGTAAGTATCACGAAATGCGAGGTACTATAATTAACTTGTATTATGTTGTTGAAATATCCACTCTACTTGTTACACGGGTGTTCCTGTGGGAGTCTTAGCAAATATATTTGAGGAAAGCAAATTAAGTCTTTCTATTTGACATTGGCTATACAAATAAATCAAAAAATAATTCTTTTCACACTCCTCATGGTAACTTTGTACTATACTTGTTTTAGAATTTTTAAATGTATTAAAACTTTTTTGTTAAAATCGCTTCCTTTTCGCAGTTTATGAGAATAGTTAAAATTTTTGTTTCTGAATTGTATTTGAGTAGCACAGACTTAACAACAAAAACACCAGATCATTTAACTCCTGTTTCTATTTGTTCTTTTTGAATTACTTTCTCTATCTAATAAAGATATTGATTCGAATACACATCCTTCTTGAGTGAAATTTATTTGATTAGAGGTAATAGAGCTCTTTGGTAGAGGAAGATGGTTCCATCACAGCCAGATCACTTTGTGTTTCTTCAATGTATTATGATTTTTAAAATTTTTGTGGTGGACTTGGCATTTTAAAGCATTTGCTTAAGTCAGTATATAATATGTAAGAAAAGCCATGATAAAGTTTCTTCTCCCCCCTTGGACCAAGAGTCTGGTGAGATTTGAAGCTTTACGGTAAACACGTCTTGAGGGTTGGTTACCAAACCTAAAAGCCAAACTCAATATTGCTTCTGACTCATAGTGACCGTATAGGGTTTTGAAGGCTGTACGTCTTTAAGAAAGCAGAAGGTCTGTCACCGCTTTCTCCTTGGTAGTAGCTGGTGGGTTTGAACTGCAGGCCATCTGCTTAGCAGCCAATTGCTTAACCAATGTGCCACCAGGACTCTTTCTGTGGGTTGGTGGTGGTGATTTTATATGCATAGATTTCAGCTATTTGAAAGAACAAAAATTTTCAGTGAGTATTCTAAACTGTGATGCAGATTTGTACAGTAAAGAATTTTGTTCTTTGAGCATGGCAAATTACATTTTAGTCGTTTTAGTCCATTTTTATTTTGGTTAACATAGAAAAACATGCTATTTTGAAAAGGTAGCGAGAACTCACATGGGTGTATTAAAGAGAAATGATCCTGGTGTTTACAATGTAGTAGTTGTTAAGTGCCATCGTGTTGGTTCCTACTCATAGCAATCCTGTATTGACTGGTGAATTTGAAGCACCGACCTTGCGGTTCAAACCAACCTTATACTTGAGTGCTTATCCTACAGCGCCATACCAGGACTCCATATAACGTCCAAAAGCCAAAAATGATTCTAATCTTTAGAAGAAACACTGGAAGAAGAACTTGACATAAAATATCCTTAGAAAAACTGCTGCTTATCGTTAGTGCTACAGTTTAAAAACTTTCCTTTGAAATATGAGTGTGCCTTTAATTTAGGCTGTGTTAGTTAGGCTATACAAATTTAACACCTACACTGAAAATTCAAGATTTACAACTGGATTTTTTCACCTTTGGTAAAAATTCCACCACTTTTAAGGAAGAGAGTTTTTTGAGTCAACTGTACTTTAAAAAAAAATTTGAAGTAAAAGTTTTTCCTGAAGAGAAACAAGTTTAGAATGTTTCTAGACTTTAATATGATCAAGAATTAGTAGAACATTTTTTCTTTTAACATTATTAGAAAGTTGCACATGATTTGTGGTTTTAAATCTCAAGATTGTATTTCTCATATAGGAACCTTGTTTTGTTTGGTTGTTTGGATTGATAAAGGAAACTTGTACTGTTAAAAAATTCTTGTGAATAAGAGGTTCAGATAAACATGATTCCATCATGTTTGAAAACTTGCACACAACAATACCATTATTCAGTATTACAGACATTAATTTAGTTTCTTGGACCACATCAATAAAAGAATACCCCTTGTTGGATTTTGTTTTTTTTCTTAATTTGTGTTTTTATACTTAGTAATTGAAAATGAAATGGCTGACAGATATCTTGCAGTTTTTTTTTTTTTTTTTCTTCCCTTTATGGTTTTAGGTGAGTAGTTGACTACATAACTTTAGTATGTGGCATGAAATCTAACAAAGAAATAATAGGTACATACAGGTAAATAAGGAGTCCTGGTGTGGCACTGTAGGAGAAGCACTGGACTGCTAATTATAAGGTTGGCAGTTCAAATCCACCAGCCACTCCTAAGAAGCCTTATACAGGGTCTCTATGAGTTGGAACCGACTGATAACACTTAACAACAACAGGTAAATAACAGATACAGTAGTATAGACCTGTTCTTGATGGGCTTCCACATTTGATTAATTAAAATAGTTTTATATTTGTGTTTTTGTTGGAGGCTACAAGATTTACCAGTGTGATTATAGCATTTTAGAATTTACAAGATTTTTAGATCATCCAGTTCAATTTCCTCATTTACAAGTAAGAAAACCAAAGCTTTGAGAGATTGACATTCCCAAAGTCTCAGCAGTGACCAAGCCTGAAATCCAGATCTCTTGACTCAGAGTTCTTGCAATATCTACTGTGTTTTCCTTCTTTAAAAAGGGCCACGTTAGATCTAATCTTGATAATCTCATTGTATGAACTTTTTCCATGCAAAAGATACTCTATATCAAAATGTATGTAAAATGGAAAAAGGAAAATATGTGTGAGGGATATTTGAATTAGAAGTGCTGGCATGCCACCTGTACCTCCTTTTCATCCTCACTATTTTTGGTCCTATTGGTCTCTGTAGTAAGTCTTACTACTGTCGAAGACCCAAGTTGATGCGAGTATCATCCTACAAAAAAAACCCCAATATCGTCTTTTTGGAAAACAGTATATTCTCTAAGGAATCCCAGTAGCGTAGTAGATTTCGAGCTGGGCTGCTAAACCACAAGGTCAGTAGTTCAAATCTACCAGTCACTTTGTGGGAGGAAGATGAAGTTTTCTGCTCCCATAAAGATTTACAATTCTTGGAAACCCTATACTGGGTTACTATGAATTGAAACTCATTCACCACCACCATGTATTCTCTATGATTTACAAGATCAGATCCCATTTTAATCACTGTTTGGCATGTAAATCCATTTGTATTCTTATCCAAAGCCTTTAATACCTGACACCATTTCTTTCTATTTTTCAAGCGCAACAGGCTATAAGCAGCATTGTACTGTTCATATTTTCTAGGACTTGCCAGGTTCTTTCAATGTCTTTTTCTTTGTGCTGCATTCAAGCCAGAATGGCCTTGCCCTGCCATGCCCTCTTAAGCTCTCCATCCCCACAAAGCTGATGAACTGCTCACACATCAGTGCTCAAAAGCTGCTTTCCTGTGTCACCCAGTGTGCCCAATAACTGTGCTTCTACTCCTGTGTGTTCCTAAGTGGGAAATGTCACTTGCTTGCTTTTAATCAGCCCCATAAACTCTTAGCTGCAAAGCGTTTTTATCATTCCATATCTAGCACCTTGTTCAGAGTTGGGCATGCACTACACAGTAAAAAAATGGCTGAATTAAAAGGAAACCAGCAAACCCTTGAAATTGGTAAAATGAATAAACATGTCTACTGATCTTTGAAGCAGATCAAAATACATTTTAAAAATAGGTTGATTTATTTTAAGAGCAATGTTTTCAGTAATTATTTTGATGCTTGAGATTGGTAGTTAAACGCAAATATAAAATCTATAGCATTGGCTAGGTCTAGTGTATTTTTTTCCTAAGAAGCTGGGTGGTTGATATAGTTCTTTTAATAGCTATAGATAAGGAACACAGGCAAATTATTTTTAGATAGTAAGCATTTTTTCCTCTTACCGTAGCTATTTTAGAATTGCCAGACTATAGTAATCTGTTTAATGTGATTTTACTAGCTATTTTACAGGATGCTTAGAAGATGTCAGTATTCATAGTTTAGGAAGTGTTTTGATATTATATATTTAGAAATTATCCGTAGCACATAATAAATGGACATTGGTTTGTGTTTAATTTAGTTATTTTCTCCAGTACAAACATTTAAAAAAATTTTGATCCCTAAAGGAGCCCTGGTTGCTCAGTAGTTAAGCACTCAGCTGCAAACCAAACCCAGTAGTTGCTGTGAGGGAGAAAGAAAAGCAGATTGCCTTAGTAAAGATTTGCTGCCTTGGAAGCCCCATAGGGGGCAGTTCCTCTCTGCCCTATAAGGTTGCTATGAGCCGGAATCGACTTGATGGCAACATGTATTTGACCCCCAAGAGAAAGAGATGTTCTTTACAATGAGATTTGTCTGCAGCAGCTGTTAAAATGTTCTGTAAAATACTTTACAGATAGTAGATAGAATACGTTAGGTTTTGTGGGCCTAGTTTGTCAGTCACTCCACTCTGTTGTGGTGCCAAGAGAAGCTATGGACATACAGAAGTGAATGTGAATGAACGTGACTATATTCCAATAGAATTTAATATACAAAAACAGGTCGTGGTCTGGGTTTGGCTGAAGTTTGCTAACCCCTGATCTAGAACAGCGAGCTCCAATAGAACTTCCTGTGATGGTGAATGGTTTCATTGTGCTGTTCAGTGTGGCAGCCACTAACCACATGTAGCTACTGAGCACTTGAAATATGGTTAGTGTGCCTAAGAATTGGAATCTTTAATTTCATTTAACCATAATTACTTACCAAGTTAATTTCAATATAAATATGTGGCTATTGCTGTTAGTTGCAACGTCAACAGAGCGTTGCCTAGTCATGCGCCATTTTCAGGCTGGTTGGTGTGTGGGAGTTCATTATTACAGTTATTGAGTCCTCTCGTTTTCACCGATCCTTTTCTTTATTAAACATAATGTCCTTTTCCAGTGATTGGTCTTTTTCTGATGATGATATAAAAGTCTCCCCATCCATTCTTCTAGAGAGCATTCTCAAATTTTTCTTTGAAGACTGACTTGTTCTTTCTTCTGGCAGCCCATGGTACGTATTCAGTACTCTTCACAATACCACAATTTGAATACATCAGTTTTCTTTATCTTTTTCATTATCCAGCCTTTACCTTACTTGAGGAGATTGAAATGACCAAGATTTGGGTTAAGTGCGCCTTTGACACCACAGTAACATCTTTGCTTTTTTTTTTTAAATTTAAGGTTTTTATTGTGGATTGAGTGAAAGTTTACAGGACACATCATCAGTTTCACATTCAACAATGCATATAACTTGTTTCATTACATTGATTATAATCCCCTCCATATACCATGAGTTAAAAGTATTTCTCTTTATCCACTTTAGCTTTTTTTAAAAAAAAAAACACACACAAAAAA
>NW_006408545.1:16625623-16630163 GCF_000296735.1 Chrysochloris asiatica
CCCCAGCTGTGAGCCTTCCAACCTTCTAAGTATTCCTTTATATGCGGTTCAGAGTTCTGGGACCATCCCCTGAGCCTGCTTGGTCGGCTTATCTGTGTTGTTGTTGGCGGAGCTCTCTGCTATACGTCCACCCGATCCGCCATCTTGTTTGTTCTCACATCTTTGCTTTTTAAAACTTTAAAGAGGTCTTTAGCAACAGATTTGTCCACTGCAAAGAGCAGCCATGGTGGGTCAGTGGTTAAGTGCTTGGCTGCTAACAAAAGCTGCTATGCAGGAGGAAGGTGTGACCTGCTTCTGTAATGACGTACAGCTCTTGAAATCTTGTGGGACAGTTCTGCTTGGCCCTGTACAGTCATTGTGAGTTGGAACCTATTTGATGGCAATGTGTTTGGATTTGGGGTTTGGTGCCAAGTGTAAATGAAATAATGACAGATTTTAATTTTTATGTATCATAATGCTGTTTATCAGTCCAGTTCTGAAGATTTATGTTTTTATGTTCTATGTAATCCTTTCTGAAGGCTATGCAGTCTTTGATCTTTATCAGTAAGTGCTTATACATTTTGCCAAGCAAATTTGTTTCATGTACATCTCTCTTGTGGCTATCATATAGTACAGCACAGATTTAGTCTTTAGAATGGGTGTTTTAGCAATACGTTTGTAATTAAGTGACCTTTTAATAAATGTACTGTGAGGGTTTGGACAAGTGAAGTAGGAAAATTCATGATTCTTTTTTCAAGATAAGGGAGAAAATTTGAGACTGAAACAGCCTGATAAAGCAAACCAGCAGTCTATTTGAAAAATTATTAATTTGTGAATGAAACAAACATATTTGATATTTAAAAACAAAAAAAGTGTGTTATAAAAAAACTATGTATGTGTGTGAATGTGTTTGTGTTTAGTAGTAAATAATGCTTGCATGTGCATAAAGGGATATACAATGCAAAGTAAGCCTTCCTTTCATCCTTCCCTCAGCCACCCTTTTCCTTCTCTGGAGGCAGCATTCTTAGGTATCCTTTTATTTACTTATTTTTTACTGTTCTTTTAGAGATTGAATTTGTTTGCCTGTGTGTGTTTATTTAAAGACAAATGGTAGTGCATTGTATACATTCTTCCCTAAATATTTTACCCTTAAATATAACTTGAAAATCAACAAGTGTCTTATGTATTCAAGGAGCCCTGATAGTGTAGTGGATTAGGAGCTGGGCTGCTAACCTGAAGGTCAGTAATTTGAATCTACCAGCTGCTCATGGGAGAAAGATAAGGTTTTCTGCTCCTATAAAGATTTACAGTCTGGGAAACCGCACACAGGGTTGCTGTGAGTCGGAACTGACTTGGTGACACACCACCACCACTATAGTATGTACTGAAATGCCTTCTTCCTCTTAGTAGCTTCATTGTATTCCATTGTATTGACTTAACAGTATTTAACCATCCCTCTTGATGCCTGTCTCATCATTTGTCAGTATTAACACTGCAGTGACTAGCCCACTGTGTATAACCTTTTGTGCATGTCAGTGTATTTGTAAGCTAAATTCTTAGAAACTGCTTACCTTTGGAAATAATGTCTTGAAATAATTTTCTAATAATATGATTTACAAGATTAAAAATATGTAAAGTCTGGAGATGTTGTTGTTGTCAGGTGCTATTGAGTTGGAACCAACTTATAGCGACCCCATGCACAGCAGAACGAAACAATGTCGAATCCTGCTGCCACACTTGAGTCCATCAATGATGCTACCTGGCAAATCCATCTCATTAGGGGTCTTCCTCTTTTTCTCTGACCCTCCACCTTACCCAGCATGACATCTTTCTCCAGCGACTGTTTACTCCGGACAATATATCCAAAGTATGAGAGACGAAGCTTAGCCATCCTGGCCTCCAAGGAGCACTCTGGCTGCACTTCTTCCAAAACAGATCTATTGGTTCTTTTGGCAGTCCATGGCACTTTCAGTATTCTCCTCCAACACCACAACTCAAAGGCATCAATTCTTCTACGATCTTCCTTATTCACTGTCCAGCTTTCGCATCCATATGAGGTTATTGAAAATACCATGGCAGAAGCTAAATAAGGAATAGAAATGTTAAGGCTTTAAAATTCACAATGGTTAAAACCATTAAAAATTGAGTTTCTAAGTAATTTGTTTACTATAAGAACTCTAAGTTATTTTAGCAGCTTGGAAAAGGCATGTCTTTAAGCTTTAGACAGGAGAAAAGTATCTGTGGTAAGACTGTTTAATAGAATGTGTGCCAATGTGGGTGAATATGTTTACTTTTTTAAAAAAGCTTTTTATTTTGTATTGAGTAACTGAAGGTTTACAGGGCAGCTCTTCAACGTTACACTCAGCAAATCGTTGCAATGATTACAATCCCCTCCATGCACCATCAGCTGGCTTACTTTTTTTTTTTTTTTTTATTGTACACATACCACATTGAAAATTTATATTTGTAAATATCCAAAGGGACATTTTTTGCAAGCCAGCCTCTTGCCCACAGGTACACTGCCTTTCTCAGTCCATGGGCCTATAGTTATAGTCCTCTGCTGCTCTGTCTCTCTATGTAATCGCCTCTGCCACCATCTCTGTTGTCGCCGCTTTTCTGGTTAGGATCCCGCTCATGCTCTTCCCTCTGGATGGCCCTAGGGTTCTCTGTTCCTGAAATGACAAATTAACTATTCTCTCCTTTTAATTATACTTCTACATTTACAGTTGTGATACTCGCCATTAGTTCTGATAACAATTACTCATAATTGAATCATAAAATCCTATCCCTCTTGTCACCAGACCCATCTGGATAAGAGGAAAACTATTCATTGGGGAATCTCTCTTTCTCCCCTCATTCTGACACTAAGCACCCTCTTGAAAGCTTGTAAGCCAGCCACTTAGTGCCTGTATAACCCCCCAGTATGAAAGGTCATCTCAAGAAGACAAAGTCATTTATAAAGAAATGTGCAAAGACCTGGAGCTAGAAAACCAAAGGGAAGAATATGCTCAGTATTTCTCAAGCTCTGAGGGAAATGAAAAAATTCAAACCTCGACTTGCAGTACTGAAGGATTCTATGGGCAATATATTGGATGAAGAAAGCATCAAAAGCAAATGGATGGAATACACAGAGTCACTATACCAAAAAGAAGTGGTTAATGTTCAGTCATTTCAAGAGGTAGCATGTAATCAAGAGCCAATGACTGAAGGAAGAGGTCCACGGTGCATTGAAGGCATTGGCAAAGAAAAAGTCATAGGGAATTGAAGGAATACAAATTGAAATCTTTCAACAAACTGATACGGCACTGGAGGCACTCACTCATCTATGCCAAGAAACTTGGAAGACAACTACCTGGCCTACTGATAAGAAAATGTCTATATGTGTGCCCATTTCAAATTCTGAGGTGACCCAACAGAGTGCAGAAATCATTGGACAACATCATTGGTATCCCATGTGAGTAAAGTCTTTCTAAAGGTAATACAAAAAGGGCTGCAACCATACATTGGCAGAGAACTTCCAGAAGTTCAAGCTGGTTTCAGAAGAGGATGTGGAATGAGGGATATCATTGCTGATGTCAGATGGATCTTGGCTAAAGCAGAGAATATCAGAAAGATGTTTACTTGTGCTTTATTGAGTATGCAAAGGCTTTCAGCTGTGTGGATCATGACAAGCTATGGGCCACATTGAAGAGAATGAGTATTCCAGAACATTTAATTGTGCTCAGGAGGGACCTGTACATAGGCCCAAGAGGCAGTTATTAGAATAGAACATGGGAACACCGAATGATTTAAAATTAAGATAGGTGTGCACCAACCCTGGTTGTATTCTTTCAGCATACTTGTTCAATCTGTATGCTGAGCAGATAATCTGAGAAACTGGATTATATGAAGACAAATGTGGCGTCAGGATTGGAGGAAGACTCATTAATAACCTGTAGTATGCAGATGATATAACCTTGCTTGCTGAAAGTGAAGAGGACTTAAAATACTAATGAAGTTCAAAGACCACAGCCTTTGGTATGGATTGCATCTCAATGTACAGAAAACAAAAATCCTCTCCACTGGACCAATAAATAACATCCATATAAATGGATAAAAGATTGAAGTTGTCAAAGACTTCGTTTTGCTCGGGACAGCCATCGATCAATACATGGAAGCAGCAGTCAAGAATAAGGACTTACTGCATTGGGCAAATTTGTTGCACAAGACCTCTTTAAAGTGTTGAAGAGCATAGATGTAAATTTGAGGACAGGTGTGCCTGATCCAAGCCATGGTATTTTCAGTAGCCTCATATGCATATGAAAATTGGACAGTGAATAAGGAAGACTATAGAAGAACTGATGCATTTGAATTATGATGTTGGTGGAGAATATTAAAAGTACCATGGACTGCCAAAAGAACAAACAGATCTGTGTTGGAAGTATAGCCAGAGTGTTCCTTGGAAACCAGGATGGCCAGACTTTGCCTCTCATACTTCGTACGTATTTTCAGGAGAGACCGATCACTGGAGAAGATCATGTTTGGTAAATTGGAGGGTCAGAGAAAAAGAGGAAGACACCCC
>NW_006408545.1:16630263-16635452 GCF_000296735.1 Chrysochloris asiatica
GAGATGGATTGGCACAGTGGCAGCAGTGATGGGCTCAGGTGTGGTGATGATTGTGAGGTTGGCCCAGGACCGGGCAGTGTTTCATTCTGTTTTGCATGGGGTCATTATGAGTTGGTACCGACTCGATGGCTCCTAACAACAACAACAAGAACAACAACAACAATTTTGATAGCTGAAGTCTATGTTGCTCGTTCCTATTAAACCAGTGTACTGAAGAGGAACGCTTGAGCTTTGATATGAAGACTCCTTCCCTTTCAGTTGGAATTTTGGGCAACTTCATCCATAAGCAAAGGTCCAGTTAATCAGGTTGTAACAGTTTACACTTGCTCCCTATATCAAATTTCTTTTATCTTTGTTTAGTGGAGTTCTGGTCAGCAAGCCATCCAAGCTAGGTCAAATGAGTACTGCCTGCAAATTTGACAGTTCTTGTATGCCTCTCCTGTCTTCAGACTAGTTGGCTGCTTCAGTCTTAACTCTAGCTCCCAGTGGCTAGGTCAGTGTCCTTGGGCTTGGGAGTCCACACATCTCCCTGAACTTCAAACTGGCCAGCCCATTCTTTTCTCTATCTCATCTCAAGGTCATAGGGTGACTGTGGAACATGGCCAGTCTCAGCCCATATGTTCATTGCTGCATTTCCTGCACTTCCACTCACAAGTTGACCAGTGTGGTCATACACTTTCCTCCCAATTCCCTCCACTGCTCATTGGCCTTTCTTTCAAGAATTATCTTCTGTTCCTCTAGCCATTCTGGGTTGGTCTGCCTTGGGAATGTCCCACCTTGGAAGGTTCTGGGTGGGGCTCAGGATTCCATCTAAGGCTTAATAAGAAGCTTATTTCTCTGGCCACATTCTAGTCCCCTTGTAGATAATCCAGTCAGTTATAGGCTGACGACAGGCTTACAAGCTTTCTGTAATCATATTTCCCAATATTCCTTTCTATCCCACTGATGAAATGTCTATATTACAGTAGTAGGCGGGGGAATCCAATATCCACAAGACAGTCGTGCACCTTAACATTATTTCCCTTCTTTTACCCATTCAGACTATGTCTTGATCCCTGTATCATAGAGCCCTTTTGTTCCAAGGTTGTGCATACATCACAATCTTACTCTATGCCATTTAGCCCATGTATAACTCCCTAAGTTTTTCCCTATAATCTGTGTTCATTTACTGCCCCCCACTTCTTGTGCATTGCCCCATCCCCCATTTATTGCCCTCCCTGTGAGTTATCATATATGTCTGTTCCCTAACCTGTTGAGTTACTGTCCCCTCCTGTCCACCCATGGTAACCATCAAAGAATTATTCTCTTAGTATGGAGATCTTTTCTTTAGCTTTTACAATAAAGGTCTTATGTAATATTTGTCCTTTTGTGTCTAATTTCACTCAGCATAGTGTACTTAAGGTTCATCCATGTTGTGTGGTGACTTGCAGCTTCCTTGTTATTCTTCAAGGTAGAATAATATTCCATTGTGTGTTTGTACCACAGTTTGTTTATCCATTCTTGCATTGATGGGCATTTAGGGGGTCTCCATCTTTTTGCTATTGTAAATAGTACTGCTATGAACATTGGTGTGCATATTGGATAAATAAACTTGTGTGATATTAAATTTTGTACAGACTCCTGATGTGGCACTGTGGGATCAGTCTGGACTGTGAACCAGTTCAAACCTACCAGTTGCTTCTTGTAAACCCTATACAGGGTTGCTGTGAGTCATAACTGACTTAAAGGTACTTAACAGCAATAACAACAAATTGTGTATTTGTTTTGAAAAGTGCTCAAGAAGTGTAGAGTGGGTTATACTTCCACATATAAGACCTTAAAGGCAGTATGTTAAAATTTGAAGGAGCCCTGGTAGCATAATGGTTAAGGCTCCAGCTGCTCACTGAAGGTTGGAGGTTCAAACCCACCCAGCAGCTCTGTGGGAGAAAAGACCTGAAGGTATGCTCCCGTAAAGATTACAACCTAGGACACCCCATGGGGGCAGTTCTGCTCAGTCATACAGTGTTTCTGTGAGTCGGAATCTACTCACTGGCATACAAAAAACAAAAGCAAATATAATTTGATAAATTTCTTGGTAATAAACACTTTGAATATTGGTTAATGTGTTTTTGTTTTTTGAATTTACTTGTTTAATAACAAAGAATACAGTTGAAGCTACCCCAGGGTAAACTACTTAGTATTCCCCATTTTGTCTTTTTTTCTGCGTATATTTTTTTATTTTTTTAAGTTTTTATTGTGAACTGAGTGATAAGTTACATGGGATAGCATCAACTTTACATCATTGTTTCATTGCAATGATTACAATCTCCTCTGTGTAATCATCTTTCAACAGTATTTGCTTCTATTCCCTCTGTTTTTCTTTTTTTGGTCAGGGGGAGGGATGTACACAAAAACAGTCAGGAATATCTAATAATTTAAATAACCAAAGGGCACATCCTACAAGACTGCTTCCTGGCCGCCAGCTTCCAGTCCCTCTCTTCCATGAGTCCAGAGTCCTCAGCTGCTCCCTCTCTCCATGTCTTCATCTCTGCCTCCATCTCTGGTGTTGCTCCTTCTCTGGATAGGGTCCCGTATTCGGCTTGTGCTCTTCTCTCTTGATGGTCCTAGGGTCCTCTGTTTCTGGACTGTTGGATTAACTACTCCCCTGTTTTTGTTACAAGACTTCTACCTTTACAGTTGTGACAGTCGCAATAAGTCATGATAACAATTACTTATCCCTATCTATTTTCACCAGACCTGTCTAGACAAAATGAAAACTATTCAATGGGGACTCTACCATCTCCGCACACTCTTAAGCTAAACTCCTTCTTGAAAATTTGTAAGCCAGTCACTTCGTGCCTTTATCGCCCCCTCTATTTAGGTAGCCAATGCCTACGTTGCCCGTTCCTATCTACCCTGTATACAGAGGGCATAGGATTGATATTTGATACGAAGACTCCTTCCCTTTCAGTTTTTATTTTGAGCTATTACATCCATAAGTATAGGTCAAATTCATCAAATTATAACAATTGACACTTGTTGCCTTTATAAAAAAAAAAATTTTTTTAAAAATCTTCCTCTAGTCAAGTTCTGATGATCAAGCTATTGAGGCTAGGTCAAATGGGTACTATCTGCAAGTTTGGGCGTTCTTGTGCATCTCCCTTCCCTTCATATCAGCTGGATGCTTCATTCTCAGCTCTAGTCCTCCATGGCTATGTCCTTGTCCATGGGCTCAGGAATCCCCAAGTCTCACCACACTTTGGACCAATCAGCCCTTCCTCTTCTCTTTCTCATCTCCAGGTTAATGGGAGTCTATGGAATGTGGTTGAACTCAGCCCATTTCTTCATTGTTGCCTTTCCCCCTCTTTCACACACCAGTAAACCAGCATGTTTGCCAGCAAGCTTACGTACCTACTTATGTGTTCCCTTTGAGTTTCAGTCTTGGAGGGGGGTTTTTCCTGAAGGGATTTGATTGCTTACTTTGATGGCTCTCTGGTGAACAACTTGCTTGTTCTTGTAGTAGCCAATCATACTGCCATTTTTGTTTTGGAATTTTCCTGATGATCTTTCTTTGAAGATGTGTCTTCTGTTGCTCTGGCTGTTCCAGGTTGTTCTGTTTGTCCTTCTAGTGGGAATGTCCCACCTCTGAAGGTTCTGGATGGGGCTCAGGATTCCACCTAAGGTCCTATACACTGCAAAGGCTCTGCAAGAGGCCTATTTCACTGGGCAAGTTGTAGAACACCCTTTTAGGTGTTTCAATCAGTTATAGGCTGAAGACAGGCTTACAAGCTTTCTGTAATCTTGTTTCCCTACATTCCTTTCTATCCCACTCAAGTGTCTATTTTACAATAGTAGGCAAGAAAAACCCATATTCATAAGACAGTCAAGCATCTTAGTATTATTTCCCCTCTTAGACAATGCCTTGATCCCTGTATCACAGAGCTCTATTGTTCCAAGGTTGAGCATACACCACTATTTACCTCTGTCCTATTTAGCCCATGCAAACCTGTCTCAGTGTTGCCCTATTTTGTTCTTCCAGCCCCTCCCCCTTCTTGTGTATTGCCCTCCCCAACACCCAAACTATGATGTGTCTATCCCCTATCCTGCGCTCTTATCCCATCCCTCCACCCCCAGCCCCTCCCATACCGATTGGTTAATGTGTTTTTAAAGATCAGTTTGTTCATTATGTTGTGATGGGACTGTGTAATGTGAGTGCTGCTTTTGGATTCCAAAACAAAGGGATAAGAAGCATTGGTAACATGGCTATTTCTTTAACATATGTATTCTTAGATTTCAAACCAAAAAGAGGTAACTGACAAAGCTATTTAAAGATTTGTGTCAATTTATAAATAGCAGATAGTCCAAGGCTTCCTGTAATAGCTGTTTTGAGCATGCATTGTGAAGGTTAAAAGAGAGTCTCAAGAGAGATGACAGGATGCAATTCAGGAAACAAGTGTGCAGCAGTAGTTTTTTATTGAGGATTTAAGTTCTTAGTCAGAAGTGAGTAATAGATCAAAGAGAAGTAAATGTATCCTTACAGAATATCTTTAATTTCTAAAATAATAAAATCTTACTAAAGGAAAACAACCCACCATGTTTTATAGGGGCTTTTAACCTGTTGTGCATGATCTATTTACAAATATCATTGCAACAACCATTTTGGTTTCTAAGTTATATATGAATAGTTGTTGTTAAGTACTGTTGAGTCGGTTCTGACTCATAGCGACCCTGTATAGGGTTTAATTACTAAGTAAAACACTAAGCTAACTTTATTCTGTAGATATTGACAGCTGGCCAGAAAAGTAGACTGATTGCTGCTGGACAAGTACTGCCTTTTGTCTTATTGGTTGCTAGGTGTGCCTTGCTATTTTTGTTGTTGTTAAGTGTTGTACAGTCGGTTCAGAGACATAGCGACCTTGTATAGGGTTTCTCAGGAGCAGCGGTGAGCTTTAATCGCCAACCTAGCAGTTCAAATCGACTTTATAGTCCAGTGCATTAATCTGCAGAGCCACAACAAGACTCCAATTGTTGTTGTTAAGTGCCGTCAAGACCCTTGTTGTTGTTGTTGTTGTTAGGTGCCATTGAGTCGATACCGACTCATAGCGACCTTATGTACAGCAGAACGAAGCACTGCCCGATCCCGGGCCAACCTCACTACCGTCGCCACGCTTGAGTCCATTGATGCTGCCATGTGGCCAATCCATCTTGTT
>NW_006408545.1:16636382-16653502 GCF_000296735.1 Chrysochloris asiatica
TTCTGATATTCTCTGCTGTCAGACAAGATCCATCAGACATCAGCAATGATATTCCTCGTTCTACAGCCTCTTCTGAATCCAGCTTGAACCTCTGGAAGTTCTCTGTCAATGTATGCTTGCAGCTGTTTTTGTATTATCTTTAGTAATGGGATATCATGGGATATCAAAGAGATTGTCTGATGATTTCTGCATTCCGTTGTGTTGCATCTCTTTAGAATGGGTACAAATGCGGATCTCTTCCAATCAGTCAGCCAAATTTCTTAGCAGAGATGAGTGAGTGCCTCCTGTGCCGCCTCACTTTCTTGAAAGATTTCAATTTTTATTCCCTATACAAGGGTTCTGATGTGGCGCTGTTGGTTAATGTGCCAGACTGCGAAGCCATTTGAACTGCAAGGTAGGCAGTTCAAGCTCACCAGTTGCTCCTTGGAAACCCTATATAGGGTTGCTATGGGTTGGAACCGACTCAACGGCACTTCACAACAACAACATATAAGGGTCAAGACCCTATATAAGGGTAAACCTTTATGAGAACAGGCAGCAGTAACTGGAGGGTTTGAACTGTCCACTTAGCAGTTCACATACCACTCCCTTACCCACAGCGCTACCAGGGCTCCTTTGCTATAGGAAAAGTTAACCATTTTCCTTATGGTTATTAAGTAAGTATAAAGATGCCAAGCAGTTACGAGGCACAAAATGTGTTGATTTTTACAGACTTTAGTGTCCTTTTTCCCTTTCTCCATTTATAATGTACTATATAATTGCATTTAAAGTTGGTTCCGTCTCATAGTGACCCTGTACAGGGTTTCCAAGGAGTAACTGGTGTGTTTGGACCTTATACCTTGCAGTTAGTGATCCAGTACTTATTCTACTGTGTCACACCACTGATTAAATTCCATTGGTTTGGATTTAGGTACACATTTTAAGAATTTGACTTTTTTTTCCTTCTGAAAATTTTATGCAATTTGATTTTGTGTTATCAGAGCTTTTATTAACTTTAATTTTTCAGCAATTTGTTGCTCTTTGTACTATATTACTATCAAATTGGTAGCATTTTCTTACGTTGTTAAAAAACATCAAGTAATATTTGCACATGAGTTAGACACCTCAACAGTATGTACAGTTGTACGTGCAATGAAAAGTAAAAGCCTGCCCTTTTCCTATACTGCCCATGTCTCCACCCTCTTCATTTCTCAGAGGTTGTTAACCATTTCTGTTTCAATATTTTTTATAATCTTGATTAACTGGCAATTTCTCATGGTTTCCATTTGAAAAACTGAGTAGTTCTCATTGTCTTATGTGTTCTCTCCCTCTCCTCCCACCTTCACATTTATTATTTTTCTAATTTAATTTTTTTCTGGCAGCATTTTCATGACTTTCAATTTATAAACCTAAATTTGCTTTTCTTGATTTATCAATTTAGATATTACCCCTGGGCCTTCCAGATGTGGATGTTAAGAAAAGCAATAGTACTTCTTCTTTTTACTCCATCTCCTGATATTTAAAATAGAATTTTTACAGCATCCTGATTTAGTGAATGCTTTTTGTCAATTGGTTGATCCTAAAAAGTGAATATTGAAATCCATTCAACAGCATTAAGCTACTATAATTACAAAAATGTATTACTGCTGAATGAAATAGTGTGCTAAGACCCAGAGAGGAGAAAATGTAATCCTGTGTTTCAAATAAAGGCCACTTGAAACAGAATCTTCCAAGTTCTAAGTCCTAGTGAGTCTTAATTTATTTTGCCCGTCTTCAAGTCTTCTGGGTCGTTTTTATATCTCATGTGTGGTTTTTCTTGGATTCTCTTTTGAGGTCAGTGAGGCCCTCTTGAATAGGTTTTTTTTTTTTTATACAGGATTGGTAGAATCTCTGAGTGTGTATCTGGTAATGCATTTTGCTATCATATTTGATTAATAGTTTGGTAGAATATAGAATTACATATTAAAAAAGTTAGAAAATTTTCACAGTTCAATGTTGTTTTATCACGTTTTAGCATGTTTTGCTCATAGGAAGTTTCTTTATTGGAAGTTTTTTCTTCTCTGGAATCTCAGGATTTTCCATTTTATCCAGGCATTGTAAAATTTAACCAAACTCTGGTAAGTTGTTTGTTTTCCTAATTCACCTGTCTTTGTTTACATTATGTTTTACAAATTATTGCATGTTTTCATCTATGCACATAATTCAAACTTGAAGAGACACAAAGTTCTATTTAGTTGCTTTATTCTCACTTCTAGGAGTCCTAATTTGGCATTACAAGATAAGCACTCAACTGTAAATTCCATTTGAACCTCAAATTTGGCAGTTTAACCTCACCAGCCACTCCTCAGAAACGCTATGCAGGGTTGCTATATGTTGGAACTGACTGGATGGCACTTGACAACAACAATCTCACTTCTAGCTCATTTTCTGCTACCCCAGTTTTCCTAAAACCTCACTACCCCAGTTATCCCTCCTGTCAGTTATTTTTGGAAGCTCTGGAGGGCCCTTTCTTTTGCCTTTGGTTTGTTGTTTTTGATGTTAGGTGCCATTGAGCGGGTACTGACTCATAGCGACCATATGCACAACAGAATGAAACACTGCCCAGTCCTGGGCCAATCTCACAATTATTGCCATGCTTGAACCCATTGATGCTGCCACTGTGCCAAGCCATCTAGCAAGGGGTCTTCCTCTTTTTCTTCAACCCTCCACCTTACCAAACATGATATCTTTTTCCAGCGACTGTTCCCTCCTGACAATATGTCCGAAGTATGAGAGATGAAGATTGGCCATCCTGGACTCCAAGGAGCATTCTGGCTGCACTTCTTCCAAAATAGATCTGTTTGTTCTTTTAGGCAGTTCATGGTACTTTGAACATTCTCCTCTAACACCATAACTCAAATGCATCAATTCTTCTATGGTCTTCCTTGTTCGCTGTCCAGCTTTCACATGGATATGTTGTTGTCAGGTGCCATCGAGTCGGAACCGACTCATAGCGA
This sequence comes from Chrysochloris asiatica, assembly GCF_000296735.1. Lineage (NCBI taxonomy): Eukaryota > Metazoa > Chordata > Mammalia > Afrosoricida > Chrysochloridae > Chrysochloris > Chrysochloris asiatica. Next base: position 16,639,358 of record NW_006408545.1, read on the forward strand.
CCCCATGCACAGCAGAACGAAACAATGTCTGATCCTGGGCCAATCTCACTATCGCTGTCACACTTGAGTCCATCAATGCTGCCACCTGGCCAATCTATCTCATTGGGGTCTTCCTCTTTTTCTCTGACCCTCCTCCTTACCAAACATGGTATCCTTCTCCAGCAACTGGTCCCTCTGACAATATGTCCAAAGTATGAGAGATGAAGTTTAGCCATCTTGGCCTCTAAGGAGCACTCTGGCTGCACTTCTTCCAAAACAGATCTATTGGTTCTTTTGGCAGCCCATGGTACTTTTATTATTGTCCTCCAACACCACAATTCAAAGGTATCAATTCTTCTATGATCTTCCTTATTTACTGTCCAGCTTTCACATCCATGAGGTTATTGAAAATACCATGGCTTGGGTCAGGCGCACCTTAGTCCTCAGGCTGACATCTTCGCTCTTCAACACTTTAAAAAGTTTCTGTGCAGCAGATTTGCCTAATGCAATACGTCGTCTAATCTCTTGACTGCTGCTTCCACAAGTGTTGATAGTTGATCCAAGAATAATGAAGTCCTTGACAACTTCAATCTTTTCTCCATTGGTAAGAATGGTGTTTATTGGTCCAGTGGTGAAGATTTTTTTTCTTTACATTGAGATGCAATCCATACCGAAGGCTGTGGTCTTTAATCTTCATCAGTAAATGTTTTAAGTCCTCTTCACTTTCAGCAGGCAAGGCTGTATCATCTGCATTAATGAGTCTTCCTCCAATCCTGATGCTACGTTTTTCTTCATAGAACCCAACTTCTCCTATTATTTCCTCAGCATACAGGTTGAATAAGTATGGTGAAAGAATACAACCCTGTCACACATCTTTCTTAATTTTAAACCATTCAGTGTTCCCATGTTCTGTTCGAACAAAGATCTGGAATCAGAAAACCAAAGGTAAGAACATGCTCAGCATTTCTCAAGCATTTGTAGCTGTTTCTGTATTACCTTTAGCAAAACTTCACTCACTTGAGATATCAAAGAGATTGTCCAATGATTTCTGCATTCCGTTGGGTCACCTCTCTTTGGAATGGGCACAAATATGGATCTCTTCCAATCAGTCAAACAGATAGTTGTCTTTCAAATTTCTTGGCAGAGATGAGTGAGTGCTTCCTGGCCACCTCACTTTCTTGAAAGATTTCAATTTTTATTCCATCAATTCCTGGTGCCTTGTTCTTTGCCAATTCCTTCAATGCACCTTGGACTTCCTCCCTGAATATCATTGGCTCTTGATCATATGCTACCTCTTGAAATGGTTGAACATTAACCATTTCCTTTTACAGTGACTCTGTGTATTCCTTCTATCTTCTCTTGATGCTTTCTGCATCATTCAGTAATTTGCCCAAAGAATCCTTCAATAATGAAAATCAAGGCTTGAATTTTTTCTTCAGTTCCCCCAGCTTGAGAAATGCTGAGCGTGTTCTTACCTTTTGGTTTTCTGATTCCAGATTTTTGCACATTTTGTTGTAATATTTGACCTTGTCTCTCGAGCTGACCTTTGAAAATTTCTCTTCAGCTCTCGGACCTCCTCATTTCTTTCATTTGCTTTAGCTTCACTACGCTGAAAGCGAGTTTCAGTGTCTTTCTGACATCCATTTTGATCTTTTCTTTCTTTCTTGCCTTAATGCCTTTTTGCTTTCTTCATGTATGATGTTCTTGATGTCATCCCACAACTCTTCTGGTCTTTGGTCTTTAGTGTTTATTGTATCAAATCTGTTTTTCAGATGATCTCTAAATTCAGGTGGGATATATTCAAGGTCATATTTTGCCTCTTGTTGACTTGTTTTAATTTTCTTCAGCTTCAGTCTGAATTTGCATATGAGGGTCATTTTGACTTCCCATTATTCTTTGATTATTTCCTTTCCCTCCTCTTTGAGCTCTTTTGTTCTCTCCTTCAGATATGTTATTAAAGGATGTTAATCTTTTAGGCTCTGTTTTTCATGTCTATTAAATCATTTTCAATATTTTCCCCACTTTAATTGTAGGAGATTTCCCTTACTTTAATCTTACCAATTTGGTTGTCAGTTGGGTTGTCTTTCTTTTAGTGAACAAGTTCTGAATTCAGGTGTCTTGACTGCCAGGTTTGAAAAGGGAATTGATATAATAAAATAAGTAAATTCCCTACTAATATAGGTTGTTTTTAGTGCTTCAAGATTATTTATAAACAGTTCTTGGGTAAATGTTTTTTTTTTTTTTTTAATAGAAGCGGGCTTCATGTGGAAAACCTTTTGAAGCTCCCTTATATATATCACATGACACTTTTAGGTTTTGCTTTTTAATATTTTCCTTATCTAGAACAATACAATGGAAACCATTTTCTGTTTTCATGTATAGAGAAATTATATTTGCTTTATTTGTTTAGCATACAGAGAATTATAATCAGTAACATAACTTATTGAATTTTACTTTGTGTGTAGCACTGTGCTAGCTGCATATGTGAGGGTTCTCGTTTAGAATCTAAGGAGTCCTGGTGGACAGAGTTTGTTAAGCTCTGGACTGCTCACTACTAGGTTGATGATTCAAACCCAGCAGCTCCTCAGTAAGAGAAAGATGAGGCTGTCTGCTCCTGTAAAAATCTGCAGTCTTGGACTACTCACTGTGACTTAGAGCCAACTGAGTGGCAATGGATTTGGTGTGGAGCATTGATGTCAAATAATATATATATATACATACATATATACATACAAGGAGCTCTGGTAGCGTAGTGGTTACGAATCGGGCTGCGAACCTTAAGGCTAGCAGTTCGAAACTGCCAGCTGCTCCGCGGGAGAAAGATGAGGTGTTCTGCTCCCGTAAAGATTTATAGCCTCGGAAACCCTGTACAGGGTCGCTATGGGTCGGAACCGACTCGATGGCACTTAGCTTAGCTATATATATATATATATATATATATATATATATATGTAATTTATTTTTTCTACCCAAGTTATTATCAAGAATGAGACTACAGAGGCCAGTCATGAGGGACAGATGAAATGGTATGAAGAATTGGGGGACAGAAGCAGAAAGGGGTTGAAGTTTGCAAAGATGTCACATAACAACAACAACATTGTAATCTAAGTGGTTAATGATTTTGCTTTTATGTTCAGGCTGTTGATCCATTTTGAGTATGTGGTGTGAGGTAGAGGTCTGTCTTTATTCTGTTGCATGTGCAAGGCCAGTTGTCCAAGCACTATTTGTTGAAAAGGCTATTCTTTTCCCATAAATATAAAGGTTTAAGATTTAAATTTATGAAGACGAGCTTTTAGTAAAGCTATGTGTAACAAGGGAGTCCTTACCTTTTTACACAAATGAGAAGAAAATACAATAGAGAAATTTGGTACTCATAATAGAGAACATAACTTAAATTTTACATGAAACCTTTGCTCGGTAAAGGAGGGTGAGAATAGCGGCACAGCTGATTATATGTAGTTATTCTTGAGGGTGGGAGCCTGGGGGCTTCATAGGGTAAACATTGGACTATGAACCACAAACCCGCCAGCTGCTCTGAGGGAGAAAGATGAGGCTTTCTGCTTCCTCAAACATGTAAAGCCTTGGAAACTCTATACAGGATCACTATGAGTTGAAACGGACTTGATGACACTTAGCAACAACAATGTTCTTGAGTGTGTGTGTAAAAGTCTGCTTTCGAACCTTCTGCAGAGAATCATTGTTTTAGATACTTAACAATTATATTTAATTAAATGGATACATTATTATTTGTTTTACCAGTGGGAAAAGAGTATAGACGACAGTATCTGACCTCCTCTAACTTCACAAGGGCAAAGGATGAGATGCAAACTGCACATCAGCCCAAGGCTGATTCTTGTTGGGACTAAGGTCAGACATGCCGCCAGCCTTCTACCTTCTCTATCAAATCTGACACTAACCATCCTTTCTGTAGCAGTCTGTACTCAGCTGATTTCTATCATTCACTGCAATGACCACACTGAACTCAGAGACAATACTTACGATTATGGGTCGTCTTAGGGAAGTTAACAGGTGATAATTTTTTATCAGAAAATTTCAGGATACAGTTCTTTTGTCAAGACAGCCTCTTCTCTGCTTGCCTGTCTCTGACCATCAACCCCTTGGCCTGACCTCTGTCCTGCTCCTGCAATGTTACAAAGCTCTTTTAGCACTGCTGATGAGCGTCCATCATAAGCATAGCCTGAAGCTGCTCAACTCTAGCTTAGTAGGTCAGCAAATCTAGCTTCCCTAATTACCTGCCCAGAGGCCCTCAGCTTTACTTGCTCCGTGGGCTGGGAAGCCCACTGCTCTCTGGTGCTCTGGCTCAATTCTGCTGCTCCAGCTCCTCTGCCACTCCTGGTGTCACAGCTTTCTGTCATTGGTTCAAGAAGGTTCCGTGTACAGAGATCTCAGGGTCCAAAGGACGTACTCCACTTCTGGCTCTTTTTCCTTGATGGTAGTGGAATCCTCCTTCCTGTTTCTGAGTTCATTTTAAACACAGCAGGATGGCAAAAGTGACCAGGCAAGTCCCTTGTCAGATTTCCCAAGTTTTTACAGTTGCAATTAGTCCTGTTAACAGTTATTCACAACTGAATCATATCATCTTATCAGCATTTTCTCCCGTCTTCTGTTACCTAGACCCATCAAAAAAAAAAAAAAAATGATTTGGTCAGAGTCACAAAAACTATGGGTAGAAAAGCAATATGAAATAATTCACTGCACTGCAACCATTTATTCTCTTTAAAAAAAAAAAAAAACTTTGTTGTTGTTGAGAATATACATAGCAAAACCTATTTAACAGTTTTTGCATATACAAGTCAATGACATTGATTAAATCTTTTCGAACGGTGCTCTCCTTTTCTGGGTTGTCGCTCCCCCATTATAATAAATTTACTTACCCCTAAGGTTCTGATCTCGTCTTTCAAGTTGCTGTTATCCAGCTGAATAGAGACCTTTGATGGCTGCCTGAAAGCTTTTAAGACCCCAGGCACTCCATAAGGAATTGGCAGGTAGAACATAAACACTAAACATATTATTAGGTCAATTAACTGGGGTGTCCCGTGAAACCATGACCCTAAACCTCTCTAAACCAAGGAACCAAATCTTATGAGGTGTTTTGCTGTACATAAGCAGTTTTAGCAGCTACTCTTTTTTTTTTTTTTAATTGATGTAAATATCTCACACAACGTTTCCCAACTTTTTACAGGTGCATAATTTATTGGCAGTAATTGACTATCCAACCTTACCCTTAATCCATGCAATCTTCCATCAACAATAATTTCCCTGGCCTCTTCCTGCTAGCTACTACCTAACTGGTCTCTCTAAAGTTGCCCATTCTTATCTTTTTATGTAAATGAGGTCATACAATATTTGTCCTTTTGTGATTGACTTATTTCATTCAGCATAATGTGTTCAAGTTCCATTTATATTATATATTCCATCTATATAATACATATTAAGACTTCATTTCTCATACTGGCCGAGTAGTATTCCAGTGTATATATGTATTACCTTTTGTTGATTCCTTTTTCATTCCTAGATATATTTAGGTTGTTTCCCCCTTTAGCTGCTGTGAATAGTGTTGCAGTAATTATTGGTGTACTCTGTGTGAGTCTCTGCTTTCAAATCATTTGTGTATATACCTAGGAGTGGAATTGCTAGGTCAGATGGTTGTTGTTGCTAAGTGTCGTTGAGTCAGTTCCGATCCATAGCGACCCTGTATAGGATTTCCGAAGAGCAGCTGTTATGCTTGAACTGCAGTCTGACGCATTAACCCGCAGCGCCACACCAGGACTCTGGGTCAGATGATAATGGCTGTGCCATGCTGTATTTATGCTAGCAATGGATAAGGCTTCCAATTTTACCCAAATCTTCACCAAAATTTGTTATTTTCTGTTTAATTTTTTAAGTTTTTGTCATTACTATCCTAATGGGAATGAAATGATATCCCATTGTGTTTTTGATTTTCGTTTTCCTGATGGCTAATGATATTGAGCATCTTTTCACGTGTTTAGTGACCATTTCAATATCCTCTTGGTAAAATGTCTATTCATTTGTCCATTTTTATTAGAATGTCTTTTTACTGTTAAGGTGCCAAAGTTATATATATGTAAATAAATATATATATATTTATTATATTGTCACCAGATAGTTTTCCATCATATTCTCCCAATTGGTAGCTTGACTTTTTACTTTTTGTTAAAGGATGTTCATTGTCTTTTTTTAGTCTCTTTATTTCTAAGATTTCTTGAACTCCTGAAGAACGAATTGTTCTCATTTCCATAATTAAACATATGCTGCATGCTATGTTGGTCTTTCACAGTAGGTAAGTTGGTCGGTGCCTTTGAGCCAGTTCTAACTCAGTGCGTCTTTGTATAACAGAATGGAAAACTGGCCTGTCCTGTGCCATCTTCACAAGCATTGCTGTGTTTGAGTCCATTGTTACAGCCACTGTATCAATCCATCTCGTTGAGGATCTTCCTCTTTTTCACTCACCTTTTCACTCATCATTTACTTCAAAGGAGCATTCTGGCTGTACTTCTTCCAAGACAGATTTATTTTTTCTTTTGGCATTCTGTTCAGTATTTTTCTCTAGCATAATAACTCAAATACATCCATTTTTTTCCAGTCTGCTTCATCCATTGTCCAGCTTTTGAATGCATGTGAAGCAATTGAAAATACCATGGCTTGGGTTAGATGCACCTTACTCCTCAAAGTGACATCTTTGCTTTTTAACACTTTCAAGAAATTTTTTGCAGCAAATTTGCCAAATGCAAAGGTCCTTTGATTTCTTGACTGCTGTTTCCATGAGCATTGATTGTGGACCCCAAAAAATGAAATCTTTTACAACTTCAATCTTTTCTACATTTATCATCATGTTGCTTACTGGTCCAATTGTGAGTATTTTTGTTTTCTGTAGGTTGAGTATAGTCCAATCCGTACTGAAGGCTGTAGTCTTTGCTGTTTATTAGTAAGTGCTTCAGTTTTTCTTCATTTTCAGCAAGCAAATTTGTGTCATCTGCATATCTCAAGTATGGTAAAAGGATACAGATGCTTGTGAAAATTTCAATTTCTTGAAGTACAGCTCTCCTGATTTTAAACCACTTTTTCTGTTTGAATGACCACCTCTTTGTTCTATATACAGGTTCAGTATAAGTACAATTAAGTCTTCTGAGTCCCTATTCTTTGCAATGTTAGCCATACTTTTTTGTGATCCACATGGTTGAATGCCTTTGCATTGTCAATAAACACAGGTAAATATCTTTCTGGTATTCTCTGCTTTCAATGAAGGTTCATCTGACAACAGTGATAACCCTTGCTCTTTGTACTCTTCTGACCTGGTTAGAATTTCTGGCAGTGCCTTATGTACGTACTGCTGCAGCCATTTAAAAATTATTTTCAGCATAGTTTTACTTGTGATATTAATAATATTTGATCATTTCCACTTTCTGTTATATAACCTTTCTTTGGAATGGGCACAAATATGGATCTCATCAGTCAGTTGGCCAGGTAGGTGTCTTGTAAATTCCTCAGCATAAGTGAGTGAGTGCTTACTATGCTGTGTCAGTTTGTTGAAACATTTCAATTCGTATTTGGTCAATTCCTGAGCCTTATTTTTTGCCCGTGCCTTGAGTGAAGCTTGGATTGATTCGTTCAGTATTGTTGGTTCTTGATCTTATGCTTTCTCCTTAAATAATAAAAAAAAATCTACTAACCAGTTCTTTTTTTTTTTCTTTACAGTGACTATTCCTTCCATTTTTTTGATGTTTCCCGTATTGCTCAATATTTCTCCCATAGAATCTTTCATTATTGCAAACTTGAGGCCGGCCTGAGCTTTTTCTTCAATTGGTCCAATTGTGAGCTTGAGAAATGCCAACTGTGGTATTCACTGTTAGTTTCCTAACTCCAGGTCTTAGCACATTTCATTATAATAATTTACTTTGTATTCTGTAGTTGACCTTTTAAATCTTTTGTTCAGGTATTTGATCCTTTTTCTTATTCCCTGTAACCACACTATATGCAGGATCAAGTTTTAGAGACTCTTCTCTCAACCATTTTGGTCTTTTCTTTCCTTTCTTTTTTAATGCCTTTTGTTTTCTTCATGTGTGATGTCTTTGATATCACCCATAACTTGTCTTGTCTTTGGTCATTTGTGTTTAATGCATTAAATCTGTTGTTCAAATGATCTCTCAATTTAGGTGGAATATACTGAAGGTCATATTTTGGCTCTCATACACTTGTTTTTTCTTCAGCTTCAACTTGAATTTGTATATGAACAATTGATGGGTCTTGTTCTGATCCCTGGCCTTGTTCTGATTGATGATACTGAGTTTCTCCATCTTCTTTTTATTCTGATGTAGTCTCTTTGATTCCTTTGTATTCCATCTGGCTAGATTCACATGTATACTCACTGTTGAAATTGAAAAAAGGTGTTTTCAATAAGCTGTTGGTCTTGCAAAATTCTGTTATGTGATCATTAGTATCATTTCTTTCAACAAGGCCGTAGTTTTCAATTACCAATCCTCCTCCTTTTCAACTTTTGCATTCCAATCACTTGAACAACTATCAATGCATCTTAATTGCATGTTTGGTGAAGTTCAGACTATAGATGTTTGTAAAAATCTTCTGGTTCTTCATCTTTGGCATTAGTAATTGGTTTAAAAATTTGAATAATAGTCATATTCATAGATCTTACTTGTTGGCATATGGGTATTATCCTCTCATTGACAGCACTGTGCTTAAAGATAGATCATGAAATGTTCTTTTTTGACCATGACTACCAGGAGTCCTGGTATGGCGCTGTGGGTTAATGCACCAGTCTGCAAAGCCGTTTGAACTGCAAGGTTGGCGGTTCAAGCTCACTAGTCGCTCCTTGGAAACCCTATACAGGGTCACTATGGGTAGGAACTGACTCGAAGGCACTTAACAACAACAACCTCATTCCACTTCAATTTTTCATTCTTGGCATAGTAGACCATATGATTGTCTTTTTTAAAATGGTCAATAGCAGTACATTTCAGCTCAGTAATTTCTTGTATATCTATCATTGACAACTTCCAATTTACCTAGGTTTATACTTTATGCATTCCATGTTGTGATAATTCATAGATATTTACAAAATGTTTCTTCTCATTTTGAGCCCTGTCATATCAGCTAATGAAGGTCCTGAAAGCTTTATTTCATGTTGTATTTTGAGTGCCTTCCAACCTGAGAGGCTAATTATCCAGTACTGTATGTTCAACTGCTTTTCATAAGGTTTTCACTGGCCAACTTCTTAAGAAATCTTCGGGCCCTTCTTCCTAGTCTCTTCTGGTCTGGAAGGTCTGCCGAAACTTGTCCATGATGGGTGATCCTTCTGGTATTTGAAATACCAGTGACATAACTTTAAGCATTGCAGCAACATATAAGCCACGAGAGTATGGCCAAGTGACAGAGGACTGGTAGAAATAATTTGCAGGATGTTATAAATAAGAAAATCCACCACTTGTCTGTCAGTTTGTCGTACTGTGGTGGCTTGTGAGTTGCTGTGATTCTGAAAGCTATGCCACCGGTATTTTAAATACCAACAGGGTCACCCATGGTGGACATGTTTTAGATGAGCTTCCAGATGAAGACAGACTAGGAAGAAAGAGTGACGAACTACTTCTGAATATTTAGTCACTGAAAACCTTATAAGAAAATGGTGATTGAAATATACTAAACAAATATTTAAAATTGAGTATAACTTTGAAATAATTTTGTTATTAAATTTTCCAAAATAATTAAATAGTAAGATTAAAATACAAGAGGGAAAGTAAGAAATACTCAAAATCCTACCATATAGGGATAGTTACTTGATATTTTGGTGCATTTCTTTCTTGACATCTTTTTTGTCTATTTTTCACACACACACAAGTACATATTTATTCTTTGAAAAAATTACAATAATAGAATTACATATGTTGTTTTCTAGCCCATTCTTTTGAAATTTGAACACTGTATTGTGGCTTTCCATGTTAGTAAGTGTTGTTGTGTGCTGTCGAGACAGTTCCAACTCTTAGTGACCCAGTATAAGGTTTCTGAGAGTGACTGTTGGGTTTGAATTGCCAACTTTGTAGTTAGCAGTCTAGGTCTTATTCTCCAGCACCACACCAGGGCTCATATTAGAAAATACAGGTCTTTGTAATCATTTAAAACTGCTATTCCATTGTCAGGGCACACCTTATTATGATTAATCTATTTTTGGTGAACAGTTTGAAGGAAAATCCATCGATCTACTTCTATAAAAGTAGCTACTGAAAACGCTATGGAGCACAATTCTGTTCTGATCAAGAGGCCACCAGGAGTCCGAATTGACTTTTTGGCCACTGGTTTGGTTGGTGGATTAAAAAAATTAAAATTCTATAGCGAATAATAGTATACGTGTCCACTTGTCTTTAGAAAAAAATTCAAAAAGTGAAACTGTTGAATCATGGGGTGTGAGTATTTTAAATTTAGAAACAACATCATGCTGTTTTTACCAAAAAGATTGTGAAAATTAATGCTTCCACCAAATGGGCATGATGCTGCCCTTTTCACCTCACCCTTGTCCATACTGACTTGTGTCTAGTTTTCTAAACTGTTACGGCAGACAATGTTTGTCTTATTGTTTTTATACTATTATCATTTTTTTCCATTACCAGGGAGGTTGAATATCTACATTTATTGATTGGTTGTTTGTATTTCATCTCATGAAATAAGATAAATTCTTATGATTTTGATGTATTTCTTTCCTGACAACTTTTCTTGCTTTGTGGCAAACACACAAACACTTAAATTCCCTCAAACACAAAGTTACAGAAATAGGGTTATACTGTACATGGTAAGGGATCCTGGTGTGGCACTGTATGATAAGTACTAGATGGCTAACCGTCAGGTTGGTGATTGAAACCCATATAGGGTTTCTATGATGAGAAACTACTCCGTGGCACTAACAACAACAAAATACATGTTAAAATTTCCATTTATTTTCTTCATCCTTCTTTTCCACAGGCAGTATTGTAGGATGGTTAAGTGCTTTGAAGTTGCATAATCCTAGCAGTGCCACTTAATAGGATAGTGACCTGGGCAAATTAACCCTCTTAGTACCTTAACTGTAAAATGGGGATAGTAGTTTCTACCTCATGGGGTTGCTGAGAATTACATGCGAAGTTCTTAAAATAATATCTGGTAGGTAATGAGGACTACTATTAATTTTTTCTCACCTCTGTTCTTTATAGTATAAAATTTTGTAAACCTATGAATGTTTAAAAATAGATCACTACCAAATTACCCTCATGAAGTTTTAAGACTTCTCCTTAGGTTGGTATTATGATTGTGGCCAAACTTTCCTTCCAGCCATATGTTTATATAGTTATCTGTATTACTGAGAGAGAAATGAAAATATGAGTAAAATTATATGTATTCACCAGCTTTTAATTATGAAAATTGTAAACATAGAGAAAAGTTTAAAGTTCCAAGATCACCTGTATAGGTACTGTCTCGATGAAGGTTGCAAAAAAATGTGGTGCCAGCCATCCCTGCTACAACATTCTCTGCTTTGCTATTGGGTTCCATAAGCTGTTGCAAAGACACCGTACTCACAGTTATGAGGTTTACTAGGGAAGTTAACAGGTTACAATTCAGGGTCAGAAATGCTCAGAGCACCGTGCTTCTAGCCAGGACAGCCTCTCCTTGGGCACATCCACAGGCAGGCTCCTCTCTGCCTGTTGAGTTGGACATAGCTCTTTTAGGACTGCTGATAAAATGCACATAGGACACACCACTCCACCATAACCCTTAGTCTGAAGGCTCTTTGCTCTTCTCTAGCTTCCTGGGTCAGCAAATGCAGCTCCCCCCACTAGGTGCCTGGAGGCACCCTATTCTACTAGCAAGCTTCCAGCTCAGAGTCACTTATCTTTACTGGTCTATGGTCTTCTTCATTGTCACAGCTTTCTATCACTGGTCACTGAGGTTCACTGCACAGGGATGTCAGGGTCCAAAAGGCATGCTCTATTCCTGGCTTTTCTTCTTTGAAGGTATTGAGATTCTGCCCGTCCTCCGGCTTCTGAGATGGCTTATTTTATCTTCTAGAATTTTAAGCCTTTATAATTACATTGAGCTCTGTTAACATCCACAGCTGGATCCTGTCATCCTATCAGTATCTTCTACTACCTTCTCTTACTCACATCCATCAGGAAAAGAGTTGTTTGTTGGTAGTTACAAAAGCTAAGGCTAGAAGAGATATATTAAGCAATTCACTACACCACAAGGGGTTAGCAGTTTTTTTCTGTAAAGAACTAATAGTAAGTATTTTAGACTTTGGGCACCATATGGTCTCTGTCAATTGTGCAGTTGTAGTAAGAAAGCAGCCCTAGACACCAGATAAATGAATGGGCATGGCGGTGTTTCAATAAAGCTTTATTTGTAAAACCAGGCAGCAGCTGGGTTTCACCTGGGCTTTAGTTTGCTATCCCTAGATCCAGATTAAACAGTTGTGAATATTTTGCAATATTTGCTTTGTCTGTAAATGTATTTGTATATATTTGTATACATACTATGGTGGCTTGAATGTTGCTGTGATTCTGGAAGCTATGTCACCAGTATTTTAAACACCAGCAGGTTCACCTAGGGTGGACAGGTTTCAGCAGAGCTGAAGGAGAGGTGGACCATTTCTGAATGGTTAGCCACTGAAAACCTCGCGAGTAGCAGTGGGGCATTGTCAGATATAGTGCTGGAAGATGGAAACACTGTGAATAGCAGCAGAAGCTTGTCAGATAATGTGCTGGAATATGAGCACCTCAGGTTGGAAGGAGCTAAAAATATGACTTGGTAAGAGCTGCCTCCTCAAAGTAGAATTGACCTTAATAACGTGGATGGAACAAAGCTTTCGGGACCTTCGCTTGCTGATGGGGCATAACTAAAAATGGATGAGAAATAGCTGCAAACATCCATTCGTAATTAGAACATTGTTGTTGTTGTTAAGTGCTGTCTAGTCGATTCCAACCATAGCGACCCTGTACAGGGTTTCCAAGGAGTGACTGGTGAGGTTGGAATCACTGTCTTTGTGGTTTAAACTGAACTTGTGATCGAGTGCTTATCCTACAACACCACACCAGGCCCCATAACTGGAACATGGAATGTATGAAGTATGATTCTAGGAAGATTTGAAGTTTGAAGATTGAAGCATGATTCTAGGAAGATTGAAATGGAACATGTAAAGATAGATACCGTACGTATTAGTGAGTTGAAATGGCTTGGTATTTGGCCATTTTTAAATGAAAATCATATGGTTTACTGTGCCAAGAACGTCAAATTGAAGAGGAATGACATCACTATCATTGTCAAAAAGACCATTTAAAGGTCTCTCTTGAGTACAATGCTGTCTGTTTATAATATGATAATATCCGTAGCATACAAGGAAGACCACTTAATATCACTATTATTAAAATTTATGTACTAGTCACTAAAGACAGTGATGATGAAATTGAACACTGAAACTTGCTCTCCAGTGTAGAGATGCTAAAGCAAATGGAAGAAATGAGGAGGTACAAGAGCTGGACAGAAAATTTCAAAGATCAGCTCAAGATAAAGCCAAATATTACAATAAAATGTGCAAAGATCTGGAATCAGAAAACCAAAAAGGAAGAACATGCTCAGCACTTCTCAAGCTGGGTGAACTGAAGAAAAAATTCAAGCCTTGACTTTCGTTATTGAAAGATTCTCTGGGCAAATTATTGAATGATGCAGAAAGCATCAAGAGAAGATGGAAGGACTACACAGTCACTGTACCAAAAGGAAATATGGTTAATGTTCAACGGTTTCAAGAGGTAGCATATGATCAAGAGCCAATGATACTGAAGGAGGAAGTCCAAGGTGCATCGAAGGAATTGGAAAAGAACAAGGCACCAGGAATTGATGGAATAAAAATTGAAATCTTCTAAGAAAGTGAGGCGGCACAGGAGGCACTCTGCCAAGAAATTTGGAAGACAACTATCTGTTTGACTGATTGGAAGAGATCCATATTTGTGCACATTCCAAAGAGAGGTGACCCAACGGAATGCGGAAATCTTTGGACAATCTCTTTGCTATCCCATGTGAGTAAAGTTTTACTAAAGGTAATACAGAAATGGCTGCAAGCATACATTGACAGAGAACTTCCAGAGGTTCAAG
>NW_006408545.1:16654392-16659763 GCF_000296735.1 Chrysochloris asiatica
TATTGTCAGGAGGGACCAGTCACTGGAGAAGGATATCATGTTTGGTAAGGTGGAGGGTCAGAGAAAAAGAGGAAGACCCCCAATGAGATGGATTAGCCAAGTGACTGCATCAGTGGACTCAAGTGTGGCAACAGTAATGAGGTTGGCCCATGATCGGGCAGTGTTTTGTTCTGCTTTGCATAAGGTGGCTATGAGTCGGTACCGACTCGATGGCACCTAACAACAACAACCATCACCACCAACTTCTTCAGTCTGAAATTGATCAAACATGCAGTCGGTTACTGGTGATTGGAATGTGAAAGTTGGAAATGAAGAGGAAGGACCAGTAGTTGGAACATATGGTCTTGGTGATAGAAATTTTGCAAGACCAACTACTAACTCAACGCAAATATCTTCCTCCAACAACATACACATGGACCACACTAGCTAGACTATGCTGGAATTAAATTGACTACATCTGTGGAAAGAGATGGTGGAGAAGCTCAGTATCAGCCACAATGTAGCCAGGGGAAGTCTGTTGAACAGACCATCAATTTCTCATATGCAAGTTCAGACTGAAGCGGAAGAAATGAAAATCAGTTCAGAAGAGCCAAAACATGACCTTGAACATATCCCATATGAATTTGGTGACCCTCTCAAGCATAGATTTGACTCATTAGACACTAATGACTGAAGACCAGAAATTTTATGATATGAAATTAAGAACATACAGGAAGAAAACAAGAAGTTATTAAAAAGAAAAAAAAAAAAGATACTAAAATGGATGTCAGAAGAGACTCTGAAACGTGCTCTCCGGCATAGAGAAGCAAAAGCAAATGGAAGAAATAAGGAAGTTAAAGAGCTGAACAGAAAATTTCCATGGGCACGTCAAGAAGACCAAGGTAAATTATTATACTGAAATGTGCAAAGACCTGGAGTTAGAGAATTAAGCAGGAAGAACATGCTCAGCATTTCTTGAGCTGAAAGAACTGAAGAAAAAAATTCAAGCCTTTACTTGAATTATTGAAGGATTCTATGGGCAAAATATTGTATGATGCAGAAAGCATCAAAAGAAGATGGAAGGAATACACAGAAATCTCATTGTACCAAAAAGAAATGGATGATGTTCCACCATCTCAAGAGATGCAGCATATGTTCAAAAACCAATGTTACTGAAGGAAGAAGTCCAAGCTGCCCTGAAGGCATTGCCAAAAAACAAGACACCAGTAACTGACAGAATACAAATTGAAATCTTTTAACATACTGATGTAGCCCTAAAGGCATTAACTCTTACATGCCAAAGAGTTTGGAAGATAGCTACCTGGCCAAACTCTTGGAAGAGATCCTTATTTGTGACCATTTCAAATTCTGAGGTGAACCCACATGATTTGGGAATTATCAAACAACACCATTAAAATCACATGCAAGTAAAATTAATATCACATGAAGATAGTTGAAAAAGCGGTTGCAAGAGTACATCAACAAGGAACTTCCAGAAATTCAAGCTGGATTCAAGAGGACATACAATGAGGAATAAAATTGCTGAGGTCAGATGGATCTTGGCTGAAAACAGAGAATACCAGAAATATGTTTATTTGTGCTTTATTGACTATGCCAAAAGACTTTTGTCTGTGTGGATCATGACAACCTTTGAATAAATTGCAAAAAAACGGGCACTCCAGAACACTTACTATGCTCCTTAAGAACCAAGAGGCAGTGGTTAGAATAGAACAAGGGGATACTGAATGGTTTAAAGTCAGAAAAGGTGTGTGTCAGGGTTGTATCCTTTCACCATATTTATTCAGTCTGTAGGCTGGGCAAATAGAGAAGCTGGGTTATATGAAGAAGAATAAATGTCATCAGAATTGGAGGAAAAGTCATTAACAATCTGTGATATACTGATGATACAATCTTGCTTGCAGGAAGCAAAGAGGACTTGAAATACTGATGAAGATCAGAGACTATATAACCTTTATTATGAATTGCATTTCAATGTAAAGTAAATGAAAATCCTCACACCTGGACCAATAAATTACATAATGATAAATGGAGAAAAGATTGAAGTTGTTAGAGTTTTAGTTTTCTTGTATCCACTATCAGTGCTTATGGAAGCAGCAGTTATGAAATAAAATATATTAGGCGAATCAGCTGCAAAAGAACTCTTTATAGTATTCAAGAGCAAAGATTACATGTTGAGGACTAAGGTGTGCCTGACCCAAGTCTTTGTAGTTTCAGTTGCCTCATATGCATATGAATATTGGACCATAAATAAGGAAGACCATAGAAGAAACAATGCATTTGAATTATGGTGTTGGAGAAGAATATTGAAAGTACCATGGACTGCTAGAAGAGCAAGCAAATCTGTTATGGAAGAAGTGTAGCCAGAATGCTTCTTAGTAGCCAGGACTTTGTCTCTCATACTTCAAACATGTTATCAGGAAGAACCAGTATGTGGAGAAGATATCATGCTTGGTAAAATGGAGGGTCAGAGAAAAAGAGGAAGCCCTCAAGCAAAATAGGTTGATAACTGGTAGAAACAATTTACTCAAACATAACATGCATGAGGATGGAGCAGGACAAGGAGGTGTTTCGTTTTGTTACGTATAGGGTCTCTATGATGGTGGTGGTAGTGGTAATGTGCTGTGGAGTTGCAACTGACTCATAGCGCAGGGTTTCTGAGGCTGTAAATCTTTACGATAGCAGAAAGCCTCATCTTTCTCCTGCGAAACAGTTGGTAGTTTGGAACTACTGACCTTAAGGTAAGGTTCGCAGCCTGATTCGTAACCACTACTCTACCAGAGCTCCTTGAGTCGGCACCAAATCGATGGTACCTAGCAAAAACAATAAATACAGTTGTTTTTTGGAACCATTAAAAGTAAGATGCAATCATTATGACCTTTAATATTTCAGCATGCAACTCCTAAAAATAAACATTTTCTTGCAAAGTCATGTCATTATTACAGTTAACATAATTTTTTTGGTGGTAAAATATGTATATTTGCCATTTGAACCATTTTTAAGTATACAAGTCAGTCATATTAATTATATATACAGTGGTGTGCAACTGTAACTCACTATTTGTTTCCAAAACTTTTTTATCACTTCAAACAGAAACACCACATATCCTTGGCCTGTAGCCATGGTAATCATTAATCTACTTTATGTTACTTGCCTATTCTAGATAATTTCAGACCAGTGGGGTCATACAATATTTGTCCTTTAGTATCTGGCTGTTTTACTTGGCATGATGTTTAAAAGGTTCATCTACTTCATAGCATGTAATAGAAAAAAACTTTTTAATAGAACCAGGATTATATTATGTAGCACAAAAGCATAAAGATTCTTAGATTTGCTCCTTAACCATTGTTTGATAGAAATCTGTATTTGTTGTTGCTAAGTGCCTTCGAGTCAATTCCGACCCATAGCGACCCTGTACAGAGTTTCCAAGGCTGTAAATCTTGACGGGAGTAGAAAGCCTCATCTTTCTCCCGCGAAGCGGCTGGTAGTTTCGAACTGCTGACCTTAAGGTTCACAGCCCGATTTGTAACCAGAGCTTCTAGAAATCTGTATTAGGTATTAGTAAACAGATAAAAATCTGTTTACTGATTTAATTTGATGCACTTATATAGTCATTTGAAAGGAATGTTATATAATTTTAAGCCTTCAGTTTGCATTTTCAAAAAATTGTTTTTTCTGTATTATTATATGATTTAAAGTAGAACATTATGTACAATTTATAATCAAAAGAAAAGATTTCATTAAATTACATGTAGTCTATACTTGCCATTTGATTGTACATGATAATAGAAGAAATAGAAGTAAGATGAGGCCAATTTTGTGCTTAAAAGCAGTGTTTTTTTAAAAAATTTTGTATCATTTAACAGGTGCTGAGTTTCTGTTACAGATATGAAAATACATGAAAACATATAATGCTGATTGTTTAACATAGTGAGTGTAATTAAAGTCACTGAATCGTACACATAAAAATCATTGAAATGGCACATTTTAATTATGTATATTGTACCACAATGAAAAAGTGTTCAATTTTTGATATTTCATAAGGCCAGAAAGTAATACAGATATTCCTGGTGTGGCGCTTGTGGGTTAATGAGCCAGACTGCAAAGCCGTTTGAACTGCAAGGTCGGTAGTGCAAGTTCACCACCTGCTCCTCGGAAACCCTATACAGGGTTGTTATGGGTTGGAATCAACTCAACGGCACTTAACAACAACATTTTCAAATTTAATATTTTCAAATTTAATTTTGATTGTGCTTTTACTTGCCACAAAAATTTAGAACACTTAAAGCTATGCCACTGGGAAAAATTGTGTTGCAAATCTAACTAGAGTCACTGCCCTGGTATTCTCTACTCTTTCTGCCTCTGCCCAAATTTAGCACTCTCTATTGTGCCTCCTCCTCCTCCCAGGTCATCTCTTAGACTATACATGATAAATCATCCTGTTTTCTCCTTTAAAAAATATTAGAAGGAAACAATCTGTGGAACTGTGAGCCATAGTTAAGAATTGTGTGTTATAGAGGATTTCTTCTTCTAAGATTAAGGCCTATGATAATGAGTATTTGGAGGCAGGTTGATTGTTGGGGACAGACTCATGATGATTGTTGTACACCTCTGATTTTTGCAGAGATAGCAACATGTATAAATTTATGAAATAAAGAACTACAACAACAAGTAATTCAGGATGGCTAGAGTAAGTACTTGGGATAGAGGTTGGAGATGAATTTAAGGAGACGCATAATAATGTGTACTGGGCTACAGAATTTGAACTTTAATCTGATAGAGAAGAAGAGCAATAGATCATAAATGGAATTGATTCCAGTTGTTCCCCAAGTGGACACAGTGGATTTTCCCCCTGATTTTAAAATGAACACATGCTTGTTGTAAGGCACAAACCAGTAATACAAAAATGTAGGCATTGAAAGACCCTATAATTCCATTCTAGGAGCTCTGGGAGCGTAGTGGTTATTAATTGGGCTGCTAACCTCGCAGTTCAAAACTACCAGGGGTTCCACGGAATTGGTGGTGGTGTGCCGTGGAGTCGGTTCCGACTCAGTGACCCTGAACAGGGTTTCTGAGGCTGTAAATCTTTACAGGAGCAGAACGCCTCATCTTTCTCCCATGGAACCCCTGGTAGTTTCGAACTGCTAATATTGAGGTTAGCAGCCCAATTCGTAACCACTATGCTACCAGAGCTCCTTAATGCCAGGGTAGAGAGACAGTAAATCCTTTTGTTCTTATTTACCTCCTGTGTTACCAGGCTTATTTAGATGGGGAGGGTGAAAGTAATAATTTAATTGTATGTGTGTTTTTAAAATATTCTTTTGTTTTTGAGAGAACAGATCATATACCAATCAATAATTCAGTGACATTGATT
>NW_006408545.1:16659867-16677182 GCF_000296735.1 Chrysochloris asiatica
ATATGCCCATTGTCCCTTATGTTTCCTAACTAATCTTTTGAGTTGCTATTGTCAGCTTGATTACATGTAGATAGATCTTGAAAAAGCACAGTGCTCAAGGTAGCCATTCTTTACTAGGTAATCCAAACTGTTGTTGGGTTGTAGGAAGTTTTCAGGTTTTTGTTGTTGTTGTTATTAAGAAGGCGTAAAGATGATACCAGGGCTATAGTTTCATTCAGCCACCATGGCTCCAGAAGGTCTGGCTCCATGAAGATTTGTAATTCTATTCTTCCTTTTTCCCTTTTTGATCAGAATGTTCAGTAATGGTAACCAGGTACCATTTAGTTCTCTGGTCTGATGGCAAAAGAGACAGTTGTTCATGGAGGCAACTAGCCACACCTTTCGTTTCTTCCTCCTTTTCTTTTTCTCTGTCTCGATTACACCAGGTGAATAGAGACCAATTGTGCGTTGGATGGCCCCTTACAAGTTTTTAAGACCTCAGTCACTATACAACCAACTATGAGGTAGAACATAATCATTGAACATGTTATTAGACTAATGAACTGGGCTATCTAATGAAACAATCATGACCCTAAACCTCCAAACCAAGAAGTTAATCTTACGCTGAGGTGTTTGGTTTTACACAGCAGCCTCAGCATCTACCTTTTTTCTTTTCCCTTGTTGTAAATATGTTTCATACACAACTTACGCAAATTCAGCTTTCTACAGATGTACGAGGTATTGGCAGTACGTAATATAATCGGCTCTGGAGCCCTACCATTTATCAATGTGATTTTCTTTTTTTTTACTTTTAAGGATTTGTGTACATCATATGGAGTCCTGGTGTGGTGCTTCAGGTTAATGCATTGGACCTTAAGGTTGGTTTGAACTGCAAGATTGGCAGTTCACCAATTCACCAGCTGCTCCTTGGAAACCCTATTTAGGGTCACTATGAATTGGAACTAACTTGACAGCACTTAACAACAAGAACATGCATTAAATGGAGCCCTGGTGTGGAGCTGTAGGCTAATTACTGTACTGCTGACCTCAAGGTCTTCGGTTCAAACCCACCAGCTGCTCCTTAGAAACCATATGCAGGGTCACTATGATTCAGAACTGACTCTACGACACTTAACAACAACAACAACAACAACAATACATTGTACAAAAATAACATGCCCTTTTAAAAAATTTAATAGTAAAATTTAACAGATTCCTTTCGTTTATAAATACATGCGTAGCCTTTTATCCCTATCACCAGAAATGAATGAAATTACCTGATTAAATATTTGATGCCTTACTTGAATGCTTTTCTGACAAGCCTTTCATGTTTCATGTTCATTTTTGTTTTATAAAATGGAAACTAGATTTTTTCCCATAGACCCTAGCATGTACAGTACCTTGCTCAATTCAACGTTACTGTCAGAATTAAATTTGCCTTTGAAATTTCTTTATAGTTCTACTTTCTCCATTTTCTTTCACTTTTGCCCTATCCTTTAGGTCTTTTTTTAATTTAAGTGCTTTTCTCCTAACATCCCAATAATTTCTGGTGCTAAGAAGAGATTGTACTGTGAGCTGTAGATCCAGTGCCCTCTATTTTGGGAAGTCTATTTTTCTACTTATTTCATTATGTATTTCCTACGGATGTATTGGCTTTCTCATACAATTAAAAAAATTTAAATAGTTACTACTAGCGTACATGAATTCATACTTTATGGATCTTTGAGTTTATCCAGTAGTGTAATTACTTCTGTTGGGTGACAATATAAATTAGGTTCAACTTTAGATCTTTTCATATAATCAGCTCTGTAATATGTAATGTCTTCTGAATGTTATCAATATATTATTGATTTGCTCATTGTCCAATCTAAACTCTGATCTCCTTGGCAGATATGTAGACTTGTGATAGGCATTGGGCATTTTATGTTTTGGGCAGTGCAACTTTTAAATCTACATAAATTTCTCTGCCTTTTGCCTCTGCTGTGTCTGTAGATTCCAGGAGGGCTTCGTGTATGGACCTCAAGCGTTGGAGGTAGCCGACTTTTCAGCAGAAGGTAAAGCGAGTGTTGCCTTCTGGTGTCATTGTGTGTGTGTGCTGGGGTGGGTATGGGGCAGGTGAGAGCTTTTCAAGAATATCATCACAGAATAATTGATGATGATGTATTACATCACTCACTTTCACAGAACTTAAAATCAATACTTGTATAATTTTATTCAGTATTGCTGAAGTCCATAAAAAATAAACAATTTAGATAGACCTAAAGTTTCTAAATTTTACTCTCTCTTTCTTTAAGAAGTAGGTGGTAAGAAAATAGTGCATCAGTATCATGTATAGTATGTGTAATATAACTTTCTCAGACCTAACTTCACTGTGGTTTTCTTCATGGGAAGTTGTCCAAGTCATTATTCATGTGTTGTATTCTTCTCTGCTGCTCTTTACATGGAAAGACTACTTCAGAATCAATTAAGAGGCATCTTACTCTATGACTCATGGCTGGAGGACAGGCATTCTTGCTGAGGGCCTATGTGCCAAAAAACGTTAGTCTTCAATATGCTAATTATCTCTTCAGAACTTGTTAATATACTCTTCTCTCAAGTTGGTTCTTGTTTCAGTAGAGAAATAAATACATCCCACGTACTTGTAAAATATGTTTTTATTGAGACGGCCTTAATGAGTTACTTTTTAAGAAAGTAGTGTAGCTAGAAATAAAAAATTCTGACATACTCCTTTCCTGGATAATGCTTCTACGATTTTTTTTTTTTACAAAAGAAACATTTTGTTATTTTATGTGCCAGGTATTTAGTTATTACTTTCGGTGAAAGTATGAAGTTATTTTTTAACTTTCTTCAAATGATACATGAATAGAGGTTTTTGGTTTTTTTTTTTTTAAGATCTATGTCCGCTAACATAATGTACTTTTAGATGTAAGTTAATAAAATGTGTCGTTTTTAGATAGATTCTGAATGAGAATTAGAGTAATGGTTTCTTCAATCTTCTGGAAAGTATATTTGTTTTGATTTCAATTAAGTGTCTGCACACCGTACCATCTATTCAATGAGCTGCACCTTATGTGAAGGCAGGGCTGTACACATTTATTAAATCGACTGTTGTACCCAGCACAGGGTCACTCCGTTTTAGGCAGCCCAGCTTCACTGTCTTTTTCACCTCCCTCCTATTCAGAGGAACTACTTTATTAAGCTAGAGAGAGGTAGATGAGTTGGAAGCTATTTATTTACATAACCTACAATTTTACACCCTAAACTTTTTATCCTTTCTTTTATTCTCCCAACTGCTTTTTCGGGATATTTTCTATTTACTGAAACAGATTGGACTGGAAGTAATTTCTTTCTTTTTTAAAAAGTAATTTCTTAAAGGTCTTTTCATACTTAATTTTAAGACTAGCTGACTATTTTCACCATGGTTGAAATATGCACCCTTATAAGTTATGTAATGTTTAGGAGACGTGGCTGTGCAATGCTTAAGTGCTCTGCTGCTAACCAGAAGGTCAGTGGTTTTGGACTTTTAGCATCCATTCCATAGAGGAGAGATGTAGCAGTCTGCTTTGTAAAGAGTTCTATCTTGGAAGCCCTGTGAGGCTGCTCTCCTCTATCCTGTAGGAAAGCACTGTGGGTTTGCATTGACTCGACTGTAATGGGACTGGTGGTGGTGGTGTTTTCTTTTTGTGTTTGACTAGTCTAACTGTAGGCGCATGGTGGCTGTTTGATAAGCACTGGACTGTAAACCACAAAGTCCGCGATTTAAGCCCACCAGTCGTTCCTTGGGAGAAAGATGAGGCTTTCTGTTCCTGGAACTATTTATAGTCCAGAACTCCTATACAGGGTCATATGTGTCGGAACTGACTTGACGGTACTTAACAACAACAGCAATCTGTGGTGTCTTTTGCTACCAGTTGAGGGTCTCAACAGATCATCCTAATCAGTAGTATAAAGCAGCTAAAGTACTGCTTATAACAGGGCATACATAGACTTCTTCCCCTTCAAGTTCTGTGAGAAAGATGGAATTGAGTGGATAGTATTAGAAGTATTAAGTTAAATTATTTTAAACTTTTTATTGTGAGTTGGGTGAAGGTTTACAGAGCCAATAAGTTTTCCATTCAACAGTTCATACACGTTTTATTTCATGCCACTGACTATGATCCCCACAGTGTTTTCTCTTTCTTTCCAAACCTTATTGCCTTCTGAACTTTGTCCTCAGACAGATGCTACCCTTTTGATTTCAAATGATTGAAATTTCTAAAGAGTAGATACCTCCCTAGTGTTATCGTTCATCTGATAGACCTTTCTGATGTTTGGCTGAAAATTGAACCATGGGGGTGAGCTCAGTTCCAGGCACAAAGGATAATGAAAGGCCATGGTCTCTGGCATTCCACCAGTCTATAGAAGCATTTTGAATGACTCAGGCAGTTTTCCACATAATACCTTACACTTAGTAACTAAGGATGTTACTTAGTTCCTCAACTCTTTTGTGAATTTCTGTAAGACTAAGACTACTATAAGGAGCTCTGGTAGCGTAGTGGTTACGAATTGGGCTGTGAACCGCAAGGTCAGCAGTTTGAAACTACCAGCTGCTCCGCGGGAGAAAGATAAGGCTTTCTGCTCCCGTAAGGATTTACAGCCTTGGAAATGCTGTTCAGGGTTGCTATGGGTCAGCACCGACTCGACGGCACTTAATAACAACAACAAAGATTATTATACCTCACTATTTTATTGCAACTCATGTTGTATCCGTAGACACTTAATAACTGTTTGCTGAATGAAAAACTCAATTTTAGACTCTCACTGTAAGCCTCCATCTTTAATTAGAGAAGTCAGTAAAGTCGGTCAATTTGATCAGTCCATCAACTAGTTGAGTGTTAGTTGTAAGGCATTATGATAGTTACAAAGACATATGAAGTGTTACTTGCTCTTAGCAAATGAAATAAGCATATGTTGTTATTGTGAAGTGCCTTTGTGTCAGTTCTGACTCATATTAACCTGTTTAGGGTTTCTAAAGAGCAGCTGGTGAATTTGTACTGCCAACCTTGTGGTTCAGACCGACCTTGCAGTTTAGTGCATTGTCTCACAGTGCCACACCAGGACTCCAAATAACTGTATAACAAATGTTAATTTCAAATACCTGTTCCATTCTTGTTGATAATCTATTTGTTAAAAACTTGTATTCCTGTGTCCCTTCCTAAGTATTCTAATTGAAATGTCTATCATGGCCTTTTCTTGTATACGCTTAAAAAAAGAAGTTTACCATTTTTTGACCTAAGAACTAATATATATTAAGCTTTGTAAGTACCAGTCATCGTGCTAGCTACTTTACGTATATTATCGCCTTTTCCCTCAAGATAATCTTGCAAGAACGAGTTGCTGGGCCTGGGGGGCCTGGGCCTTTAGGACCATAATCTAAGGGGACACCATGGTCAATTAACATAACGTAGTCCACAAAGACAATGTTCTACAGCCTACTTGGGTGCGTAGTGTCTGGGATGATGCGTGAAAGCTCATGAGCGGCCCTCTAAGGGCAGCTGTTGGTCTCTTTGTATGTGGAAGAAAGAACGAGCAAGAATTGAAGAGGCTTGGAATCAATGAGTCTAGTGGACTAATGGAGCATGTGACTATCAGTCCCCATGACTTTGAGACCAGAAGTACTAGATGGTGCCTGATTACCACTACCAATTGGTTTGAAAGGGATCACATTAGAGGGTCTCATATAGAGTGGCAGAAAAAGACCGGTTTTATTGGTCAGAAAGAGATTGGAGGAAGCTGAGACTATGGCCCTTGACCACTCTTCAGGTCTGGAAAGGAACTCACCCACACGGCTCAATTTTTACCTGAGCAGTAGATAGGTTTATAGAGAGGAGGTAACAGTACTAATAAAGCATGCTCACTAGGGAGTGGTCAGTCATTCACAATCAAAAGGGCAACATTTTCTTAGGGACAAAGTTCAGAAGGGATGGGTAGGTGGGTAGAATGCAAATAGGAAGCCCAAGGAAGAAGCAGGATAACTGTTTGTTGCACTGCGGGAAATGTAAACATTGAGATGAAACAAAGTGCATGATTTGTTAACTGTCAAGCTGGTGATCTTGTCTGTAAAGCTTCACTTAATTTGCAACAATTTTTTTTTTTAAAGACAGTTTTGCAATGCAAATATTATTTAATTTATAGATGCAGAAGCTGATAATCCAAGAGTATAATAACTAATTACCTGGGTCAATTAATCTAATGTTGTTGTTAAGTGTCGTCGAGTCAGTTCTGACTCATAGAGACTCTTTATAGGGTTTCTAAAGAGTGGCTGGTGGGTTTGAACTGCCAACCTTGTGTTAGCAGTCCAGTGCTTATCTTATAGTTCCACACCAGGACTTCTAGATGTATGCTTTTATAGCCCAAAGTCTTTCTATTCTGCAAAGTTACACCAAGTGGTACCTGAGAGATACCCAGTGTATGATGCAGAGGCATGGTCTGGGAATGCACAGGAGCTAGCTTTGACCTTGACTTATGAAAACTAGTATGTTCACAGAATTTCTGGGAAGCTTGCCTTGTTGGTGGATTGGAAGAATAAGGGGGAGGAGGTCAGAGCTATCAGTTAGTGGGGGTATGACTGAGGATCAAAAACAATGAGAATTTTGTAATTGACAGTATAAAAATTTCAAATATAAATGCAATAGAATGAGTTTCGTCTTTTATATAAACAAGTCTTCCTCCTTTCCCATCAATTTTGTCTCTGAACGAAAATAATTTCTCCTAGATTTGCTTATAGTATGTTGAGTTTGAGAGAGTGAATCACAGAACTCCCTTGAAAATCTCAAGAACAATTAGTGTAGCAGTAACTGAGGGAGCAGGAAAATGGGGATAAAAATGGAAGATCTAAGAAATCTTAAGAAAAAGATTTTCCTAAAATCTAGTATATTTTGTCTCTTCTTCATATCTCTGTTAAGCACCCCGTAAGCAATTATCAATATCCTAAAAGTCCTGGAGTTACAAAAGGTCTATAGGAGGCATCATTGCTTTCAGATGACTTAGTGTTTCCTTTCTAAGAGTCAAGTAAGCTAATTAGAACCACTTAGCAGGATTGTTGTTGTTGTTAGGTGCCATTGAGTCAGTACTGACTCATAGTGACTTTATGCACAGCAGAACGAAACACTGCCCGACCCTGGGCCAGCCTCACTATTGTTGCCACACTTGAGCCCATTGAGGCTGCTGCTTTGCCAGTCCATCTCGCTGGGGGTTCTTCCCTCTGACCCTCCATCTTACCAAACATGATTAGTACCTTATAACGTAGCATACATTGTAAGTACTGTTGGAACCATTTCATCAAATGATGCTCTTTTATTATATCCCAGGCCTTCTTTTTTTTTTAAACGATTTTTTTGTACTCTCTCTGGGTAAGCTCATATACTTTCACGATTTCAATTGCTAAATACTTTACTATATCTAACCAGACCACAGTCTTCTCAAGTTCAGCTTGCTTAAAACATCCCCCATCTCTTCACTCAGTGAATGGCACCGCCATGGCCACAGACTGAGAAGCATACTTGTTTTCTTTTTCGTATTTCTTCACCACATGTTGTTCTGGAGATATTATTTCCTAATTCTCTTTTAAATCCACCCACCACTTCTCATTACTCCTTCTATCACCATTCTAATTTAGATTGTTGTCATCTCACACTTGATTACTGCAAAAGCCTCCTAAACTATTTTCCCTGTGCCATCTTTGCCTTCAAATTCTTCATAGAAGCATGTATTAACTTAGAATCCTTTCCTTTTGTTCTTGAAGTCCAGTTTTCTTAACGTGGCTTACCTATGCCGATTAATTTAGACCTGCTTATTTCTTCAGCCCCACCTTGTGTGCACCCCCTCTAAACGAGCCAGACTGAACTGCAGTGCCTTCTGCTCTCTTGCCATGTGCTATTCTCTTTTCTGGAAGTTGTTGTTGTTGTTGTTGTTAAGTGCTGTGGAGTCGGTTCCGACTAATAGTGACACTGCACAGGGTTTCCGAGGCTGTTAAATCTTTACGGGAGCAGAAAGACTAATCTCTCTCCTGTGGAACAGCTGGTAGTTTTGAACAGCTGACCTTGCGGCTCACAGCCTGATTCGTAACCGCTACGCTACCTGAGCTCCTTTTTTCCTGAAAGTAGAACATGGAAAAATGAAAATCGTTCATGTAGTGACTAAATGCATAGACTCTGGAGCCGGACTGCCTTGTTGTGAATCCTGGATCTGCCACTTAACTAGTAGAAACTAGGGCAAGTTACTTAACTCTTGTTTTAGTGACCTTATTTGTACAGAGAGAATGGTAGGTACCTGCTTTATAACATGTGAGGGGCTTCAAAAAGTTCAGGAAAGATGGAATGAAAAGATAATGGAACTTTTTGAAACTTCATATTGTGATCATGAAAAAGATACATATATAGTTGAGGTTCTTAGAGCCTGCCATATAGTAAGTACTCTATGAGTGTACGATCCTTATTACTTTTTAACTTGTTGTGAATTGAGTGAAGATTTATGGACAAGATCATCAGCTTTACATTCAACATTTCTGATCCATAGCGACCCTATATAGGGTTTCCAAGGAGCAGCCGGTGAGCTTGAACCACCAACCTTGCAGTTCAAACTGGCTTTGGTCTGGTGTATTAACTCACAGCGCCACACCAGGACCTTGTTTACCCTCTAGCCAGTGAATAATCCCTACCCACTCACATAGCCATTAAAGAGTTTTTCTTTTTTTTTTTTAATAACCTTTTACAACATTGGTCTCATAGAATATTTGTCCTTTCTTCACCAGTTTGACCAATTTCCCTCAACATAATCTCCTCCAGTTTAACCATGCTGTGATGCTGTGAATTGTTTCACAGACTCATCATTATTCATCAACATTTGGAGTAGTTCATTGTGTGTCCGTACCAAAATTTGTTTAGCTGTTCTTCTGTTGATAGGCATCTAGGCTGCTCCGTTTTTTGGATTTCTTACATGTAGACAGTATGTTGAAGGGTCCTATTTTCTTATCTACTGCTCTTTATATCTCTTGACTGGTACATTTAATCAATTTATATTTAGTGTAATTATAAGTACATATGAATTGATTGCTGTCATTTTGTGTGTTTTTTTGTAGTGCTGTTGGATTCTTTGTGCCACATAATTTTCTATGCTGAGTTTATTTTGCTTATGGGTTTTCTTTTAATTTTCATTTCTGTTGTGTTAATGTTTACTAAATCTTTCTGATTTTCCTCTTTTTAAAAATTTTGATGTTCAGATGTATTCTTTTTCTTTGAGGTTACCCTGTAATTTATTGTTTCTGTTATATCTTGAAATCTACTTGACTCCAATGCTATTTGGAAGTTCTGTATCTACACTAGTCCCTCTTTTTGCTTTATTCCCTATTTTCAGTCTTGTAGGTTTATTTACTTTACCTACTTCTATATCTGGATTGGAGTCCTGGTGTGGCACTGTGGGTTAGTGCGTTGGACTGCAAAGTCGCTTTGACTGGTTCAAGCTCACCAGTCTCTCCTTGGAAACCCTATACAGGGTCGTTATGGGTTGGAACCGACTCGATGGCACTTCATAGCAACAACAACAACAATATCTGGATTGAGTTCTAGCTGTTGTTGTCATGTATGGTAATCTCAGGTTGTTGTCTGTTGTTGTTGGTTCTCAGTCCAAAGAACACCTTTTAGCAATTTTTTTTTTTTGTTAAAGTTGGTCTGGTCATTACAAATTCTTTAATTTCTGTTTATCAGGAAATGTCCTAAAATTACTGTTGTGTTGGAGGGACAGCTTTGCTGGGTATATGAGTCTTGGTTTGCAATTTTTTTTCTTTCAGAGTTTTATTTATGTCATTCTATTACCTTCTTGCCAGCATAGTTTCTGCTGAAAAAATCAAAGTTTTATCTTATTGGTTCTCTTTTGTATATAGCTTTTCATTTTTCCTGAGCTGCTGTAAGGATTCTTTGATTTTGGAAATTTGATTATGATGTCTTAGTGATTTTCTTTTGGGATCTAGCTTGTTTGGGATTCTCTCAGCTTCTCTGCTCTTCTTTCATGATGTTAAGGATGTTTTCTTCCAACAACTCTTTGACAGTTTCTCAGTGCTTTTTGTTTTTTCTTCCTGTTCTTGA
Source organism: Chrysochloris asiatica (assembly GCF_000296735.1). Taxonomy (NCBI): domain Eukaryota; kingdom Metazoa; phylum Chordata; class Mammalia; order Afrosoricida; family Chrysochloridae; genus Chrysochloris; species Chrysochloris asiatica. The sequence goes on from NW_006408545.1 coordinate 16,669,968, forward strand.
ATTCTGATCACCTGTAAGTTGTTCCTCTTGATGGCGTCCCACATAAGTCTTAGGCTTACTTTGGATTTTTCATTATTTTATCTGATTGTTCTAGCATACTAGCATTGAGAGATTTATCTTCATGTTCGCTAATTTGGGCTTCCATTGCTTCAAATATTCTCCTTTGCCCTTTCAATGTATTGGTCATTTCTGAAATCTTAGTAATAGTCTTCTGGATTTTTAACTGTAGGTTTTGTATTGTTTCAAAATTTGCATTCATTTTTTGTTTATTCTTATAGCCTTTTCTTAAAATCTAGTTTTTTTCTGTGTTCTTGTTTTCCTTGATCTTTCTGTCAATCTGTTGAAGGCACTAAAATATCATTGTATTGTATTATTTTTCAGTTAGTTCTATAACCTTGTTTGAATCATTCTCTCTTGTTCATATGAGCTAACATTGTCTCTTCTTTCTGGGGCATTGTGGGATTGTTGTATTTGAAAACAGTGCAATTGTTGGACCAGGAGGGGTGAAATCTCTGGTGGGTTCCTGCAATTCCAGGAGCTCATGAGGTGGTTGTGGAAGGGATGTGACAGCCGAGTTCCTGGCCTTAGATGGAGTTCCTGTTGACTTCAGTATTATCTATGTGCAGGGCACTCAATTCAGAAGTATTTTGTGAGAGCCCTTGATGGCGCTGGTTTTAGTGTGTATTAGCACCACAGGGAAGCCCAGGGCAGGGTGACTGGTTAATGCTGGTCTGGTGGTTCTGCAGGTTTTGTAGGTCTGGAGCTGAGCCCACCTGAGTTCAGGCACCAAAGCAGCACAAGAAAGCAGTGCAGTTGGTCCCTATCTCACACTGATGTGGCTCCCAACCATGTGGCTCTGAACTCCTGGAGAGCAGGGTGGATGCGGGTGGGAGTTAGCCAAACCTCTGGTCACCAGGGGAGCATGGGGAAAAAGAAGAAACCATACCTTTCCTGGCACCCATGTGAACGTGCCTTTCTGGCCTCCCTCTGCTGCCAGAGCTGCTCACAAGGTGGTCAAGCTGGGTATGTGTAGCCATTCACCAGTAAGTCTGCCTCTCTAACTGTCCTTTTTTGTCTTCTCCTCCCAGCAAGCACTTCATCCACCTCTTTAATCTTCCTTCTGAAGTACAAGGTGCCAGACTTTTTACCTCTGTCTGTTTTCTTTCGTCCCTTATATCTTTGTTGTAGAGGCTCTGTGTAATGCATCTGCCTAGTCCACCATCTTGCTGGAAGTCCCTATTTTCCCTTTTATTTTTCACATTTTTAATGTTAGAAATTGATCTCAGGTTGAAATTCCTATGAAATAGATCATTTGACAAGGTTAAGGTTACATTGGATTATAGTTCAATGAATTACATGAATATATATATATATATATATATATATATATATATATATATATACAGACAAATTTAGGTCAATCTGTGTGAAAACTTTAAAAAGAAAAACGTATTATACAAGTAGTTGGTGTTCATTACAAGAGCACTGGTGGTGCCATGATTAAAACACTCAGATGCATACCAGAATGTTGGTAGTTTTAAACTTACCAGCTGCTCCGTGACAGAACGATATGGCAGTCTACTTCCGTGAAGATTGTTGCGTTAAGTGCCGTCAAGTTGGTTCCAACTTAGGGTTCCCAACGACCGGCTGGTTGGCTTGAACCGCTGATCTCACAGTTTGAACTGACCTTGTGATCAGTGCTTATCCTACAGCACCACACCAGGACTCACTCCATAAAGATGATAACTTGGAAAATGGTATGGAGCAGTTCTGTTATGTCCTATAGGGTTGCAGTGACAGCAACCCTAGGTTTTGTGTGTTTTTTTTAATGTTCATTTAGAAATAGGTTCATCAACAGCAATAGGTTTCATGTTTTTCTTTTTAATATTCATTACAGAAAAAAATTAGAAAGTACAGATAAGTATCTATTGTTAATATTTTGGTGAATGCATAATATACTTGATTTCTTACAGAATTGAGTACATGGTTTTGTAATTTGCTTTTTAAAAATGTCATGAATGCTTTCTATGACTGCAACATCTACAATGCAATTCTTTTTTTGGAAACTTTTTTTTGTGAACTGAGTGAAGATTTACAGACAAGATAATCAGTTTTACATTTAACGAATCTTATACTTTGTTTTATCTCAATGATTGCAGTCCTTCCATGTAACAACAGTTATCTCATTTCCTCCCTGTAGTTCTTATTTCCATTCCACCCCCCTCCTCATCCCTTCTCAACTTTGTCCATATGCAACATAATTATTAATAGTTGATATTAACTTTTTACCTTTTGACTTATGTGCATGATTAAAGTTTCAGTGAAAGTTCTCTGTGGAATTACCTTTTTCTTTCATGTATGTTTCAGATATTAGTTTATAAAGTTTCAAACCATTTGAGTTCTAGTAAGGATACTTAATGTCCATGGGGGCTTTTAAAAGTTTGTGAAAAATTACGTTGTCCTTAGATTCCATTTGCCACAAACTTTTGAAACCTCTTTGTATTAGGAAAGAGACGTATACCACAGATGTTAACGTCAGCTAGGACAAACATCCCCAAACTAGATTTTATCCAAAGGAGATTCTTTAGTGGCATAGATTTGACAGAAACTTAAAATTTACATATATATTTCTATTTTAAGTGTGTTGATTTTGAATTCATTTTCTCTTTTATGTATTTACTTTTCATTGGTATTTTGATTGAAATGATTTCATAAAGACTGAAATCTAAAAATGCACCTAAGGGAAGTGGGTTGATCCAGTGCTACTACTGTCTGATCTGATGTTGCTAGATTTGGGATTGATAGAGTTGCATTCTGGTCAATTTTTAATAGGATTACTTTGCCAATAAAAATATTGGTGTTTGAACATCATTGTAATTTTAATTTTTCAGAATGTGTTTATCTTTAGAATGTATAGTTTTAAGAGAAGCTTTTCCAGAGTGTCATATTGCTGTGAAAATATGAGGGGGCTTCAAAAAGTTCATGGGAAAATGGGATTAAAAGATAATGAAAAATTTCCACAAACTTTTTGCAGCTGCCTTGTATTTTTCAAGTTTATTATAGTTAATCAATTAGTGTATTTCAATGTGACAAGTGTTTGGTTCCTGCTATTTGTAGGGTGCCTCATTAGCTCCTATAGAACATATAGAAATGAATAAAATAGTCTCCATCCTCTGCTGGGGCTGGGAGTGGAGTAAGGGGCGTGAGTCAGTCCAGGTAATTATAATAACAAGAGACAGTATGATAAGTTGTTTTGAACAGTGATACCACTATGGCTGGTGCCATTCAGGTGGTAACTCATGTTGTCATTGTATCCATGGGCCTTCCTCTGGAACAGACCAGACAGAATCCTTAGTTATCTTTTTGTACCAATATCACTCATAAATCATAATTCACATAATCACTGATAAATGACAATAGTAGTGATGTAAACAAATAGCAAAGTTAAAATCACATCTTTAAACTATAATATCATATTCACAGCCAAAATATATTTCTATTTACATAGTTTCATGTGTCTAAATTGGAAATTCAATAAGGAAATAATAGAATTGGAATTAAGAATTTGAAATAAGAACAACTTCAAAATTATGTTCATTTTAATGTTTAAGCTTTAATGTTTCATAAGATACACTGATGGATTAGATTTACATAATCAATAATGGCCCAAATAATGTAGAAGTTATAGATGGTTGTATGTGGAAATATTTTCATAAATCAAATAATACCATAAAAATAAGCAGGAACAAATACTCAGGCATATCAGCACTTAGTGAACATCTTGACTCAGTCAGAACTTTCTTTTCCTGGCTTTCAAAGCTGTGAATTTGTGAATCACTTCATGGAAATCAATGCCTTTTGCCAGCTCCCTTCCAATTGATAATTTCAATCAATAAGATCAGAAAATCTATCCCATGGTAGATTGCAAATAGTTTTTGAAGTCACCTTTGAAAAGCTCCTCTCACTTGAAGTCACAGACACACAGGTATCAGAAGTCATTTTAGGCATAGTGAAAGGATTGGGAGAGATTCTACTAAGTCCAACTCAGTTACGAATGTCAAGATGTCTAATGTTGCCAATCCTTGATTTCTTCCAGATCAATCTCTGCTGCTTTCAAGTGCTTCCTCAGCCATGGTATTTATATTAAAAGCTTATTCTTGGATTCTGCATCCTAGATAGCGGTCAGTTTTGAAATGTTGTTGTTAAGTGTCATAGAGTCAGTTCCGACTTATAGCAGTCTTACATAGGGTTTCTGAGGAGCAGCTGGTGAATTTGAACTGCCAACCTAGTGGTTAACAGTCCCACACTTATCCTACAGCACTCCAGCAGGACTCCAGTTTTGGTATTTAATTCTTTAGGGAGATATAGGAGACTCTTCCTTAGAACAGCCTCAAAACATGGCTGCTACTTTCTTGATGGCTCTTGTTCTGATCTGGAGTTCAGAATGAAAGTGACCAACGCACTCAAGTATCACCCTCTTATTTTTTTCTTGCACAGTGACCCCCAAATTCACTTGCCTGCTCCCTATCCCTTGCCATCCTCCTAAATAGAACCTGGCTCTTCTCTCTACTGCATTTCATATCTGTCTGAGTTTTAAAGCACCTGTTCAGTTGCATGCTCCACTAGGTGAGTGTGTTCCTTCTTAGCTCGCTTGTCATGTTTACGGGTTAAGTCCTTAGGTTAAAGGTACAGCTAAGTAAGATTACTTTACCGAAGTATGAGGGTAAATAAAAAAGTATTGCTAAAAAAATCACAGAAGGCTTTATTAATAAAACAAAAAAATCAAAACGTGAAGTTATTGTTTCTCAACAGATCCTCCGTCTGGGTCTCTACACTTCTAAAGGCAGTGTTTCCATCTCTCTATCCCTTCCCCGAAGACTTTTTGTAGTCTTTGATTTACAACACAACAAAGCGGCAGTTCTGGCATCCTCGCAGGACTCACATTGTGTTCCTTTTAAATATTCTTTGAGTTTCTGGAACAAAAAAGTCTGAGGGGCAAAATCAGAACTGTAGAGTGGATGGGGTTAGATTTCCCAATTCTTGCTACATTCTAGGAATGAGCAAATGCATTGTTGTAATGAGAAAGAAACTTTCCTGCCTTTTTCTCACCAGTGCAGTTTTCCATTTTCTTAAAACGCCTTCATATAATAATCCCCCATGATTGATTGCCCTATGTTCATTCTGTTGTGCATAGGGTCGCTATAGGTTGGAACCAACTTGACAACAGCTAACAACAACAAATTATTGTTGCACATGATCCTAAAGCACATCACAAACTGTATGTCTACGATGAGCTTCTCCTTCACGTGATTTGTCAGATCTCATTACGAGTCACTGGTGCAGAATAAGAGACACTGACATTTTAAGTTTACATATGTTCTGCTTTGATTCATTAGGCGCTCTTTCTGCACTGGATCAGATCTTCAAAGCTTCTCAGTCATCATAAGAAAGTTGTCTTCATTCACTGAAGATTCATCTTTCTTGTGACTATAGAATGCCGGATTCTGCCTAACAGAAAACAATGTGATACCAAACAAACTGAAAGATGTTCCTCCACATATATAACATAAATGCTTTTCTGTGGGATCATTTTATATATGTGTGACTTCCTTCAATCTAATACTATCACATCTGTGGGCTCAAAGTCCTTTCAGTATGAAACTCTACTATAATATGCCCTTAGTAAACATCTTTCAGCAATCTCCTTTTTAAATTTCTTACATGTTTTTATGTTTGGCTTGTGCTTTGTTCCAGATAAATCATTTATGAACTAAAGCTTCTCAGATTTTACCTTTTTCTCAGTGACAATCATTCCATCAGCCAAGCTCAGGCCCTCAGAGTCAGTCTTGATTCGTCCTTTTTTATTTTCTTTATTCATTGTTGCTAAGTGCTGTCCATTCCGACTCATGGTGACTCTGAATAGTTTCCAAGGTTAGCTGGTGGGTTTTTGAATTGCTGACCTTGTGGTTCACAGTCAAGTGTTGATCCTACAGCGCCACACCAGGTTCTGTCACTTCCGTCTTTAACATGGCTGTCACAGGTGTTCCTTCTTTTCTCCAATCTTACTGTCAACCCAACTGTTAAGGAGAATAATGGAACTGGAGGTGGAAGATCTGGATACTGATGTATGCTCTGCTTCTAGCTGCTAGCTAGTTTCTTCATCTTAAAAGTCAGGAGATTGTACAGGATTGTCTGTAAGCCCCTTTCAGTACTAACATTCTGTTACATTAATGCAGAGTCTCACATGTGCACTCAGTAACCTCCTAATTGCTTTTCATGTTTCTAATCTTAATCCTTTTGATTAAGGATTAATTGATAGTTGCTTAGGTAATTTTCATTGCTTTCAGAATAAAGTCTTAAATCTCCAGCTCTCCAGGATGTGTCATCATTTCTCAGTTCTGTCTATTAAGTGTTTATCTCAATAGTTCCAGTTTTTTATTTTATTTTTTTATTTTTATTGTTGTTGTTAAGGGCCCTTGAATTGGTTCAGACTCATAGTGATTTCTGTATAGGATTTCCAAGGAGTGGCTGGTGGGATTGAACTGTGGACTTTGCAGGTGGCAATTCAGTGCTTGTCCTACAGCGCCACACCAGGACCCCAAGTTGCTGTTTAGCATCCTCAGGATGTTATGCATATTCGTAAGCAGCCTTTTCTCCAGCTGTCTCACACTTATCTCCTCAAGTGAAATAACCATTGTTTTTCAACTTTGCTGCATTTGCTGTGGCTATGGATATATCCACAAAGGAATTGGCAAAGAACAAGGCTCCAGGAATCGATGGAATAAAAATTGAAATCTTTAAAGAAAGTGAGGCAGCACTGGAGGCACTCACTCATCTTGGAAAAGAAATTTGGAAGACAACTATCTGGCCGAATGATTGGAAGAGATCCATATTTGTGCCCATTCCAAAGAGACGTGACCCAACGGAATGCGGAAATCATCGGACAATCTCTTTGATATCCCATGCAAGTAAAGTTTTACAAAGGATAATATAGAAATGGCTGCAAGCATACACTGACAGAGAATTTCCAGAGGTTCAAGCTGGATTCAGAAGAGGCTGTGGAACGAGGGATATCATTGCTGATATCCGATGGATCTTGGCTGAAAGCAGAGAATACCAAGAAGATGTTTACCAAGAAGATATTGACTACACAAAGGCTTTTGATTGTGTGGATCATGACAAGCTATGGACAGCATTGCGAAGTATGAGTATTCC
>NW_006408545.1:16677601-16679327 GCF_000296735.1 Chrysochloris asiatica
ATCAACACTGATGGAAGCACCAGTCAAACGATGACTTAGGCAAATCAGCTGCACAAGACCTTTTAAAAGTGTTGAAGAGCAAAGATGTCAGCTTGAGGACTAAAGTGTACCTGACTCAAGCCATGGTATTTTCAGTAATCTCATATGCATACTAAAGCTGAACCGTGAATAAGGAAGATTGTGGAAGATTTGATGTTTTGAGTTATGGTGTTGGAGGAGAATATTAAAAGTGTCATGGGCTGCCAAAAGAACCAATAGATCCGTTTTGGAAGAAGTACAGCCAGAGTGCTTCTTAGAGGCCAAGATGGCCAAACTTCATCTCTCATACTTCGGACATACTGTCAGGAGGGACCAGTTGCTGGAGGAGGATATCATGTTTGGTAAGATGGAGGGTCAGAGGAAAAGAGGAAGACCTCCAGCGAGATGGATTGGCAAAGTGGCAGCATCTATGGGTTCAAGTGTGGCAACAATTGTGAAGTTGGCACAGGATCGGGCAGTGTTTCATTTTGTGTGCATAGGGCTGCTGTGAATCAGTACCGACTCGATGGCACATAACAACAACAACAACAACAACATGGATATTTCTATACCTTAAACTCAGAAAAGTTAACTATTAATAGCAATAAGTATTATTAATAATAAATAATAATAAAAGTTATTATTAACTTTTCCAAACTTGGCATGTTAATGGCATTGTCAGTGAGACAGGCATAATGGAGACTTCATCCATTTCCAGCCTTCCTCTCCCTTCAACTACAGAATTAGATTGGTTACTAGATTCTATTCTCTCAGCTCTTGTCTCAGAAGTATCTTTTCAATTCAGTCTTTCTTCTTCTCTGCCACTATTTTCATTGAATCTTCATCTTTCTTGTTTGGACTTTTAACACAACCTGCCTCATAGTTTGTCTGCTACCAGTTACCAAAGTTAACCTTTTCAAGGAAAGATTGTTAATGTTCCTCGTCTGCTAAAAACTTTTGATTCCACACCGCTTGCATATCATGTGCAAGTTTCTTTGTAGGAGTCACATGGTTCCTTTCCTTTCTGGCAGTTTACTTTTCTAACGTAATCTCCTGCCCCTCATCCTTACACACTTCATCACACATCTCCAGCCATCTTGATGACCAGCTGCATCCTGCGTATGCCTCTGTTATCTTTCTCATGCCATATTTCTGCTTGGTATTCTTTGACCCTTTACTCCCTCCTCTGCCTGGGAGAGTCCTCTCTTTAAGGTATGGCACATGCAGTACCTTCCTCAAAGTTCAGAGAGAATTTTTCATGTCATTCTCTTTGTGTCTGTTACACATACTTTATGGAGGTGGAAGTAGAGGTGTGTGTGTCATATCAGAGTTTTAGTTTATATTTCTCCTTTACCCAGAATCATTTCTCAAGAGGACTGTGATATTTATGGTATTTGGTCTAATTTTATTCCTCTCTGGAGTTTCACTCAGTGTTGGTACACATAACATAAACTAAAGAGATGTTTGTTGATTGTTATAAAATAGTAAGGGTCTTCTCTTTTCTTTATAAACAAAAATGGATTATTAGTTAGTTTAAAGACTTTAAAGTCAGGCTTGAGTTTGAGTCACTTATCTTTCCTTAAAAATGCTCGTAAATTTTTTGTCTGTTATAGAGCTCTGGTAGCGTAGTGGTTACGAATCGGGCTGCGAACCTTAAGGTCAGCAGTTCGAAACTACCAGCCGCTTCGCGGGAGAAAGATGAGGCTTT
>NW_006408545.1:16680142-16687682 GCF_000296735.1 Chrysochloris asiatica
TTTTTTTTTCTTTTTTAATATTATGCAATAGCTCCAATCATAATATCTAAGATGGATTAAATTTTAGAAAGCAGTTACCCTGAAGGCTAAATATTTTAGAATCACAGAGCTTTTTTTAAATGTTACTTTAAAATAGTTTTAAGGAAGAACTGTCTCTGCAAATCAGACTGTCATAGCAGTGGGGACCAGCTTTACCTGCTTTTCAACCTTGTCATGCAAAAGAGCAAACTGTACTTTCATGATACTTAATATTATGTGTGCCAGAGACAGTTCATTTATTGGGTATGAATTTCCACGAGAACTTGGAAGAACTCCTGAGGGCACACATATGTGATGGAAGCAGTAAAGCTCCCTTACCCTTGTGACGTGGTAAAAGGTGCACCTTTAATCTTCATAGTTAAGATACTGGTATCCGACCAAAGATCGCATTGACGTAGTACAGAGCCAGGCAGTCCCATAAGCCCTCTGGGACCCTGCCTCTTCTTAATTGGGTGAACCTCAGCAGTGCTACATCATCTCTTTGCATCTCACAGTTAGTGTACAAAAGGGAAATGGTCAGGATATACATACTTTTCTTCCTTCTCATTTTAAAAGCTGCTACTTTAAAATATGAAGATCTTTGAGTATTTCACTAATTTAATAGGTGGAAGTTACATTTAACATTATTAAGTGTAGTAATTACTGGGTTTGTTCCTTGTTCCTAGCTGTAAAACGCAGAGTAACAGGCCTTTGTGTCAGTCTGTTCTGCTCAAGCTTTCAAATTCTTTTGACAGCCTGGTTATGAAATTCAAAAACCATTAATGTGATGTGTTAATTTTGCACTTTTTGACTTACTCCAAAAAAAACTTATAGTTTCCATAGCAACGGTAACCTATCCAGATTGTGTAATATTCTTTACAGTATTAAAAATAAAACTGTATGTAATTACATGAGCTTCTGGAGTACTTTATTTAGAGGAGATTATGATTGGAATATTTCTGTTTAAAAAAATTATGGTTCCATATGAAAATTTTGTCAGAAAGCTGGTACAATTTTATTTCAAGAATTTGTTAAGCTTAAATATTTAGTGATAGATACTGATTCGTTGATTTAATGAGTGAATGTATAAAATGTACATTATCAGCATTGTGACAACATCTCAGGTACATGTGATTTTACAACCATACCACCACATGCATTTAAGGTAGAAAGGGAACACTTGACTTCAGCTGCATTCAGTCCCCTGCTGCTTGTGTTTTTAATGATGTCTGGGTTGTTGGAACAAACTCTATTTGTTTTGTTGGAAGGAAACAGAATGGAGAAAAAGCAAAAATATGATCACCTACCTAGACTTTTCCTATTTTTGACTTTTCTCTTTAAGATGCACCTAAGTGTTGTTGTTGTTAAGTGCCATTGAGTCGGTTCTGTCCCATAGCGACCCTGTATAGGGTTTCCAAAGAGCAGCTGGTGAGCTTGAACCACCGACCTTGCAGTTCAAATGGCTTTGCAGTCTGGCTCATTAACCCACAGCACCACACCAGGATGCTACCTAAGTGTAGTGGTTACGAATTGGGCTGCTAAGCTCAGGGTCAGCAGTTCGAAACTACCAGCTGTTTTGCGGGAGAAAGATGAGGCTTTGTGCTCCGGTAAAGATTTACAGCCTCGAAAACCCTGTATAGGGTCGCTATGAGTCGGAATTGACTCCATGGCACATAACCACCACAACAAGATATTATTTAAAATTACTAGAGATTATTTTAGTAGGTGAATATTGGTAAATTATTTTGGATTTTTTATTTTTTCCTCTAATTCAATAGGTGATATGATAATAGTACTGGAAGTAGTTAAAAATAACTCCCTGTAATACTATTAACTGTTTTCACTTTTTATTTTACTTTCAACATATGTATATTGAAAGGACTTCAAAAAGTTTGTGGGAAATTTTATTTACATGAGCTTCTTTTAATTTAATTTTCCATTAACTGTTTAAAGCCCCTTCCTATATGTATTTGTATTTTTATATAGTATAAGTTTGTGTATTTCTTCAATAGTATACGATAAACAGTTTTTATGCTTTTTAAACCTTTAATGATTTTCATTGTAAGACTTGCCTAACAATCTATCCTGTTGACATACCTGATATTTTTGTTTATCAAAATGCTGCTTAATTATTTTTTGTATGCTTTTTATTAGAAGAAAATATGGATAGATTTTTTTTAAGTGATCATGGGAGAAAGTAACCATAATTCGGTGATTTGCCCCAGACATACATGATTGTGAAAACTTCAAAAGGCACATAAGATTAGTATTTTTTAAAATTTTGTTTTTGGTGGCAGTATACACAGCAAAAGCCATTCTCATTTTGCAGTTTCTAGACATCATGATCAATGACACTGGTTCCATTCTTAACATGTGTCAACAGTCTTGTTTCTTTGTTCTGGTGGTTTCACTTCTACCTTATCTCCCTGCATGCTCCCTTCTCCTTGTTCCCCTCTCCATTATCTCTTCTGTGTTTTAAAATAACTGTTGACCCATGGATTTTATACTTGTATGTTGTTGTTGTGTGGCATCAAGTTGGTTCCAACTCATAGTGACACTCCATGTGACGTTTCTGAGGAGCGATTGGTGGGTTTAAACTGCCAACCTTCCTGTTAGTAGGAGTAGTCCAGGGATTATCCTACAGTCCCACAACAAGACTCCTATACTCGCATGCATAATTTAAGAAAACATTTTTTTTTTTAAGTGATGTAATGATCAAGGGTGACAGTCTTTACTCTTTGGTCTAAGCTATTACTTTGCTTAAAGTTGACTTCAGGGGATAGTTTTGATCCAAGATATGAAGAGCAACTCAGGGCCATCATTTTAGGGAGTCTTCTATACTCAATAGCTCTAGTAATTATGCATTCTTTAATAATTTGAAGTTCTGTTATATATTTTCCTCCCTTTTTTATCAGGATTCCTCTATTATGGTCATCACAGGAATGTTCAGTAGTGGTAGTTGATAAAATGTTTTTAAATGGCATTAAAAATGTTTTTAAAATGAATAATATTAATAAGTTGCTTTCTCTGCTAGTAAACACAAAACAGGGGAAATGAGGACTAGCTGAATAGGGCAGATATGGCATTGTTAGGTGCTACATGGGACATAAGCCTCATTAACATGGTGACACCTTACTGTGGCTTGAACGCATCAAATGACAAAACTTGGAAGTTGTAGATTATGCCCTGTTATTTGAACAGCTTATGGATATGAACTTCATTGAGGGCATTCATCTGGGACCTTGGTGTAGCTCTGGTCTCTGTGCTGTTGTACTAGTACATCTCAGGATTTTTATATCAGTGTCTGCCACTCATTTGATACTATTAGTAGTTTCAGAGATTTTCAGAATTAAGTTACTATTGAACTGTTGTCTTCCCTTGGGTAAGCAACTATTATGGTTCTCCAGAAAAATTTTTTTTGTTTTGTTCCCCCAAATTTTTAATCCTACCTCCACTATTTGGAGAATCAATGTATAATTCCTAGAGTTCCTGAAAATGAGATGCTGGTGGCAACTCAAAGTTTTGGAATCTTTTGAAGGCTGTTGGCTGATGTCTATGGCTCCTCCTTCCTGTAAATAATGTTTCTGTACTACGGAATTCCTGGTGCGGTGCTGTGGGTTAATGTGCTGGACTGCAAAGTCATTTGAACCGCAAAGTCAGCGGTTCAAGCTCACCAGCTACTCCTTGTAAACCCAATACAAGGTCACTATGGGTCGGAACCGACTCTATGGCACTTAATAACAACAATAATACTATGGAATTACTTTAAATGAATCTAGGAGTTTATGTCTGTCGGTTACATTCATAGTGAATGTTTATAACTGAATGCTTTCATAGACTCCAGATATTAAGAGTAGAACTATCTTGCAATATGCCCGAGTTTATATTTATGCTTGTTGATTCTTTGAAACTGGTGCTGTGTTTAGTATCCTGTTCTGTTTCAATTTTGAATTTTGTGTTTTGGCTTTGTTTCATGTTTTCATTATGACACGAATTTCTTTCGGTATTTCATATTTCTGTATTTGAAATACTTTAAAAAATATTAAGCAATGTACGGTATAGAGTGTTTACATATTGAGAAGACTTAGTAATTTCCATTGTTTTTGTAGTTATAGTTTTGAACCTGAAAATAATGTGCAGAAAATATAATGATTTTTCTTTTGTTCATATGCAGAAAAGATGAAAAAGAATATGCACTGAAGCAAATTGAAGGCACAGGAATATCCATGTCGGCTTGTAGAGAGATTGCAGTAAGTGGATATGAAAACAGCTGTTTACATTATTGGTGGTGGCTTATTTTAATATGAAATATTTTTATTAATGTGTACAATGCTTCATTATTTCAGACATTAAGAATATTTTATTTAAGATAAGAAAAGCTATGTAAACTTATGAATTACTTGGAGTCATCTTTAAACACTTGAAAAATGCTGTTTAGGATTTATGATCTTATAAATGTTGAACTGATTGATAATCTAATTCATTTCTATTTTTTCTGTAATCATAGGACTGGTATACATTTTTATAGAGAAGAGGGAGTACAGTATTAGAGCTTAATGCATTTTAAATACTTCTTCTGAAATACATATTTTAGTGATAGAATTGACTAGTTGTTACAAAAAGAAAGCCCTTATTTGTTAAATATTTAAGATTGCTCATAATCACTGGGATTTCTGTCTCTGGTTTGATAGCAATTCTATGCAGTACCCACAGTTCCATGCTTCTGCTTCACTCACATGGGAGCTCCCCTTCATCACTGTTAGTCATAAGAAAACATGTGGTTCAAAGAACACATCAGACAAAAAATTTATAGGCCAGAGTGTCTGTCTACCTCAGCTACTGCCACTCCTCTGCCACTTTGTTGTGTTCTGCTGGCTTGTGTGTTGGTATGATGCTGCAAGTTATGTCACCAGTATTTAAAATACCAGCAAGGTACACCCATGGTGAACAGGTTTTAGCTGAGCTCCCCGACTAAGACAGCCTAGGAAGAAGGAGAGGTGGATTACTTCTGAATACTTAGCCATTGAAAACCTTATTAATACCACTGGAACTCTGCCAGCACCATAATACTAAATACTGAAACATGGTGAATAGCACCAGAATATTATCAGATATAGTGTTGGAAGGGACTCAGAATACAACTGGGGAAGAGCTTCTCCTCAAAGCAGAATTGACTGTGATGAGGTGAGTGGAGTAAAGCTTTAGGACCTTCATTTGCTGATGGGGCTCAACTCAAAAAGAGGAGAAATAGCTGTAAACATCCATTAGTAATCAAAACATGCAATGTATGAAGTTTGAATCTAGGACAAATGGGAAGTGTCAGAAATGAAATGGAAGGTATAAAGATCGATATCCTAGGCATTAATGAGCAGAAATGGACTGGCACTGGGCATTTTGAGTCTGGCGATCATATGATAATACTATGCCAGGAATGACAAATTCAAGAGGAATGGCATTGCGTTCATTATTTAAAAAAACATTTCAAGATATGTCTTGAAGTATAATGCTGTGTGTGGTAGGATAATACCCATACGACTATAAGGAATTCTGCTATTATTCAAATTACGAACCAACTACCAAAGCCAGTGATGTTGAAAATCAAGAATTCTGCCAACTGTGGTGCTGTGCTTGTGAACTACCAGGTCTGCAGTTCAAATCCACTAGCTGCAAACCCTATACAGGATTGCTATGAGTCGGAATCAACTCAACAGCACTTAAACAACAACAACAACAACAATAATAACTTCTTCATTCTGAACTCAAGTAAACATGTAATCAAGATGTACTGATAATTACTGGTGATTGGAACACAAAGATTGGAAACAGACGAAAGGTCAGTAGTTGAAAGTATGGCTTGTTGATAGAAATGATGCCTGAGATTGCATCATAGAATTTTTATAAAACCAAGAGTTAGTCATTGCAAGTAACTTTTTAAAACAACATGAAAGATGATATATACATGGATCTTACCAGAGGGGCTGCCTCAAAGTAGAGGTGACCATGATGGCACAAATAGAGTAAAAACAAGTCCAGGAGAACCAAAATTTGACCTTGAACATATCCTACCTGAATTTAGAGATCATCTGAAGAACAGATATCTCTAATTTGCAGTACATTCTAATGGCTGAAACCCAGAATGGGATAACATCAAGAACATCATAAACAAAGAAAGCAAAAGCTCATTAAGAAGACAAGAAAGAAGGAAAAGACCAACATGGATGTCAGAAGAGACTCTGAAACTTGTTCTCCAGCATAGAGATGTTAAAGCAAATTGAAGAAATGAGCTAAAAGAGCTGAAAAGAAAATTTCAAATGGTAATTCAAGAAGACAAAGTCAGATATTATAATGAAATGTGCAAAGACTTGGAGTTAAAAAATGAAAAGGGAAGAATATGCTCAGCATTTTTCAAACTGAAAGAACTGAAGAATAAAATGCAGGCCTCAGCTTGCAGTATTAAAGGATTCTATGGGCAAATACAGAAAGCATGAAAAGAAGATGGAAGGAGTATACAGGATTACTGTACCAGAAAGAAATGGTTGATGCTCAGTCATTTCAAGTAGAATTTGATCAAGAACCAATGATACTGAAGGAAGAGGTCCAAGGTGCACAGAAGGCATTGACAAAGAACAAGGCTCTGGGAGTTCATGGAATACAACTTGAAATCTTTCAACGAACTGATGCAGCACTGGAGGCATTCATTCATCTATGACAAGAAATTTGGAAGACAGCTACATGGCCTACTAATTAAAAGAGAGCCCATTCCAAAGAGAAGTGACCCAACGGAATGTGGAAACCATCAGAAAAAATATCATTAATATCACATGCAAATAAAATTTTGCTACTGATAATTCAAAAATTGCTGGAATAGTATATTGACAGATAATTAAAAAATGGCTAGAACAGTATGTTGACAGGGAACTGTCAGAAGTTCAAGGTGTATTCATGTGAGCATGTGGATATCATTGCTGACATCAGATGGATGTTGGCTGAGAGCAGAGAATACCAGAAAAATGTTTACTTTTGCTTTATTGACTGTCAAAAGACTTTCGACTGTGTGGAACATGACAAACTATGGACAGCATTAAGGAGAATGAGTATTCTGGAACACTTAATTGTATTCATATTCATGAGAAACCTGTACATAGACCAAGAGGCCGTTATTCCAACAGAACAAGGGAATACTCAATGGTTAAAATCCAGAAAGGTGTGCTCCAGGATTGTAGTCTTTCACCATACTTATTCAGTCTATACACTGAGCACATAATCCAAGAAGCTAGATTACATGAAGTATACGATGTAGGTAGATGCGTGAGCAACCTGTGATATAGCCTTGCTTGCTGAAAGTGAAGAGGATGTAAAATACTTATTGATGAAGATGAAAGACCACAGTCTTTGGTATGGGTTGCACCTCAATGTAAAGAGAACAAAATTCCTTACCATTGGACTAGAAAAATAACATTATGATAAATGGAGAAAAGATTGAAGTTGTCAAATACTTCATTTTCCTTGGATCCAATATCAA
>NW_006408545.1:16688387-16689813 GCF_000296735.1 Chrysochloris asiatica
AACTGCTAACCTTGAGTTTCACAGCCTGATTCGTAACCACTACACTACCAGAGCTCCTTTTATGAAGACTGGGTGATAAAATTTTTTTTGTATGTTTCCAGAGGCTTACTTAAACATGTATTGCCAGTTGTAGAAAACAGGTGGGCCATATAGGTTTCTGAGGTTTTGTATAAAGTGAAAGGAACAGTTTAAGAAGAGAGGTGGATTTTGCTTATCAGTTTCATATACCTATGTGTGTTATGGTGAGAGAAGATGGATTGTTGTGGTAACACTTATGATAGATGTAACTGAAAACTCCACTTTCTTCCTCACCCCCTTTCCAAGAAATGTTGGCTGGGAAGTAGTGCCTTTAGGCACCTGTGTTTACAGCAACTCCTCTCCATCAGCAATAAATTGGTGGATTGTGATTCAAAACTTGGATTTCTGCTGTGTTAATATCTTCCCAACTAAGTAGATCATGGAGTTATTTCAGTTCTCCTAAAAATATAATAATTATTAACTTCATATTGGATTTTGTTGGCTGCTTAGTTTCTAGTTGTAGTGTGCTTTATTTTTCTCTTGAATAATATTAAAGTAAAATTATGCTCATAATATACAAAGTAAAGAACTGAAAATAAACCTGATAATGGTAAGTGAAGGGCTTTGATTGGAGCCTAAAAGTAAATGTGCAGTAAGTGGTGGTTGTTATTAGTAAGAACAGCTTTTACTGTTTCAACTCTAATCAAAGAATATTTAATTTTTAGTCAAAGTATCTTACTGTAGAACTTACTGAACTGTACCTATTCTGCAGATATAAAATTTAACATAAACTTCATATCAGCTGAATGCATCACTCTCAGCTCTAGCCTTCTGTGGCTATGTCCTTGTCCATGGGCTCAGGAGTCTCCAGGTCTCACCACACTTCAGACCAATTAGCCCTTCCTCTTCTCTCTCTCATCTCCGGGTCAACTGGAGTCCATGGAACATGGTTGAACTCAGCCCATTTCTTCATTGCTGCCTTTCCCCCTCTTCCAGTCACTAGTAGAGCAGTGTAGTCATCAGCAAGCTTACATGCTCATGTGTTCCCTTTGAGTTTCAGTTTTAGAGGGGCATTTGTCCTCAAAGGACTTTATTACTTGTCTTGATGGCTTTCTGTTGAACAACTTGCTTTTTCTTGCAGTAACCAATCATACTGCCATTTTTGTTTGGGGTTTTACTTGCTGATCTTTCTTTGAAGATGTATTTTCTGTTGCTCTAGCTGTTCTGCTTGTCCTTTCTAGTGGGAATGTCCCACCTCAGAAGATTCTGGATGGGGCTCAGTATTCCATCTAAGGTCCTATATACTGCAAAGGCTCCATAAGAGGCCTATTTCACTGGGCATGTTCTAGAACCCTGTTTAGGTATTCCAGTCAGTTATGGGAATCCTAGTGTAGCGCTGTGGGCTAAT
>NW_006408545.1:16713883-16720307 GCF_000296735.1 Chrysochloris asiatica
AAAACCTTATGAATAGCAGAGAAACACTATCAGATATAGTGCCAGAAAATGAGCCCTTCAGGTTAGAAGGCACTCAAGTGCGACTGGGGATGGATTGGCAAAGTGGCAGCATCAATGGGCTCAAGTGTGGCAACAACTATGAAGTTGGCCCAGGATCGGGCAGTGTTTCGTTACATTGTGCATAGGGTCGCTATGAGTCGGTACCGACTATATGGCACCTAACAAGAACAACATCCCCTCCTTAATCCTTTCATTGGTTTCTTCATCACATAACACAGTTTATCAGATTATTTGCTCAACAAGGAGACGGAATTGAAAGGACACAAACCTGATATAAAGGTCTTTGTGATTGCTGGCATCTCTGAACACTTGCTTACATATAAGAAAATCATTCTATTCTGTATCAAAATCCTATGTTGCTTGATTTGACTTTCTTTTTCTTGCCCCACCCCCAAATTTTCAACCAATAATATAGTCAGTTTGGCCCAAACTAGCAAATAATTCTGGGAAGAGTATCATGTGTGAAAACTAAACAGATGTTGCTTTCTCTTTCACAGCTGAAATCTTTGTAGGGGGAGCAAGTACCACATTTTTATTCAAACAGTATGCATAAAAACTGCACAACCACCTTAGTTTCCTGTGTGCACTATGTGTACATGTGTTATTTACATGAATACAATAA
Source organism: Chrysochloris asiatica (assembly GCF_000296735.1). Classification (NCBI taxonomy): domain Eukaryota; kingdom Metazoa; phylum Chordata; class Mammalia; order Afrosoricida; family Chrysochloridae; genus Chrysochloris; species Chrysochloris asiatica. Next base: position 16,714,566 of record NW_006408545.1, read on the forward strand.
ATGCAAGCTGCAGTAAATGATCTTCAATCTCACGGTGTAGGAGGCTACGAGTCCAAATTCAGAGATTATGCTCTAGGGGAAATCTTTCTCTCTTTGTTGGCTTTGGGGAAAGGTTTTTTTTGTCTCTTTTCAGCATCTGTAGGCTAATTCCTTGGAGTTCTCCATGTGTCTTGACATCAACCTTTCCCTGGATCTAGGAGCTTCACAGTGAAAGGATGATTAAGACTTTGTGTACAAGAAAAAGAATATTAGGAGGTGAAAGAAGAAACCAGTAATAAGCTAAGCTTATTTCACAGTTGCATACCCTAGGTTCATTTCTATGTTCAAAAAGGAGAGAAGACTCCCTGCCTCCTAAGAACTCTTTTTCTGTGGCAACTGATCTCCTTTTTATTTTGGGAAGAGATACTCTTTTCTCCAAAACTGAACGTTTCCCTGGGTTCTGGAATTCAATTATTTCCACCTCTCTTTCCATCGGTTACTTCTTTATATTTTTGTTTCTTTAATTTCTCCTCCATGGATTCTTCTGTGTCCATCTTCTTAAGTGTTGCAGTCTCCCTATCTTAGCAAAGCAAAACAATCTCTCTGAACTCTTTGTGTCTTCCATTCATAGCCAAATGATTTCTCCTCACTTTTAACTCATCTAAGGCAGCCTGACTCTTGTTGCATTCTGGCATTGTTTCCAAAAAAGAACGTATTTGTTGTTTGCCCCTCACATGACTGGCATTTTTTCCTGGTACAGTAGGTAGCAGTGAACAAGACATAAATGGAATCTGTCCTTGGAACTTACAGTTTTAATATGGAGAAATATTCTTTCTAAGATTTCTTCTTGTTGTTGTTAAGTGCTGTCCAGTCAGTTCTGTCTCATAGTGACCCTGTGTAGGTCACTTCTAAGGAGCAGCTGGTGAGCTTGAACTACCAACCTTGCAATCCAGCACATTAACCCACAGTGCCACACCAGAATTCCTAAGCTTCCTAGGTATCTCTAATTGCTGTTAAGTGCTGTCAAGTTGATTTCGACTCATAGCGGCCCTGTATAGGGTTTCCAAAGAGTGGCTGGTGAGTTTGAACTGCTGACCTTGTCGTTCAAACCAACCTTTCAGTCCAGTTCTTATCCTACAGTGCCACACCAGGTCTCCACAGGAGTTGCCAAGTCCTACAGTAGCTGCTTCTTTTTAACACTTAAAATCATATATGTTCTTCTTTCTGAGAAGAAGGAAACCCTCTTTGTGGTTTTCATATAATATGCTTTTCTGGGAGAAGGAGGCTTCTACTTCTCTGAGCATACATTGAGTCTTTGTGTAGCTTTTCCCCGTTAAATGTCTCTTCTCAAGCCCTGAAATGTTTCTACTTACCCAGAGAGGTCTCTACTAATTGCCCTTCTCATCATCTCATGTAAAACACTCTTCCTGGGTAATTTCATTTCTATACTGAGGATGCACCAATTCTTTACTTAGATCTAAGTGCTCTCTCCTGATTTCCAGATCTTTACCTGCAGGCTTCAGAAAGCTTGTAGAAAAATTTCATTATCTTCCCCTTGTAATATTCACGATCACCATCTCCTTTCCCCACAAATATCTCAAACTCATCATGTCAGATACTAATGTCAACATTTCTCCCCACCTTAAATGTACAATAATTTTTCTTGTCTCTAAATTGTGCCACTGTCTACCTGTTCTGTCTACCATCACTCATGAGTTACTGTGATTCTGGAAACGATGCCATAGGTATTTTAAATACCAGCAGGGTCACCGTTGGTAGACAGGTTTCAGATGAGCTTCCAGACAAAGACAGACTAGGAAGAAGGAGAGACGAACTATTTCTGAATATTTAGTCACTGAAAACTTTATGAATAGCAGAGAAACACGGTCAGATATAGTGCCAGAAATTGAGCCCTCAGATTGGAAGGCAGGTTGGAAGTGGCAGCATCAGTGGGCTCAAGCATGGCAACAATTGTGAGGATAGCCCAGGACTGGGCAGTGTTTGGTTGTGTTGTGAATAGGGTCACTATGAGTTGATACTGACTCAATGGCACCTGACAACAACAACTACCTGTTCAGTTGCTTGTACCATTCTGGATCATTTGTCTTCAGTCTTTAATGACTAAATTCTGTTGCTTCTATCCTGCCCTCTTTGTTACCATTCTGTCTTTTCTGTTCTTGTTGCCATTGTCCATTTCAGATACTGTCCTCCCTCTCCACTTCTTAAAATTACTGGCTTCTTTGCTTCATAGTCAGTCTTGACCTCTCGTCTCACATGCCATATGTAGAATGTAGTTTGTTACAGAAACCATATCCTGATCAACTTTTGACTTCTGGGCTGTATAGTAATTTACTAGCATAATTATAAGGATTTTTTGGTACAGGGTCGCTATGGGTCGGAACCGACTCGATGGCACTTAACAACAACAACAACAACATTTATAGTGTTCAGTGATCCATACCATTATCAAATAGTTAACTATAAATGTATATGCATATATGAAAATAATGAGATGTGTAAAAAAAAAAAAAAAAGATAAATAATGCTAGAGATCATTCGCCAAATTCATAACAGTTTGAAAGAGCAAGAGATCTTTTAAGAGTAAAGCCCTTAATGAATAGGGAACCAAAGAAAGTAAAAGAGCAGACTAAGTTTGGGAGGAGCTGGGAAGTAAGTATAAGAGTGAAGGAGATAATGTAACTAGTGAAGATTCATGAAAACCAGGCTTTCTGTGGATGTGGCTTGGTTGCCATGTTAGTGAAAACAAGGCCTTTTGATTTCATTCCTTTGTGCTAGAGGATAAGCACTAGACTGCAGTTCAAATTCACCAGCTGCTCCACAGGAAAAAGATGAAGCTTTCATTTCTCAAGGATTTACAGCCTTGGAATCACTAAACTTGGTTTCTGTGAGTTGGAATTGACTCAATGGTAGTGGATTTTTGTTTTGGTTTTTGTGACTGAATTATGTTTCTAATTCTGGCTATTTATTTTGTTGATTGTGTTTGTAATCAGTCCAACCACACCCTCTGATACCAAAAACAATGCAGAACAAAACAAAAGCCTTTAATATACATGTTCTGATGCTTATCTGTTATATGTGTATTTGAGCTATGTGGTCTTTTGTCACTATTCTGAAATTCTTAACCCAGTTTTTATTTTTTTTTTGTGTGTGTGTTTTTAATGCTATTTTGGTGACCTCTTTATAGGTATGTAAACTTAACTGAATTAATTGTAATCTTGTTGATTTCAGATTCCAAATGCATATGATATAGGGATATTCTAATATATATAGGTTCATTTTTCAGAATTCAGTCAAATTTTAGTATATCTTATATAGCTGTTTTAATGCATATCTTTAGATTTTTCATTCTGCATTTCAAGAAATTATATTCTTTTCTCTGTTACCATTTTAATTAATAGTATTTTTTTCAAGTTGGTCCTATTCAGATCTTTGTTTTATATAAAATGATTCATGATTTTTTAGTGATGGTGGTTATGTGCTGTGGATTCAGTTCTGACTCATAGTGAGCCCACGTAGGGTTTCTCAGGCTGTATATCTTTACAGGAGCAGAAAGCCTCATTGATCTCCCGTGGAACAGCTGGTAGTTTGGAACTGCTGACCTTGAGGTTAGCAGCCCAACCTAGAACCACTATGTAGAAGTCATAAAACCAGTCAAATACTTTCAACACAGTATCTCAGAATGCTGTTGTCAGGTGCTTTTGAGTGGATTTTGACTCAAAATGGCTTCTTGTGAAGGAACAGAACTGCCCCACAGAGGTTTTTGTAAACTTGTTATTGTGAATTGAATGAAGGTGTACAGGTTTCCATCAGTTTTACATTTAACAAATCACATACTTTGTTTCATCTCAATGATTGCAGTCCCTTCCATGTAACAACAGCTAACCTTGTGGTTCCTGTTTCCATTTTATCTGCCTTACCAACCCCTCTACAAGGAAGCTCTGGTAGCGTAGTGGTTACGAATCGGGCTGCGAACCTTAAGGTCAGCGGTTCGAAACTACCAGCTGCTCCGCGGGAGAAAGATGAGGCTTTCTACTCCCGTAAAAATTTACACCCTCGGAAACCCTGTACAGGGTCGCTATGGGTTGGAACCGACTCGATGGCACTTAACAACAACAACAACAACCAACCCCTCTGAACCTTACCCCCAGGCCAATGTTGCCCTTTTGATTTTGAAAGTTTGACCCTTCCAAGGTGAGCATAACTCATTAATTACTGTCTGCACATATACCTGTCGACTGCTTGGTTGAAAATTGTGTCATGAGAGTAGGTTCAAGTTGAGACCTGAAGGGTGACTGAGAGCCATAGTCTCAGCTTCCTCCAGTTTCTTTCCGACCAGTAAGCCCTATCTTTTTTAAAAAAAATAATTTTGTGTTGTATTGTACATTTTCTCTCACTCTATCTGGGACTTTCTAATATGATCCCTTTTGGAGCAGTTGGTAGTAGTAGCTGAGCACCATGTAGTTCTGGTCTCACAGTCTTGGAGACTGGTGTTCACATGTTCCATTAGTCCACTGAACTGTTGGTTCCAAGCACCTTCAGTTTTTATCACTCTTCTTTTTTTGTGCCACAAGTGATCTTAATATTCTAGAATATTGGTTTTTAAATTTCTTTGACTTGGATCCACTCACTCTCATTCTGTCTCTGTCTCTTCACGCTTCGTTTTCTTTTACTTTCCTTCTCTCCTTCCCTGCCTGCTTATCAAGCTGAAATAAAAAGTTGCCGGTAACAAATATCCATATAACAATAGCCTTATAACATTGGTATTTTCAAGTCTTTCCATTCTAGTTCAGTGTAGGCAATTTCACTTGGGAGGAAAATTCTGGTTGCACTTCACTAAACTGATTTCACAACCTACTAACCCTTCATTTAGTTGCGACTGCCCTGTAGGACAGAGTAGGGCTTCCAAGTTATAAATCTTTATAGGAAATGCAGACTGTCACATCTTTCTCCTGCGGAACATCTGGTGGTGTCAAACCTTTGACCTTTTGGTTAGCAGCTGACTGTGTAACCACTGTGCAGCCAGAGCTGCTGTATAATCCAGTAGTAGACCACAAACTTAAGCTTCAAAAACAACCCCTTATTCTGGAAAAGGTAAAACAGTAGTAAAAAGATGAGTGGTTGCCAGGGAGAGCGGGGATGTCTGAATAGGTGCTACACAGGACATTCTTAGGGCTGTGAAACTATTCAGTGTGATAACTGTAGTGATGGTACAAAACCCATAGAACTGTCTAACATAAAGAGTGAACCAGAATGTAAATTGTGGACTTTAGATGGAGTAGGGGCATATGGGAACTCTCTCTATATTCTGTATCAGAGTCCTGGTGTGGTGCTGTAGGATAAGCACAGAACCCACCAGCTGCTCATTGGAAACCCTATTGAGGATCACTGTGAGTCAGAATGGACTCGATGATACTTCACAACAGCAACATACATTATACACAATTTTTCTGGAAACCTAAAACAGCTCTAAAATACGCAGTCTTTAAAAAAATACCTCGCAGTAGATTTTTACAAAAGAATAATTTTTAAAGATGTACAACAGTGTAAGGTAGTAAACCAAAGTTACTCATAAGTTTTTCTCCAGGTAACCTAATCCCTGTTAACATTTTGGAAATACAATAGTAATACATGACATGATAAAAATTCAAGCAATCTACAAAGATATAAGTGAAAAAAAAAAAAAAAAAAATAAACCCCTACCTTCCTCAATGGTCCTTTTGTACAAAAGCAACTTTTATAAGT
>NW_006408545.1:16720491-16729639 GCF_000296735.1 Chrysochloris asiatica
ATGGCATTTAACAGCAACAGTTCCTTGTCTTTATCACTTAATATTGTATCTTAGTGATTCTTTTTTTTTTTTTAAATGAGTACTACAGATCTTAATCTTACTGCACTTTTAAAAATGGCTATATATAATGTTTGATTGTCGGGATGGATATTAATGTATTCAGCTAGTTCCTGATTGATGCTATTTAGATACTTCCCAGTTTTTTGTTTGTCTGCTGTGGCAAGCAGTGCTGTAGTGAACATCTCTGTGATGTTCTTTTGACAGTAAATTCTATGCAGTGGAATTTCTGGGCCAAAGGGTATGAGCATTTAACATTTTTTGCCAGCATTGCCAAATAGCCTTTCAGAAACAGAGGAAACTTGTGTGAGTGCTCTTCCCATGTTCTCTCTAACACTGGACATGATTATGCTTTAAAATGTCCTGGTCTGACAGATATGAAATATAGCTCCAGTGTTCAAATGTGCATTTCTTAAATTAAGTGTGGTAGTAATTTTTGTGTATATTTTTTGGTGATTTTAATTTATATTTATTTTTCTGAAATGCTTAGTCACATTCTCTTCTCATTTTTCTACTGAAATGTGTTCCTTTTTTCTTATTGATTGTAAGAGCTATATAAATCAAGTGAAGGAACCCTGATGCTACAGTGACTAAGTGCTCAACTGCTAATAGAAATGCCAGGGTTTCAAACCCACCAGTCTGCTTCATAAAGATTTGCAGTCTTGGAAACCTATCTGGGAAGTTCTGCTCTGTCCTGTAGGGTCTCTGTTAGTTGGAATAGACTCTATAGCAATGGCTCATTTATTTAGTTTTTGTATAAATTAAGCAAGTTATCCCTTTGCTGTCTCACAGTGTGATGATGCTTTTCAAGTTTGTTGCTATAATTTTGACTTTGTGTAGTGACTATTTTTTATATACATAATTTGTAGTCAATTTTGTAATCTTTTCCTTGTGTGTTTTATTTAAAAGGAGCCTTCCTTATAGAAGAGGTCCTTTTAAATAAACCTTATTTTTATTTTGAAGAGTTCAGTCAGAACTTCTGTTAGAAAGAACATTTCAAAGAAGATTTTTAGGGATATTTGATGTTTCTTCAAACAACCTTGATATAGACATTAAATTTCAAACAAAATCATTTTAAAAAGCTGCCATTAGAGTTAATGTTGTCCTTTTTGCATATGTGCTCTGCTAAATCTTTATGGGAGCAGACAGCCTCACCTTTTTTCCCATGGAGTGAGTGGCTGGTGGGTTTGGACCACTTACCTTTGGGATACCTGCCTTGTACCTAATCCACAACACTACCAGGGCTTTTTTTCATTATATGCTTAATATAGAAGAAGTCATTTGTTTCTTTGTGGAAACTAATCCCTCCTAACTATTAGAAAGGTTTCTTAGCAGAGTGGGAAGTGAATTTTCTGTTTAGTGGAAGTAATGCAGTAGATATTTCATGGATTGTGTTTTGGTCAGATCATTTAATAGCTTTCTTTACTGTTGTTGTTGTTATGTGCCGTGAAGTCGGATCCAACTCATAGCGACCCTGCACAGGGTTTCTGAGGCTGTAAATCTGTACAGGAGCAGAGCGCCTCATCTTTCTCCCGCGGAGCAGCTGGTAATTTCGAACCGCTGACCTTGCGGTTCACAGCCCGATTCGTAACCACTACTGTTAAAATCCTGTGAAGTTCTTTGAGAACTAAACATGATGAATCTATTTGAGCCTTGACTTCACTGTGTTGCCTTCTCTAGAAGCATGGCCATCTGAAATCACCATGATACAGTGAGTTGTTGGTACAAGTAGTTTATCCATTAATCAAGACTCTTAGCTATAAGTTGTAAATGTTAGTACAATTTCTTGTAGTATCAGGTGGGTGATACATAGACAGGGCCAGAGGTTCTGAAAATAAGGAACACCCGGCATGTGTTAGACGAATATCATTAGAAAGCCAGTGTTCTCCCTCTCCCTGCAGGTCCTCAGCAACATGATCTAGGAGGGAAGGAAAGAGATCATTCCAGGGGAGTTCCACCTAGTTGCCTGCTTTACTATAGAAAACACCAATTGTGAGGTTAAAAGTGTAAGTTATAAAGTATAAAGCCTGAGCTTACATTGAGATAAAAATAAGGTTTAAGGTGGCTACATAAGCAAAAATTACAAATTACAAATAAACGAATAGCAAATAGAAGGTATTTCTCAGACTTATTTAATTTGTTTATTCTCCTAGCAGTACTCTTCACCATAATTCAAAGGCATCAATTTTTCTTCCATTTTCCTTATGCACTGTCCAGCTTTCACATACATATGAAGTAACTAAGACTGCTATGGCTTGGCTCAGGAAAATCTTCCTTCTCAAAGAGACATCTTGGCTTTTTAACACTTAAAAAAAAGTCTTTTGCAGACTTCCCAATGCAATATATCGCTTGACTAATTGATTGCTGCTTTCATGAGAGTTGATCGTAGACCCAAAGTAAAATGAAGTCTTTGACAACTTCATTCTTTTCTCCATTTATCATGTTATTTTTTTGGTCTAGATGTGAGAATTTTTGTTTTATGTTGAGGCATAATCCATACTGAAGTCTTTGTTCTTCCTCAGTAAGTGTTTCAAGTCTTCTTCATTTTCAGGATCTGCAGGAAGCAGGAGTTCTGGCTTTCTACTGACACTTGTGTAACACATGTTGTGTATTCTTTATTTTCTAAACCTCTAGCACTATCAATTGACAGTTGCCTGTACTTGAAAGATAACAGGCAATTTAAAACATAGTCTACTTCCAGTGTGGAAAAAATGTCATCTAACCTGCATGTTTGTAAACCAAATTATATATTAATGAATTCATGTACTATTATTGACTGCTTGGTGCCAGGTCCTGTGCTAGGTGGCTTTATAAATACTCACCTGGAAAGAAAAGAGATGATGCCCTATGCAGTGATGGAGATGAAGAACAGTGCCCTCCTATGCTCTCAGAATCAGGGCACTCAGGACTTGATGAGAATGCCTGCCAGGACGCGTTACTCAGGTTTTGGTGCTCTCTGTTATTCTAGCGCCCTCTTCTTTCCAGAATCTCACATGTCATTGTTGTTGTTGATAAGTGCCATCGAGTCGGTTCTGACCCATAGCGACCCTGTATAGGGCTTTCAAGGAGCCACTGGTGAGCTTGAACCACCAACCTCGCAGTTCAAACGACTATGCAGTCTGGTGCATTAACCCACAACCCCACACGAGGACTCCATTAGGGGCGCCTTTTCAGACTTTCCAGACTAGGGTAGGCCTCCTGTATATACACATTCTGTATTTTTCCTTGATAGACTCAACGTAATCGTAATTTAAAAACTATTAAAAAAAAAAATATCCGTCTCTTGTTCCATTCCTATGAGGTTGTAAATTCCCTGAGGATTGCTGTACTGGAATACGCTGGCTTCTCAGATGTTTTCTAGTGTTTATTTGTGCTTGTCATCAGTACTTGATAATTTTGTCCTTCATGCTGCTGCCTCATCCCATACCCTGGGCCAGGGCATCATGGGTGCTAATGGTCTTCTTGGGAGCCCATTTGTGATCACTGTGTAAACTGAAAGTAAAGGCCACAAGAGATGCCAATTATTATACTACCTTTAGCTAGGCAAAACCCACTGACCCTCATTTGGATCCTATCATTTGTCGTGTTTATGTTTAAAATCTTTGCAATATGTTTTTTATCTTGACTCTACCATGCCTCCTACCCTCTACCCCAAAGAATAAATTCTTCAAAGGAAAAATAGTTTTGAGGTGGATAGTTTTGAATATTTTATTTAAGAGTTTTCACTTTGAAGCCATTAAAGATTTTGAAGTGGGAGATTTAACACCATCAGAATTTTATTTTAGAAAGATAAGATGTCAATGCATAGGATGTATTACTATTAGAAGAAACTAGAGATAGATGATCACTCATTCATTCACCTGTCATTTATGAAAACCTAAGTGTTTCTGACATGCACACAACAATAGCAATATAGAGGTGGAAGACATAGTCCCTGCCCGCTAGAAACTTGCAATATGATGGGAAAGATAGATATTTATATTACAGTAAAAGTTTCTTTAATTAGTAGTATGTTGAGGGAAGTATAATATGGATGGGAACACAGAAGAAAGTCACCTATTATATTTAAAAAAATAGTTTATTGTGTTTTAGGTAAAGTTTACATAGCAGATTAAGTTCTCATTTAAAAATTTTTTCCACAAATTGTTTTGTGCCATTGGTTACAATTTTCTCAGTGTGTCAGGATTCTCATTATTTTCATTCTGTTTGTTCTGTTTCCATTGATCTAGCTTCCCTATCCTCCCTTTCCTTCCCATCTTTGCTTTTAGGTAATTGTTGACCATTTGATTTCATGTATAGGTGATTGTTTAAAGGAACACATTACTTATGGGTGATGTTTATAGGCCAGTCTATTATTTGGCTAAAGGAGCTTTGGTAGCGTAGTGGTTACTAGTTGAGCTGCTAACCTCAAAACTACCAGTGGTTCCGCAGGAGAAAGATGAGACTTTCTGTTCCCTTAAAGATTTACAGTCTTGGGAACCCTATACAGGATCACTGTGAGTCAGAGCCTACTCCATGGCACACCACCACCGCCACCATTATTTGGCTACGCCTCTAGGAGTGATATCATTTCTGAGTTCAAAAGATATCTATGGTGATAGTCTCAGGGGTCCCTCTAGTCTCTTATCAGTCCAATAAGTTTATCCTTCTTTAGGAATTGGAATTTTTGTTCTACATTTTCTGCCGTTCTATCAAGAACCTGCTTTGTGTCCTTGGTCAGAGTTGCTGCTAAGGGTAGCCAGGCACCATCTAGCTCTTCTGGTTTCAGGCTAGAAGAGGCCATTGTTTGTGTGGGCTGTTAGTCTTGTAGACTATTTTTTTTTCTTTTTTTGAGTCTTTTAGTTTCTTCTCTTTTGCTCAAGATGATTAAAGACAAATAGTTGTATATTAGATGGCTGCTGACAAGAGCATAGATGCTATTCACCAAATTAGGATGTAGGACATTATATTGATGAGCTATATTATGTCAGTTGACTGAGTATTCCATGAGACTATGGTCCCAAGTCTTCTAACTCAGTAAACCAGTCCCATTTGGATATGTCTAGGAAGCTTTCATTACTTGGACATACACTAGTCTAAAAATTTCAGGTAAGACTTCTTAGGAATAGTAATAAATGAATTCTCTTCAAAAAGGCAAGTAGGCATTAACCAGGCAAAGAGGATAGGAAAGAGCATTCCATGCAGAGAAGAGCACGGTGTAAATACTACTTAAGGGTTCATTTTAGTAGTCTAAGTGAGACTTCTTGAGTGACATTTCAAGAGACAGAGCATGTAGCACTTGGTGACTGAACACTGATAAATGATAATATGATTATAAGACTTTGAAGTCCAGTCTTTTTGTTTGTGAAGTATTGGTGCCCTTTCAGGAATGCTTAGCATGCTAGCAGGTAGAGTTGTGGATCGATGGGTTTTGAGGCACAGTGGGATTTTGATTTGTATTTATACAGTATATGGATAGTTGGGTATGGATGCCAGATGTCTAGGAGTCAGGTTAGGAGATTGAGACTCTCCATAGAAGTAGTAGTTGAGATACATGGATAAGATAGCAAGAAAAACTGGGGAACAGAGGAGAAGAAACAGAGGACCAGCAGCAGAATTTTGGATAATAAGCCAACACTTTCTTTTTTAAGTTGATCACTAAAGAAGTAAGTTTGAGTTGTTACAGTCCTGTTCCCCCCCTCCCCCCCTCACTTTACTTTAAGGTGGGAAAAGTATAATGAGAAAGAACCAAACATTTGTTAGGAGTTTGTTTTTGAAATCCCAAGGCACTAAAAAAAATGTGCACAGACAAATTTAGTTTCATATTTTAATTAAGAAGGTGGAAAGATTTTCATCCAAGAGAGCTGAAACAAAACAAAGGTTTTCTGATTAACCTTCAGTGAATCAAAACATGAATAGAACTCTCCAGAGAATTCCAGGTAATTAAGGTTTTACTTTGTGAGTATTTGGTGTGCGTTTGTTTCATTTTGCATACTTTTAAACATTGCTTAAGAGTTCTTGCTTTTAATTTATAAGAAGTATATCCAGTTTTCTCATATGGAATATACAAAAAAGATTACGTATGCTATTGTTATTGTCGTTGTCGTTAATTCCAACAGATTGATTCCTACTCAGAGACACCCTGTAGGACAGAGTAGAACAGTGCCATAGGGTTTCTTCTTATCTTTCTTTATTCTTTTTTAACTTTTTATTATAAGTGTTTACAGTGTAATTGGTTTTCCTTCCAACTATTTTATACAGTGACATTGATGACAGTCCCCACAATGTAGCAACACTCTTCACACTTCCTCTCTTTGTTTCTAGTTTCTATTCATCCTTCTTTCTTATCTCTTCCTGTTGCTGAGCTTTATTCCTGGGCAAATGCTGTTCATTGTGATCTGTATTGTTGATTGTTCTAAGGAGGAACATCTCCCTGCTATTACTGTTCACTTTATGTTGTTGTTGTTAAGTGCCTTGAGTCAGTTGTGATCCTGTATAGGATTTCCAAGGAGCGGCTGGTAAACTTAAACCGTTGACCTTGTGTTTCAAACCGACTTTGCAGTTCATCATATTAACCCACAGCACCACACCAGGAGTCCTTTATAGGCCTGTTTATTGTTTGGTTGGTGTGGTACTGTAGGATAAGCACTGGACTGTTAACTGCAAGGTCTGTAGTTCAAACCCACCTGTTACTCTTGGAAACCCTGTAGAGGGTCACTGTCAGTCAGATCCAATTCTGGCTGTAAATCTTTTATAGAAGCAGACTGCCACCTCTTTCTCCCTCTGAGTTATTTGTGGGTTCAAACTGCTGACCTTTTTACTTTTAGGTGAGCACTTCACTACTGTGCCTCTTGGATCCTTAGTGTATTATTAAAGGAGAGTTGGTCATATCTCCTACTAAAGGAGTGTTCTAGGCACTTGTGTAAGGAACTGCTATGGCATTCTCCATCACAGCTTTTCTGTCTCTAACAAGTATCTGACTGCCTGGAGTCCTTTAGCTTTTTTCACTTAAGAACAACAACAATAATAGCAGCTATTGCTTCTTAAAGTGGAGGGTCAGTGAAAAAGAGGAAGAGACACCCCGCTTCCACAATGAAATGGATTGGCACAGTGGCAGCAGCAAGGGGCTTAAGTGTAGCAACAGTTGTGAGATTGGCACAGGATCGGGTGGTGTTTTCGTTCTGTTGTGCATAGGGTTGCTATGAGTCAGTGCTGACTCAATGTCACCTAACAACAATAACAACATTGCTCATCAAGAATTTATCATATAGACAGCCAAGCGGAGGCAGTGACCCAGTGCTAGAAGTGGCAGAGCTGTGCGTCTGGAGGGAGTGGTGTGACTGATTTTTCATCTTTCACTTTAAATTTTTCTTGTATATTTCCTATTTACTCCTATCACGCCCTCACTGCCCAGCCCAGACGCCTTCAGGTGGGCGGGAGACCATCCTCAAAAGGGTCCAGCATTTCACCCACAGTTTTCCAACGGCACAGAGAAGAAACACACAGGCTATACTTCTTATGACATCTGACTCTGGGACCCAGCCCCAAAGTTGGTTTAGGTGGGACCCTTTATCCCTGCCTGCACAGCAAAGGCCAGTGGATAGTCAATCACAATTTTATTTTTGTTTTTGATTGGTGGTTTCTGTCTCTGCTTCTATATTGTTTCTGTCTTTGGTCCTTTTGGCCTCACTCTTTTCCCAGGGGTTGGAGCTTTCTCCCCCTACCTTACCCAAGAAGAGACAGCAACTGTGATCATATAGCCAAGCTACAAGCATAACCTGTAGTACCCCATCGTCAGAACAAGAGCCAAAACCAGCTGCTAGACATTCCACATGAAAAGGGAAGCCTATCTCCTGATTGTATCCACCAGAAGATGCTCAATAAGCTTAACAACAAAGCAACATACATCCATTTAAGCATTAAATACCCATGTAACTGATGAAAATGTCCAAGAAAACATAATTAAAGATCTCAACACGTCCAAAAACAGAAATAAGTAACTGAGACAAATGAGCTGGAAGCAGACAAAGACTTTCCAGTAGAAGAGCAGGCTCTGGATCTGCCTGAGAAGGAATTCAGAAGAATGATATGGAAACAAATTCAAATGTTCCAAAAAGGGGTGGAGAAAAACAAGGAAGAAGTCAGGAAAGTGCTATAGGAGCAATCAAACAAGATAGACACAGCATTGGAAACAATCCAAAACCTGAAAAAAGAAGTCCAGATGATCAATAATTAAATATCAGATATGGACAATACACTGAAAGGGTAAAGTAGTAGAATGGAAGAGATGGAAGCCAGAACCAACAATCTGGAAGACAAATCTCTCAATACTGCTAAGATAGAAGAGCAAGCAGAAAAAAGGATTAAAAAATCTGAAGAGAGTCTAAGATTCATGTTAGATAACATGAAGAGGAATAACTTAAGAATTATTGGCATTCCAGAACAGGAAGAATCACAGAAGTCCACAGAAGAGATAGTTGAAGAGCCTCTGTTAGAAAATGTTCCTAACATCTTGAAGGATGAGAAGATAAACATTTAAGAAGCTGAATGAACCCCAGGGAGGATAGACTCCAAAAGAAAATCACCGAGACATATAATAACCAGGCTCTCCAAAATCAAAGACAAGTAGAAAATCCAAAAAGCAGCCAGGGAAAAGAGAAGTGTTACCTACAAAGGCAAGAAAATCAAATTAAGCTCTGACTTCTCAGCAGAAACCATACAGACAAGAAGGCAATGGGAAACATATATAAAACCCTAAAAGAAAAAAACTGCCAACCAAGAATCATCTATCCAGCAAAAATGTCAATCAGATACGATGGTACAATCAAAACAGAAGCTAAGAGATTTTGTCAAAGCCAATTCAGTGCTTCAAAACATCCTAAAGGGAATTCTTTGGAATGAAAACCAGCAAGAACAGACAACAACCAGAGATTGACAGACGTGGCAACACCACCTGGAACTCAGTCGACAGACAACAGAGTTCAGAACAGAACAAAATTACAGCAGTGAATTCAGAGGACCTGTGAGGTCAACCAAAGATCAAAATATTAACAATGACAAAGAAGGGAAAATATAGGAACAGAGATCCAGGTGATGAGGAGATCGAGTAGAT
>NW_006408545.1:16737868-16748937 GCF_000296735.1 Chrysochloris asiatica
TCTGTTCCACAGTCTGCCCCTGGCCTTGTCTTCACTGATGATATGGAGCTTTTCCATCTTCTCTTTCCACAGATGTAGTCTATCTGATTTCTGTGTGTTCCATCTGGCGAGGTCCATATGATACCTTATGATCCAGGAATTCCTCTACTTGGTATTTATCCACAAGAAATACAAGCCATAACACGAGTAGATATATGCACACCAATGTTCATAGCAGCACTATTTGCAATAGCAAAACAATGGAGACAGCCTAAGTGCCCATCAGTGGAAGAATGGATAAACAAACTTTGGTACATATACACAATGGAATATTACGCTGCCCTGAAGAATAACAAGGAAGCAGCAAGCCACTGCATAACATTGATGAACCTTGAGGACATTATGCTGAGTGAAATCAGTCATAAAAGGAGAAACATGGCATAGGACCATTATATATTGTAAAAGATTAAGAAAAAGCACCCACACTAAATAGGGTGAAGATTTTTTCTTTAATTTTTAAATTTTTAAAATTTTAATTTTTTTTTGTTGGTTACTGGGGTGTATGGAGTGGGATGAGGGGGAGGGAGGGAAAGGTAGAGCACAGGATAGAGAATAGACCCTGGATCATTTGGGTGCTGGGAGCGGAGGGCATACCCTAGAAGGGGAAGGGGAAAGGAAAAACAAGGCCGATTGGAGAATAGCTAGACAGATTTACATGGGCTAAATAGGACAGAGGTAAGTAACAATGTAAGCATAACAATGGAACAACAGGGTTTGTGGATACAAAGATTGAGGCATGGTTTTGGTAAAAGTGGGGAAATGATGTTAAGATGCTAGGCTGTCTTTTGAATCTTGGTTTCCCTTGCCTACTATTGTATTAAAAAAAAAAAAAAAAAAAGCGAGCGGAATAGCCAGAAACATCACCAGAGAAAGCTTGTAAGCCTGTCATCAGCCTAAACCTGATTGGAATACCTAAAATGGGACTAGAACTTTAGCCTTAGCATTACACAAGACCATAGGTGGAATCCTGATCCCCACCTAGAACCTTCTGAGGTGAGACATTTCCACTTGAAAGGACAAGCAGAACAGTCTGGAGCAGCTATAAGAACAGAAGCTACTTCTTGAAAGAAAGACCAGCAGAAAAAATGAAAAACAATAACAGCAGACCAATAGTTTCCTATAAGAACAAGCAAGTTGTTCCCCAGGGAGCCATCAAGGCAAGTGGTCAGGTCCCCTCAAGGCAAACTCCCTTCTAAGACTGAAACTCAAATGGAATACACTAGCAGGAATATGGTCCTGCTGTTGACCACGAATAAGGGGAAGTGGGGGGGGGAAAGAGCAATAAAGTTGTGAACTAAGTTTGACCATATTCAATAGACTCCTGTTAACCTGGATTGAGACCTGGTTAACCAGCAGTATGAAGAAACCTGTGGATTCCTGGGTCCAGGGGCAGGGACATGGCCCTAGAGGACTAGAACAGAGTGTGAAGCATCCAGATGATATGAAGTGAGGGGAGATGCACAAGAACACCCACACTTGCAGATAGTATCTATTTGACATGGCATCAATGGCTGGATGATCAGAACACGACTAGAGGAAGAAAGAAGAAGGGGAAAAAAAAGGAGCCCATTACAAGTGGATGAATTTGACCTATGCTTGTGGATTCAGTATGACAAAGGAGCAGACAAATCTCTACAGTGAGGATCATTCCCACCCCCTTGGCACACAGGATCAGCACACAGGGATGGGGAACTTAGACATTGGTTACCCAAAATGGGGGGACTACAAAGGCAAGAAGTGACTGGCTTACAAGCTTTCAATAGGGAATCTAGCTCCAGAGGATAGAAGGAAAGGTAGAATCTCCACTGAATTGTTTCCAGCCTGTCTGGGTGGGGTTGATAAATGGTGAGGGGGAAAGGACTCCTGTGGTTCAATAGGTAATGATTGGTATCACGTCTGACAGTGAGTGTTGGAAAGGTAAATGTAAATGTTTGGTAACAAAAGGAGGGGAGGAGTGGCTGATTTTGCAGTCCAGGATCTGAGATCCCTGGAACCATCCAGGTAGAAAAGCGAAGTGCGAGAACCCTGTCCAGGGAGGCAGTGACACTAGGGATGGAGGCAGAGATGATGACATGGACAGAAGGAGTGTCTGGGGACTCTAGACTCAGAGAGGGAGAGGAGCTGTGTGCTGGCTGGGGGCAAGCGTATGGGATGTACCCTGTGGTTGTTTGATGATTAATGCAGGGAATTGTAATTATTGCAATGAAACAAAATTCGATAGGATGAATGTAAAGATAATGTTCACCCATATAAACTAACACATAATTCCCAATAAAAAGTTCTTTAAAAAAAGAATTTATCCTATACCAGACATTCTACATACATGTTATCTCATTAGATCTTCATAATATTTTTGCATGGTGCGCATGACAATAACTATCATTTATCAGCACTTAATTGTGCTTATGCGAAACTTGTACATGGGCCAGGTTCATTCAAGCAGAACAAGAGGATACTGTATGGTTTCAAATCAGGAAAGATGTTCATCAGGGCTGTATCCTTTCACTATATTTATTCTATGTGTATGCTGAGCAAATAAACTGAGAATCTCGGCAAGTACAGGACACCAGGATTGTAGGAAGACTCTTTAACAACCTAGGATATGCAGATGATACAACCTTGATTGCTGAAAATAAAGAAGACTTGAAACAGTTACTGATGAAGAGCAAAGACTTCAGTATGTTTTATGGTGGTGATTATGTACCGTGGAGTCAGTTCTGACTCATAGCAACCCTGAATAGGGTTAGCATGGTTGTAAATCTTTATTGGAGCAGATCGCCTCATGTTTCTCCCATGGAACAGCTGGTAGTTTCGAACTGCTGACCTTGAGGAAAGCAGCCTGATTTGTAACCACTATGCTACCAGAGCTCTTTAGTATGCATTATACGTCAACATAAAACAAAAATTCTCAGAACTGGACCAAAGATTAACATGATTAAGTGGAGAAAAGATTGAAGTTTTCAAAGATTTCATTTTACTTGTATCTATGACCCACTCCCATGAAGGCAGAAGTCAAGAAATCAAATGATATATTGCATTGGGGAAATATGCAACATACTTTTAAAAAAGTGTTAAAAAGCAAAGATGTCACTTTGAGAACTAAGATATTCGTGAGCCAAGCCATAGTATTCTTAGTTGCTTCATATGCATATGAAAGCTGGACAGTGAATAAGGAAGATGGAAGAAGAATTGATGCCTTTGAATTATGGATTTGGTGAAGAATGATGAACAAATCTGTCTTGGAAGAAGTACACCTAGGATGCTCTTTAGAAATAGGATGGTGAATCTTATCTCATGCACTTTGGACATGTTACCAGGAGGGACCAATTCCCGGAGAAGGGCATCATGCTTGGTAGAGAGGGTCAATGAAAAAGAGGAAACCAACCCTCAAGGAGTTGAATTGGCACAGTGGCTGCAACAATGGGCTTACCCATATCAACAGTTGTGAGGATGGCACAGGACTGGACAGTGGTTCATTCTTCTGTACTTAGGGTCTCTATGAGTTGGACCTGACTTGGTAGAACAACAGTATCATCGTGAAGTACATAATATATTCCAAGCATTGTTATGTACTTACATGAATTTGATCCTTTCAGAAACTGGATATGTTTGTGAATAGATATTTTTATGCTTCTTGAGACTCGGAGGGATTGAATGACTTGCTTTTTTGTCATGCTGCTACTAAGTGGCAGAGTCAGGACCCAAACTCTGAATTCTAAAACTTGTTCCTTTTGTGTTATACCTGCTATTTCCCTCCTACTTCTTCTGGGTGACACTGGATAATATTGAGCTTCCTGAACTTATGAGTGGTATGTACAGAGTACCAATAAAGTAAAATAAAGATGTTGGTCCACCTTGAACCAGGTCCATCTAGGTTACTACCTTTATATAGATCCCTTGTCAGAGTGTGAGTGCCACCTGCTGGCAGATAATAATGTAAATGATGTGCTTGTGAAAGACCAGCTTCCAAAAACCCATCTTAGAATGAGAGTGTCAAATTTCAAAATACCGACTCTTAAGTTGCAGTGTTAGGAATACTGGGACATTATAGAAACACTGAGTTGAAATTAACAGCAGCAGATTTTGGTTTGAGGGTTTTGGAGTTTGATGAATCCCCTGTTTGCCATGAATCTTCAGATCCCTCCCTCAAGGGATCATATATTTTTAAAAAAATACATGCAGTGCTCTCTAAAATAAAGCAATTGACACTATTCTCAAAAATGAGAAATTGTGAGAGTTAAATGAATCATATTGTTTCATATAATAGATCAAATAAGAATAGAAAATTGGACTGCATTTGAGATAAGTGACATATTGAAGTATAAAAGGAGCCTTCCCATTCACGTCTTCGCTTCAGATATTAATGGTGCTGGTATCCTAAAAAAGGAGTCTGGGGTACATGGGGGTACTAGGGACTTGGAGAACAGAGGAAGTGAGAGAGAAAAAGGGGGGGGAAAAAGTTTGGATAAAAAATAGAAATGGGTTCTGGAGTTTTTAGTTGAACACGAGGCTATCCACAACGTGAGCCAGGGTTCTAAATAGTGATTTATATAAAGAAGTTTAGGATTAGAACTTTCTATTGTTATGTATGTTTAGGACTTTGAACTGTGACTACTTCTCACAGTTTCCTCTGTGCCCTTGAGGGGGATCAGATAAAACATTGGCTTGCCCACTGCACATTCTTCAGTAGGCTCCTTTGATGTCCTGCACTTTTGAGTATTTGGCACAGGAGATGTAGCCATTTCGTGTGGGTCACAGGAAAATCATTGGATACTTAGCTGCTGTTCAGAAATGATTAAAGCATGTTTGTATTAGCATGATAATCATGTTGAACAAATACTTATGAGATGAGATTAAAGTCCATTGTTAAAATCTGATTTTGCCATGAGTTAGGCAAAGTACAAGTATGACCGCTCTCCTTTCATTGAGACTAGTCTCAGATCCACCAGATAAGAAGAAAATGAGGTAGTATGATAGTCTGCCATCTTGGCAGGTAGAGTCTAGAGAGAAAGGGCTAACTTGGGGATATTGTACTTCTTTTTTTTTTTTAAATAATAAGAGTAATGCTATATACAGAAAATTTAATAGAAAAACTGAAAGAAATAAAAACTACAAAATAAATAAAAACCTATAAATCCCACCGCTTAGAATAACTACTATTAATATTTCAGTATAGTTCCTGCTTTATAAACATAGCTTATACTTTGTAGTCTTTTTATATCACATAATACATCATAGTTTAAACCTTTTTTCATGTAATTAAAAACTTAGCAAATACAATATTTGAGGCTACCAGATGTGTCATAATTTACTTATCATTTGACTTATGTCTGAACATTTAAGTTGTTGACGGATTTTGTTCAGCAGAAGCTAAGTTTATCTAGGTCCTAGCCATTTATAAGGAAGTAACTACTGGTTGAAGTACAGCCAGAGTGCTCCTTGGAAGCCAAGATGACCAAACTTCGTTGTTCATACTTCAGACATATTTTCAGGAGGGACCAGTCACTAGAGAAGGATATCATGTTTACTAAGGTGGAGGGTCAGAGAAAAAAAGGAAGCCCCCCAGTAAGATGGATTGGTCAAGTGGCAACATCGATGGACTCAAGCGTGGCAACAGTAGTGAGGTTGGCCCAGGATCAGGCAGTGTTTTGTTCTGCTCTGCATAACGTTGCTATGGGTCAGTACTGACTCGATGGCACCTAACAACAACAACAACCGCAACCACTGGTTGAAGTCATATCTGCTTCAGTTCTTCTGATGTGCCCTGCTTTGTTCCCTGTCATTTAGTATCCTTTCCTTTAGAATGATGTAGCACTTATTACATCAAATCAAATCTGTTCTTGAAATGATTGCTAAATTTAGTTGACTTATGTTCAAGGTCATATTTTGGCTCTCATGGACTTGTTTTAATTTTCTTCAACTTCAGCTTGATCTTGCATAGGAGTAATTGATGGTCTGTTCCACAGTCTGTCCCTGGCCTTGTTTTGGCTGATGAAATTGAGCTTTTCTACTGTCTCTTCCCACAGATGTAGTATATTTGATTTCTGTATATTCCATCTGGTGAAATCCATGTGTGTAATTGTTTTAAAAAACTATTTGCAATGAAGTTATTGGTCTTGCAAAACTCTATCAAGCAATCTCCAGCATCGTTTCTATTACCAAGGCCATATTTTCCAAATACTGATCCTTCCTTAAGTCCCTGAGAACCACAGTATGACCTTGAGTATATCCTACCTGAATTTAGAGATCATTTCAAGAACTGATTTAATGCATTAGACACTAATGATCAAACATCAGAAGCATTATGGGATAGCATGAAGAACATACAGGAAGAAAGCAAAAGGTCATTAAGAAGACATGGGAGAAACAAAACACCAAAAATGGTTGTCAAAATAGACTCTGAAACTGGCTCTCCAGCATAGAGATGCTAACATAAATGGAAGAAATGAGGTAACAAAACTGAACAGAAGATTTCAAAGAGCAGCTCAAGAAGACAAAGTCAAGTATTATAATGAAATGTGCAAAAATCTGGAGTTATAAAACTAAAAGGGAAGAACAGGTTCAGCATTTCTCAAGCTGAGGAAACTGAAGAAAAAAATTCAAGCCTCGACTTGAAATACTGAAAGATTCTGTGGGCAAAACACTGATGATGCAGAGAACATCAAAAGAAGTTGGTGGAATACAAATTTTCATGTTTCCATTATTCCTTTCTGTTAGTTGTGTTTCATTGATCTAGTTTCTTTGCCTCTCCTTGCTTTCTCATATTTTCCCCCCAACTTTTTTTTTTGTAAATTGAGTGAAGATAAACAGGCAAGATCATCAGCTTTATTTTCAACCAATCTTACATTTTGTTTCATCTCAATGATTACTCCAGTGTCCTTGTAACAAAAGTTAGGGTTACCCTGCTTCCACCCTGTTGATTCCCCTTTACATCTTATTTTTCACAAATGACTTCATTCTTCTTGGATCCACCATCAACTCATGGAAGCAGCAGTTAAGAAATCAAATGGCATATTACATTAGGTAGATCTGATGCACAAGACCTCTTTAAAGTGTTCAAGAGCAAAGATTACAGTGTGAGGACTAAAGTACATCTGCCCCAAACCATGGCATTTTCAGTATTCTCATATTCATGTAAAAGTTGGACAGTGAGTACGGAACACTGTAGAAGCATTGATGCATTTGAGTTACTGTTTTGGAGAAGAATGTTCAAGATACTGTGGACAGCTAGAAGAACAAACAAAACTACGTTGGAAGAAGTACAGGCACAATGCTCCATAGAAGCCAAGACAGTCAGACTTTGTCTGTCATACTTCGAACATAGTATTAGGAGGACCAGTCCCTGGAGAAGGACATCAGGCTTGGTAAAGTGGAGGGACAGCAAAAAAGAGGAAGGCCCCCAATGAGATGGATTGACAAGTGGAAGCAACAATGGGCTCAAGCATAGCAGCAATTGTGAGGGTAATGCAGGACCAGGTGGTATTTTGGTCTGTTACAATAGGCTCGCTATGGGTCAAAACCGACTCAACGGCACCTAACAACAAGCATTTATTGCTTTTTCAGTCCCTTCAGGAAAGATCCTTGTCCTAGTTTCTAGCATAACACAGTACCATAAGTTAGGTGTTTTAAGGAGTCCCTCACATTGGGCTGCTTACTGCAAAGTCAGCAGTTCAAACCCACCAGCCACTCCTCTGGAGAAAGATGAGTGGCTTCTGTAAAGCTTTACAGTCTTGGAAACCCTACATACTGTTGGCTTCTGTAAAGATTTACAGTCTTGGAAACCCTACATACTGTTGCTATGATTGTAATCCATTCAGTGGCTTTGGTTTGGGGTAGCTTATGAAGTTAAATACTTGACTACTAGCTGAAAGGTTAATGGCCCAAACCCACCCAGAAATGCCTCGGAAGGCAGGTCTGGTGATCTGCTTCTGAAAGGTCACATCCTTGTAACTCCTGTGGAATATTTTTACTATGCACTTACTGGGTGGCCATGAATTGGAATCTACTCCGTGGCAACTAACAATAACACAAGTGGTTTAAACCAACAGAAGTTTATTCTCTCAGGCCTACACCTTCTCTGAAGGCTTTTTTAAAAATTGTATATCATTTCATTGCCATGGTGACATCAACCTGCAAGCCTACCCCCCCTCCCACCCCTGGTTGTCAGCCCACAGCCCCTCTCCTGCTCTGGGTCTAGAGTCCCCAGCCGCTCCATCTCTCCATGTCATCGTCTTTACATCCATCACTGGCATCACTGTTTCTCTGAGTAGGGTCCTACTCTCCGCTCTTTTCCCTTGATGGTCCCAGGGACCTCTGCTCCTAGACTGCAAAGTCAACCACTCCCCTCTTTTTGCTACAAAAGGTCTATCTGAAGGCTCTTGAGTAAGAGCCTTGTCTTTTCCAACTTCTGGTAACCCCAGGTGATCCTTGGGTTATTGATAGCGTAACTTCAGTCTCTCCCTGTGTCTTCCCATGGCCCTATGCATCTCTCTGTTTCTGTGTCTTAATTATTTAATTACAAATGCAAAGAAGCTCTTTCTAAATGAGGTCACATTTACAGGTCTTGGGGTTTAGAATTTGAACATATTTTTTTCAGGGACACAAATCCAGCCCATAATAACCCTCATAGCACCCCTTTGCTTTTAGGACTGCATATGGGTGTTGCTGTTAAGTTCCGTGGAGTCAGTTCTGACTCATAGCAACCCTGTATGGAGTTTTTAAGGAGTGGCTGGTGAGGTTGAGCCGCCAACCTTGTAGTTAGTAGCTCAGCACGTACCCTACAACATCATATATGGGGACTAGCTGATATATTTGATTTTGATACACTAAGAGTTGTTTCTATTCTACATCAAGCCAGACTTTGTATTTTTTGTAGAGTAGGTAGGTGCTAATTTTTTTTAGGCCTTTAGTAAATATCTAGTATGTGGAATGTTCCCTGAAGTAAATGTATTAGACATGGACTATTCGATTTACTAAAACCAAAATAGTTTAAAATGCCCTTTTTAAGGGGACAGTTTATGAAAGAGAATCAAAATTTTATAATGTTACAGGATATTTACTAGTTAATTTGTAAGTAAGAACCAGGTGAATTCAGTAGACTTAAAATGTCTATTTAGCAAATATTTACTGAGTGTTTACTATGTGCTAGGCACTATTTTATGCACTGTTGTTGTGGGTCATCAAGTCAGTTCTGACTCTCAACAACCCTGAATAGGGTTTCCAAGGAGTGACTGGTGAGTTTGAACTGCCAGCCTTACAGTCCAGTGTTTATCCTACAACACCACACCAGGATTCTGTTTTATGCTCTGGAGGTACAATATCAACAAAACTCTTTGCCTTCAAAGAGTTCATGTGTTAGTGAAGGGAGACACTGATGCACTGATTATTTTTCATTTTAGAAATGTAATATACATATGGGGAATGTAGTGGTTCTATAGGATGAATGAACTGGACTGCAAACCACAATGGTTTGAGCCCACCAGCCACTCTGTGGGAGAATGATGAGACTTTCTGCTCCTGCAAAGATTTATAGCCTTGGGAACCTTATACAGGTTCACTCTGAGTCTGAACTGACTTGATGGCACATAATAATTCCTCACTTGCAGTGGCCTGGTAGAGAAGCCCTTGGCTTCAGCTCTGCCTGCTAGGCAGGTCTACTCCTTTGACTTTGGGCGGCTCCATTCTCCTAGGATAACTCAGTGGCAACCCCAACTCCCTTAGCTCTGGCAGACCCTATTCTTTGTCCTTTAGGGTTGACACCTTACCCCTTCAGCTTTGGACAGCAGATCCAGCCCTATCCCCATGGCACTCATGAATGGTAACCCCACAGTATGGAATCTAATTGGTAAAGATCTGACTCTTTGATACCTAGAAGGCTGTAGTTCCACCCTTTGAAGTCCCAGTTGACCATGGGTCTACCCTTTGAGATACTAGAGGTTGTGGCCCTACCCTTTAAGGTCAAAGCAGCTTTGTTCCTTGTTCCTTGTCTCTAGTTCCCATGTTCCTTGTCTCTAGTTTATGCTTCCTGGTTCCTTTACCTCTTGGCCCCTTGTCCTGCTCAGGCAAGTGTTACAAAGCTCTTTAGCTCTACCAGTAAGTGCCCAGTAGTACCCCAGTCCACCAGTAAGCCTTGGCCCAAAGCTGTTTCCTTCTTTGGGTTGACAGGCCTTGCTCAGTCAACAAGTGCCCAGAGGTACTAACTCCACCTGGAAACCTCTTGCCCGAAGACACTCAGTTATCTTGCTTAGCTCCTGTGTCATCCAGTGACAGTTTCCTAGTTCTGCTGCAGACTTATCTCTGCCACTACTTCTTGTCTTCTGCGCCATCTGTGATGTTACAGTTCTTCTTAGCTCCTTCTCATCCCTCACTAGAGTTGCCTTTGTCATTATAATTCCACCAACAATCTCTTCAGAGCAATCTAAGCTTTTACTATTGTTGTTGTCACATCAGATCACATCATGGGGTATGATTACATCATTACTCACGCAAATGCCAAACCACAGAGAATCATGGACTAATCAAGTTGACATATCCTTTTGGGGGACACAGTTCAATCTGTGATAGTGTCTATCACAGGGCTGCCCTAAGGATTAAATGAGAGAGAACATTTATATGTAGTCATGTTGCACATAGAAAATATTCTGGAGAAATTTCTTTCTCTCTCCCTTTTTTGTAATAGCCACAGAGCTTTTACATTTAAAAGGTACTGAAAATATTTGTCACATTGAGTATGTTTCTCTCTACATATTAAATCTGAACCCTGGTTAAGGACTTTCGAGGCCAAGCATACTTAAAATACTTTCACCTTGAGGAGATAATGTCATTGTTGCTAAATATTTTATCAAGCAACTGTCTGCTGTGTGCCAAGTGCTAAGTTTTCACTTGCTTATCTTGTCTCCTCATTATCAGAGTTAGGCATGAAGCCTTTGCTTTGTGAAAGTCCATTCCTTTTCTCTATTTCCATAACCTCCTCTCCACTCCATTTTTATCAGTGGGTATGGTACACTTTACTACCACTACCATCACCACCA
>NW_006408545.1:16750032-16775140 GCF_000296735.1 Chrysochloris asiatica
AATCACAGCGTGTATTCCCATTGAGTCTTAGTCTTAGAAGGGGGTTTGCACTGAGGGGACCCGACCACTTGCCTTGATGTTTCCTGGGCAAGTAAGTTGCTTGTTCTTGTAGTAACAGTCAGTCTGCCTATGTTGTTTTATCTTTTTCCTGTAGGTCTTTCTCATAAATTGATTCTTACGAGTGTTACAGAGTTGAACTGTTCCACAGATTGCCCAACCTTCCTACCACAAATGGTTCTTGGTGGTTTTATACCACTAACCTTTAAATTAGCAGGGAAATGCAAACCTTTTGTGCCACTCAAAACCAACCTAAAACAGTTCTGTTGCCATCAAGTTGATCTCTACTCACAGCAACCTCATCTGATGGAGTAGAACTGCCCTGTAGGGTTTCCAAGGTTTTAATCTCTACGGCAGCAGACTGCCACATCTTCTGCCCACGGAGCAGCTGGTACGTTCAGGGTGCTGACCTTTCAGTTAGCAGCCAAGTGCGTAACTACTGTGCCACTCAGGAACTTTTTTTTAGATATAAATAATATTAACATGATTCCTGTTCCCCTCCCTGCCTCATGGAGCTTTACCTCTTGTAGAAAAAATATGGACATAACTTAAAATAGAATGAGTTCTGTAGCGATACCATATTAGTGTTATTTACTGTTGTATGGTTTTCAGAGATTTTCTCCATTTCATTTGAGTCATCTCTATGGTATAGTATGGATTGGTAATTCCCACTGTAAAGGTGAGAAAATGGAGACATTGAGTGGCTTACCCAAAAGTAAGAAGCCACAGTTTCAATAACAAAGGAACAGAAGAGACTGTTACTGCCATTTGGGGAAAACAAAATGCTTTTGAGATTTATGTGGTAGATGACTTGGGTAATTTTTCAGGAAACAAGTTCAATTTCTGTGTTTGTGACTTGAAAATACTGAATGAGAACAACTTTTGCCTTCCTAATTCTACCTCAGTGCTTTTGAGTGTTTTGAGAGTGGTAGACTTCTGTAACCAAGGAGCCCTGGTTGTGCAGTGATTAAGTGCCCATCTGCTAACTGAAAGGCCAGTGGTTTGAATCTACAGTGGTTCGTGGGAGAAAGATATGTTGCTCAGCTTCCGGGAAGCTTACAGTGTTGGAAACTCTATGATGCATCTCTGCTCTGTCACATAGGGTCACTATGAGAGTGAATTGACTTGGTAGCACACAACAGTTACATCTCTTAGAAGTGGTGTTTTTTAATTTTTATGTTGCGTATCTAGATTTTCTAAGGCGCTCTGGTAGTGTAGTTGTTACACATCAGGCTGCTAATCTCATGGTCAGCAGTTCGAAACTACCAGCTGTTCTGCGGGAGAGAGATGAAGCTTTCTGCTCCCGTACAGATTTACAGCCTCGGAAACCTTGTGCAGGGTTGCTGTGAGTCAGAACCGACTCCACGGCACATAACAACAACAACAACATCTAGATTTTCTAAAATCTCAAAACTTTTATTCTGAAATTGTCAGAGATTCATCATCCCCCCTCTTTTCTACCCACACCGTCACCTCTGTCTTCCTCTTGCCTGTAGCTTTTGCGAGAATTGAAGCACCCGAATGTGATCGCATTGCAGAAGGTGTTCCTTTCTCACAGTGACCGGAAGGTGTGGCTCCTGTTTGACTATGCAGAGCATGATCTGTGGGTAAGTCTAAATGACTAGAGTCAGCATTCTTTTGTAATGCATAATGTCTGTTTGGGAAGTAGGTGTGGAGACATAAATGTATGTGATAGCATATTGCTGATTCACAGAAAGGAAAGCTTACTCTGTTAAGAAGAAATGTAATAAATCTACAATAGGTTTTTCTTTTTTTGCATAATAAGCATTAGCATTTTACTTTACTGAGAGTATAGTGCATTGTGAACTCCTGGTGTGGCCCTGTGAGTTAATGCGCTGCACTGCAAAGTTGGTTTGAACCACAAGGTTGGCAGTTCAAGCTCACCAGCAACTCTTTGGAAGCCCTGTACAGGGTTGCTATGGGTTGGAAGTGACAGTACAATAGTGCATTATAACCTGCAACAGCCAGAACTCAAAGAAACTGTCTTGTTTTTCTGGGTCTTACAAATTTTCCCTCTTTGACAGATTGCAGTCTTCCCACTATTGCCCTCTATTAGTGGAAACTATTGGAGTTTACCCTCTCTAACAGGTTTCTGCCTGACATAAGTTCTGGCTTTTGCAGGTTGCACTGTAATTGTAATATTAAGAAAATTACAATATGATTTTATGTAAATAATGACAGTGTACTACTCTGTATTGTGAAAAATTACTTCTTTGGTGGTACATACAGTAGTTGAAATTTAACCAGTTACATATTTGTGAATAGTTTCTCTAAGTTAAGGTGAACTTGCTGTAGCATTTTGCTATTTCAAAATAGCACCACCAAATTGGTTTTGCAAATTTTAAGGATATTTTATCTCAGTATATGAAAGAAGCAAAGATTCTGTTTCCTATCTTTTTAAGTTAGTAATCAGGACATTTAAATATTTTGTCAGAGGAATTGCTAACAGTTAAAAAAAAAAATCAAACTTGGCAATATGTTCAAATTATGGAGAACTAAATTTTGATTAAATATTGTGTGGTTTGTCATCTGTGTAAATGATAAATCTGTTTAGGACTTACTTGAACAGACTCATAGATCTGGAACGAACTTTCTGAGTTTATGCTATTAATGTAAATATTGTTATGAACCTCCAGTGTTTCGCTCAATTCTTGGATATCCAGGAATAATTGCATCACCCCCATTTTTCTTGATTTATGGTACTGCCAAGATTTATTTGATAATGTGTGTACTTTACTGTGAACATCGGTGATAATGCTTGTCTCAAAGATGTAACACATTAGACTAGTCAGATCCTGTTAGAACCATCTATCCAATTTGGTGACCACTAGCCACAAGTGAAGAGTCCTACAGTATTGCAGTTAAATGTTTGTTTTCTAACCAAAAGGTTAGCAGTTCAAACCCACCCAGCAATTCCACAGGAGTAAGACCTGGTGATTGACTCTTATTAAGGAATACCCAAACCAAAACCCATTACTATTCCAACTCAGTGACCCCACAGGACTGCCTCCTATAGTTTCCAAGGCTCTAATGTTTAATGAAGGAAACTGCTGTATCTTTCTCCTGTGGAGCAACTGGTGGGTTCAAACTGCCAACCTTTGTGGTTAGCAGTCAAGTGCTTAACCACTGTGCCACAAGGACTCCCTGTGGGTCAGTTCTCCCTGTGGATCCCTATGAGTTGAAATCAACTTGATAGCATCTAACATGTGGCTATTAAGTACTCGCAATGTGGTTGGTCCAAATTGAGATGTGTTATAAATGTGAAATACCTACTATTGATTACATATTGAAATGATAATATTTTAGATATATTGGGTTCATTAAAATGTTAAAACTAATTTAAAATGTTTAATTGTCTTTTTTAATGTAATTGTTAAAAAATTATAGTTACATATGTGGCTTCCATTATGTTTCTGTTAGACAGAGCACTTCTATGGTATAACCACAACTTTCCTATTTTTAAAAATCAAGTGAATGCTGTTGAAAAAATTTATTTAAAAAATCCAACTGTATAAATAGTCTAATACTTGTTTGATACCAGTTGATCATTTTAAGACTAGTGAAGCACTGTTAATGCAGCCTTGCTTGTGCAGTGGTTAAAACTTTTGACTGTTAAGCCAAGAGGTCAGCGGTTCAAACCTACCAGCTACTCCATGGTAGAAAGATGTGGCAATCTGCTTCTGTAAACTCTGATGCCTCAGAAACCCTGTGGGGGCAGTTCTGCTCTGTAGAATTTTCCCAGTAATTACACATAGTTGGTGATATTACCCAAATGTACTAAGTACATTCTAAGTTTTTAAAGACTAGTAAAGATATTTATGGTAAATATATTTACGGTAGGTTTGTTTTTCTCCCTCCTCTCATTCTGTCAATAGAGATTACTTTTGACCAAGTGAGATACTTTATGATTTATTTGTAAAGAGATTACTGGAGAGTTCAGTAACTATGTGGTCTGTGGAGCACAAATACTGCTGATTTTGAATATGTTTTAAAATGATAAAAACTATAAACATAGGATTAATTTAATTAATTTAATTCAGTGCTCTGTAAACCTTCACTCAATTCACAATAAAAAGTTGAAACTAAAAAATAATAAAAATAGGATTCAACTAAAACATTATTACAAAGGACCCCTAAATCTCTTGCCCAGAAATAATCTTTGGGCCTGGAACCAAAATTAACCAAAGAGGTCATCATTGGACTAAACAGCAGTTTGGCTTGATTGGTAAAGAATGTTTGTCCTTTTGTGTTGTGTTCTTAGGAAGAATTATCATATGAGGTCAAGCTGACAACAAACAGTTCATCTAAAGCACAAATGAGAAGTTTAGCAGGCAGAGTCAGAATTCCTGTGATACAGCAACATGGGTAGAGATAGTGAGAAGAGTCACACATTGTGGAAGATGTAGCCATTGTCATTGAACTGCGCATGTAGATGTTGTGAATGTATGCGTGTTTGGTGGTGTATGTAGTTGTTGTGTTTCATTGAGTGGGTTCCAACTCAGAGTGACCCTGTGTAGGCTTTCGAAGGAGCAGCTGGTGGGTTTGAACTGCATACCTTGTAGTTCACCGTGCAGCGCTGATCCTACAGCACCACACCACGACTTACCATGCAAATTAAAATTTAGAAGAGTAAGATATAGAAATAAAACTTTAGCAAAATGTTATTACAAATAACAGGAGGCAAATATTTATGTGTGAAGTGTTTTCTTGCCTTGAACTTTCATATCTGGACATGTTTTTTGAATTGGGTATTTCCTTAGGAACAATTTATTGAATTATAAAACTAGATGAAGTATGAGCAGGTAGTCTGATATCTATTTTTTAGGCAGACTTGTAATATAGACTCTTTTAATTATAAATCCCGTTACTCTTTGTTTCTGTTTTCATAAAAATCTTAGCCAAGTCTAGACTATACCCTTGATTGCAGTTTTGGTTGATCTTATTATTCAAACTATTTTTGATTTTGTTGTCATTGGTGTTTAATAAGTAAGTTAAAAATAATAGAGAATTTATTGTATTGTGTTTTATAACACAGATATTTAGCAATGACTATACATGACTATAATATGTTTTATTTTTTAAATTTCTAGCATATTATTAAGTTTCACCGTGCATCAAAAGCAAATAAAAAGCCCATGCAGTTGCCAAGATCCATGGTTAAATCATTGCTTTACCAGATTCTTGATGGTATCCATTACCTCCATGCAAATTGGGTGCTTCACAGAGATCTGGTAAGTATGTTTCTTTTGATTTGATTAATATTTGTGTATATATACATATATATACTTAAAAATCTTTTTCTTAATATAACATAATAAAACAAATTGTAGAAAAATTTTGAAGTTACTTATAAATTAAAAAAAAGGTAGAAATCACCAATAAACCTACAATCCACAAATTACCATTACTGACATTTAGTCTTTATCCTCTCATTATGTTTATACATAGTTATAAAAATGTCACTGTAAGTTTTAAACAGTAATTCATATTATTTTAATGGGGCAACTAAATGTGAAATACATGTACCTGTGTTTTTTCCTTCCCATTACTATTGCTCATCATTAGTAAAAATGTTACTAATTAAAGACGGAATTCACATTGTTTTTATATTCAAGATCTAAACTGAAATATTGATATTACATCTGGTATAAAGGATGTTGTTATCAATAATAAAAGAATGAGTAAATCTAATAGAATATACTTATTAGGCAAATTAGCCACTATTCAAATGGTTGATTTTGCTTTTTAAATTCAGTATATATATATAAGACAAACATGTATTGATACCAAATTATATGCTAGATATTCACCTTAACATTGTTGTCATTTTGGTTTCTGTTGATAAGATTTTGATTTGTTTTTAAGGAGACATGGGTGTTGAACAGCTGTAATGTCCATGAATTATAATTGGAATTTTTATTTCGCCTCCCCAAAGTGGATTTTAATTATAGGGCTATGTAGAGCTATGTCTTGGCTTATTCTAGTTATATTAACTGGGGAGAACTGATTATTATGGAAGGGAATGGATGCTTAATGAAATCTAGTTAATATTCCTTAGTCCATTGTCACTTAGACCTAGTCATCTGACTTGACCACCTCTTGCTATTGACAATGAAGTTAAATTGGGGCCAAATGACAGTGAGCACTTACTGTTTCAACAAAAACATTTCATTTTATGATTTTCAATAATAAGATCCTCAAAGACTTCCAAATATTATTCATCATGAATCAGCACTGTAAAAATAACTCAAGGGTACATGTGTGTATTAGAGATCAGGAGAAGGCATCCTTCATAAATATGCTTTTAGAGTTTTAATTTGTTGTGCATTTAATGTATTTCATGAGAGTTCATGATCGTGTTTGAATCATTGATCAAAATCTTTAATTGAGTATTAATGAATCTGAGTTTTTCGCCACCACCCCCCCACCAAAAAAACCATCCTGTCTTTTCTTATAGTCAGCATAGTTTAATACATTTTAGTCAAGATACTGTCACCTGAATGCCCACTGGAAATAAAACGTGGCGTGACCAGGACTCATTTTTCTCCTGTCCAATCTTCTTGCTGCTTTGGTTGTTGTTGTTGTTAATACCACTGAGTCAGTTTTGACTCACAGGGACCCTGTATAGGGTTTCCTGGGAGCATCTGGTGGGTTTGAACTGCAACATTTTGGCTCAAAGTGCAGAGCAGTGCCACACCAGAACTCCATACTGCCCTCTATTTTGGTGGTGGTACACCCTCTACCTGGCCTGGAAGTTTATTTTACCACTGCAGACCTTCCTTTGCATTCCACATCCAGAATTTGTCAAGTGTTGTTAGTTTCATGTCTGAAACATCTCTTCCATTCATCTGTTTCCATCCCAGTACCTCTTTGCTACTTCAGACCTTTATTACCTCTTTCTTGGATTGTGGTGTTAGCCTCTTACTTGTCTCCTATCAGCAGTCTCTTTCCCCTCTAGGCCACTTTGACCTTCTGAGTAATTGCTAAACTCCTGCTCAAGAAATGTGAACTAGCTCCTTATTGCTTACAGACAGAGCTCTAGTTCCTTGTTTGGCTTCTAGATATGCTATCAGCCGCCTTTTTAAAAAAATTTCTTTATCTCCAAACTAGATTATTTTATCTCTTTCCCTTCCTCCTTTATAGCTGCTGTTGTTATTAAATGCCTTTTAGTTGGTTCTGACTCATAGCAGCCCTGTATAGGATTTCTAAGAGTGGTAGGTGGGTTTAAAATGCCGACCTTGACTTACCTTCCGTGTAACCTGAAGTGCTACACCAGGAGTCTTATCCTGCAGTTCCACACCAGGAGTCTTCATAGATGTGCTGAGATAAAATTCATATTCCATAAAATTTATCCACTTAAAGTGTGCCATTCACTGTTGTTGTTAAGTGCTGTGGAGTCTTTTCTGACTCATAGCAACCCCGTATAGGGTTTCCAAGGAGCAGCTGGTGGGTTTGAACTGCTGACCTTGCGATTAGCAGTCCTACAGGGTCACAATTCATGCAATTCGCTATTTTTTAGAATACGCACAGATAGTTACAACCACCACCAGAGTCAAGTTTGAACATTTTCATCACATCAAAAAGAAACCCCATACACTTTTAGAATCCTCCCTACCCTAGCACCTAGTCCTAGGCACTGCTAATCTACTTTGGCTTTATTGGTTCCCTATCTGCTTGGAATTCTACGTGTGGACTTTTGTTATTGGCTTCTTTCACTTAGCAAATGTTTTCAAGGTTCATCCATGTTGTAGCATCCTTTATTCTTTTTATGGCTAAATAGTATTTTACTGTATGAATTATATGGATATACCACATAGGATGAGCACTGGCCTGCAAACTACAGGTTGGTGGTTCATATCCATCAACTGCTCTTTGGAAACCTGTACAAGTTTGTTATGATTTGTAATCAACTCGATGACACTTACAACAATAACCACATGGATATTTTGCTTATCCATTTAGACATTTGGGTTGTTTTCACCCTTTGACTGTAATGAACAACACTACTATAAACATTCCTATACGTTTTAATTTCTTTGGGTACCGATATATTGCATTAGGCAAATGTGCTGCACAAGACCTTTTTGAAGTGTTGAAAGCAAAGATGTCAGCTTGAGGACTAAGTTGTGCCTGACCCAAGCCATGGTATTTTCAGTAACCTCATCTGCATGTGAAAGCTGGACAGTGAATAAGGAAGACTGTAGAAGAATTGATGCTTTTGAGTTATGGTGTTGGAGGAGAATATTGAAAGTGCTATGGGCTGCCAAAAGAACCAAGAGATCTGTATTGGAAGAAGTGCAGCCAGAGTGTTCTTTGGAGGCCAGGATGGCCAAACTTTGACTCTCATACTTTGGACATATTGTCAGGAGGGACCAGTCGCTGGAAAATATATCATGTTTGGTAGGGTGGAGGGTCAGAGAAAAAGAGGAAGACCCCTAGTGAGATGGATTGGCAAAGTGGCAGCATCAGTGGGCTCAAGCATGGCAACAATTGTGAGGTTGGTCCAGTGTTTCGTTTTGCTGTGCATAAGGTCGCTATGAGTCGGTACCGACTCGATGGCACCTAACAACAACAACAACATATCCTAAGAGTAAAATTGCTAGGTCACCTGGTAACTCTAACCTTTTGTAGAACTGCCAGACTTTCCAAAGCATCTGCACAATTTACATTTCTACTAGCAGTATTTGAGAAGTCCAATTTCTCTATATCCTCCTCACCAACATTTATTATTATTTGACTTTTTTTTCTAACCATCTTAGTGGGTATGAAGTGGTATCTCATTGTGGTTTTAATCTGTGTTTCTGTGATAACTAATGATGTTAGGCCTCTTTTCATGGGTTTATTGGTCATTTGCATATCTTTTTTGTGTTATGTGTTTTCTTATTGTTGTGTTATCAGAGTTCTTTTTATATTCCAAATACAAATCCCTTATCCGATACACGATTTTCAAATAATTTTTCATTCTGTGGGTTGTCTTTTTGCTTTTTTGATGGTATGGTGTCTTTTGCAGCAAACACATTTTTAATATTGATAAAATTAAACTTATCTATTTTTCCTTTGCTTTTGATGTTATAGCTAACAGTCTTTTGCCAAATCCTAGGTCATAAAGATTTACCCTTAAAAGGAAGTCAACTGGAATTCTGACAGAGATCACATTGAATCTATAGGTTCATTTAAACAGTATAGCCATCTTAACTATATTAAATGTTCTGATACATGAACATGAGATGTTCTTCCATTTATTTAGATTTTCTTCATTTCAACAATATTTTAGAGTTTTCAATATTTAAGCTTTCCTATCCCCATCATCTTTCACATACACCATACTCTAGGTTTATTGATTTATTGTTCACTGTATCCTCGTGTTTTCCTGACTACTTAAAACCCTTTATCCTTGTCTTTACATATGTCTTTTAGGACTCAGAATAAATATTAAAACTTACCCAGATACCCTTCCCTATTTGGAGATAATCATACCTTCTGTTGATTCTTGTTACAGTTCATTTTTATTTCTCTTATGACTTATGTCTCTTAGCATAAATACCTTAGATTCTCTTCTAGACCATAAACTTCTTGAGAAAGCTGGATATATTTAATGTAAGCTCATTGCTGTACACCACGTGTGGCACTGTGGGTTAGTGTGCTGGACTACAAGGTCAGTTTAAACCGCAAGGTCGGCATTTTAAGTTCACCAACCGCCCCTTAGAAAGAATATACTATACAGGGTTGCTATGGGTCTGAACCGACTTGACAGCACTTAATAATAACAACCACCCCTGTATGCAACAGATGCTGAGTAAATGTTTCCTCAGGTAATACCAATAAAAATATTAGTTTAGTATTAATGGATTCTTTGTCTTTGGCTCAAGTAACATAATATATATCTGAACACACTGTCTCCAATATACATTTATCATTTCCTTGTTTGTGCAAATCTAGGAGAGTTGGTGACAGTACAAATATGACTGCCTCAAAACCTTCTCAAGGAGCTTACGGTCTGAGATGAATATGACACATACAAGGGGGTTTCTAAAAGTTCACGGAAAAATCCCCTTCTATTTTAATTCCATTTGT
This sequence comes from Chrysochloris asiatica, assembly GCF_000296735.1. Taxonomy (NCBI): domain Eukaryota; kingdom Metazoa; phylum Chordata; class Mammalia; order Afrosoricida; family Chrysochloridae; genus Chrysochloris; species Chrysochloris asiatica. The sequence continues at coordinate 16,760,185 of NW_006408545.1, forward strand.
TCATGAGCTTTTTGAAGCCCCTCCATACACAAGCGATTATGATATTAGATGGATGAGAGAGAATGTGATCATGGCCAAAGTGAGAGATGCTGACTGAATGCCACTCAAAGACAGACGAGGTTCTGAATAGGAGAGTAGGGAAAGCATTGGCAAGCAGGTGGCATTTGAGCCAGACTTATAAGGATGTTGTTAAGTGTCATTGAGTTGGTTCTAACTCATAGTGACCCCATGTAGGGTTACCGAGGAGCATCTGGTGGGTTTGAACTACTCACCTTTCAACTAGCAGCTCAGTGCTGATTCTACAGCACTACATCAGGACTTCAGATTGAAATGGAGGTTTATAGAATGTTTAACCCTCACATACACTCTCACCAAATGGGATCACTCCTCAAGTAAGCAACTCTCAGTACGATTTCAAACTCTGAATCAACAGTCTTGTAGCAGTGTCCTCAATTCTTGACACAGATTGTGAGCCCTGGTATATGAGCCACATATCGTGATTTTGCCAAAATATTTTCAGGAGTAAATATCAAAATTGTATGTTTACTTTGTAGATATATTCTGTTGTAGATACAGAAAGGGGTCCTGATGTGGCACTGTAGGATAAGCACTGGACTGCTGATTGCAAGTTGGCAGATCAAACCTATCAGCCTTTCCTTGGAAATCCTATACAGGGTGTCTATGAGTCGGAATCGACTGGATGGCACTTATCAACAACAACCGATACAGAAATGTAAAGTCTATGAAATGTGAATGGTGTTAAAAGGAGGAGGATGGAGATATTTGAAAAATTACTTTTTTGTGACTAAAGATTAGACTTGCCATTTTTTGACTGAGTAGTTTTTGTTTTGTTTTTTAAGCATCATTTTCTGTTGCTGTAAGAAATCTGGTTTTACATTATTTGTTAGTCACAATCATGTCAGAGTACTTCAAATTCTTTAAATTTATGTAATTAAAGGTGTTACAGTTAATATAGATTTGCAATGATGGTATCACCCCCCCCCCGAATTTAACGAGTATATTACAATTGTTTTGAATTTTATACACACAAACATTACATCATCAAAAAGACTAGTAGGTTTTTTGTTTGCTGTAAAATCTGGAATCACATTTTTAATTATGTTATTTGGATCCTAGGTCTTTGTATAAGAACTTAAATAAAGTCATAGAAAAAAAAGATTATTTATATTGAGGAATTGCTTTAAAAGAAAGGAAGAAAAGTAGCAAAATATATTTATTCATCTTGGCTGAGAGATGGTGAAGTGGAGACATAAGTCTATAAATATGTGGACTTAAAAACACCAAGAGAGAAAAGATTCATTTTAATTTTATAGCAGGATACAGCTAAGAGCGAGAAGATGAAATATAGGATGAGTCATTTTTATGGGATTACTATTCTGGAAGATTGGAGGGATGTCAAAATATAGTTGATCTTTTTCTCTAAATTATGAGCTCTTGAGAGCAGGAATCATATCACTCTAATTTCTGTATCCCTAGAGTTGGCAGATTGTCTGTGCTCATAAGTTACTTGAATTGAATTTCTGCAAAGCATCTGGAAACCTCACATTATGCTTTGGCAAGAATGGCAAAATACTGGGTAAATGATAGTATTGTTAAATGGGTTTATGGTCCCTTAGTTACAGCAGATTGCTACTGGATTTGTGGCATCAACTCAATGATACGTTAGACTACCTGATTTTCACTGTCATCTCCCATCCCAGTGTGTGGTCTTTAGTGAATGAAGGATTTCAATGAAACACCAAGGCTCTGACCCTAGCTGTCTTTTAAAAAATAATAATTTGTAGAGGTCCCATCCCCAATCTCTAACTTGAGTTTTGAATGATAATTATTTTTCACAATGACTGTAAGGTGAATTTGCAGTCTTTTGAAGTCTATAGGCACAAATGATAAAATAACTACATGGTCTGTGAAGGTAGCATATGGAAATTTTATGAGGTCTTGTGGAGGGAGAAAATAATTTTATATCCAGGTGTGGCATTGTAAGATCAGCATTGGACTGCTAACCACAAGGTTGTTGTTGTTGTTGTTAAGTGCCGTCGAGTTGGTTCCGACCCATAGCGACCCTGTACAGGGTTTCCGAGGGTGTAAATCCTTACGGGAGTAGAAAGCCTCATCTTTCTCCCGCGGAGCGGCTGGTAGTTTCGAACCGCTGACCTTAAGGTTCGCAGCCCGAGGTTAGCAGTTCAAAACCACTAGCTCCCCCTTGGAAGCACTATACAGGTTCGCTAAGAGATAGAACCATCTTGATGGCACTTAACAACAATAACTAACATTTTGGGAGTATCAAAAAGTCACTTCTGCTGTATATCCACAGGCTAACTTCACTCTATTAAAGGTTCTCTGGACTAATAATAGCAATAATGAAAGAGCTGCTCTGTACTTTGAGTCAGACATAGTTTCAGTTGATTTTTTAAAATGATTCATTAGATATAACTTTAGAGAGAACCTTAGTACTTTGGATGCTTTGTCATGCTAGATGACATAGAACTTTATGTTTTGGTATATTGATTCTTTTTTTTCCCCTTCTGACACCTGTTTATTCAGGCTTTACAACAGCATCCTAGGATATTGTTATATGTTAGCTTTGTATATTTTGTAGTGCTGGTATGACATTGTAGGATAAGCACTTGACTACTAATTGCAAGGTCAATGGTTCAAACCCAACAGCTGCTCCTTGGAAACCCTGGACAGGGTTGTTATGAATCGAATTCATCTTGATGGCACTTAACAACAACAGTGCATATTTTGGAGTTCTGGTGTGGCACTATTGGATAAGCACAGGACTGCTAACCACAAGGTCAGAAGTTTCAGCCCACTAGCCACTCCACAAGAGAAAGATGAGGCTTTCTGTTCCCACCAAGATTTACAGCCTCAGAAACCCTATATAGTGCAGAACCAACTGGACAACATGTAACAACAGCAATACCTATTTTGAGGCTGTATTAGTTACCTGTTGCTGTGTAACAAAATACCCCAAACTTGGTATCATCTGCTGTATCTCACAGTTCCTGTGGGTCAGGAATCAACCTTTGTGGGTCCTGTGTTTCAGGGTTTCTTAAAAGGCTGCAGTCATCTCAAGGCTGGACTGGCAAGAGTCTACCTCCTTGCTCACTCAGTGACAGGATTCACTGTACCATGAGCTGATGGGTAGAGGCCTTCCTTGGTTCCTTGCCATATGGCCGTCTCCAAAGAGCATCTCACAACTTGACAGTTTGCTAAACCCAAATGCAAGCAAGAGGGCAAGAGAGAGTACCAGCAAGAGAGAGAGAGTTAACAAGATAAGAGTCACCAACTTTTGTAACCATATCATGGAAGTGATATCCCATCACTTTCACTGTGTTTTCATTAGAAACAAGTCCTTAGGTGCAGTGCACACTCACAGGGAAGGGGCGTACTTAGGGAATATATTCCCTGTGGGGAGTGTGTTGGAAACCGTATCTGAAGTTTCCTGCCAGAGTCTCAGAGGCTTTTAAATGGTTTGGGGATCCTATTAATATACTTTTAGCTTGCTAGAACTATGGATAACATTGTGAAGAATTGAAATTCCAGAATGTAATTGTGCTCATGTAGAAGCTGTACATAGAGAGGCAGTCATTTGAAAAATTAAGAAAGATGTGTATCAGGTTGTATCCTTTCACCACACTTAATCTATATGCAAAGCAAATAATCTAAGAAGCTGAAATATATGAAAAAGAATGTTCTTGTTGTTATGTCCTGTGCAGTCGGTTCCGACTCATAGCGACCCCTGTACAGGGTTTCCGAAGCTGTAAATCTTTATGGGAACAGAAAGCCTAGCGAAAAAGAATGTGGCATCAAAATGGGAGGAAGGCTCATTAACAGCCTGCGATAAGCAGACACAACCTTGCTTACTGAAATTGAAACGGCTTACAGACTGATGGAGATAAAAAAACATCAGTGTGGATTACAATTCAATATTGTTGTTATTGTTACGTGCCATCGAGTCAGTTCTGATTCATAGACACCCTGTATAGGATTTCCAAGGAGCGACTGGTAGATGTGAACCACCAACCTTGTGGTTAGCAGCCCAGTGCTCTTCATACAGCACCACACCAGGACTCCATAGCATTAGTAAATTTTAATTTCTGTTTTCATTCATTTTTGTAAGAGCAAAAATTTACATAATGGTGAAAACATTGTTTTGCAAGATAGGTGATATTGCTGAATTATTGCAGCTAGTTCACTGACAGTAAAAGGATATCATGCAGAGGTGTGAAATACAGTTCTTTCACTTTTGAGAACATTTGAAGACAGGTTAGGAATGTCACTTCATGAAAGTTGGACATATGAAAGTCAAGAGTTGTCCTCTATTTCTACCCAGCTGCCAAAAAATAAAGAAAAATGTATTTAAATTAACTGTACTTTTAATATGTGTGAAAGTTTGATTCAAATAATTGCTCCACAGTCAGAGAATCATTTGGAAGTCTGTATGTACAATATAGTTTTTCTTCCTACCTTCTCTGACAAGGAGATGCATCAAGTTTTAATTGTATTGATGCTTAACAGAGCCCTATAAGGCAAATGTGCTATACCTTAAAGAAACCGCCATGTTAGCATTTTGCCGACATTTCAGTGTCGTTTTGAGGTTGTAGAGATTGTAGACATCTTTGTTTCTGAGATAGCTAATCTTGATTCTTTTATTCATCTTTAAAATAGAGACCCTCAAATCTGAGTCTGAACAATGAATAAAGAAGACCAGAGAAAAATAGATGCGTTCGAGTTATGGTGTGTTGATGAAGAATATTGAAAGTTTCATGGACTTCCAGTAGGTCTGTCTAAGAAGAAGTGGAGCTAGGGTACCCCTTAGAAGTGAGACTGGCGAGGCTTTATCACATACTTTAGACTTGGTATCAGGAGGGAGCAGTCTCTGAGAAAGGACATCATCCTTGGTAAAGCGAGAGTCAGCAAAATAGAGGAAGACTGCCAATGAGGTGGACTGACACAGTGGTGCAATAATTGTGAGGATGGTGCAGAACTGGGCAGTGCTTCCTTCTGTTGTGCATAGGGTTGATGATGAGTTGGACTGACTTGACAGCACCTAACATCAACAAGCCTTAGTTTACTTATCTGTAAAATGGGGGTCATTGTGGTGGTGGTTATGTGCCATGGAGTCAATTCCAACCCATAGCGACCCTGTACAGGGTTGCTGAGGCTGTAAATCTTTATGGGCACAGAAAACCTCATCTTTCTGCGGCTCGCAGCCTGATTCGTAACCACTACGCTACCAGAGCTCCTTGAGGGTCATCGTAGGTGAGGGTTAAATTTGATCCTGATGTGGTGCTGCTGTGGGGTAATGTGCTGGACTGCAAAGTCGGTTTAAATTGCAAGGTTGGTGTTTCAAGCTCACCAGCTGCTCCTGGGGAACCCTGTATAGGGTTGCCATGGGTCAGAACTGACTCAACGGCACTTAACAACAGCAACATGTTTAAAATGTAAATAATCAGTGCTTAAAAAGTATTTGCTACTGTGATTATTAAGTTGTTTTTAATGAAATATAACAAGATACTTAAGTTATGTAAATCGGTATGAAATTTTACTTACTTCAATGTTGAGAACCGTATTTTCAATCAGTAAAAATGGAGAAGAAAGAGAATGTCAGAAAATACTAAATAAGATATTAAACTCCTTGATTTTGAATTTTATCTTTTTGGGCAAGGATTCATTAGCTCTCGTTTAAGGATATACCTATTTAAGTATATACTTGATGAATTCTTGTGCCTCCCTTCCCCCAGTGGAACAGGAACGGCATCAGATTTACCTTGTAATGATCAGGTATGTTAGTTTTAAAAATCAGTTTCACTGAGATAGAATTTACATGCAGTAAGATGCACCCCATTTTAAGTTTACAAATTGATGAGTTTTGACAAGTGTATGCCAGAGTAATCACTGTTTGGCTCCCAATTTAGGGTGATTCAGGACTCTTATTGAGAGTGAAAGAGAGGATCCAGCATGAAAGGACTGATGATTCATTTTACCAGGAAACTACACAGGATGATTATTTTTGTGGGATCATAGTCTTAAGTAAGACATAGGAGTCCTGGTGTGGCGCTGTAGGATAAGCACTGTACCACAAGATTGGCTTGAAGCACAAGGCCAGAGGTTAAAACTTACCTGCTGCTCCTCGGAAACTCTACACAGGGTCACTATGAGTTGGAACTGACTTGAAGGCACTTAACAACAACATTCTTTTTTTTTTTAAGTTTTTATTGTGAACTATGTGTAACTTTACAGAGGTGAACATTATCTTTACATTTATCCTATCGTATTTTATTTTGTTGCAATGATCACAATCCCCTGCATGCATCATCAAACAACCAAAGGTACATCACACACACCTGCTCCCCCTCCCCCCACAAAAATCAGCCACTTTTGTTACCAAACATTTACATTTACCTTTACAACATTCATTGTCAGACCTGATAGCAATCATTCCTTATTGAACCACAAGAGTCCTTTCCCCCTCACCTTTTATCAACCCCACCCAGACAGGCTGGAAACAATTCAGTGGAGATTCTACCTTTCCCTCTATCCTCTGGAGCTAGGTTCCCTATTGAAAGCTTGTAAGCCAGTCACTTCTTGCCTTTGTAGTCCCCCCGTTTTGGATAACCAATGTCTTAAGTTCCCCATCCCTGTCGAACCTGTGTACCAATGGGTGGGAATGATCCTCACTGTAGAGATTTGTCTGCTCCTTTGTCCTACTGCATCCACAAGCATAGGTCAAGTTCATCCACTTTGAGTGGGTTACTCCTTTTTATTTTTTTTCCTCTTCTTTCTTCTTCTAGTCGTGTTCTGATCAGCCATTGATGCCAGGTCAAATGGGTAGTATATGCAAGTGTGAGTTTTCTTGTGCATTTCTCATCACTTCATATCAGCTGGATGCTTCACACTCCGTTCTAGTCCTCTGGGGCCAGTCCCTGCCCCTGGGCCCAGGAATCCCCAGGTCTCGTCATACTGCTGGTTAACAAGGTCTCAATCCAGGTTAACAGGAGTCTACCGAATGTGGTCAGACGTAGTTCACGACTTCATTGCTGTTTTCCCCCCACTTCCCGTTATTGGTGACCAATGTGGTCAGCAGCAGAACCGTATCCCTCCTAGTGTATTTCATTTGAGTTTCAGTCTTGGAAGGGGATTTGCCTTGCGGGGACCTGACCACTTGCCTTGATGTCTCCCTGGGGAACAACTTGCTTGTTCTTGTAGTAGTCAGTTGGACTGCTGTTATTGTTTTTTATTTTTTCTGCTGGTTTTTCTTTCAAGAAGTGTCTTCTGTTCTTCTAGCTGCTCCAGACTGGTCTGCTTGTCCTTTCAAGTGGAAATGTCCCACCTCAGAAGATTCTGGGTGGGGATCAGGATTCCACCTATGGTCTTGTGCAATGCAGGGAACCTTCTTCACTGGGCAAGTTCTAGCTCCATTTTAGGTATTCCAGTCAGTTATAGGCTGAAACAGATTTACAAGTTTTCTCTGGTGATGTTTCTGGCTATTCCTCTCTCTCCCCTTCAAGTGTCTATTTTACAGTAGCAGGCAAGGGAAACCAAGATTCAAAAGACAGCCAAGCATCTTAACATCATTTCCCAACTTTTACCCATTCAAAGCATGCCTCAATCTTTGTATCCACGAGCCCTGCTGTTCCACATTTGTGCTTACATTGTTATTTACGTCTGTGCCATTTAGTCCATGTAAACCTGCCCAGCTAGTCTCCCATCCACCTTATTTTTCCTTTGTCCTTCCCCTTCTAGTGTATGCCCCACCCCCAGCACCCAAACTATCCTGTGCTTATTCTTTACCCTATGCTCCACCTTCCCCTCCCCCCCCTCACCCCACCCCATACATCCCGGTAACCAACAAAAAAAATTAATTGAACAATAAAAGATAAAAATTTTCCCCCTATTTAGTGTGGGTGCTTTTAAAAAATCTTTTACAATATATAATGGCCCTATGCCATATTTCTCCTTTTGTGATTGACTGATTTCACTCAGCATAATGTCCTCAAGGTTCATCCATGTTATGCGGTGGCTTGCTGCTTCCTTGTTATTCTTCAGGGCAGCATAATATTCCATTGTGTGTATGTACCAAAGTTTGTTTATTCATTCTTCCACTGATGGGCACTTAGGCTGTCTCCATCTTTTTGCTATTGTAAATAGTGCTGCTATGAACATTGGTGTGCATATATCTACTCGCATTATAGCTCATATTTCTTGTGGATAAATGCCGAGTAGAGGAATTGCTGGATCATAAGTTATCTCTATTTTCAACCTTACGAGGAAGCACCATATTGTTTTCCAAAGTGGTTGGATCAATTTTGCAACCCCACCAGCACTGTAGGAGGGTCCCAGTCTCTCCACATCCTCACCAACATTTATTGCCCTCTACTTTTTTGATCTTTGCTATTATTGCTGGTGTGAGATGATACCTCATTCTTCCAACAACAGATTCTTAAGTAAGCTCACATGTAGGTAGAAGTCTCCTAGTGGTGAGGGCTGTCACTCAGTTTAGGACTGTGCCTTTGCAAGTTTGCTTTTACTTTTACAATGGGGGCCTGAGTGAGTGCATCTCTGAGTCTCTGGTTCTGTTAAAACAAAAATCATATTAAGTCAATAATGGAAACCAATTAGAGTTGATTGAATATGCTTTTTGCAAAGTGGGGAAACATTTAAAGTGTTCTGAAGATGAGAAGAACTTTCAAAATTATACCTCATCAGGTCAGCATTGCTATGGAATGGGGGTGGGGGCAGGGGGGATTGCAGCCCGTGCAGAACCATTTGCTGTAAAATAGTTTCTTCTTTGACTTGGGAGTCTGTTCCTTGAAGCTGACTGCACACAGAACCCAAAGCCTAAGGTAAACCAGTTTTTACTAGTTTATCAGGACCATTGTGTGACTAAAAGGTAACTTTTAAGAGACTAGTTTCTTCAAACTCAAGGTTCAAAAGGACACCCAGTGGGAAGTGAGTGGCCTGAGTGGGTCACCCCAGCACCGTGGACCCAGAAATCTGGAATACTGAAGAATTAAGACCATTTCTCAGTTCTAGTCCTGGGCCTGCTTCTTGTACAGGTGGGATGAGCTGGGTCGAGGCCTTTCACTTATTTGGGTCTCAGTTTCTTTATCAGTAAAACAGAGGACTCAGTTTACTAATTTCTACCTCTGGCACCCCTAATTTCTTGACTTGGAAATAATACTGAGTTACTTGATTTGAATGTGAATGTCACAAATGCAAATAGAAACCTACTTTGACAGTGCTGTTTCTCTGGGGATGGATTGTACTCATTACTGAACTGGACAGAACCTGAATACCTTTGTAGCATTAAACCTGTTGTTGTCAGGGTGGAATATATCCTGATTATACCCTCGTAATGACCTTGAAGTTAGTTAGGTAAACAGCCTGTTAAGACACATATGTTTGTCTTAAATGGAGTTTTTCATAATGATTACTTTTTAATAGTTCACATTAGAGAAAAGAAAATCTTATCTTTGCTGTTCAGGCCTGAACCACTCCTAAAAAGAAACGACAAAGGAGTGCTTTGTTAACTGTTGGCAGTGCTAGGTTGGCAGGTGTTGTTTACTCTGAATGCCAAAAGTTAATTAACATAGGTTCTGTATTACAACTACTTGTGAGCCATTTTAAAGTGAGATGAAATTAATCACAGCACTTAGTATCATAAGCTGCACCCAATTTACAGATAGTTTGCATCTAGTTGTAAATATGTAATTTGGAGCTGGGAAGACATTTTTACTTAGAAACACCTTTTTAAACAGTGGTTAAATGATCTGAATAGAAAGACTTGCTTAACCCATACTGCTGCTGCTGTTGTTGTTGTTATGTGCCGTGAAGTCAGTTCCGACTCATAGTGACCCTGTGCAGGGTTTCCGAGGCTGTAAACCTTTACGGGAGCAGAAAGCCTCATTTTTCTCCCGCGGAACAGCTGGTAGTTTCGAACTGCTGACCTTGAGGTTTCCGGCCCGATTTGTAACCACTACGCTAACCCATAATAGAACCATGAAATATATAGTTCAGTTTTATCTAGGTTATTCCTTTATAACTACACTTACAAACAAAGAACATTTTCTGTATAAACATATTTTGGCCTCCTAACAACAAAAAATTTGTAACAGAAAGGAACCCTGGTGATGTAGTGGGTTATGCGCTGGGCTGCTAATTGCAAGATCAGCAGTTAGAATCCACCAGCTATTCGGAGGGAGAAAGACTTTCTGCTCCCATAAAAATCTACAGCCTCAGAAACCCTCATAGGGTCGCTATGAGTTGGAACCAACCTGATGGCAGTGGGTGGTGGTGGGAATATGGACCAGAACACCTAACCAGTTGGAGTCCTGGTGTGGTGCTCTAGGATAAGCACTGGACTAATAACCACAACTTCAAACCCACCAGCCACTCCTTAGAAACCCTATACAGAGTCACTGTGAATTGGAACTGACTCCATGGCACTAAAGAACAACAGTGTGTAACAGGCATTATGCTAGGCACTGGGAAAGCAAGGATTAATAAAATATAATCTTTTCCTTCACCAAATGCATGCCCAAATATGTCAACTCTCTTATGAATATAGGGTTAAAAAGATGTTAATTTTAGTTTTATTACATGATTTCAGTAATCCCCCATATGCTAATGACTCCCAAATCTATTCCTGTAGATCTCTAAACTTCTACATATTTTAGCGATATGCCAACTATGTGCTGGCCAACTCCACATCACCTCAAAATCAACGTGTCCCAAACAGGACTTTTACTTTCACTGCCAAAACGACTTCTTTATCTGGTATTCCCTTCTCAGTTACTCACAAAGACAGAAATCTGAACTCCATCCTCTCCCCCATCCCTAAAAGTTGATAAGTCTTTAGATCTATCTTATTTCCTAAAGATTTATACTTATTTTTTTCTATATGTTGACAACTTCTGCTCCATATCTGCCCTCCTCATTTCTCAACCAGCAGATTACAGCAGCTTGAAAAAACTGGTATCCCTGCTTCCTCAAACTAAGTTTCCATATCCTTGTCCTGTTGCAGTTGTTAGGTGCCACTGAGCTGATTTCATCTCATAGTGATCTGTGCAACAGTCAGAACTGCTAGTCCTGAGTCATTCTCACAGCTGTTAAGTTTCAGCCCATTACTGTTGCCACCGTGGTGTGGTGTCAGTCCATCTCCTTGGGGGGTATTCCTCTTTTTCACTGACACTCCAGTTTACCAAATATGATGTCTGTCTCTAGGGACTGTGGTTAAGTGCCATCAAGTAGGTTCCAACTCACAGCGAACTTATACAGAATTTCCAAGGAATAGCTGGTGGGTTTGAACTGCCAACTTTGTGGTTCTAAGTCCAGTGCTGATCCTACGGGGCCACACTAGGAGTCCAGGAATTGCTCCCTGTAGATTTGCTGGACTGCAAAGTCGGTTTGATCTGCAAGGTCGGTGGTTCAAGCTCACCAGCTGCTCCTCTGGAAACCCTATGCGGATCGATATGGGTTGGAACTGACTCAACCGCACTTAACAACAACAATACCATGTCCAAAGTATGAGAGATAAAGTGTCACCATCCTGGCTTCTAATTTCTAATACCTTCAATATTTTTCCCAATTACCGCAACTCAGATGCATCAATTCTTCTTCTTTCTTCATTAATTCGTTGTCCAACTCTCACATACATATGAGGCTATTGAAAATACAAGGGCTTGGGTCAGGCACATGTAGTCCTCAAACTAACATCTATGCTCTACAACACTGCAAAGAGATCTTTTGCAGATATGATTTCTTTTTGCAGATTTGGTTTCTTTTTCTTTTTAAATGTTTTATTGTGAATTATGTGATAGTTTACATGGGTAAAAATTAATTTTATATTCATTCTATCGTATATTGTTTCATTGTCATGGTTACAATCCCCTCCATGCATCTTCAACCAACCACAGGGTATACCCTGCAAGCCTGCCCCCTGGTCATCAGGGCACAGCCCTTCTCCCTCTCTGGGTCTAAAATCCCCAGCTGCTCCATCTCTCCATGTCATCGTCTCTGCCTCCATCTCTGGCGTCACTGCTTCTCTGGGTAGGGTCATGTTCTCTGCTCTTCTCCCTTGATGGCCCCAGGAACCTTCGCTCCTAGACTGCAAAGTTAATCACTCCCCTCCTTGCTACAAAATTTCTGCATTTCCATTTCCAAGCCTCACAATCAGTCCTGATAACAATTATTCACTATTGTATCTCAAGAGACCTATCTGCATTTCCTTTCATCAGCCCTGCCTAGACAGATTGGATACTGCTCAATGGAGATTCTACCTTCCTCCATGCCCTCTGGATCTAGGTTCCCTCTTGAAAGCTTGTAAGCCAGTCACTTCTTGCCTTTGTAGCCAACCCCTCCCCCCACCCGCCATTTTGGGTAGCCAATGTCCAAGTTGCCCATCCCTGTCTACCCTGTGTATCAAGGGGGTGGGAATGATCCTTGCTATAAAGATTTGTTCCCTCTTTTGAGCTACTGCATCCATAGTTGTGGGTCAAGTTCATCAAATTGTATCAGTTTTCTCTTCTTTCTCCTTCTGGTTGAGCTCTGATCATCAGTCATTCAAGCCAGGTCAAGTGGGTATTTATTATCTGTAAGTGTGGGTGTCCTTGTACATATGCTCTCTCTTTTTATCAGCTGGATGCTTCACTCTCTACTCTAGTCCTCTGTGGCTATGTCACTGACTCTGAGCCCAAGAGTCCCCAGTTCTTGCCACACTGCTGGTCAACCAGGTCTCCACCTGGGTTCACAGGAGTCTATTGAATTTGTAGGCCTTAGCTCGCAGTTTTATTGCTGTTTTTCCCTCACTTCCTCTTATTGGTGGTCACCAATCAGAGCATGTATTCTCATTGAGTCTTAGTCTTGGAAGAGGGTTTGCTCTGAGGGGACCCCACCACTTGCCTTGATGTCTCCTGGGCAAGCAACTTGCTTGTTCTTGTAATAATCAGTTGGTCTGCTTATGTTGTTTTGTATTTTACCTGTTGGTCTTTCTTTCAAGAAGTAGCTTCTGTTCTAGCTGCTCCAGCCTAGTCTGCCCATCCTTTCAAGTAGAAATATCCCACTTCTGAAGATTCTGGCTGCTGCTCAGGATTCCACCTATAGTCTTATGTAATGCCGAGGCTCTGCAGGAAACCTCCTTCACTGTGTCCACTGGTTGTAGTCCCATTTTAGTTATTCCAATCAGTTATAGGCAGAAGACGGATTTACAAGCTTTCTATGGTGATATTTCTGGCTATTCCTTTCTATCCCTCTCCAGTGTCTATTTTATAATGGTATGCCAGGGAAACCAAGATTTATAAGACAGCCAAGCATCTTAATATTATTTCCCCCCTTTTCCCCATTCGAACCATGTCTCAATCCCTGTATCCCAGAGCCCTGTTGTTCCAAGGTTGTGCATATATCATTCTTTACCTCTGTCCTACTTAGCCCCCATGCAAACCTGCCTAATTGTTTTCCTATCCGCTTTGTTCTTCCATTCCTCTCCCCCTTCTTGTATATTGCCCCACTCCTCAGCACCCAAACTATCCTGTGTCTATTCCCTGCCCTGTGCTCCACCTTCCCCTCACCCCACCACCACATCCTAGTACCCAGCAAAAAATCCCCACCCCCGTTTAGTATGGGTTCTTTTCCTTAATCTTTTATAGTAGTGGTCCTATGCAGTAGTTCTCCTTTTGTGACTGACTAATTTCACTCAACATAATGTCCTCAAGGTTCATCCATGTTATGCAGTGGCTTGCAGCTTCCTTGTTATTCTTTAAGGTAGCATAATATTCCATTGTGTGTATGTACCACAGTTTGTTTATCCATTCTTCAGTTGATGGGCACTTAGGCTGTCTTCATCTTTTTGCTATTGTAAATAGTGCTGCTATGAACACTGGTGTGCATATATATCTACCTGTGTTATGGCTCGTATTTCTTGTGGGTAAATACCAAGTAGAGGGATTTCTGGATCATAAGGTATTTCTATTTCCAACCTTCTGAGAAAGCACCATATTGCTTTCCAGAGAGGTTGGACCATTTTGCAGTCCCACCAGCAATGCAGGAGTGTCCCAGTCTCTTCATATCCCTGCCAACATTTACTGTTTTGATCTTTGCTGTTGTTGCTGGTGTGTGATGAAATCTCATTGTTTTTTTGATTTGCATTTTTCTTATGGTTATTGATTGTGAACATTTCTTCATATGTTTATTGGCTGCCTGGATCTCCTCCTTGGTGAAGGGTCTGTTCATGTCCTGTGTCCATTTTTTAATTGGGTTATTTGTCTTTTCCCTTAGAGGTGTGGTAGTTTCCTATATATTTTAGAAATAAGTCCCTTGTGTGATGCGTCATTACAAAAGATTTTTTCTCATTCTGTGGGTTCCCTTTTTACTGGTGAAGTGTTTTGATGCACATAAGTTTAAAATTTTTAGTATGTTCCACTTATCTATTTTGTCTACTTTTGTTGTGTAGTTGTCAAAATGTTTGGTAGTCTGTGTATTCCCTGAATTAGTGCCCTCACATTTGTCCCTATTTTTTTCATTGATGGCCTTCATAATTCTGGGATTAACATTTAGGTCCTTAATCCATGTTGAGTTGGTTTTTGTATAAGGCATGAGGTGAAGGTCTTTTTTCAGTCTTTGGCGTATCGCTTTCTAGTTCTGCCAGCACCATCTGTTGAAGAGACTATCACCTCTCCATGTGAAATAATTAGGTGTCTTATCAAAAATCAGTTGGCTGTATGTAGATGGGTTAATTTCTGGATTCTCAATTCTGTTCCATTGATCTATGTATCTTTCATTGTATCAGTACCAAGCTGTTTTGACCACTATAGCCGTGTAGTAAATTTTGAAGTCAGGGAGTGAGAGGCCTCCAACCTTATTCTTCTTAAGCAGTGCTTTGCTTATCCTGGGTCTCTTTCCTTTCCATATAAAGTTTGTAATTGTTTTTTCC
>NW_006408545.1:16783876-16796613 GCF_000296735.1 Chrysochloris asiatica
AAAAAAATTCTGTAGCCTAATATGAGTATGACTTTAATGTCCTCTCTTCAGCTTCTTGCTTTCAAAGCTGCCTCAGAGATTTCAAGATGCCACTGTTGGTAGTTATGCTATACCTCAGGCTTAATTTAATTTTCAGCCTGTTTTGTTTTTAAATTCTCTTTCCTTCTCTACAGCCCTGTCCTGGCCTTTTCCCTATTTAAAAAAACAACAACCAAGAACTTTCAGGGCATGCTCTTGGGCTGAGTGTCTGTGCGTGTGCATGGCAGAAGAACCGATTAGTGGTGAGGGTAGGGTGTGTCCACTCGCTCAGGCACCCCCCCCCTCCATTGTAGTCACCAAAATGGAGGTGCGCAAACAGTGGATGGGGGGCCGGCAATGACTGGCTACCAAAAAGAAAAAGAAAATCAGTACAAAGCAAAACCAGCAAAGTGTATTTGTCCACCTTTGCTCCAAGGTTCCTGTGGCATTTTTCCATGGTTTTTCTGCTTCCCTGCTTAGTCTTGCCATTTGGTCTCGCCCAAGATGTCCCCTCCGGGCCTCCTAGCCCAGCAGATTCAAAAGTATGCAATTTCTTACTTCAGCTTCAATTTCCACTAGTTATAAGCCTTCAAACTTTAAAAATATTCCTAGCTATGTGGTTCTGAGTTTTGGAGCTCTGCCCTGGATCTGCTTTGCCTGGTATTCTGTGGTATGTCTGACGGCGAACTTCACTGCACCTCTAACCTAGCCGCCATCAAACCCCGCCTCAACCAGATTTGTTTTCTTGGCTGCTGCTGTTGATTGTGGATCCAAGCAAAATGAAACCTTCAACAACTTTAATCTTTTCTCCATTTTAAAATATTTTTTATTGGTCCAGTTGTGAGGATCTTTGTTTTCTTTACATTGTGGTGCAATTCATACTGAATCCAATCCTAATGGTCTATTTTAAACAAAAAACATGACCAGCTCAGCTCCAAATGACCACAGGATAAAATCTAAACTTATAACATGACAGTTAAGATCAACTATAACATGGTCCCTCTCTCTCTTGTCTGTTCTGTCACCTTTTTTTGCTTTGCCCCAGTAGTACTGTGTTGTACCTTACCCCATGCCGTTATTCATTTAGTCTCCTCTGCCTGGAAAGCTTCTCCTTCCCCTTATCCTTTAGACTGAATTCAGTGAGAGCCTGCCAGCGGAGCCCCTCCCAACTGGTTAGGTATTCTTCTTCTGGGTGCTCCATACATTAAGCAGAGCTGATCCCTGAGGGTACTTAATCGTTGCATTTTTAAACTTTGTTTCATGACTACCTGTTTATGTATATCAGGCCTACCTTACTTCTTTAGGAAGTAAGATCGATCTGATGATTGATCAACTTTTAGGTATAATGGAGAGGGTATAACTGAGAAGGGAATACCAGATAAAGAAGTCGTTTTGGCAGTGAAAGTAAAAGTCCTGTTTGGGACACGTTGATTTTGAGGTGATATGGAGTTGGCCAGCACATAGTTGGCATATGGCTAAAATATGTAGAAGTTTAGAGATCTACAGGAATAGATTTGGGAGTCATTAGCATATGGGGGATTACTGAAACCATGTAATAAAACTAAAATTAAGATCTTTTTAACCCTCTATTCATAAGAGAGTTGTCATATTTGGGCATACATACTTATTCTAATTTCTTGCAATTTCTTTTCATTTGTGAACTTGTCTATCACAGGAGGACCTTTTATATTACTCCACAGCCTGCTGGACCATGAATGCTAACTACTGGCATTTTTCCTTTTATTTGTTCATTCATTCAACAAATATTTGTGAAACACTTACTGTGTGCCTGATTTTCAGCAGATAAAGTGGTGACAGAAATATTCCTGCTATTGCAGTCACCATAAAGATCTGAATCTTTATTTTGCAACAGTTTTTTTATACAACAAGCTACAATTCTTTATATTTTTAAATCATCTGACTAATCAGTGAGTTTATTTTAAGTGGTAAGCAGCTATAAGGGACTAATGCTATTAGCAAATGACTTGTAGTTGCTTTAAAAAAAAAAAACCACCTTCGATCTTAATTTTACATAGTCCATTGCCCTATCTGTTACTACAAAAGATCTTATTTGCTCAGAGTAAATAATGGAGAACAGTATAAAGAAAGGGGGCATAAACTGAGGGTTTTCCCCAGGGAATGTACTTCTGTATCAAGCGTGAAGAGATTTGTGCCATCACTGTATTTAAATACAAGACTGCTTATAGGCATAGTCCACAAAGACAATGCTTTACATCCTGCTTTGGTGAGTAGCAACTGGGATCTTAAAAGCTCATGAATGGCCACCTAAGGTGCGATTAATCATTGGTCTCACCCTGTCCAGAGGAAGGAAGAGTAATGAAAAGTGAAATGCTTGGTAACAATTAGTCCACTGAACAAATGGACCACATGAACATCAGCCTTTATGACCCTGAGACTAGAAGAACTAGATGGTGTCTAACTATCACGGCCAACTCCTTTGAAAGGGATCCCGTTAGATGATCCTGGAGAAAATGGGGGAAAATGTGGAACAGAACTCAAAATAATAAACAAGACCAGATTTACTGTTCAAATAGAGACCTTCACTCAATTCACATCAAAAAGTTTAAAAACAAAAACAAATACAACTTCCAGTCATTAATACACTGGACCAGCACTGTTCATTGTTTCACAAATTAGTCTGGTTGTTCCTGTTGTTCATGATCATAGACACTTCTGTTTGTGCATCTTCTGTCTTCTCTACTAGAGCTGATAGTCACAATGTAGTTTCATATTTGTGTTTCATATTTCTATCCTGGGGTGGGGGGATGCAAAGCAAATGAAATAGGATGATTTTGTATACTTAAGCTGTTCTATTTGTGATGAACCAATTAACTGAAATAAATTTAACCTTGTGAAAAATTGGAGCTATAAAAGGAAAAAGCAAATCTGGAGTACTTATAAAACATCATGAATGCAAATTCAAGAATTACTAAATTGTTCTGATATGCATATATTTCAAGAATAGGCTCTTAGTAGTCATATTATTTTATATTATTTTCTTGAGTTTTACCTTTAAAATACAATTTAACTAAAATGAGCCCTGTAGCATTGATTTGTTTATTTGATTTTAATGCTGATAACTTAAATGTGAGGCATCCAACTTCTGCCATTTCTACTGTTTCTATGGTAACCAAAGTATGCAAACCCTGCAGTATCACTTTCATTCACAGCTGGCATTTTTGTGTTCACAGTAAGAAGAGGAGTTTTACTAAAGCATAGTTTGTGTTAATTGGGATATAACTAGGTCAGAACAATTTTGGTATCCTCTCCTCATCTTTTTAGGCATGTGTGTGGTATGTGTGTCCAGGTGCGTGCACGTGAACTACAGTTTCCTTTTTTTAAAAAGCACATACTTGAGTTCATAATCATTAAAGTTAGTCTTTTGAAAATTAAATGCATTATATAGAAGCATAAGTCAGTGTGGGATCTTAAATATTGAATTTGCTTTGAGACTGGTCCCATTTCCCTGAATACCTTTGAGTATTTGTATAAAGAAAGATGATTGATACAAAAATGCTTGGAAAGTTGAAAGCATTTTAATGGTGAGTATATAAATCATTTTGTTGATATTGTTATTTGATATGATAAGTATCTTGCAAATTTTGCATTAATTGACATGTTCTCTGAAGGGGACAGGGTCAGTGATGGTTTAGTAAATTCTTACCTTCCATGTGAGAGGCCCAGGTTCAATTCCTGGCCAGTGCACATCATGCCCAGCCACTTTTGTCTGTCAGTGGAGGCTTGTATGTTGCTGATGTGGAACAGGATTCAGTGGAGCTTCCAGTCTAAGGCAGACTAGGAAGACAGGGCAGGTAGTCTCCTTCCAAAAGGCAACCAGTAAAAACTTCATGGATTATAATAATCCTGTCCACAGTTGATCATGGGGATGGCACAGGGTGAGTTTTATTTCCTGGGCATGAAGTTTCCAGGAGTTGGAGGCCAACTCAAGGAAAGCCAACAACAGCAACAACACAGACACAGGTGACTCACTGTTTACAGATGCACATTTTAAACTGTGACTCCCTGTATAGTTCTAGGTCTTCACTTGACTATGGAGTCATGGTGTGGCGCTGTAGGATAAGCACTGGCTGCTAACCACAAAGTTGGTGGTTCAAACCCACCAGCCACTCCTCACCCTATATAGGGTCACTGTGAGTCAGAACTAATTCAATAGCACTTAACAATAGCAAAGTTGACTATAAGAGTCCCTTCTGTGTAGTTACTGCTCAAGCTCTGAGTTCTTGTCTCAGAATGTACAAATGAACTCATGGACCACTGTTCCCCTAATCTATGGCACTACCTCTGCCCTCATCTGAGACTTTGTATGGAGACCCTACTCTTAAAGCTATTACTACTAAAGTTAGAAGAGAATAGCTTTGCTATAATGTACTTGAAGCCAAGGAAGCTCTAAGACTTCTAACCTCCTAAACTATGAGGAAAGGCATTTCTGTTAAAGCCACCCATTTATGGTTATTTTGTTGTTGTTATGGCAGCACTCTGTTATGAAGCATGAAGGCCTTCAGAAGTATACACCTGTTTGTGCCTTCTTTCCACTTTTCAAGCCTATGTACAATTTCTGGCTTGTGTGATACCCAGAAATAGCTTGTTTTCTATGTCACCAATGATTTTCTAATTGTCCAGTCCAGTTGCCTCTTACCAGTTTTCATTTAGTTGCATCTGATGACCACTTTACCTTTGTAAACTCTTGGCTTAGAGCACTCTGTGCTATTTAGGTTTTCTTACTTCAGTATTCCTTCACAGAAGGAATTCATTGGCTCTTTTATTTCTAACCTTCCTTTATTCCTCTCAGCATTATTTGGTTTTTATTATATTTTTTGAATACCATTTTTTAAAAGTATAAACAATACTGAAATACACAGAATCAAACATTACAGAACATATAACCAAATCCATTGCCGTTGAGTTTATTCTGACTCACAGTGATTCTGTGGGACAGAGTAGAACCCCATTGGTTTGCTTAGGTTGTCAGTCTTTATTGAAACAGACTGTCTCATTTTTCTCCTGCAGCTGGTAGGTTCAAACTGCCACCCCTTTTGTTAGCTGTCCAGTGGTTAGCCCATTGCACCAGTAGGCTCCTTTATAATAACATAATGCTGTAGAAAATGACAGTCTCCCTATATCCTATCAGAGATTGGGCAGAATACCAGCATCCATATATATAAAGGAACTTCAGAAAGTTTGTGGAAAAATTGCATCATCTTTTAATTCCACTTTTCCATCAACTTGTTTGAAGCCCTCTCATATATTAGGTATTGGGTTGTTAACTGCAAGGTTGCTGGTTCAAATCCATCAGTTGCTCCTCAGGAGAATGATGAGACTCTCTGCTCCCAGAAAGATTTACAGTCACAGAAACCCTCAAGAGCAGGTCTACTCTGTCCTATACAGCCACTTTCAGAATCATCTAGATGGCTGTGAGTTTGATTTGGGGTTTTATGTATACATTATGCATTTATATAACAATTGTAGGTAAGTCAGAAAGAAAATACACCAAAATGATGCTAATGCTATAGTGTTGTGCCATCAAGTCAGTTTTCTAGGCTTTAATCTCTACTGGGAGTCCTGTTGTGGTGCTGTGGGTTAATGCACTAGACTACAAAGTTGGTATGAAATGCAAAGTCAGTGGTTCAAGCTCACCAGCCGCTCCTAGGAAACTCTATGCATGATCACTATGTGTTGGAACCAAATCGGTTAACAACCACAACAATAATCTCTACTAAAGCAGGTAGCCAGATCTTTCTCTTGAGGAACCTCTGAGTGGGTTTGAACTTCCAACCTTAGAAGCTAAGAGCTTAATTGTGCCACCAGAGTACCTTGATGCTAATAGTAATCTTTCCAAACCTAAGTTCTTCCTAAGTTCCTGCAAGATTCTAATTGATAGGTTTTCCCTATCTGCTCCAAACACCATGACCTTGCCCTTCTGCAAGCTTTGTGGCAGCCCTCACCAACTATCACAGACAGTACTCAAGAACCTGTTCAATTCTGGTGCTAAAATGACGTGCCGTAAGTGGAACCATTTGGAAACAAGCAAGGAAGACTTGCCTTTCATTTCCTTCTCTCAAATCAATCCTGCATTATCAGTCAGTACTTCTTGACGCCCACTGTTCTTCCCCATGTGATCTCCAGTTCACCAGACAAATTCCTGCCTCCATTCTTTCTACCTGCTTTTCTTTCTTGTACCTGGAGTGCTCTTCATTGACAGGGCATCTCCAGCAGCTCTTCTCAACTGTTACCTTCTCAAGAAGGCTTTCTCAGAGAAACTGAAGATAATGCTTAATAATTCCTAAAATAGCACCCCCACTCCATCCCTAGTAGTGCTAATCCCCCGTTCTTGCTTTTATTTTTGTCTTTGTTATCCTTTTTGTTTTTTAAAATGTTTTATTGTGAATTATGTGATAGTTTGCATGGGAGAACATTAGCTTTACATTCATCCTATCATATATCATTTAATTGCCATGGTTACAATCCCCTCCATGCATCATCAACCAACCAAAGGGTATACCTTGAAAGCCTGCCCCCTAGTCATCAGCACATAGTCCCTCTCTCTCTCTGGGTCTAAAGTCCCCAGCTACTCTATCTTTCCATGTCATCGTCTCTGCCTCCATCTCTGGCGTCACTGCTTCTCTGGGTGGGGTCTCACACTCCGCTCTTCTTCCTTGATGGTTCCAGGAACCACCGCTCCTGGACTGCAAAGTCAACCACTCCCCTCCTTTTGCTACAAAACGTTCTCCTGCATATTTCCAACCTTTGCAGTCAGTCCTGATAACAATTATTCACCATTGTACCACAAGGGACCTATCCCCATCTTTCATTAGCCCCACCCAGACAGATTGGATAACTACTCAGTGGAGATTCTACCTTCCTCCACGCCCTCTGGATCTAAGTTCCCTCTTGTAAGCTTGTAAGCCAGTCACTTCTTGCCTTTGTAGCCTCCCCCCCAACCCCATTTTGGGTAGCCAGTATCTAAGTTGCCCATCCCTGTGTATGGGGGATGTGGGAATGATTCTCGCTGTAAAGATTTGTTCCCTCTTTTGAGCTACTGCATCCATAGGTATAGGTCAAGTTCATCAAATTGTATCAGATTACTCTTTTTTCCTCTTCTTTCTTCTTCTTCTAGTTGAGCTCTGATCATCCAGTCATTGAAGCCATGCCAAGTGAGTATTATCTGCAAGTGTGGATGTTCTTATGCAAATGCCTCTCTTCTTATCAACTGGACGCTTCATTCTCCACTCTAGTCCTCTGTGGCTATGTCACAGACTCTGGGCCCATGAGTCCCCAGGTCTTGCCACACTGCTGGCTAACCAGGTCTCCACCGGGGTTCACAGGAGTCTATTGAATGTTGCAGTGGTTAGCTCGCAGCTTCATTGCCGTTTTTCCCTCACTTCCCCTTATCGGTGACAAACGTGGTCACCAAGCAGAGTGTGTAGTCCCACTTGAGTCTTAGTCTTGGAAAGGGTTTGCTCTGAGGGGACCAGACCACTTGCCTTGATGTCTCCTGGACGAGCAACTTGCTTGCTCTTGTAGTAATCTGTCAGACTGACCTTATTGTTTTGTATTTTTCCTGTTGGTCTTTCTTTTAAGAAGTATCTTCTCTTCTTCTAGTCGCTCCAGGCTGGTCTCTTTGTTATCTTTTTAATATATAATACATACAGAAGAATATTTGGGATGGTTATGCATACTATAAAGCATATAATATGATATAATCATACAGTGCTATATCAAGAAGCCATTGCTAATCGCATGATTCTATTTATGTTTTTCCCATCCCATACTCCTCCCCTGTTCCAAGAGATAACAAATACCTTGAAGTTTGAATTTATTATTTTCTTTTAAACATAGGTTTACCACATTTGTACATATGTCTAAACAAGGTATTCTTTAGCTTTGTTTGGTGTTAAGCTTTATGAAAATGATACTGTGCTGTATATACTCTTCTAAAACTACCCCCCTCACTCAAGGTTTGAAAGTGTTCTGCATTCATCTGTAGTTCAGTGATTTTCAGTGCTGTTTAAAAATTCACTGTGTCACATTACCACAATCAATTTCTTCTTTTTCATACTAACTAGAAATTCTGAGTTGTTTCCAATGTGTATTACAGATGTGCTGCTATGAGCATTCTCTGACTTGTCTAAGACTGGAATGACTGAGTTGAGCGATATGTAGTTGTTAAGTAGTGCAGGATGGTGCCAAATTGCTTTCCAAAGAAATTGTACCCGTTTATTCTGCTACCAAGGAGCTCTGATAGCATAGTGGTTTACAAGTTAGACTGCTAACTGTAAAGTCAGCCATTTGAATCTACCAGCTGCTCATTGGGAGAAAGATGAGGTTTTCTGCTCCTGTAAAGATTTACAGTTTCAGAAACCTTATGAGTCAGAACTAAGGAGCTCTGGTAGCGTAGTGGTTATGAGTTGGGCTGCTAACCTCAAGGTCAGCAGTTCAAAACTACCATCTGTTCTGCGGGAAAAAAGGTGAGGCTTCTGTTCCCGTAAAGATTTACAGCCTTGGAAACCCTGTGCAGGTTTCTATGAGTTAGAACTGACTCCACCGCATACCGCCACCATGAGTCAGAACTAACTCTATGACACACCACCACCATCACCACTATTCTGCTACCAGCAATGTATTAGAGTTCCCACTAATCCACTTCCTATTCAACATTTCTAGTCCTTCTAAAATGGTATCTAACTGTGATTTTAATTTGTATTTCCCTCATTCTTGATGAAGTTGAGCATCTTTATAAATGCCTATTTCTTTTGTTCAATGTTTGTATATTTGGCTGATTTTTTTACTTGGTTTTTCTTTGTTCATATTGATTTATGGAGTTCTTATTATGATTGCTAATTTATTGCTTATATGTTTTGCAAATGCAACTATGAGTTTGTGCTTTGTTTTTTTATTTTATATTCTGATGGTTGGAAGATAACATGAAATTTTAATGTAATTGAACTTATTTGCGTGGGTGGGGGTCTTTTATGGGTAGTGCTTTTTGTGTCTCAAGAAATTCTTCCCTGCCTAAGGGTTGGAAAGATGTTCTCCTGTGTGTTTATTCTAATTGTTTTAAAGTTTGGATTTTTACATTAAGTCTTTAATCCACATGAAATGTATGTGTATGTGATATATATTGTGGTTGTTGTTAAGTGCCATCAAGTGGATTCCAATTCATAGTGGCCCTGTATAGGGTTTCCAAGGAGCAGCTGGGGAGCTTGAACTGCTGACCTTGCAGTTTAAGCCGACCTTGCAGTCCAGCTGATTAACCCACAGTGCCACACCAGGACTCCTATATGAAATACATGAGGTGGTAATTCATTTTATTTTATTTTATTTTTCACTTGGATAATCTGCTGTACCCATTCCTTCTTCCCTCACTGATTGTAAATTCCTCTTCTGTCAGTATTGTGGTTCCTTCTGAGTTCTGTACTCAATCCCATTGATCAACTTGTCTGTCTCTGTGCCCTTACCATACTGACTTAATTACCATTGCTTTCAAATAAATATCGATATCTTGTTTTGAGCCAGAGTTCTTTCCTTTCTCCTCCCCGCAACATATTCCTCATGACTGTCTTGGCTTTCTCTTCGCTTGCTTTTTTGTTTTTTGAAACTTTTTATTGTGAATTGAGTGAAGGTTTACAGAGCAGATAATCAATTTTATACTCATCAAATCATGTGCTTTGTTTCATCTCAATGATTGTAGGCCCCACCATGTAACACATTATCCCATTTCCTTTTCTCGTGGTTATTTCTATTCCACCCTTCTTCCCAACCCTTCTGAACTTTGTCCTTAAGTAAATGTTGCCCTTTTGATCTTGAACAGTTGACCATTCCATGGTGAGAAGACTACCTTAGTAGTGTTGCTGTGCCCCCTATCTACTTACCTACTTCTTGGCAGAAATTTGCACCATGAGGGTAAGTTCTGTTCCAGACTTGAAGAGTGGCCATAGTCATGGGTTCCTACAGTCTTTCTGTCCAGTAAGACTGATATTTTTTATAATCTCCAGTTTTGTTCCACACTTTTTCCCACTCTATCAGAGACTTTCTAATGTTATCCCTTTCAAAGTAGTTAGCAGTGGTAGCCGAGCACCATCTAGTTATTCTGATCTAAGAGTTGTGGAGACTGATGTTCATGTTACATTAGTCCATTGGGCTAATTGGTTCCAAACATCTTCAATTGTCATCACTTTTCTTTCTTCCTTACCTGGAAAGACCAGTAGTTTCACTTTAGATAGCCAATCATGAACTTTTAAGATCCCACTTGCTGCTCACCAAAGAAGGATGTAGAACATTGTCTTTATGGACTATGTTATGCCAATTGACCAAGTGTCCCCTGAGACTCTGTTCCTAAGCCCCCAGGTTCAGCAACTTGTTGTCTCAAGGTATTTGGTAATGTCTAAGAAGTTTACATCATTTTACCGCCTGTATGTTCCACCACATTCATTTGTATGTTTGCAGCAAAGGTAAATACTCATGTACAAATATCCTGTCAACCCTTATATATTTGTGGGTATCTCTAACTTTCCTTCTGTGTATCTGTCGATGTTTCCAACTGTAGAACACTGTTGTTGCAGGGTTATATATAACAGCATTTACCTCTATCCTTTTTAACCCTTGTATTCCTCCCTGTGTCTTAATCTGTTTCCATCATTCTTCTGCCAGTCTCCCTCCT
This sequence comes from Chrysochloris asiatica, assembly GCF_000296735.1. Taxonomy (NCBI): domain Eukaryota; kingdom Metazoa; phylum Chordata; class Mammalia; order Afrosoricida; family Chrysochloridae; genus Chrysochloris; species Chrysochloris asiatica. Next base: position 16,794,594 of record NW_006408545.1, read on the forward strand.
GTTGTTTATTGTTTCCCTGGTCACCCAAGTTAACATGAGTCTACCCTCTAGCGAGTGAATTACTCTTCCTTCTCTCCCATACCTGGTAACTATCAAAGAATGTTTCTTTAAGCCTGAAAGCCTTTTCTTCAATTGTGACAATAATGGTCTGGTACAATAGTTGTCATTTTGTGATTGACTAATTTTGCTCAGCATAATGTCCTCTAGGGTCATCCATGTTATGAGGTATTTTGCAGATTCATCATTATTCTTCCATGTTGCGTAGTATTCCATTGTGTGTATGTACCAAAGTTTGTTTATCCATTCATCCATTGATGGGTGTTTAAGTTATGTCCATTTTTTTTGCTATTGTGAATAGAGCTGCAATGAACATGGATGTGCATATATCTACTTGTGTCATGGCTCTTATTTCCTGAGGATACGTACCTAATAGAGGGATTGCTGTATATATATATATAATATCTAGTATACTATTGCTATTTCCAATTTTCTAAGGATGCACCACACCATTTTCCACAGTGGTTGCACCATTTCACAGTCCCAACAGCAATGTAGGGTGGGTTCCAGTCTCTCCACACCTGGCCAGAATTTGTTGTTTCCTGTTTTTTTGAACTTTGCTATTAATGCTGGTGTGAGATGATATCTCATTGTTGTTTGTATTTACATCTGTCTCGTGGATAATGATCATGAACAGTTCTTCATGTTTGTTGGCTGTGTGAATGTCATCTTTGGGAGTACTGGTGTAGTGCTGTAGGATAAGTACTGGGCCACATCATCAGTTTAAACCACACACTTGGAGGTTCAAACCCACAAGCTGCTCCTCGGAAACCCTATACAGGATCGCTACGTGTCAGAGCAGACTCAATGGCACTTAACAACAACAACATGCCATCTTTTGGGTGACTTATTGGTATTGTTTTCCTGATTTCCTTTTCAGAGCACTCTTTATAAGTATAAAGGAATGCAACTGATTTTTGAATGTTGATCTTGTACCCTGCTACTTTGCTGAATTTTTCAATGAGTTGCAGTAATTTCTTTTTGCTGAGTCTTTGATATTTTCTAAGTATAGGATCAGATCATCTGTAAATAGATAAGACTGTGACTTCCAGCACAGTATTAAAAGTTGTTTTTGTTAAGTGTCATCAAGTTGGTTCCAGTGCTTATCCTACAGTACCACACCAGGAATCCACAGTAGTAGAAGGCATGAAAAAGGGAATCCTTGTCCTGGTTCCTGTTCACAAAGGGAAGGCTTTTAGTTTCTCTCCACTGAGGGTAATGCTGGCTGTCAGATTTGTTTTATTGTTGTTGTTAAGTGCCATCGAGTCAGTTCCGACCCATAGCAACCCTGAACAGGGTTTCCGAGGCTGTAAATCTTTATGGGAGTACAAAGCCTCATCTTTCTCACACAAAGCAGCTGGTAGTTTCAAACTGCTGACTTTGCAGTTTGCAGCCTGATTCGTAACCACTACGCTACCAGAGCTCCTGTAAATCAGACTTGTTTACATACCCTTAGTTGTGTTGAAGAATTTCCCTTCTATTCCTATTATTGGATGTTTGTATCAAGAATGGATGTTGGATTTTGCCAAATGCATTTACTGTGTCAATTAATAGGATCATTTAATTCTTTTATTTTATATATGTGGTGGATTAGTGGATTACACTGTTTTTCTAATATTGAACCATCCTTGCGTACCTGGTATGAATCCCACTTGGTCATCGTGTACAATTTTTTTTGATATGTTGCTGGATTCTATGAGCTAGAAATTTATTTTTAAGTTTTTGTGAATTGAGCGATAATGTGCATGGGAGAACATCAGTTAAGCACTCATTGTTTCATTGTAATGGCTACAGACTCCTTCACACATCATCATTCAATAATATTTGTTTCTATTTCCTCTGTGGTTTTTTTGTTTTGTTTTTTTGTGGGGGCATGTACACAGAAACACTCAAGAAAATATAATCATTTAAGTAACTCAAGGGCACATTCTGCAAGCCTGCTTCCTAGTCGCAAGCACACAGC
>NW_006408545.1:16812513-16813780 GCF_000296735.1 Chrysochloris asiatica
TATTTCTCCTCTAACCTTAATAATTTTTTTCTTTTGGTGGCTGTAGGTTCCCTCTGTTGGTATGTTTCTAATTGTTGTAGATGCTGTGTTAATGTGTTAGTTTTGGTTCTTTCTTCTTTTTGGATGTGTGTGTTTATTGCAATAAATTGTCCTCTCAGCACTGTTTTCCCCGTGTCCCAAAGATTTTGGTATTTTGTGTTTTTGCTCTCATTTGTTTTTAGGAACGTTGGAATTCACGTTTAATTTCTTGTACTATCCAATCGCTTTTCAGCAGGGTGTTATTCAGTTTCCATGTATTTGACTGTATTTCCTTGGTCTTCCTATTGTTGTTGGATATTTTATGTTGTTTCTGGACATGTGCTGATATGATCATCTGCTTTTGCTTCTTGGACATGTTAAGTGTTTATCTGTGGCCTTAATACTTAATTAAGTATGTGTTTTGGTATTTTTTATGCTTTCTGATTGCTTCCAGGTAAATGTGATCAGGATGTGGGCTTCCCTTTTCACTCTTCTTATTGCTTAACTCAGAGTAACTTTCACAGGTGTTGTCTACCTCCCTGGTATATGGCAGTTGTTATTGGTTCTTGCCTGGGTTTTGGTGTTTTATAGAGTGTGGTTTTAGCTTGACTGTATGCCAGAAGTTGCTGTCTCTTCTTGGGTAATATAGGGAGAGAAAGATTTCCCCAAAGGTAGAAGGGGGAGCATGCAACAGCAAAACATCACCAGCAAAAAAGAACAAGAAAAAAAAATAAAAAAAAACAAACAATAAAAAGACAAAACTAAACTGAATACTGCAGTCTATAATCACAGAAAAGGGAGAGGAGGAAGAGGGAAAAAAAAAAAAAGTAACCTAATATGAGTATGACTTTAATGTCCTCTCTTCAGCTTCTTGCCTTCAAAGCTGCCTGAGAGATTTCATGATACCACTGTTGGCTGTTATGCTGTACCTCAGGATTTAAGTTGACTTTCAGCCTGTTTTGTTTTTAAACTCTCTTTTCCCTCTCTACAGCCCTCTCCTGATGTTTCTCGTATTTGAAAAAACAAACAAAAAAACACAGTTCAGGGCCAGCTCTTGGGCTGAGAGTACCTGTGCACATGCGTAGCAGAAGAACTCAGATGTGGTGAGCGTGGGAAGTGTCCAATCACTCAGGCACCCCCTGTAGTCACCAGAATTGTTGTTGTTGTTGTGAAGTGCCGTCGAGTCAGTTCCGACCCATAGCGACCCTGTACAGGGTTTCTGAGGGTGTAAATCTTTACGGGAGTAGAA
>NW_006408545.1:16814445-16833979 GCF_000296735.1 Chrysochloris asiatica
GGGGGAAAAAAAATCTGTAGCCTAATATGAGTATGACTTTAATGTCCTCTCTTCATCTTCTTCCCTAGCCGCCTCTTCATAAGCTTTTAAGACCCTAGTCAATCCTCACCAAAGTAGGATGTAGAATATTTTCTTTGTGGACTTTGTTGTGCCAATTGACTTTGATGTGCCCAGGACATTAGTGACTGATTCTTTTAAGGTGTTTGGCTATAGCTAAGAAGTTTTCGTAACATTTTGTTTTTTTATTGTCATCTGTAATGGAGATTGTTTGTAAGTCTCTCTTGTTGGCTTCATTTGTCCCAGAGGCTATGATATAGATCTTCTCTAGTCAAGAGATTCCTGCCTTTATTAGATCATTACTTCTACTTTCTGACATTACCATTTGTTTCTGCTTTCTTTGATCAGTTTTCTAGATGGATCTTTTTCTAGTCATTTACTTTCAACTTTTAAGGATCTTCATGCTTAGGTGTGTCTCTTGTAAATAACATAGGAAATACAAGTTTTTTAGTTGGAAAAAATTTTGTTTTAGTCCTTGGACGTAAGTTAGGAAGTCTTTCCCCCAGTGAACATTTGCTTTTGTTTTTACTGGTAGCATACAGGTTTACTTATTTAAGTTTATTTTCCCCCCTTAAAGGTCCTGAATGACTTTCAGGGAATAGCAGGCTCAGCTTCTGCACCTTACTGATGGTCACAGGTTCAGAGTCCCCACTGGAGTATGTTCTTGCCATCTGCCTTCAAAGCCCAGCCTGCCTTTCTTGGCTGCTCACAGCTCTAGCCCAGACACTTAACCCTTAGCCACAGGATGTATTAGGTGGGGTGAGTGTGAGAAGCTGTTAACAGATATTTGCAACCTCTTATGTGGTCAGGGATGCTTCGTGGAATGTTTCTTCTGCAGCATATTGTTCCGTACTGGCAGAGTCCCTCAGAGATCTATCTCATCAGCCACAAAGTCAGATAGAGAAGTGTCTTGTTTCCTCTGGGCTTTACTTTATGCTCAGCTCTTATCAGTGACGTTGTAATGTATAATTACTTATTTATCATCTTTTTCTTGCTGCCAGAATATAGGCTTCAAGAGAGCTAGGATTTTTCCTGGTTTGCTATCATCTAAACCAGTGCCTGATACTTAGTATGTGCTCAATAAATGTTTGTTGAATGAACAACTATAGACAGTGGAAGGAACATTGTAAAATAACAATGCTGTTTTACAATTTTACCTTGAAATTCTTTTATGTCTTCCTCTATCCTGACGTGGTGTTGTGGGTTAATGCACTGGACTGCAAGGTAGGTTTGAACCACATGGTTAGTGGTTCAAGCTCACCAGCTGCTCCTTGGAAACCCTATACAGGGTCACTATGAGTTGGAACTGACTCGGGCACTTAACAACAACAGTGACCACTGGCACATCTTTAGACCCCTTTACTTTTCCTTATACTATGGGAGCCCTTTCCCAACTGATATCTCTGTGTGTGTGTGTGCTTTATGGTACTTCTATCCTCCAGACTATTATTCACATTGCTGCCAGTTTCTTCCTAAATACAGACCTGATTACATCATTGCCCTGTTTTGACTTTGTCTCTATGATAAATACCAGCCTCCTTAATGTGGCATTTTATTCCAAACATCATTCTCCAGTCCAAATTCTACACTGAGCATATTGTCTTCTGGTCACTTCAAAATATCCCAATATGCCATGTTTGTAGATTTATATTTATTATGTCATAACCTATAAGGCTGCCTAAAAAGTTTTTCTTTCAGATTCTTAGCTGTCCTTTAAGTCATCCAGAGTCCTTACCTTCATAAACACTATGCTGATATTCACAGAAAAGAATCATTTATGCCCGGCATTTTATTTTGCTATTTTGGTAGTTTTCATAATTTGACTTACATTCTGTCTATCTTTTCTTATTAGATTTCAAGGCTCTGGATGTCAAGATCTTTGTTTTATTTTTCCTTGTTTCCTGCAATGTTTTATACATAATGTTCTTGTTGTTAAGTGCTGATGAGTCAGTTCTAAATCAGAGTGACCCTGTATAGAGTTCCTGAGGCTGTAAATCTCTGCCGGATCAAAAAGTCTCATTTTTCTCCTGCAGAGCAGCTGGTGGGCATAAACTGCTGACCTGTGGTATGCAGTCCAGTGCTTATCCTACTGATCCACTGCACTCCCCTATTGTACATAATGAGTCTTTGATAAATAGTTGGATCATTTGCTTTTTGAAGGTCCAGTTTTTGTCTTTCTATTACAGTGAGCGAATCTTGTCCTTAGTTATCACACTCGAACAACAATAATGCCCATTCCTGTGGGGCACTTCCTACCCCCACTTTACTGGTTAGTAAGCCTTGGGCTCCTCACATTCTCAAACTCAATATGTTTTCTCCCTCTCTGAGTTGTCCCTCAGCCCAAACCAGTGCTTCTACAACTTTTCTGTTTTCATGAAAGGCATCATCATTCTGTGAGTCACATTAGCTCAGAGGCTCAGTAAAATCTTTATATTCCTTTTTTTGTAATCTTCCCCTTTCAGCCATCCACAAAGTCATATTAATTTGTCCTTTAAAATGTTTCTCAGCTCCATACCTCTCTCTTCATTTCAAGTGGCAAGACATTGGACAAAGCCACTATGCCCTCACCCCCAGTTCTGTTATCCCCACCATCACACCTGGTGGTGCAGTAGCTGCTGACCAAAATGGTCAGCAGGTCGAACCCATTCTGCAGCTCCGAGGGAATAAGAATTGGTGGGAGAAAGACCCAGGAATCTGGCCCCATAAAGATTACAGCCTAGGAACCTCTGTGGGACAGTTCTGTTCTGCCCTGTAGGGCACACGACAACAGTGTAACAGAAAGGCCATCTGGAGTCCAGGCTTCTTCTAGTTCCTCCCCACCACCTAGCATGAAGCATGAGCCCTCTTCTTCCAGTCAGCTCAGACTTTTTCCTGTAGCCTAAGCATAGCACCTCCACAGAGCCCTCCTTCCTTCTCTGCTGTGCTGGTTCATCTTCAGTTTTTAGGACCTGACTGATGGACAAACTCTAGCCTTCTAACCCTGTGGACATTTCCCCTAATGTTGGAATCCTTGGTTCATCAATGCCACTATGTGTGCGTGTGTGTGTGTGTACGTGTGTGTACTTCTTGTTTTCATTGAAACTTAAAAATATCTGAAAATTGAAAGGTATCTTAAAGCAATCTGTTTAACTCCTCAACCAAGATTAGAATCCTATCTATAACAAGTCCTCTACAACACTAGCTTCTAGCATTACACAAAACTTCTGATTTTATTTCCTAGTAATCTAGTAAGCATCTGGAGGGTTAGGTACTTCGTTTTTCCTCATAGTGATTAGCATAGTTTTTTGTCCTTAGAAGAAACTAAAAATAGATTCATTGACTAAGTGGATCCAGTAAGTTAAAAACATGTAAATTTTCTTTTAAAAGAGATTGCAGTGGAGATTTACTTGCCCCAGATTAAAACAAAAAAGAAAACGAGTCTGTTCCCCCATTTCCTCTGCTTGCATAAGTCCACAAATGAGGATGATTTAAAGGAGAGTGAATACATTTGCAGCCTACTCTTTTCTGTATATGGTTCTGGATTAACATTGGTTTTTATTTTCCTACTTCTTAAAGATATATTTGGTATTATCACTAGATGTATGAATTTTAATGGAGTCTGTTGAATGCTGATCATGTTTTCCTATGGTAGTGTAAAAATCTTTAGTGAAGAATATTCCATTTGATTCACTTAAATGAAGGTAATTATGCTACAGTTTGAAATTTTATGGAAAGTTTTCAACCACATAAACTCTTTGTCATGGGCAGTTAGCAGACAGTTTAGAATTTGTGGTTTTTTGTTTTTGTTTTTTTTAATTACTAGTTTTTATTTCTGTGGGGTAAAGAAAAATAATAACTTTAATTACTTTGTATTTATTTGTATGTATGATATAATTTTATAAGCAAAGTGTATTTCCATAGCAAGGATGTTTGTATAAAGTTAGTGCTACCTTCAAGAATGGCAAATGCTCTAACTGTGTTGAGGATGCTTAAATATTTTATTATAGTTTTGACAAAAATACAGAAGTGATCTTTCCATATTATAAGAACTTTTTTCCCCTTTTAGAGCATGTCAAAAATAAACATAGTAATTTGAGTGCTCTATTTTTATTTTTAGAAACCAGCAAATATCCTAGTAATGGGAGAAGGTCCTGAAAGGGGGAGAGTCAAAATAGGTAGGTAATTATGCCTAAAGTCATTGTTTAAGAAACTGAAGTGACTGCAAAGATGGTTTTCCCTTTTAATGCTCTTATTCAAGTAACGGGTTTTAAAATTACATCCTCACAATATTTTTAGAAACGGTGTTGTGAAATGTAGAATAGTCTGTAACCTCCAGGACTATTCCAGAAATAAGATTCTATGATTCTAAGATGTGACATCACTGAGATTTGATAAGCAACTCCATAAAAAGTAATTATTCCCATGATATATTATTCCCAAACATGTGTTTACACTACTACCATTACCCACACAGCCACCCTAAACATATCCCCGGAATCCTGCGTTTGTCTCAGGTTTACCACGTGTTCCCTTCTTGAATCCATTGCTCCCACACTGAGCTTATACATGGATACCCGTACAGGCTCCCCTCCTTCTCACACTTTGAGCCTCTGTGTCATGTGCCAGGTGCTAACATGTCTTTTCCAAATGAATATATATGTGCACAGCCTTTCTGACTTGCCTATCTTAGTTTGAGGTACTGGCAGGAGTCTTGTCCGCAGATTAATGTTTCTTTCGCAACCCTGAGCATTCTAAAAGAAATCAGGACTGTTGATAGCTGTGGTAGGTTTGGGGAGAAACTGCACTAAGAAAGAAAGGCTGTTTCTCATTTCTCTTAACATTTATTGAATGTCCAGTGTTTTTAAAAAGAATTTTAAAATAAATTTGGTTTCATCAGCCTGGTTTCTTTGCTGTTGGAATACCATGCTAGTGGTGATACAGCACAGTGCTGACTTTACCTTCTAATGGAGTCCTGGTGTGGCGAAGCAAGGCTGGAAGTTCAGACCCACCAGCTGCTCCTTCAAAACCCTATACAGGCTTGCTGGGACCAACTCAACAGCACTTAACAAGAGCAACCTGCTACTAACGCAGGCTGTCTAACATCAACCAAGCATGCCCTGCTGCTTAGCTGACTACGTCTTCAATTCATTCTCTAACCAGGCCTCTGGAGAAGCTGCTCTAAACCAGCTTCTCTTTCTTTAAGTTTCTCCTCTGAGTTTGCTGAGACTTAGAAATTCATGAGAAAATGTGTTGATGTGAATTGTCACGAGATAGCAACTTTCCTTCTCTTGCCTCCTCCCTCCCCACTCAGTGTCCTACTTCTCACAGCATGTACCATCAGTGTTTTTGTGGGCTGGCTTCTTTCTGTTCCTCTCTCATACTCTTGGAGGCATTTATTGAGTACCTGCTTCTTTCCAGACCTAGTGAAAGGGAGGTAACAGATGGCTCCCCACCCCCACCTGCTTCCCTACCAGCAAGACAGTAAAATAAAGTTTGCTGTACATGCTTTCATTTGTTACCTCATTTATTTATGCAACCACCTTTTCTAGTGACCATTACAGACAAGAAATGTCAGATTCAGAGATGTTGTAGCTTGCTCAGCCTTTTAAAACTAGGACTTGGATTCCAAGACCAGAGTGTCTTTTCCAATACACATTGCTGCTTGATATAGCAAAGCCATCTGCTGTGACCTCCCTGACCTCCACTTTTCCTCAGCACAGCTCTGCCTTGGAAACAGAGCCAGGGAAGGAGTGACAAGCCCTGGTGGCACTGTGGGGCAGGCCTTGGTCTGCTAACCCAAAGTTCAGGGGCTTGAACCCAGCAGCCACCCTGAGGGAGAAAGATGAAGCTGCCGGCTCCTTCAATGATTTAGTCTCAGAAACCCTCGGAACCAGTTCTACTCTGTCCTTTAGGGTCACTCTGAGTGGGAATTGGCTGGATGGTAGTGGGTTTGGTTTGGATCTCTGTACTAGTGTCCTTGCTAGTTTCCAAATCTCTTCTTGCCTATACCTAATCCCCTCAGATTACAGTCTGTATTTTCCCGGTTTATGTTTCTCCTCTTTACCTTCAAGCATTCAGTCATCTTCTCAACCCAAAAAGAAATCTTTTTATATACATCTTATCTTCTTTAGCATTTGTTCTTTTTCTTCCTCTTGTTCTTTACTTCTGAGACACATGGTGTTCACACATTGGTTCCAATTTAGCCTAATCTGACCTCTAAATCCATCCCCGTATTGAAACTGCCCTCTAAAGGGCACTTGTGACCTCATTTCTCCCAAATCAGATGGCCTGCATTTAGTTACCATTGCCCTTTACTCCTTGAGTCCTTTGTTCTTTTGACCAGTCAATCTTGATGCTTGACTGTTTTCTCCCTTCGATGGCATTACATCATGTAATTCTACTTTCTACCTAACTTTCTTGCTCTTGTCTCTGCATTCTGTTAATTATTGGCTTTTACTTTTCATCTCTTGTTTTAAGACTCCCTAGATGCTGGCTTGACACATGGCCTCCTTCTACTATGGCTTCTTTAGGGAATTGATAAATTGTTATATTCTATGTAATTGGTTTTGAGATCTGAATCTCATATTCGATTCTCTTAATGCTGGCTGAATGAAATCCTGATCTCTATTTTGGATGAGCTACTGTTAACCCTAGGGAACTCTGTTAACAGAGAGGGTTACGAGTTGGGCTGTTAACCATAAGGTCAGCAGTTTGAATCACTAACTGCTCCACAGGAAATAGATGAGGCTTTCTGCTCCCATAAAGATTTACAGCCTTAAAAACCTTACACAAGTTCCCTGTGAGTTGTAACCACCACCACCACCACCACCATTACCCTGTACTCTGTGGTCCCAAAGAAAATGTATCATCTTCTCACTCTCCCTGTTTGTTTGCCCAGTCATTACATTTATCCTGTCACTCAAACCCAGGATCTTCCCATCACCAGCACCACTCCCATTACAGTGACACCACTCCGTTACTACTCAGCAAATATCCTGCACTCTAGCCAGGCCCCAGGAAGTTGCCTGACTTTTAAGAGTTTTATGTTTATAATTTAGTTCTGGTGTGTCTCTGTGGGTTAATGTGCTGGACTACAAAGTCAGTTTGAACTGCAAGGTCACTGGTTCAAACTCACCAGCAGCTCCTTGGAAACCCTATACAGGGTCGCTAGGAGTCAGAACTGACTCGATGGCACTTAACAACATATATGTTTATTAAACCATGTAGGAGACAGATCCTTCCCTTAAAGAACTTGGAGTCTAGTAGAAAATTTATGTTTATAGTTGTTGTTGTGAAGTGCCATCGAGTCGGTTCCGACCCATAGCAACCCTGTATAGGGTTTCCGAAGAACAGCTAGTGACCTTGAACCACCAACCTTGCAGTTCAAATGGCTTTGTAATCTTGTGCCTTTTCCCACAGCACCACATACTTACCCCTTTTTTATTTTCATGTATTTTGTCATAGTGCCTTCTTGTAAATTTCTTGGTGGTAGCCATTGTCTCTTGCCTCTTTCTTATTATATCATACTGGCTACTTACCACCTGAAAGAAGCCTGGGTGACGCTGTGGGGTAAGCATTGGCCTGCTAACTGCAAGGTCTGCATTTCAAACTGACCAGCTGCTCTGTGGGAGAAAGATGAGGCTGTGTGCTCCCATAAAGGTTTATAGCTTTGGAAACCCTATAGAGGAATTCAACTCTGTCCTATAGGGAGGGGCACTGTGAATTGGAATCAACTCACTGGCAATGGGTAACTGCCACCTATACCAGAAGTTTACTTGCCTTGTTCATTGAATGGGAATAGTTTTATCCACCTACATGTTATTGACAACATGTATTAGTACTAGTGCTATACCAGAAAACATTCATGTTTAGTTTTAGGAAAACATTTAGTATCATTTAGGCTACTTGTTTTCAGTATGAATTAGTAATGTTTTTTTTTTTTTTTTAATGTATGAAACTCCTTTAAAGTTATACAATAGATCGGAATTATTTTTAAGAGTATTTATTGTTTCCTGTTGGCCTTGATTTTATCTGATAGTGAATAAGTGGGACTTAGATCAATTTAAGCAAGTAGAGAATAAGAGGAGAAAATACAGTCTTGAGACTTATTTCAAAAACAAAGTGCTTTTCAATGAATGAAACAGCATTAGACTTTTACTTTGCCATCAACAACAATCAGCGTCTTTTAACTATCTCAGGCAGTGCTTTGAATTGAGTGCAGTGTTGGTGGAATGGTCTTGACTATCTTGGCTTAGTATAGGGGAATTTAGTTAAGAAACAGCCTTACTTTTAATTTTTAAGACCAGGGTTTTCTAAAGCATTCTCAGAAAGTAAATGATTTGAACTCTAAAGAAACAAAATCTATAAATTAAAATGTTAGTATGTATGGGCATAGGAGGAAGAGTAGGAACATATCCACAAATTTATGAGTTTGAAAGAGAATATTTGTTCCTGGGTATTTCCATTTCCTGCAAACATGGAATGTGGTGGAGCATATAGTGGGCAAAATGATGAAACTTCTTAGATAGTTTCAAACACATTAGGTGATAAGTTGCTGGGTCTGGGGGCTCAGGACCCTATCTCAGAGGACAGCATGGCCAATTGGCTTAACATAGTCCCCAAAGACAATGTTCTATATCTTACTTTGATGAGTAGTGTCTGGGATCTTAAAAACTCATGGGCACCCATTTAAAGTGTAGCTATTGGTCTCTCCATGTGTGGAAGAAAGAAGAGTGATGGGAACTGAAGATGCTTGGAATCAATTAGGCCAGTAGCCTAATGGAACATGTGAACATCAGTCTCTATGACTCAGACCAGAAGAACTAGATAGGGCCTGGCTACCACTACCACATTAGAGGGTCCTGGAGAGAGTAGGAGAGAATGTGGAACAAAACTTAAAATTATTTAATCAAAAGGAAAAAAAGGCTGGGCGTACTTAGAAAGAGACTGATGGAATCCTAGACTATGGCCCTCAACACCCTTCAGGTCTGAAAAGGAATTCATACTTGTAGCACAATTTTCAGCCAAGCAGTAGATTGGTATATGTTGTTGTTGTTAAGTACTGTGGAGTAGGTTCCAACTCATAGTGACCCTGCACAGGGTTTCTGAGGCTACAAATCTTTACGGGAGCAGAAAGCCTCATCTTTCTCCTGCAGAACAGCTGGTAGTTTCAAACTGCCGACCTTGTGGTTAGCAGCCCGATTTATAACCACTACACTACCAGAGCTCCTTGATTGGTATGTTTTGTTGTTGTTAGGTGCCGTCGAGTTGGCACCGACTCATAGCGACCTTATGCACAGTAGAATGAAACAATGTCCGATCCTGGGCCAGCCTCACTATTGTTGTCACACTTGAGTCCATCGATGCTGCCACCTGGCCAAGCCATCTCATTGGGGGGTCTTCCTCTTTTTCTCTGACCCTCCATCTTACCAAACACAATATCCTTTGTGTATATAGGTATATAGGGGGGACAAAAACACAAGTATGATATGCTCACCATGGAATGGTCAGTCATTAAAAATCAAAAGGGCAACATTTACCTAAGAACAAAGTTGAGATGGGAAGGGAAGGTGGGTGAAATCTAAATAGGAACACAGTAAGGAAGCGGGATAACTGTTGTTGCTTGGAGGGGCTTGTAATTATTGAGATGAAACAAAGTGAGTTGTATAGTGTGAAGCTGATGATCTTGTCTGTAAATCTTCACTCATTTCACAATAAAAGTTGAATAAATAAAATAAAATGTTACTGTATATTTTTCATAATGGTTTAAGATTAAATGCTACTCCATAGTTGAAACTGTTATATGCTATTTGTGCACTTTATCGTACAGTACCTCGGGCCCCTTATACAGTCAAAATATACTGTATATATCTATATATTTCAAATTATGGAGATTTATGGTATGGTAGTGTAATGGTTACGAATCGGGCTGTGAACCTCAGGGTCAGCAGTTTGAAACTACCAGCTGTTCCACGGGGAAAAGATGAGGCTTTCTACTCCCGTAAAGATTTATAGCCTCGGAACCCTGTACAGGGTCACTGTGAGTCAGAACCAACTCCATGGCACATAGCAACAACATGGTATTTTCAATAACCCTCATATGCATGTAAAAGCTGGACGGTGAATAAGGAAGACCGTAGAAGAATTGATGCTTTTGAGTTATGGTGTTGGAGGAGAATATTGAAAGTGCCATGGGCTGCCAAAAGAACCAATAGATTGGTTTTGGAGGAAGTGCAGCCAGAGTGCTCCTTGGAGGCCAAGATGGCCAAACTTCGTCTATCATACTTCGGACATATTGTCAGGAGGACCAGTCGCTGGAGAAGGATATCATGTTTGGTAAGGTGGATGGACAGAGAAAGAGAGGAAGACCCCCAACAAGATGGATTGACCAAGTGGCAGCATCGATGGACTCAAGCGTGGTAACAATAGTGAGGTTGGCCCAGTGTTATGTTCTGCTGTGCATAAGGTTGCTATGAGTCGGTACCGACTCCATGGCACCTAACAACAATAACATCATTCTTGTGGAGTCCTGGTGTAGCACTGTGGATTAATGCACTGGATTGCCAAATTACTTTGAACCCTAAGGTTGATTCAAGCTCACCAGCTGCTCCTCAGATACTCGATGCAGGGTAGCTGTTAGTCAGAACCAACTCATTGGCACTTAACAACAACATCATCATCATTCTTATGGACTCCTGGTTTGGCGCTGTAGTATCAGCACTGGACTGCAAACCACAAGGTCGGCAGTTCAAACCCACCAACTGCTCCTCAAACCCACCAGGTACAGTTCAAACCCTCCAGGCACTGTGAGTTAATGAACTGGACTGCAAAGTGGGTTTGCACTACAAGATCGGTGGTTCAAACTCACCAGCTGCTCCTCGGAAACCCTATACAGGGTTGCTATGGGTTGGAACCGACTTGACGGTACTTAACAACAACAAAAAAGTGTTTAAATCAGATAGCTTTGGTGTTGGTAGTGGTGTTAAATGCTATCAAGTTGATTCTGACTCATAACGATCCTGTATAGGGTTCCTGAGGCTTTAAATCTTTGCCGGTAAAGAAAGTCTCATCTTTCTACCACAGAGTGACTGGCGAACTCGAACCGCAGACTTTTGGCTCACAGTCCAGTGCTTATCATATAGAGCCATCACACTCCTTAGCTTTGGCATTGGCCTTTGTTAAAAGCTGAATGACAACATTTTATATGCTCTATACTTGGTATGGTGATGTAGGTTAAGTACTGGACTGCTAAATGCAAGGTTGGCAGTTCAAACCCACCAGCCACTCCTCGGAGACCCTGTAAGGGCGGCTGTAAGTCAGAACGGACTCAGTGGTACTTAACAACAACGTACCATGTTATTGGAAACGTATTACTACCAGTGATATTTTGGTAAATGTTCAACAATGATTTCTCTATGAGAAAAAGCTCCAAATTCTATCATTTTCTGTGACGTAAATACTCTGTCCATTGCCATTCTCAAGCCACCTGCATGTGCCACTGAGTGCAAAGTAGGGAAGAGACGTGTACAGTTGGTTCTGTGGGCTAATAGGAACCGACTCGGCACACATGAAAATAAGGTCTAGTCACTCTTAAGATGAGTTGGCTTAGCCACCCACCCACTGCCATCGAGTTCATTCTGACTCAGCGCGACCCTGGATTAGAGTTCTGAGGCCATAAATCTTCACAGGAGCAGAAAGCCTCATCTTTGTCCCTCAGAGTGAATGATGGGTTTGAACTACTGACATGTGGTTAGCACACTATTGCTTACCCTACAGCACCACCAGGGCCGCTTTGTATGCGTTGTTGTTGTTGTTGTTAAGTGCCGTCAAGTTGGGCATACAGAAGTTATAATTAGTCATGGAAACTTTCAGACTATTTTAGATTTTAGAGACTTTTAGGAATATTATTTTAGCTAAAATAATAATATTCTCTAAAGCTAGGAATCTGAAGTCAGACCTGGATTCTAATTCTAATCTGTATCTACTAACCTCATGACCTTGGGTAAGTCATAGTATCTACCTCAGAGGTGGGGGTTGTGGTAGAATGTTAAGTTCCGTCAAGTCAATTCCTACTCATAGCAACTTTGTACGGGGCTCTGAGGAGCAGCTGGTGGGTTTGAACTGCCAACCTTTTGGTGTGCAGTCCAGTACTTATCCTACCAAGATAAATGAAGTAATTCCTGTGTGGTGCCCTGTGCAGACTGGTTTAAAGGGGAGGAAAAGGGCTGCAATAAGGTTGGTGATTGTTGTTGTCAATCTTACATAGTTTAATAGCATATTAAGTTTACTTTTACTTTTATTTTTTAGCTGACATGGGTTTTGCCAGATTGTTCAATTCTCCTCTAAAGCCACTAGCAGATTTGGATCCAGTAGTGGTGACATTTTGGTATCGGGCTCCAGAACTTTTGCTTGGTGCAAGGCATTATACAAAAGCCATTGGTAAGTTAAACCAAAGTTATTTATTATCCTTGTATTGTACTGTTATAAGTGACAAATTGTATAATAATAAAGCTACTTGGTGACAAGCACCTTAAAGCTCTTTATAAAAGTCTTACTGTCTCCTATATCTCTGGATTTTACAGTCTGGTAGATTTGGATTGGTAACTCTATAGGAGAATGTAGTTCTTTTAAAAGAAGAAAACTTATTCAAGAACACAAGGGGGCTTCAAAATGTTCATGAAAAAAATGGAATAATGGAATTATTCCATGAACTTTTTTAGAGCTAGCTGATCCTGTTGAGTTGCTATGGGTAAGATAATGTACACATTTCATGTTGTACTTATCTAGCTGCTGATAAAAGAGCTGCAGAGAGGATCAAAATGGTTTTCTTCACAAACAGGCAAGACTAGTGCAATGTGTTGAAGAGAGCCCCTTCTATTTGGTGAAAAGGTAGTCAGCCACATCCTTTCCTAAACAAGATACAATATAGTTCATCTTTTTTTCTTGCCATTGCATTGATTAGAAGTGTAGTTTCTACATTATGGTAGAAATAGATGGCGTCTCAGAAGACTAGTATTGCTCACCATATTGCCATCTAACCTAGTTTTAAGAATAAAGAAAGCATGTTTTATACATACTTTCTGTAGGCTTTAAAGACTCCTTCAGGACACAGGTTCAGAAATTTTGCTACCTGGTCACTACAGTGTCCTCAGACAGCCTAGCTGTGAATTTTGGGAGTCATGAGGAGAGTTGTTGTTGTTGTTGAGTACTGTTGAATCAGTTCCGACCCATAGCGACCCTTTATAGGGTTTCCAAAGAGCAACTGATGAGCTTGAATTGCTGACCTTTGCGGTTCAAGCTGACTTTGCAGTCCAGCATATTAACCCACAGCACCACACCAGGAGAGAGCTATCCTCAAACCCAGAGATTTTCTACCCCTTTCATGACCTGATTTTTTTCCCTTGTGATTAAGGAATCATTAAAAATAGACAAGTAAGCAGGATCCTTTCTTTGTTAAATTAGCCTATGGAAACCTGGTGGCATGACATTTTGAAAGAGTTAACTGATAATTAGCTTGGCCATGGGTGAAGAAGGCTAACAAGAATTTAAATATAGTGATGTCCTCATTAATCAGTAGGTAGGTCTGAGTTCTGCAAACTCAGACCCTCACTATGCACTTAATAATGCTCTGGCCAGATTCGGGCACTTGACACATGTAGTAAGTACTTCATAAATATTGTGGAATGGTTTTGTTATCTTGGTGAAAAAGCCTCTGAGTAATCTCAGCTGGGTGAGAAAAACCAGTGCGTGCTTGATAGTAGAGGAATGAGAGACTGACCTTAGACCCTGCCCGTAGCTGTGGAGCCCATGGGAAGGCAGCAGATAAGAGCCTGCCAGAATACCCTACCACAAGGGACAGTGGCCTACCCCTCTCTGGAGGGTGAAGGAAGAACTACAGAAAGCAAACGGAGTGACTGTCCCTAAGATGAGGAGGAGCAAAAACCAGAACTTAATGTTTACATCCCAACGAGTAACTTTTTTATTGAGGGGATGCAGTTTTGAGATTTTCAGGACTATGAATTTACATTTTCTGTTATGTGTGTTCTCTTAACTCATTATTGAAAATGGTAAAATAAATCTCGTAGTCAATCTTAGAGGTATCTGTCATAGGATAGGAAGAGACTGAATGTAAGTCAGGGAAGGAGGACTGGAGACCAGCCAGTGGTCACTGGTGCCATACCCCAGGGAAGGACGTGAGAATGAGTGGATGAAATGACACTAGAGATCCATTTACCTTGGGCTCTCACCAAACACTTAAACAAAAAGAGACGGTAAATCTTTATGGGAGTAGACAGCCTCAACTTTATGCCTCGGAGCCACTGGTGATTTTGAGCCACTGACCTTGTGGTTAGCTATCCAGGACTTATCTTACAGCACTACCAAAAAGAGAGAGCTATAAAGAAAAGTAAATTCAGCCACAACTTTCTGTTGAACTAAATGACTCCCCACCAAAGTTTGTCTGACACCCAAAGATTCTTATACAGTAAGTTCATGGCAAGACCTATTTTTAAGTAGGTACCCTTAGATAATTCTGTTGTGTGTGGTCCTAGAGCCCAGACTTTGAGGACTAAAGTTTCATGAGTATTTTCTGATGAACGGCTCTAGTGCTGAAATCAAAGTAGATATTTTTTATGGAGGCAGGAAATAAAGGTTATGGGTATGAATTGAAAGCCAGCTGTATTTATTTTTTCAGGGCAAGGAGAACCAAAACGGAATTTAACCAGCTTACACTTACTTGCTCAGTAAATGAGATTTACATTCAAAGATAAAAGCATAATCACTAATTTCTAATTTTAGTCAAATCACAATTATCCATGCTACACAGAAGTTAGGAGTTAAAAAGAAAACACAGGGAAAAAAAATAGCCCCCAAATCAGTTATCTTTGGATTGAAATGTATTTATAGCAGACACATAGGTGTATACACATCCACTCATTGTCTCTCTTCTCCATGCCTAGTCTATGTCAGCAATGAGTGTTATTTCTATTTAAAGGATAGAAAAAATATAGTTTGTGGAGTGACATTTAAGGAGGAATATGTATGTGCGTGTATGTGTACGCACATAAACACATACTAAGAAAAGTCATTAGTAAAATAAAGAGACCGAAGCATCTTGGTGTGGCTCTGTAGGATAAACACTGGACTGCTAACCTTAAGGTTGGCAGTTCACATCCACCAGCCTCTCCTCAGGGTAGCTATGAGTTGGAACTGACTTGACGACACTTAACAACAACAACAGCCATGAAGCAGGAAGCCACATAATTTAATGCTATCTACTACCCTGAGATTCCTTCTCTTAGCAGTCCACAGGGCAATCTAGATCCTGACGCCTGCCCTTTGACTAGAGGACAAATTGGAAATCAGCACAATGGGGCAGCATATCAGAGTCCACTGTAGTCCCAGTTGACTGCAGAGTAGAGGCAGCCAGCAGTAAGATGGATGAGACTGTCAGAGGCAGCACAGCAGGGACGAGAGTGACAGCCAACATGATGTGGAGAAGAATTAAACAGTAGACACTGAACAGTATTAGTGCCCTATTCTCTAGTGAGGAAGGTCATCGGCATAGTGTTGCATCATTAACAGTGATTAAGTTATGTTGTATCACCTTTTAAGATGGCAGGGAATGGTGTAATAAAAATGGTTATCAAGAGACTAGGTTCCCATTATCCAGAAGGCTGACTGATGTGGAAAGGAACCATTCCTGAATGAGGTCAGCTAAATGAGACTTTAGAATATGTTTTGTTTCATTTGACACTGTGATTTAAAAAATAGAATGCTGACACTAATTAAACCTGCTTAGAGAGCAGCTGGTGAGTTTGAACCACTGACCTTGCAGTTTAACCCAATCTTGCAGTCCAGTGCTTATCCTTATTTCTTATTAACTCAGCTACAGAATGTGATCCCCACATTTGATAGGCTACTGAATTCCATATTCTTACCACTCCTGCTGTGGCACTGTAGGATCAGCACTGGACTGCAAACCACAAGGTCAGCAGTTCAAACCCACCCACTGCTCCTCTATAGGGTTGCTATGGCACTTAACAACAATAAAAAAGTACTTTAAAAAAATGCTGTTTTGGTAATTTTTTAAGTGGACGAATATGATCTCATAAACATTCTTTGACTTATACACTGGGCAGTGCACTGTATGCAGTATTGTAGTCTCAGAATATGAACTGCAGTCTTTCAATGTGCAAAATGCAAATAGAAAAATCTATAACTGGTGACTTGAAATAGTTTAATAAAGCTTTCAAAGATTCCTAACTTTACCCTATGTTCACATAAGATCAGTCTCTATTGGTTTCATGCATATTCTTGTAGTATTGTTTCCTCATACCAGTGCTGTGTTAGATTGTCAACTGAATGCTTTAATGATTAAATTGTTAATTAGGTTAGGAAGACTTTTGCCTTGTTGTTATTGTTATGTGCCGTGGAGTTGATTCCGACTCATAACATTCATAACGACCCTGTACACGGTTGCCGAGGCTGTTAATCTTTATGGGAGCAGAAAGCCTCATCTGTCTCCCACAGAACAGCTGGTAGTTTCGAACTGCTGACCGTGAGATTAGCAGCCCTATTCATAACCACTACACTAAGGAATTTATTGCTTGCCAATTGGAATTACTCAAGCTTATCTTCATCAGGAAATTTACAAAACGTTTTTGAATGTTTTCAATCTGATAGATACATGTTTTTATGTGTATAAAAATATATAAACTTTTTTTTCTTACTACATTAATTGTACTTTGTACATGTCTTCACTGAAAAATATTCTTATATGTAGGTTGTGATTATAACCAGAAATTATAACCAATAAGATAATAAGGAGCTCTGGTAGCGTAGTGGTTATGAATCGGGCTGCAAACCTTAAGGTCAGCGGTTCGAACCTACCAGCCGCTCCGCGGGAGAAAGATGAGGCTTTCTACTCCCGTAAAAGATTTACACCCTCGGAAACCCTGTACAGGGTCACTATGGGTCAGAACCGACTCGATGTCACTTAACAACAACAACAACAACAACAACAAGATAATAATAAATGTGTATAAAGACTTGTTTTCTTCTTTCATAGATATATGGGCAATAGGTTGCATATTTGCTGAATTGTTAACTTCAGAACCTATTTTTCACTGTCGTCAGGAAGATATAAAAACAAGTAATCCCTTTCATCACGATCAACTAGATCGAATATTTAGTGTCATGGGATTTCCTGCAGGTAATTTACTTTCCTTTTAAAAATCAAGCATGTTTTAAGTGTATTTTGTATATTTAAAAACAAGCAATTAGATTTTTATAAGTGTAACAACATACTTTCTGTAATACTGTTCTATATTTTTTATAAGATAAAGATTGGGAAGATATTAGAAAGATGCCAGAATACCCTACTCTTCAAAAAGACTTTAGAAGAACAACGTAAGTAATTACAAGTGAATATATAGGTTTTGATACTTCAATGGGATCATTTGAATGAGATCTTTTAAAAAGTCAAATTTAGATTACTTAATTAAAGCCAGAAACTTACAATGTGTACAGTGATTTATGCTTATGATTGAAAGAAGACATTTAAGATACTTCTTTAACATATGCTAATATACCAAATCAAACCTACTGCCATGGAGTCGATTTTGACTCTTAACAATCCTGTATAGGGTTTCCAAAGCTGTAAATCTTTACAGGCGCAGAAAGCATTATCTTTCTCTTGTCGAGTGGCTGGTGGGTTTGAACTGCCAACCTTGTGGTTAGCAGTTCAGTGCTTATCCTACCATGCCACCAGAGCTCTTATGTTAACAATCAATTAACGTATATTCCAGGGTTAGAGCGTAGTATTTATTTATTTTTAATGTGGTATCTTTTAAACATCTGTCCTGTCTTGGCGTAACAAAAGTTAAGCTGTGTTCAAGGTTACAGCTGTGATTTTATCTGTATCTGAGTCATAACTGGTGTCTGAAATGCTGGACTAGGAAGAAACCAGGAGGGATGGCAGAAGGGTCTGAGACAAACAAGATGGCAGAGACGTGACTAGAAATGAGAGGAGTAAAGATGGTGACTTAATGAGCATTAGTTAGAGACATGTACATCTAGTGAAATTATGGTAGCCACTTCCTTTGGGCAACTTAACAGAATTTCATGATAGGATGATGTGTTGAAACAAAACCAGACATCATAAAGAAAAGTGAGGAATGCTACTGACTATTTCTGGCCCCGCTTTCACACTGTCCTCCATAGAGTCATTTGCCTCTGTCCATGTTAAAGATAGCACTAGTACTACTCACGGTCTTGGGCTCTCTTTTCTTTCTACACATTGTCCCAGTGAGTCTACTCAATTTTGATTGTCACAGTGTGCCATCAATTATTCTGATACGATTGGTATATCCGGCTCAGATCTTTCTCAAGTTTCAGATTCATTTATCTAATTGCCTCAGGGAATTCCAACTCAATTGTTTCTTATATGATTCAAGCTAAACATACAAAACTAAACTCATTTATCCCCTTAAACCTCTCCTGTTCTATTTTCTATCTCAGGAAACAGCCATATGATTTGCCTAATTGCTTAAGCCAAAGACCTAGGAGCTATTCCCAATCCTCTTCTATTTCACAGTCTTCCATCTGTCCCACCAACATCCAAACCTAGTTATTTCTCTTTTCTAAATACCGTTTGAATCTTGATATTACTTTCCATCTACCTTGCCATTACTGTAGTCTAGATCACCACCATCTCTCACCTAAATCCTGCATGGCCTCCTACTTGGTCTTTCTACCTCTACTCAACATACCAATTCACTGTTTACTGCAATCAATCTCAGATGTAAATTTGATTATGTCACTTACCTAGTTACTCTTACATTTTTTCTCGGTTCCTTAATGTGACTCGTGAAGTTTTTGCTTCTGTGTCTCCAGTTTCATGGCTTCGCCACACACTACTTTGTATTCTTATAGCCCAGGCATGTGAATTCCATTTAAGTACCTCAGATACCCTGAGTTTTCTCTGACCTCTGAGTTTTTACTACATCTAGGATGTACTTTTCTCCCATTTCCTTCACCAAGTTGATTCCTGTTTATTCTTTGTATTAATGCTTTAGACCTTGGCTTGGGCTTCACTTCTGTGACAAGACCTCACCTGACCTTCCTGGTCTGAAGAGTGTCCCCACTCCTTGCTTCCCATGCACTCCTGTTACATCCTGTGCTGCTGCTTCTGTCAGCTGCACTGGTTAGTTTTTAAATATTTATTTATCTTTCCCTCTAGGTAGTATAGGTCATGTGTATCAAAGACACCATTGTAACCCCGGGGCACTAGTACATGCTTAGTAATTACTTGTCAAGTGGGTATTGAGTAAAAGTGGTACAAGTAATTGAAGATACTCTAATATTACAAAAGTTGGGGAAAATTAATGAAGGCACTTCACATTTAACTTAGTATTTAAAGACCAAATGGAAAATTTTACCCACAAGATTATAAGATTGGAGTTGTTTTTAAGTGCTGTTAAATCGATTCTGACTCATA
>NW_006408545.1:16836107-16848843 GCF_000296735.1 Chrysochloris asiatica
GGTACAGTGACTCTGCTTATTCCTTCCATCTTCTTTTGATGCTTTCTGTATCATTCAATAATTTGCCCAGAGAATCCTTCGATAATGAAAGTCAAGGCTTGAATTTTTTTCTTCAGTTCCCCCAGCTTGAGAAATGCTGAGCATGTTCTTTCCTTTTGGTGTTCTGACTCCAGATCTTTGCACATTTCATTGTAGTATTTAACTTTGTCTTCTTGAGCTGACCTTTGAGATTTTCTGTTCAGCTCTTGTACCTCCTCATTTCTTCTATTTGTTTTAGCATCTCTACGCTGGAGAGCAAGTTTCAGTGTCTTTCTGACATCCATTTTGATCTTTTCCTTCTTTCTTGTCTTCTTAATGATTTTTGCTTTCTTCCTGTATGATGTTCTTGATGTCATCCCACAACTCTACTGGTCTTCGGTCTTTAGTGTTTAATGTATCAAATCTGTTCTTCAGATGAGCTCTAAATTCAGGTGGGATATATACAAGGTCATATTTTGGCTCTTGTGGTCTTGTTTTCATTTTCTTTAGCTTCAATCTGAATTTGCATATGAGCAATTCATGGTCTGTTCCACAATCTGCCACTGGCTTTGTTTTGGCTGATGATATAGAGGTCTTTCCACCGATGTAGTCAGTTTGATTTCTGTGTATTCCATCTGGTGACGTCCATGTGTATAATCGTCTCTTTTACTATCTAAAGAAGGTGTTGGAAATGAACAAACCATTGGTTTTGCAGAATTCTATCATGTGATCTCCAGCATTGTTTCTATTACCAAGGCCATATTTTCCAACTACTGATCCTTCCTCTTTGTTTCCAGCCTTTGCATTCCAATCACCAGTAACAATCAGTACATCTTGATTGTATATGTGATCAATTTCAGATTGAAGAAGTTGGTAGAATTCTATTTCATCCTCACTGGCATTAGGGGTTGGTGCATATAGTTGAATAATAGTGGTATCAACTGGTCTTCCCTGTAGGTGCATGGATATTATCCTATCACAGACAGCATTGTACCTCATGACTGATCTGGATATGTTCTTTTTGACTATGAATGTAACACCATTCCTCTTCAATTTGTCATTCCCAGCATAGTAAACCATGTGGTTGTCAGATTCATACTGGCCAATACCAGTCCATTTCAGGTCACTAATGCCTGTGATACTGATATATGCGCTCCTTTTTATTTTTGACAGTTTCCCATTTTCCCAGATTCATACTTTGTACATTCCATGTTCTGATTGTAAATGTGTGTTTACAGCTGTTTCTCTTCATTTTGAGTTGTGCCTCATCAGCAAATGAAGGTCCCGAGGCTTTACTCCATTCGCGTCATCATGGTCAACTCTACTTTGAGGATGCAGCTCTTCCCCTGTCGCATTTTGAGTGTCTTCCAACCTGAGGGGGTCATTTTCTGGCACTATATCTGACAGTGTTTCTCTGCTATGCAGAAGGTTTTCAGTGACTAAATTCAGAAGTAGTTTGTTTCTTCTTCTTCCTATTCTGTGTTTGTCTGAAAGTTCATCTGAAACCTGTCTACCGTGGGTGACCCTGCTGGTATTTAAAATACTGGTGGCATAGCTTCCAGAATCACAGCAAGTCACAAGCCACCACAGTAAGACAAACTGACAGATGAGTCGTAGGATTATAAGATAGTGCATGCAATTTTCTTGTTGTTAAGTGCTGTTGAGTTGGTTCAGACTCATAAGGACCCCATATAGGGTTTTGGAGGCTTTAAGTCTTTGTAGGACTAGAAAGCTTTATTGGTCTCCTGTGGAGCAGCTGGTAGTATTGAACCACCAACCTTGTGGTTCACAATCCATTGGTTGTCCTTTGAAGCCACCAGAAATAAAAGGAAACATGTTTTAAAAGATAAATGAAATTCAGCTGGAATAGTAATGAGACGAGTTTTACAAGAAGTAGCCTATACTTATTAATAAACAATCCTACTGATGAAGAAGACAAAAAGAAACTCATTAAAAATTAAGTGGTGCAAATTGTTAAGTTCATTGGTTAGTTAGTGGTTTGCTTCTATCCAGAGGCGCTTTGAAAAGAGCTCTGTTGATCTGTTTCTGAAAAACTTGCCAATGAAAATGCTCTGGAGCAGTCTGCTCAGTCACTAAGAGTCAGAATTGACTTGTGGAATCTGGTTTAGCTAAGTCTAAACTACCAGCGGTTCCACAGGAGAAAGATGAGGCTTTCTGCTCCTGTAAAGATTTACAGCCTCGGAAACGCTGTACAGTGTCACTATGAGTCAGAACCGACTCAATGGCACACTGCCACCACCACCAAGACTATCCAAAAATTCAAACTACAATATGCATGCAAGTCACTAAAATAAAGTATAATGAAGACAAACACTCCAGAAAACACTGTTTCAAATGACATTAAAAAGTATAAGGATAATTTGTTTCCATTATATTAGATACAAAGAAAAGAACCCAAACAGTTATAATTAAAGTGAATTGGGAAGTGTCAGTCTATTTAGGTAACAGATGATTACCTGAAGGTAAGGTGGAAATAGAATTAAGAAGCAATAATTAAGTTGTCTTTAGAAAACTGAATGTCCAAATAAACATGGTCTGATAGAATGCTTCATGAAGTATCTTAAGAGTTTGAATTACTTCAGAAACTATTTAGCTCTGGAATTGTAGCATACGTGAAGACTATAATTTAGAAAAAATGTCTAACAGTGCAGATTAACTTTAATACTAGGTGAGATAAGAAGAAACTGAAATAGAAATTTAGTAACAGGACATCTCAGATTCAAAACATTTCTTATTATGTTAAAAATAAATAACCCAGACTCTAGAGTTAGCCCAAGTCAACAGTTCATTCAACATAAAAACCAAAGACAAGTACACAAACTCCATTTCTTCCTAGTCTTTAAGATTTTCTTCCTTCCCACTATTAAACCCAGAAGACTTTTGTTTTGATTTTTAAATGAATGCATATGGCGAGGATGTTTTAGATGAAAGTGCGTAAGTATTGGCAAGAGTACAGTAGGAGGGGCACTCTTGTTTTCCACTGGTGAGGACTTGTGCTTCTCAACCACCTACAGTGTACCTGGGGGCCTTGTTAAAGCACAAATTCTATTTCAAAATCTGCCTTAGGGTTTGAAAACTCTGCATTTCTAATAGGCTCTCAGAAGATGCTCATACTGCTGATCTGAGAAGCATGTTTGTATACCAAGGCTCTAAAGAACATAAAAAGAGCTTTAATCTTCTGGTAAGATATTGGACACTACACAGACCCTCTACAACAAAAAAGGGAAAGACCCAAGAAAACAGACACAGATGAAAATTCTGGCACCCTGAACTTCAGGAGAAAGGTTAGAGGCAAATGGAGTGCTTGCTGGGAGGAAAGACCAGGCAGGAATGGTGAGAGGGAGACTGACTGGTGAACAGCTGGCCAGATCCGGCTCTACCATCTTATGAGCAGCTTTGGTAGTGGAGGGAAGCCTGGCAGAGTAGATTCATGCAGGCAATGGAAAAGGTTCAATTTCTTTTTCTCCATGCTCCCCTGGTGACAGGAGGTGTGGCCAGCTCCCACCCTCACCCATCCTCCAGTGCAAATCCTGCTCTCCAGTTCAGAGCCATGTGGTTGGGAGCCACACCAGTGTGATTGAGAACCAGCTGTGCTGCTTTGGTGCTTGGATCAGGTGGGCTCAGTTCCAGACCTACGAAACCTGTGGAGCCACCAGACTAGCATTTAACCATTCATAGTACCCCCAGCTCCCCTGTGGTCCTAATAGACACTGAAACCAGCTCCACAAACTACTTTTGTATTGAGTACCCTAATCATAAATAACACTGAGGCCAATAGAAAATCCATTTCATGCCAGGAACTCTACTGACATATTCCTCCACAGTCACCTCATGAACTCTTGAATTGCAGGAGCCCACCAGAGTTCTCGCTGCTGGTTCAAAGACTGCACTGTTGGTTTTTACAAATACCACAACCCCACTATGCCCCGGGAACAACAGACAATTTTAGCTCACACAAAGAAACGAGACAATGACTCAAATAAATGGCCAAGATGCAGAGACAGAAAACATTTCTGAGGGAAAAAAGGTAATAGAACTAACTGAAAATGAATTCACAGAAATGGTATTTTGGTACCTTCAATGGATTTACAGAAAGATCAAGGAAAGCAAGGAGAAGACAGAGAAAAAACTGTAGAAGAATTCAGGAAAATGGCTACAAGAAAAAACACAAAATAAATGCAAATTTTGAAACAATACAAAACCTACCTTTAAACTTCCATGAGATTACTACTATGATCTCTCAGGACGCCTAGGATGTTGATGTTTATGTGTTCCAATTCATTTTTCACAACTTCCAGTTTTTTTAGACTCATACTTAGTACATTCCATGTTATGATTATCAGTGGATGTTTATAGCGGTCGCTCCTCATTTTGATTTGCGCCGCATTAGAAAATGAAGGTCCTGAAAGCTTTGCTTTATTCATGTCATTATGGTCAAATCTACTTTGAGGAGACAGCTCTTCCCTAGTCAGATTTTGAGTGCCTTTGAACCTGAAGAGCTCATCTCCCAGCATGATATCCGACAGTGTTCAGCTACTATTCCTAATGTTTTTATCTTGCAACACTATGTCTAACAATGCTCAGTTACTATTCATAGGTTTTCAGTGGCTTACCATTCATAAGTAGTCCGCCCTACCTTCTTCCTAGTTTGTTTTAGTCTGGAAGCTTCACTGAATCCTGTCCACCGTGGGTGACCTTACTGGTATTTAAAATATCAGTGGCATAGCTCCCAGCATCGCAGCAAAACAAAAGCCACCACAGTTCAACAAACTGACAGGAAGAATGTCTTTAATGCACATGCTTTATAGGGAAGTCAGTCTTGGAGCTTTTCATTAAAAACAAAAATATGTATGGTGCTCCCAATGATGTGTGATTGTCCATATCCTTGCAGGTATGCCAACAGTAGCCTCATAAAGTACATGGAGAAACACAAGGTCAAGCCCGACAGCAAAGTATTCCTCTTGGTAGGTGCATCTCTCCCAGACTGTGAAGTTTGATTCTTAGCACAGCTCTCACCTCATCTCATTTACCTCCTCTTTAGAAAGAAAAGAAATTGGTGGGTGTTCGGGCAAAATTAAATATTTTTCTGTGGAGATATCACCTCTGATTTCTGATGTGAATTTTTTCAATGATTTATGTATGAACAGGAAATCATTTGCATTCTAAAAAGGTTTTAATGCTGATGATTTTTGCCAGCTGTACATAAATGTGTATAATGTAACAGTCATGTAATGAGCAATACAAAATGTATTTGATGTTAATCCAATTAGACAGTAATGCAAAGGTTAAAACAACCTTGTCATGTGCTCTCAATTTTTACGTTACTCTAGCTTCAGAAACTTCTTACTATGGACCCAACCAAGAGAATTACCTCAGAGCAGGCTCTGCAGGATCCCTATTTCCAGGAGGACCCCTTGCCAACTTTAGAGTATGTATCCTGCGTTTTCTATGTCCTTTGCTCCACGTTCAGCAGCTGAAAACAAGAGAAGCACTTGTTGCGGAAGTATTTTACTTTCTTCATTAGTATTTATTCAGAGACAAACTGCTGGTGACAAAGGTCCTGTATTTAGAAATAAGCCAAGCTGAAGAGAGGTGTGAATGAAAACAACTGTTTTCAGTATGGAAACTAAAGCTGAGAACAGATGGGACTTGTATAAAAAGATCTTTTTAATAAGATGGTTGATCAGTCTGATCAGCGATTAAACCAAACATGTAGGAACTGAATTTTGACTTCTCTTATGTGTCTGTGCCCAGTGAGCCACAGCGCCCCTCTACTTATTTATCCTTGTTGCATCCAAATATATAATTTGTTCTCTTGGATTTATTAGAGATGCAGCTTTCCTTTAGGGGAGAAAAGAACACATTTTCATTGCTGAAGCAAATGCAAATCAGCTATTTTTTTGCCGATCAAATTAATTTGGAAAAACTTCTATATTGCATATGTCACCTAACTAAGGGAGCTAAGATTTGTTATTGAAAGTGGCAATTACTGTAAAACATCAGAAAACAAATTATTCTTTTCTTATTGCTTCAGTTAAATTGTGTTGGGAAGCATTCTGCAAATACCAGCCCCCAAGGGTAGGAGAGCATAAATAGATGTGGTAAGCAATGAAAAAGGGGTATTTTAAATGAACAAAAGTTACTGATCGTGTGGCTCTTAAGCCATGCATGACACATGCCTTTTTTTTTTTTTTCCTTTTAAAATAATGTTTAGTGTGTTTGCTGGCTGCCAGATTCCATACCCCAAACGAGAATTCCTGAATGAAGATGAACCTGAAGAGAAAGGTGACAAGGTATAAATCATGTGGTACACTGTGTGCCTCCAGAGAGTAAGAGAGACAAAAAGAGATTTTAGCAGATGCATAACTTAGTAATTACTATTTAACTGTCTTTGGTTGCATTAATATGTATGCATTTTAATTTCAATGGAAGTTTTGTGATTATAGATATGCCTTGGCATTTGAAACAATAGCAAACTTGCTGATAAATGATCTCCCCAGTGAACTTCCTAGTTTATTTCTAGCCCTTTCTTTTCCCTGATTCCTAATTCTTCCCTTTTTGTTAGTTCTGTGTTATTACTATAGACGGGGACGGGCTTTTCAGAGCATCACTGTACTCTTATCTTTACTGACTGTTCGGCCCCTCCCTGAGCCCCTCTGGTGGAAGTGGTAATTTCCACTTTCAAGTTGGTTTTGACTCATTGTGACCCTGTGTAGTGTTTCTGACAGAAGCAGAAAGCCTCATCTTTCTCCCACAGAGCAGCTGGTGGGTTCCAATTGCTGACCTTACAGTTAGCAGCCCAACACATAACCTGCTATATTACCAGAGCTCCTTTGTTGTTGTTGAGTGCCATCGAATCTGTTCCAACCCATAGCGACCCTGTATAGAGTTTCCCAGGAGCAGCTAGTGAGCTTGAACCACCTACCTTGCAGTTCAGTTGACTTTTCAGTTTGGTGCATTAACCTTCTCTAAAGGAGCTCTGGTAGCATGTTGTTGTTAAGTGCTTTCGAGTCGGTTCCGACCCACAGCGACCCTGTATAGGGTTTCCAAGGAGCAGCTGGTGAGCTTGATCTGCCAACCTTGCAATTCAAAGGCTTTGCAGTCAGGCACATTAACCCACAGCACCACACCAGGACTCCCTCTGGTAGCGTAGTGGTTATGAGTTAGGCTGCTAACCTCAAGGTCAGTAATTCGAAACTACCAGCTGCTCTGCAGGAGAAAGATGAGGTTTTCTGCTCCTGTAAAGATTTACAGCCTTGGAAACCCTATACAGGGTCACCATGAGTCTGAACCGATTCCACGGCACATAACCACCACCACTAGACCACAGGAGTCCTTGTGTGGCTGTGGCTTAATGGGCCAGACTGCAAAGCCGCCTGAACTACAATATCGGCAGTTCAAGCTCACCAGCTGCGCCTCAGAAACCCTATACAGGGTCGCTATAGGTCCGAACCGACTCGACAGCAATTAACAACAACAACTAGACTACAAGTTCGGTTTGAACTTCAGGTCCGGTGATTCAAACTCACCTACCGCTCATCAGAAACCCTATACGGGGTTTTGATGAGTCAGAACCCACTTGACGACTCTTGGCAACATCAACACTTGCCCAAAATCAGGATCCAAAGACTTGTATAGGCAGTTTCCGTGAGTACAAACTATTTCTTGTGTACCTTTTGACCTTCAGTGGATGTCTGTGATTAATTTGGAGGTTTACTTTGCAGTCTAAATACACTTCAGAGACAGCCTTGTTCTGACTGGAGTCTTGGATCCTTGCGAACACTGTATTCTCCAGCACTTCTGTAATCCAGTAGTTCTGGTCACTTTGGTGTTCCACTTAACTTGCTCTCTAGCAATCACATGTACATATCAAGCGATGAGAGAAATGTGTAAATTCAGCGTCATACCAAGCTCGCTTTTCTTTTTCTCCTTGAAAAGAATCAACAGCAGCAGCAGAACCAACATCAGCAGCCCGCAGCTCCCCTGCAGCAGGCAGCAGCTCCTCCCCCGGCGCCACCACAGCCGCAAAACAGCAGCACGCAGACCAATGGGACGGCAGGGGGCGCTGGGCCTGGGGGCACTGGGGCTGGGCTGCAGCATAGCCAGGACACCGGCCTTAACCAACTGCCTCCAAACAAGAAACCAAGGCTCGGGCCTTCAGGCGCAAGCTCAGGCGGGCCTGTTATGCCGTCAGATTATCAGGTATCCCCCGAATTCTGTACTTTTTTATGTTTGTAAATTTGATGGAGTAGGTAATAGATTAATAAACTCTGTTACTCTAAAGTTAGATCATGTATGTGTCATCCATTCGATTCCGACACATAGCGTCCCTATGTTGTTGGTGTTGTGGAGTTGTTTCCAACTCATAGTGACCCTGTATAGGGTTTCCGAGACTGTAAATCATTACAGGAGCAGAAAGTCTCATCTTTCTTCTGCAGAGTGGCTGGGAGGCTCAAATCACCAACTCTGTGGGTCACACAGTCCAGTGCATATACTGCAGAGCCCATAGCGACCCTGTGTTGTTGTTATGTGCAGTGGAGACGGTTCTGACTCATAGTGACCCTGTATAGTGTTTCCAAGGCTGTAAATTGTGAGGGGAACACCCTGTAAAACAGAATAAAACTGCCCAATAGGGTTCCCAAGGCAATAGATCTTTACAGAAGCA
The DNA here is from genome assembly GCF_000296735.1 of Chrysochloris asiatica. Taxonomy (NCBI): domain Eukaryota; kingdom Metazoa; phylum Chordata; class Mammalia; order Afrosoricida; family Chrysochloridae; genus Chrysochloris; species Chrysochloris asiatica. The sequence goes on from NW_006408545.1 coordinate 16,844,812, forward strand.
GACACCTCTTTCTCCCTCAGAGAAGCTAGTAGGTTTGAACTATCCACCTTGCAGCCAACAGCCAAGCACTTAACCATTATGTATGCAAAACATATACAATCATATAAACTCAGCTTGTAAACTTAAAATAAATCTCTAGTGGCATAGTGGGTTATTTACTGTGCTCCTAACCACAAGGTTGGCAGTATGAATCTACCACCCACTCCTCAGAAGAAAGATGAGACTTTCTGCTCCCGAAAAGATTTACAACCTTGGAAACCCCATACAGGGTCACTGTGAGTTGGAACCAAGTTGACCACACACAACCACCGCCACCAAGCTTATCATTATATACAGAGCATATAAAGATGTCCAGGTGGTGCTGTGGTTTTAGCATAGGGCTGCTAACTGTATAGTCACCACTTCAGATCCATCAGCTACTCACTCCTCTGGAGAAAAATGAGGATTCAGTAAAGATTTACAGTTGCAGAAACGCTTCATAGGGTTATTTTGAGTCAGAATCTATCTGATGAGAGTGGACTTTGTTTTGGGTTATACAAAAATAAAGATTCTTAAAAAATCTTATTTCACATAATTATGATATATTTTGTTTCCTGGCCTGTTTATCCCTGACCTCCTGAGGAGGTCAAAGGCAGGAGGCAGTTGAGAAGGGGAATGAGGAGGCTGCTTACTTTGGCTAAACTAAGCTACATGAACATTGTGCTTTCACTTGGAAGACATAATCAAGTAAGTATCGACACAGGCAAAGAAGAGGAGAGGTTAAGATCATGACTTCTCAGAGATAACTGTTAAGTTTCACTAGAAGTCGCTTTATAAATATTCTACTGTTGTAAAAATATATATAACACATTTGCTGATTCAGCTTCTGTCCATGAATATAATTGCTCACTAGATAAAAATTTGAGACTAGAAAGTACTTTTTATTATTAAGAACAAAACAACTGATTCAGGAAATCAAAGAATAAAAGTGTAAGAATTAGTATTTAAAAATGTTGTTGTTAAGTGCCACCGAGACAATTCTGTCTTGTTGTAACCCGGTATAGGGTTTCCAAGGAGCAGCTGGTGAGTTTGAACCACTGACCTTGTGGTTCAAACAGACCTTATAATCCAGTGTTTTACCCCACAGTGCCATACAAGGACTTGTTGTTAGGGGCCATCGAGTTGGTACCAACTCATAGCAGCCCTGTGTAAAACAGACAAAACAATTGTTGCCACACTTGAGCCCATTAATGTTGCCACTCTGCCAAACCATCTTGCTGGGGTCTTCATCTTTTTCTCTGACCCTCCACCTTACCAAACATGATCTCCTTCTCCAGTGACTGGTTCCTCCTGACAATATGTCCGAAGTATGAGAGACGAAGTTTGACCATCTTGGCCTCCAGGGAGCACTCTGGCTGCACTTCTCCAACACAGATCTGATGGTTCTTTTGGCAGCCCATGGCACTTTTCAATATTCTCCTCCAACACCATAACTCAAAGGCATCAATTCTTCTATGATCTTCCTTATTCACTGCCTGGCTTTTGAATGCATGTGAGATTATTGAAAATACCATGGCTTGTGTCAGGCGCACCTTAGTCCTCAAGCTGACACCTTACTCTTCAACACTTTAAAAAGTTCTTGTGCAGCAGATTTGCCTAATGCAATATGTCATTTGATTTCTTGACTGCTGCTTCCAGTGGTGAGGATTTTTGTTTTCTTTACATTGAGATGCAATCCATACCAAAGGCTGTGCTCTTTGATCTTCATCAGTAAATATTTTAAATCCTCTTTACTTTCAGCAAGAAAGGTTGTGTCTTCTGCATATTGCAGGTTGTTAATGAGTCTTCCTCCAATCCTGATCCCATGTTTTTCTTCATATAACCCAGCTTCTCAGATTATTTGCTCAGCATACAGGCTGAATAAGTATGGTGAAAGAATACAACCCTGTCACACACCTTTCTTAATTTTAAACCATTCAGTGTTTCCATGGTCTGTTCGAACAACTGCCTCTTGGTCCAGGTACAGATTCCTCATGAGCACAATTAAGTGTTCCGGAATATTCATACATCACAATGTTGTCTGTAGCTTGTCATGATCTACACAATTAAAAGCCTTTGCGTAGTCAATAAAGCACAGGTATTCTATGCTTTCAGCCAAGGTCCATCGCACATCAGCAGTGATAACCCTCATTCCATATTCTTTTCTGAATCTGGCTTCAACTTCTGGAAGTTCTCTATCAATGTATGGTTGTAGCCATTTCTGAATTACCTTTAGTAAAACTTTACTCACATGGGATATCAAAGATGTTGTCCTATGATATCCACATTGCATTGGGTCACCTCTCTTTGGAATGGGCACAAATATGGGTCTCTTTCAATCAGTTGGCCAGATAGTTGTCTTCCAAATTTCTTGGCATAGATGACTTCTGGTTTGGGGGCAGGAGAAGCAGAGACAGATAAGGGAGGCTCCTTGGCAGAGGCGCTTTCCTGGAGCAGTTCTAGAGCTTTGAATCTAACATAAGCTGGTGGGCATCATTTTCTGTGCCCACCAATGGAGAAATCTGACTGTTCCAGGAGTCCACAGCGATTTCTGAATTGGTCCAGACACTGCCTGTGGGCCCCTTGGCCTGGGCTGCAATCAGAGAGTGGGGCCACAGCCAGGCTGATACAGCGCTAAAAGTCACCAAGCAACATCTGCAAAAAGAGGTGTGACCGATTTTTTACTGTTCTTTCCTCCTCTCCCCTGTCACACCCTTTCTGCCCAACCCGGGCATCTTCAGGCGCGTGGGCGCACACCCCCAAAAGAGTCCAGCATTGTGCTCACAGTTTTCCCATCGCACAGGGAGGAAATTCCCAGGAGCTCCAATGGTCCCACAAGCTATTCCTTTGGCTGCTTCTTATGACATCTGACTCTGGGACTCAGCCCTAAAATTGACCTGGATGGGCCCTTTTATTCTTGCCTTACCTAACAAGAGACAGCTGGTATGACCATACAGCCAAACCATATGTGCACCTTGTAAAACCCCAACATAAAAGACAAGAGCCAGCACCAACAAGGACACAGCTATTTTGAGAATTACACTGTGCATATGCAGATACCTAAGTGACCTTCAGAGATAAAAATAGTGGACAATCTTTCTTCTATTCATTTCTCAATATCTTTCTGTGCACCTCCATGGTGGTGACTAGAGGAGGGGCCTGAGCAAGTGGACACCCCCACCCACTGCTGGAGGTTTCTACTGTGCATGCACATTGAGCTGTGCAGCAAAGGATACTGGACAGTCAGCTACGCTTTTATTTTTGTTTTTGAGTGGTGGTTTTTGTCTCTGCTTTTGTATTCCCGTTTCTGTTTTTGGTCCTTTTTGGCTCACTTTTTTCCTGGGGGTGGGCGCTTTCTCTCCCTATGGTACTCAAGAAGAGACAGCAATTGTGGCCATATAGCCAAAGTACAAGCATACCCCATAATATCCCATCGTCCGGACAGGAGCCAATACCAGCTACTAGGCATTACACAGATAGCCAACACTTGCTAAGATAGCTTGCAGCTGAGTAATAAGAGACGTAAAAAGGAAAGCCTATCTCCAGATCACATCCACCAGGAGACACTCAGTAAGTTTAATAACACAGCAACATACATTCATTTAATCATTGAAAACACATCTAACTATTGAAAATGTCCAAGAAAAAACAACAAAATGTCTCAGCACATGTCCAAAAACAGAAAAGAGTAACTGAGAAAAATGTGCTGGAGGCGGACATAGACTTCCCATTAGAAGAAGAGCAGGCTTTGGAGCTGTCTGAGAAGGAATTCAGGAGAATGATATGGAGACAAATCCAATGCTCCACAGAGGGGTGGAAGAAAATAAGGACAAAGTCAGGTATAGCATTGGAAACAATCCAAAACCTGCAAAAAGAGGTCCAGATGATTAATAATAAAATATCAGAAATGGACAATACACTGAAAGTGCAAAAGAGCAGGATTGAAGCAACCTGGAAGACAAATCTCTCAATACTGCTAAGATAGAAGAGCAAGCAGAAAAAAGGGATAAAAAA
>NW_006408545.1:16850153-16851323 GCF_000296735.1 Chrysochloris asiatica
GATCTTTGCACATTTCATTGTAATATTTGACTTTGTCTTCTCAAGCTGACCTTTGAAATTATCTTTTCAGCTCTTTTACCTCCTCATTTCTTCCTTTTGCTTTAGCATCTTTACACTGCAGAGCAAGTCTCTTTTGACATCCATTTTGACCTTTTCCTTCTTTCTTGTCTTCTTAATAACTTTTTGCTTTCTTCCTGTGTAATGTTCTTGATATCATCCCACAACTCTTCTGGTCTTTGATTGTTAGTGTTTAATGTGTCAAATCTGTTCTTCAGATGAACTCTAAATTCAGGTGGGAAATATTCAAGGTCATGTTTTGGCTCTTGTGGACTTGTTTTAATTTTTTTCAGCTTCAGTCTGAATTTGCATATGAGCAATTGATGGTCTGTTCCACAAGCTGCCCCTGACCTTATTTTGACTGTTGATATGGAGCTTTTCCACGTTCTCCTTCTACAGATGTAGTCAGTTTGATTTCTGTGTATTCCATCTGGTGAAGCCCATATGTGTATAATTGTTTCTTATGCTGTCTACCAGCTGTTCCACAGGAGAAAGATGAGGCTTTCTGTTCCTGTAAAGATTTATAGCCTCGGAAACCCTATACAGGGTTGCTATGAGTTGGAACTGACTCCACAGCACATAACCACCACCATGCTATCTAAATAAGGTATTTGAAATGAACAAACCATTGGTTTTGCAGAATTCTATCATGTGATCTCCAGCATCATTTCTATCACCAAGGTCATATTTTCCAACTATTGATTCCTCCTCGTTGCTTCCAACCTTTGCATTCCAATCACCAGTAATGATCAATACATCTTGATTGCATGTTTGATCGATTTCAGATTGAAGAAGTTGGTAGAATTCAATTTCATCCTCACTGGCTTTATTGGTTGGTGCGTACATTTGAATAATCATGGTATTAACTGGTCTTTCCTGTAGGCAGATGGATATTATCCTATCACAGACAGCACTGTACCTCATGACTGATCTTGATAGTTCTTTTTGACGATGAGTGAAGCACCATTCCTCTTCAATTTGTCCTTCCTGGTATATAGTAAACCATGTGGTTGTCAGATTCAGAATGGCTAATACCAGTCCATTTCAGCTAGCGTAGTGGATATGAATCGGGCTGTGAACCTTAAGGTCAGCGGTTCGAAACTACCAGCCACT
>NW_006408545.1:16851660-16852940 GCF_000296735.1 Chrysochloris asiatica
GTATGGATTACATCTCAATGTAAAGAAAACAAAAATCCTCACCACTGGACCAGTAAACAACATTCTTATCAATGGAGAAAAGATTTCATTCTTCTTGGATCAACTATCAACACTCATGGAAGCAGCAGTCAAGAGATCAAATGACGTATTGCATTAGGCAAATCTGCTACACAAGAACTTTTTAAAATGTTGAACAGCAAAGATGTCAGCTTGAGGACTAAGGTGCACCTGACCCAAGCCATGGTATTTTCAAAAAACCTCATATGCATGTGAAAGCTGGACAGTGAATAAGGAAGACCGAAGAAGAATGGATACTTTTGAGTTATGGTGTTGGAGGAGACTATTGAAAGTATCATGGGCTACCAAAAGAACCTACAGATCCATTTAGGAAGGAAGTGCAGCCAGAGTGCTCCTTAGAGGCTAAGATGCCCAAACTTTGTGTTTCATACTTTGGACATATTGTCAGGAGGGAGCAGTCACTGGAGAAGGATATCATCATGTTTGGTAAGCTGGAGGGTCAGAGAAAAAGAGGAAGACCCCTAATGAGATGGATTGGCCAAGTGGCAATATCGATGGACTCAAGTGTGGGAACAGTAGTGAGGTTGGCCCAGGATCAGGCAGTGTTTCGTTCTGCTCTGCATAAAGTCGTTATGAGTCGGTACTGACTTGATTGCACATAACAACAACAACAAATATTTGGAAGTAGTTCGTCTCACCTTCTTCCTAGTCTGTGTTTGTCTGGAAGCGCCTCGGAAACCTGTCCACCATGAGTGAACCTGCTGGTATTTGAAATACCCATGGCATAGCTTCCAGAATCACAGCAACTCAGAAGCCACCATAGTACGACAAACTGACAGAAAAGTGGTGGGTACCAGGACTATATATATGTGTACATATATATGTATGATTCTAAACTTTTTTTTTTCAGACTTTCATTTAAGTTTTCCTTCCTCCTCTGTCTTTTCTTAGCTTGTTACTTTACTACCTTAAATATATGTATGTATGTATATGTGTGTATATATATATTTGGAGTCCTGGTATGGCGCTGTGGGTAATACGTCAGACCGCAAAGCTGTTTGAACTGCAAGGTTGGCAGTTCAAGCTCTATGGGTTGGAATCGACTCAACGGGACTTAACAACAACAACAAATATATATATATATATTTGTTGTTGTTGTTAAGTCTGGTAGCGTAGTGGTTACGAATCAGTCTGCGAACCTCAAGGTCAGTGGTTCGAAACTACTAGCCGCTCCGCGGGAGAAAGATGAGGCTTTCTACTTC
>NW_006408545.1:16853631-16856535 GCF_000296735.1 Chrysochloris asiatica
CGTAAAGATTTATAGCCTTGGAAACCCTGTGCAGGGTTGCTATGAGTCGGAACTGACTCGGCAGCACTTAACGACAACAACAGCATACGTATACACACACACACACACACACACACACACACACATATTTAAGTAACAAGCTAAGAAAAGACAGAGGAGGAAGGAAAACTTAAACGAAAGTTTGAAAAAAAAAATGTTTACAATCATAATTCCGCAGGAAACTGGTGGAGAAGGAACACTTAGGATAGAGATAATAGAAAACCACAGGCAAGGGAGCCATAAACTCACTGCTGAGAAATTGGAATAAAGGAAAACACTAACAAGGAAGTCAAAAACAAAATAAATAGCTGCCAGACTGCCTTTACATTTTAAATAGCTCAACAAACGAATCTGTTTTCACATCATAATTGCTGTTGTTAGTTTCTTTCAGATCCGTTCCAACTCATGGTGATCTCATGTGTGCGTAGTACAATCGCTCCACGGGGTTTTCAAGGCTCTGACCTCTTGGAAGCAGATCACCAGGCCTGCCTTCAGAGGTGCCTCTGAGTGGATTCAAACCATCGGCTTTTCAGCTAGTAGTGGCTTGCTTAACCATTTGCATCACATGGTTACCCTGAAAACTTTTCATCCTTGATTGCTTGTAAGCAGAAAAGTATGTAGTTTAGGTATACCTCAGAGATGTTGTGGATCCCATTTTGCAATAAAGTTTTTAGTGCCCTAATGCATGTGGTTAACGCACCAGACTGCAAAGCCGTTTGAGCTGCAAGGTCAGTGGTTCAAATTCACCAGCTGCTTCTCAGAAACCCTATACAGGGTCACTGTGGATCAGAACCAACTTGACAGCACTTCACAACAACAATGCATGTAAAAGTTATATTTACAGGATAACTGTAATCTATTGACTATGAAATGCATTATGAAAAAGTATGAAATACTGTGAGAAGTAACCAAAATGTAACACAGAGACATGAAGTGAGCACATGCTATTGGATTAATAGCACCAGTAGACTTGCTTGACGCAGGACTACCACAAACCTTCAATTTGTTAAAAAAAAAAAAAAATCAGTATCTACAAAGCGCAATAAAGAGAAGTGCAATCAAGTGAGGTTCACCTGTATTTTCGTGGTGTTCTGTTAAACTGACAGAGGAGTCCTGGTGTGGCACTGCAGAATAATGCACTGGTAGGGTGGGAAGTCATCTTGAGTGTCAGTTTGTTCTTTATCTAGCATGTGTTAAATACTTACATGTGCAGAGGAGCACCTGACTTTGTTGTTGTTGTATGCTGTTGAGTCAGTTCCGAGTCATAGGGACCCTGCAAAGGGTTTGTGAGAAGCAGTTGGTGAGTTTGAGCTCCTGACCTTGCAGTCCAAACCAACCTTGAGGTCCAGTGCTTATCCTATAGCACCACATCAGCACTACATTAGTGTAACAATATATTTACTCATTGTGAGTAGATACTATTCTGGAGCCCTGGCATGGTGCTTCAGGATAATCACTGGACTGCTAACAGAAAGTTTGGTGGTTCAAACCCACTAGATACTCGTTGGAAGCCCTATACAGGGTCACTGTTGTCATACGACCCCTGGTCCCCCTCTCCAGGAATCTGAAGGATCAGATTTAGCTGGTGTGGCCACTTCTCAAGGATGCAAGCACACTGGACATTCACTCATAGGATTTATTGGAAAGAGATCCTACACTTCAGAGAGAAGTGGATCTGTCTCAGAGAGTGGAGAAGACCAGAGGAATTGGGGAGCAAGGCTAGATCCACTTGGGACTACTTCCCTTGGGGATTTGTTCTGCCCAGGGGGTGTGGTTTGGGAAATCTTAGTTGGGGGGGGGTGGTGTTAATTGTATGCAGAGGTGGATACATATGTTAATGATACCACAACGAGCTAGTATACATCAAAAGGCCATGCTAAGGACTAGTCCTAAACTGCAAGGCCATTCTGGGATTTTTGTGGTTGGTGTTTTGGTTCTCTACCCATTTATTGTGGTTCTGCCTTTCCTTTGGTATGGGCCAGGCAGGGAGTTGTTGTTGTTAGGTGCCATCAAGTCAGTACCAACTCATAGCGACCCTCTGCTCAACAGAATGAAACACTGCCTGGTCCAGGGCCAACCTCACGCCACTCTTGAGCCCATTGATGCTGCCACTGTGCCAGACTATCCGGTTGGGGGTCTTCCTCTTTTACTCCGACCCTCCATATTACCAAACATGATGTCTTTCTCCAGGGTCTGGCCCCTCCTGACAACATGTCAGAAGTATGAGAGATGAAGTCTGGCCATCCTGGCTTCCAAGAAGCATTCTGGTTACACTTCTTCCAACACACATTGGCTTGTTCTTTTGGCAGCCTGTGGTGCTCAAGATATCCCTAATCTATTCCTATCACTATGAGTACAGACTTACTCTATGGCACTTAACAGGTGATCTCCTGCAGGTCCCTGTAAATTCCTTTCATATGGGTCTCTCAGGAGCCGAGGCAGAGCACAAGCAGAGTTTCAGGTTGTCGTTTGTGAAAACAGTCATTATGGACACACTGCCATATGTCCTACAACTCTGCTTCCAATCAGACCCTGGAGTTCATGTTTCTGGAAACCTGACTGCACACAGATTATTCAGATGCTGTTGTTGTTGTTAAGTGTAGTCAAGTCAGTTCCAACTCATACCCTGTATGGGGTTTCCAAGGAGGTGAGTTTGAATCACTGACCTTGTGTGCGGTTCAGACTGACTTTGTGTGTATCTTATGACACCACACAAAGTTTATTTAGATAAGTCCTCTAAATACTACTATTGCTAAGGCAAAATACTCTCCACTAAACTGCTTGAAGAGGTCCAAGAGCTGAACAGAAAATTTCAAAGATCAGCTCGAGAAGATAAAACCAAATACTATAATAAAATATGCAAAG
>NW_006408545.1:16858130-16871550 GCF_000296735.1 Chrysochloris asiatica
AGTGTGGCGGCGGTAGTGAGGTTGGCCCAGCATCGGACATTGTTTCGTTCTGCTGTGCATGGGGTCGCTGTGAGTCGGTTCCGACTCGATGGCACCTGACAACAACAACAAGCTGCTTGTTTGACCTGAAGGGAATTCCAGGAAAACCAGTTCCTTTAAAGGGCTCAAGGTTCTAAAAGGCCTGGGTGGGTCACACCAACTCCATGGGTCCAAAATCTGGATTTGAGGAGAATTTAAACAGTTCCTCTTATGAGAGAGCTATTGTTGACTGAGTCTCTACAGTTAATGTATACATAGTCATAGCCTGATAATTATAGGACACTGATTTTAGGATTATTTTCTTGTTTCCTCAGGTCTTACAGTTTTAGGCTTTTCCCAGAATCTTTGTATCTGGATTTAAGGTTCATCATAAACACTGTTTTAAATGAAAAACTGTGTTTTATGTTAACTTCTTAAACTTTATTAAAGATATATTCCTTTTATAAATTCTAAGAAGGGCTAATGTGGTATTTTCTTATATTAGATCCTCCCTGAATTACTTTTATCTCAGTTTATTCAAGGCCATATCTAACTTTTCTATTAAGGAGAACCTTTGTCATCATTTTCAATATAATTAGTCATTGTTGTTGTTTAGTGCTATCGAGTCAAGTCTGTTTTGACTCACAGCAACCCTGTTTGGAATTTCCAAGGAGTGGATGGTGGATTTGAACAACCTACCTTACATTTCTAACTGACCTTATGGTCTAGTGCTTATCCTACAGTTTCAAACAAGGACTCCAAGCTTGCCTGTTGTTGTTATTGTTAAGTGCTGTTGAGTAGGTTCCGAACCATAATGACACTGTGTATAGGGTTTACAAGGAGTGGCAGATGAGCTTGAACTTCCAACCTTGCAGTTCAAACTAACCTTGCAGTCCAGTTAACCCACAACACCACACCAGGACTTCAAGGTTACCTATAGCATCCCTGTATACGGTTTCTGAGGATCAGCTGCTAGATTTGAATCTTTAACTTTGTGTTTAGCAGTCCAGTGCTTATCCTACAGCGCCACACCAGAATTCCTTCTGACTCACAGTGACCCTGTATAGGGTTTTCCAGGCTATAAATCTTTATTAGAGCAGAAAGCCTAATCTTTCTCCTGTGGAGCGACTGGTAGATTCGAACTGTTGACCTTGCGGTTTGTAGCCACTATGCCACCAGGACTCTAGAAGAATTGTTGCATTTGCGTTATGGTGTTGGGAAAGAATATTGAAAATACCACAGACTACCAGAAGAACAAACAAATCTATGTTGGAAGAAATACAGTCAGAATGTTCTTAAGAAGCAAGGTTGATGATAACATAATTCGGACATGTTATCAGGAGGGACCAGTCCCTGGAGAAGGACATCATGCTTGGTAAAATGGAGGGATAGCAAAAAAGAGGAAGACCCCTAGTGAGGTGGATTGGCACAATGGCAGCAGCAATGGACTCAAGCATAACAACAATTGTGAGGATGGCACAGGACCAGGCATCATTTCATTCTGTTGTTCATAGGGTCGCTATGAGTCGGAACCAACTCAGTGGTACTTAACAATGACAACATTTTAATTTACCAGCAATATTGATCCTAATGCCTTCAAATTACAAATGACAAAATAAAACACAGTTAAAATTTGGAGTTTTGAAAGGCTTCTTCCACCAACACATTTTGTTAGAGTTATGTGACTGAGGGCTGTTGTATTTCTCTGTTTGTCTTGGATTAGATGTTAATAGTCTGCTTTGGCAGCCTTTGCACCCTGAGAAGGGGACCTTCCCGATTCATCCTTCCTTAACCTCCCAGTTCTACCATCAGGACATCCACATTTTTGACTCTGAGTAATAGCTTTGTTTGGAGTCAGCAGTTCAAACTCACTAGCCGCTCCTTGGAAACCCTATACAGGATTGCTATGAGTCAGAACAGACTCGATGGCACTTAACAACAATAACTGTGCATATCCGTCCCCACTTTGTTCACAGGGAAAAACCAACTTTCAAAACATCACCAAGGACTTTAGTTCCAGCCATGCATGTATTTAACCAGGCACCATGTTCTTATTCTATATGGTTTCTCCTTTTCCATAGTTTTGTGTTTTTTTTTTCCATATTTAAGTTCAGTACTATGAAGATAACTGTTTCATTTAAAACTATATTAGTTGCATTAATATCAGATACCAAAGTACATTGAATCGAAATACATTTGTCTTCGTCTCCTCTGGCAGACAGAAAATTGCTTTATTTCTAAATATTACCTGAAGTTTAGAAAACCCACTTAGCCTGTCCTGTCAGGCCTTGCCTTACTTTTTTTTTATAGGTGGTCCTGTACTCTGAAAATGCTTTTTACTAAACATAATGATCTCTTTATCACAGTTTTCTATCCTTTAGAATGAGAAGATTAAGAACTTGTCTATGTACATTAAGAATGCCATTGTTCAGTATGCTAAGTTGATTATTCATGCTTGCAGACCTCAGTTATGCAAAGGGCTAATCCATCTCCCAGAATTAGTCAGGATAAAGAGCAGTGAGTCAGCATGTAGTTTCCATCTGTCTTTTTGTGCCAATGCAGCTTATCTCCTAAAGAAATCCAGCCAAACTTGGTGCCTGTCAGAACATGTGGTTACAGGCTGGGATTTTAAATAAACAAAATGTATTCACAAGCTAAGTCAGCTACCATGGATCCAACCCAAGAGCCTAATGATAAAAGTGACTCATTTCTCTGTCCTACTGTGATTGATGGACTGACTCCTAGTGTGGTGCTGTAGGATCAGCACTGGGCTGTAAGCCGGAAGTGGTTCAAATTCACCAGATGCTCCTTGGAAACTCTATACAGGGTCTCTATGAGTCAATATAGATTTAACAACAACAACACATTGTGATTAACAGAGTCCCACCAAGTTGGTGCAAAGGTGCCCTGGTGGTAATGCTGCGAGCTAGGCATTGGACTGCTAAGCACAAGGTAGGTGGTTCTAATCCACTAGCCACTTCATGGGAAAAAGATGATGTTGTCTGCTCCTGTAAAGATTTACAGTCTCAGAAACCTGTATAGGATCACTATGAGTCTGAATTGACACAGTGGCAGTGGTTGGGTTTTGCGAGGATATGAAATTATTAACGAGTTTGACTGCTAACCGTGGGTTGGAGGTTCAAGTTTACCCAGAGGCACCTCAGAAGAAAGACTTGGCTATCTACTTAACAAAAAATTAGCCATTGAAAACCCTATGAAGCATAGTCTACTCTAACACTCGTGGGGACAGTCCTGAGTCAACTCCATGGCAGCCATTTCTTGCGATTCACACCTTGAGCCCTTTTCTTCTTCTGCCAGTAATTTCCTTTTCCTTTTTCCATTTCCTAGCACTCCACTTCACGCCTGAATTACCAAAGCAGCGTTCAGGGATCTTCTCAGTCCCAGAGCACACTCGGCTACTCCTCCTCCGCCCAGCAGAGCGCGCAGTACCACCCATCGCACTCGGCCCACCGCTACTGAGCATAGACTCAGCCCCACAAGTGCATCCAAAAGAGCCAAAAAACGCCAACTCTGATGCTGGCCAAAAACTCACACACTTAGGAGGAGCACTTGATACGTATTTGTCAGGTCTGATACGTCTTCGTCTTCTTTATCCAGTTAAAGAGGATTCTTTTGAAGTTTCCCCCAACGCCCGTCCCCTGCACGTGTTCCATGGTGATCTCGGATGGTCTGATCCCAGTAGCTTCAGCATTTCTTGGAAGGACTTTCTGGTACACCTTCCTCATGCTGTAACAATCAGCATGCTCTGTCTTTTCAAAGCTCTTTTCATAGGATTTTAATGTTTTAGAAACAGGATTCCAGCGGTGCATAGTTTTATACTACATGAACTGTTTTAGCAACGCAGGTGAAAAGGCACCTTTTAAAGCACTACGTTGTTTTCACAGGACATCACTCTCTTGCTCATGGAAGTCTTAAACAGAAACTGTTACTGTCCCAAAGTTCTTCACGATTGTGTTTTTATTTCTCTAGTTTCAGGGAAGGTGGAACAGAGGGAACCTCCAACCAAAAACAGCCTAGCCCTTTGCAGTTACTATGCTTTATGCCATGAAGAACCGAAGTGTGCTGGAATTTTATATAATCATATATATGGAACTTAGTTCCAAGATCATCCTCTTATTCGGAAATGAACTCAATAATTAAGAAGGATCATTTTTAACCTTCATAGAGCTAAGTCTACCTTAAAAAGGGGTTCAAGAGCTTTGATGAAATACAGTCCCCTGGTGACCTTCGCCAGAAAGCTGCAAGAGAATATTAACTGCACTAGGATTTCTTTAAGAAGAAGTAATGTTGATTAAAGGATGTATTACTTCCCTTTGAAGGAAAAGCTTTTCGTGTGTATTGTACATAAAGTTGGCTTCTCTAAAGAACTGTCGGTTTCTTCCCTTCTGGGTCAGTTTGAGTAACTTTCTTAAATAATCATGGATACTCAAATAGAAGCCTGCAAATCAGTCTGCTATGAAAATAAAGAGGCAGTGCTATCCATTCATATTTGCATTAGACATAGAGTAACTATTTTTAAAGCATGTTAACATTTTAGGTTTTATTCATGTTTAAAGTATGTATTATGTATGCATAATTTTGCTGTTGTTACTGAAACTTAATTGTATCAAGAATCCTTTCATTGCACTGAATGCTTTCTTTTGCCCTTAGGAGAAAACTTAATAATTGTGCCTAAAAACTATGGGCAGATGTATAAGACTATACTAGCTAAAGTGAGCATTTGCATTTCCATTGTTTATGAATTAGAGGCTGAGGTCATTCTCAGCCAGTTTAGGGAGCCTCTTTCTCCCCAGAGTCTGGAGGTAAAGACTTAGAGCTCCCATTGTAATGTAAAAGCCAAGGACTCTGTGTTCTTCTGAATGCTACTAACAGCACCAGCCTTGTTTTAAACATTGTTTGTTTTTTTCTTGAGCTAGAAGAAATAGCTGGCGTTGTATATGCAAATTATATTGTATTTTTCTTTTTTACTATTCTTTGTGAACTAATCTACCTGGTTATGATACTCTGGGTCCATACACAAGTAAAATAAGATTTTAGACAGAAGCCAGTATACCTTTTGCACTATTGATGTGATACCTTAGCCAGCAAGGACCTTACTGATCTCAATATAATCATGAAGATTGTACAGTGGTACTCATCAAGACTGAATATGGAACAGGTGACATGATCCTTTGGAAGTAATTTCTGATGGTCTCCTGGGTAGTTTATCCCTTCTGTTTTTAAAAACAAGGACTCAGTAACCCTCTGTATGATGCAGCTACCTGTATAAAGTTCCACCTGCGCCCTGAAGCCTCGCAGTCCAGAGCTGTTGGTCAGCAGATGCCGTGTGTGTGTGCTCAGCACCATGCTGGTATGCTTCACTACCAGTCCTGGCCGAGTTTATGTTCAGTTTATGATGACAATACATTCAGCTCTCCTGGGATGTCTGTGCCAGAAGATGGGCTTATACGTGAAACCATCTTATGCTAGGAAGGGTCTTTTGTTGATTGCAGACCTAACTTTGTTGGAGTTACTATGTGAAATTCTGCTCTACAGAACACAGTGTTATAGAGAGGCTTCTATTGTCCAACTTACAGTCAGAGATTAAGCATCACAAAGGCATTAGTGTATATTTGAAATGCTCACAACTACCTTTCAATAGCAATTGGGTGGTCCCCATAGGCAGAGCACACTCTACTAAGTGTGGTAGGAAATGACAGTGAAGACAGACTCCGCTCCCTTCCTGTCTTTGAGGGGAGCATACCTTTAATAAAAGAAGACAGACTCAGATATATGTACAAATTAAAATACCTTGCCTCTGAAGACTTTGAAAGCAACTTTAATCTACAGTTCTTGTGATATGTGCTTACACATTCACAGGACAACCCTGCTTTCCCTGTAGATGATGAATTTTACCAGCAGAACTGACATGAACTGGAGAGAGATTCCATCACATCCTCTCAGTTCACCAGGATGTAGCCAGAAATCCCCATGACCAACAAAAGGCTCACTGGTCACTGGCCTGATAGTGTCTCCTCCACCTCTGTTTTGGCCTCAGGCTTGGTGATTGGTGATTCCCACTGGTGCCAATTGCTCTTTGAAATGATTTTGGCTTGTAATTTCTTTTCCTCTAAAAGGAACAAAACCTTTTTTGAAGGGAAAAAAAAAGGTCTCTAAAATTACATACAGTCCTTAAAACTGTAGGACCTCTGAGGAGACCTGTGAAGCTTTTAGGTTAAAATTTATCTTTGTGGTCCCCAAATGATCCTATTCCTCTTTGAGAATTCATTAGATGTAGCCCTGTCCCCTGAGAACATAGGGCCACTCTTCAGTGGACCAACACTGCTCTCAGCTAGATTGTTGTTGTTGTTAAGAGCCGTTGAGTCAATTCTGACCCATAGCGATCCTGTATAGGGTTTCTAAGGAGCAGCTGGTGAGCTTGAACCACCAACTTTGCAGTTCAAATGGCTTTGCAGTCTGATGCATTAGCCTACAGCGCCACACCAGAACTCCCAGTGAGCTTGTGGGGACACCCAAACCAGAGAAGCACTGAATCAAAGTGAAGGCTGGCTGCTTTCCATATGACAAGTCAGTTTTAGAGTTGGCTTTCTAGTGAGATGGGTGCTTGGGAGAACAGAGTCTAGAGTTTCGAGACATATGAGCTCTTCTGTAGGCTCAGGTAGCCTTTGCAACAGGGCTGGCACTGGAAGGCAGAACCAGTCCCGGTGATGAAGTAGACCATGCAGTGACATACAGAAACCAAGGACATGGCTATTTTTATCTGTGTGTGGTTTTGAAACCTTAGTACTTAGATTGTTGGCCTTCAGCGCTACTCTTGCTCTTCTTATAAAACAGAATTTAAGAACAGAAGGCATGGTTTTGGCTACACGCTCACTGCCTGCCTCCTTTGTGGAGAAGCAGCTGGTAGCTATATGCCTCTAAAATGATGCTATTTTCTCTGCTGAGGTAAAAGAAAGAAAAACAAGGACACAGTTGAAGAATCAGATCGTAGCCTCATCTGCTCTGAATAAATTTATGTAGCAGAAACTATACAATGAAGGATGAATGCTATAAAAATCGCAAATCTCAAACTTGGTGATATCTTCGTAGGGAATGGAAAAGAGAGTGGAATGGCAGTTAGACTAAAGGAGGCTTGAAGGGCTCAAGTACAAGTGATGTTTTACAGAAAACATAGCAGTAGAGGTCCCCAGAATCTTCAAGGATAGTCACAAATATCATAAGGCGAAGTTCATTGTTTTAGGATTTAAAAAAATGTGTTGTACCTAAGGCCATACCTACTCTTCTATCACTGCAAAGGAGTGATATGTATGTATTATATGAAAAAAAAAATCCTTAATGCACTGTTATCTCCTAAATATTTAGTAAATTAATACTATTTAATTTTTTTAAAGATTTGTCTGTGTAGACACTAAAAGTATTACACAAAATCTGGACTGAAGATGTCCTTTTTAACAACAGTTTAAAATACTTTTTATATATGTTACATAGTACTTCCTTTCTAAACTGCCCTAGTTTGTATCTCTCATAATTCCTATTGTGAAGTGTCCCCATCCTCGTGTCCTTTTTCATTAATTTTATGCACGTATCCCCTTTCTATGATAATATAGATGACTGTATATTCTCCCCACCTCCCACCCCTGCTCTGCTGCAGAGGTGAATACTCTAGTCAGCTGCCTCCAGGGGGACCCACTCCACTGGGCTGCAGGATGAGCAGCCCTTTGCAGCTGAGTGTTCCTGCTTTTGAGTTGTCCTGACATCCTTCTTGAAATGACTGTTAAAACTAAAATAATTTACTTTGCATTTATTTTGTATTCTTGGTTGTAATAAAATTGAATTGACTTTGTTTCTGTGTGCATTTTTTTCCCTTGTGGTAAGAGTATATATAACAAAACATTTTCCAACTCAACAGTGTTTACATGTACAGTTCAGTGTGTTCATTATGGTGTACAACCACCACCACAATTCTTTCCAAATTATTCTACCGCCTGTAAGAGGAACTCAGTGCCCTCCAAGCAAAAATGGGGTCATATAATACTTGTTGTTTTATGACTGACTTATTTCTCTCAGCGTGTTTTCAAAGTACATCCATGTTGTAATGAATATCTTAAATATTAAAAAACTCCTGTAGTAAGTGAAGTTTTATCTGTGTCTAGTGGAACTTTTTAAAGATATCCTTGTCTTACATAGAGTACTAAGTTTACTTGAGTAGCAACAGTTTATCTTATTCAGGATATTTATGATGTCACAAACCCACAGAAGCAAACATCTCTTAAGTAAAATTATAGGTTTTTTTTTTTAACAACTCTGAGGGAAACTTCTGTGTTTTTGTTTTTTTTTTTTTTGAAATGAAAATTAGAATGATGTTTTAGAAAAAAAAAGTACCATGTTGTGGGGTGGGTTAGGTATTTGTCCTTTTATAAGGGCATTCTATTGTACCACTTTAGTAATTTACCTGGTGAATATTCTTTGGTTATTCTAACAGAAAGGAAGCATCATGGGGTGAAATAAAAATGTTTAAATGCCACCAAAACAAAACTTTGATTTCTCTTTGAAATTGATATTGCACATGCCTGCTGGACTGCTTGACGAGTTGGCACTGATCATATAGTCAATATTGTGCTACTTGTAGGATAAGCCTGCTCTTGAAAAACTGGTCTTTGACCACAGCTGCCTTCAAAGATAATACTCCACCTCAAATGACATGTCTATGTCCGTAGCAGACTGTAAGTTCCTTTTAGACAGGGCCTGGGTCTCACTCATCTCTGCACTTCCACACCTGGCATGATGCCTAACAGAGCAGGCGTTGAATATGACAAGTCAATAGTATCTATCACTTTTGTGCATGGGCGTAGAATTCCTTGATAATATATACCATGTTTGTATATGCACAGCATTGAACATAATTTTATTCCGTGAATAATAAAACTACCAGTAGTAATAGCCATCACTTTCTTAAAAGAGTTTCATTTCTTATATTTTTGGCTGCAAAGTCAGAATGTCACTCAAAGGAACAAATCATTCAAATTACATTTGAATAAAAATTATGCTGAGTTATTGTTGCTAGTCGCCTTTAGAAGCCATCTTTCTGTTGGCTGCCTAGATGTAGACATGCATATTAATAGCTCTTCTGCTATCATTGAATCTAGTAAGCAGTGGGAAGCCAGCTTGGACAAGAAACAAGCAAACCTGGTGAGAAGCTGTTCATTTTGTCTAAATGCAAAAGAAATTAAAATGTTGGCCTAAAACATTTAAAAGCACATGAGGAGGTTCAAAGAGTTCATGTAAAAAGTTCCATTATGTTTTCATTTCAATTTTCTATGAACTTTTTGAAGCTCTCATATACTTAGCACATTCCATGTTTGGTGCTCAGACTTGTTCAGAAAATGCTGCAGAATTCTCTTACAGAAAGATGCACTTCAACTTTGAAGCTGGTAGAAGCAGTCATCTCTGTACCATCCTTGACTTACTCCATCCTCTTTACAGATCAACTAATAAGACAGTCTTTACCTTCAATTTCCAATTTCCCCAACCACACCTCTTTTAGCACTGACTTGTTTAAGCGCATCTCTGCACTCTTTCTTCTCACCTCTCAGGGTCAGTTTAAAGATCTCAGAGTTTCCTACGCAAAGATGATCTCCATACTTGAACATGTGTATGGCACTATACAGTAACACTTGAAGATGATTGTCATCTTTCTTAAAAATTACCCAAACTCTTGCAATGACAAGTGTAAATGCTTCCCCACACCCACTCCAAAGTGGCCATTCTTTTTGTCTAATTTGTTCAGTACCTACTGTGAACCAGTTGCTATGCTGGACAATTAGAGATGCCAGTGTGTATAAGACAGAACACCTATTCTTAAAGGAAACTGTATGTAGATCAAGAGGCTGGTATCCAAACAGAATAAGAGGATACTGTGTGGTTTAAAGTCAGGAAATCGATGGCATGTTACCAACAGTATATAAAAATATAATTGGTTACCCTTATATCCTGCAACCTTGCTAACTTGGCTTATTGGTTCTAGTAGATGCGTGTGTGTGTGTGTGTGTGTGTGTGTAGGAAGTTTCTTTTGGATTGTCTAAAAACAATGCTGTCTGTGAATAAAGACAGTTGACTTTTCTTCCTTTCCAATCTGCAAGACTTCTATTTCTTTCTCTTCTAATGCATAGGCTAGGTCTCCCAATACAATGTTGAATAGAATTGGTATAAGTAAACACCTTACAGTGTTCATCATTTTAGAGGGAAAACATTCAATATTTCATAATTTAATATTAGATAAAAGTTTTTCACAGATGCTCTTTATCAAATTGAGGGTGTTTCCTTTTATTCCTATTTTGCCATAAGATTTAATTATGATCAGGTGTTTTGTTCAATGTTTTTTTCTGCCTTTATGATGTGAATGTGGTGAATTACATTGATAGACTATTTTTTAAAAACTTTTATTATGAATTTTGTGATAGTTTACATGGGAGAACATTAGCTTTACATTCATCCTATTCTATATCTTTATATTGCCATGGTTACAATCCTTTCCATGCATCATTAATCAACCAAAGGATATACCTGCAAGCCTGCCCCCTGGCCGGCAGCACACAGCCCCTCTCCCTCTCTGGGTCTAGAGTTCCCAGCTGTTCATCTCTCCACATCATCATCTCTGCCTCCATCTCTGGAGTCACTGTTTCTCTGGGTAGGGTCCTGCACTCTGCTCTTCTCCCTTGATGGTCCTAGGGCCCTCTGCTCCTGGCCTACAAAATCAACCACTCCCCTCATTTTGCTACAAAATGTCTACCTTTACATTTCCAACCCTCACAGTCAGTCCTGATAGTAATTATTCACTATTGTACCACATTAGTGCTATCCCCATCTCCTTTCATCAGTCCCTCCCAGAGAGATTAGATATTACTCAGTGGAGAGTCTACCATCCTCCGCATCCTCCAGATCTAGGCTCCCTCTTGAAAGCTTGTAAGGCAGTCACTTCTTGCCTTTGTAGCCTGCTCCCCCCACCCCCCATTTTGGGTAGCCAATGCCCAAGTTGCCCATCCCTGTCCGTCATGTGTATCAAGGGGGTGGAATGATCCTCGCTGTAAAGATTTGTTCCTTCTTTTGAGCTACTGCATCCATAGGTGTAGGTCAAGTTCATCAAATTGTATCAGATTACTCTTTTTTTCCTCTTCTTTCTTCTTCTAGTTGAGCTCTGATCATTGAGCCACTGAAGCCAGTTCAAGTGGGTGTTCTTGTGCATATGCCCTCTCTTCTTATCAGCTGGACACCTCATTCTCCACGCTAGTCCTCTGTGGCTATGTCACTGACTCTGGGCCCAGGAGTCTCCAGGTCTTGCTAAACTGCTGGCCAATCAGGTCTCCACCCGGGTTCACAGGAGTTTATTGAATGTGGTTGCACTTAGCTCGCAGCTTCATTTCTGTTTTTCCCTAATTTCCCCTTAACAGTGACCAACATGGTCACCAGTCAGAGCGTGTGTCTGCTCGTGTATTCCCATTGAGTCTTAGTCTTGGAAGGGGGTTTGCCCTGAGGGGACCTGACTGCTTACCTTGATGTCTCCTGGGCGAGCAACTTGCTTGTTCTTGTAGTAGTCAGTCGGACTGCCTGTATTGTTTTGTATTTTTTCCTGTTGATCTTTCTTTCAAGAAGTATCTTCTGTTCTTCTAGCCACTCCAGGCTGGTCTGCTTCTCCTTTCAAGTGGAGATTTCCCACCTCAGAAGATTCTGGTTGGGATTCAGGATACCACCTATGGTCTTATGTAATGCAGAGGCTCCTCAGGAAGCCTCCTTCACTGGGCACATTGTAGCCCCATTTTAGGTATTCCATGGTGATATTTCTGGCTATTCCTTTCTCTCCCCCTCAAGTGTCTATTTTATAATGGTATGCCAGGGAAACCAAGATTCAAAAGACAGCCAAGCATCTTAAGATTATTTCCCCCTTTTTCCCATTCCAACCATGTCTCAATCTCTGTATCCGAGAGCCCTGTTGTTCCAAGGTTGTGAATACATCATTATTTACCTCTGTCTCACTTAGCCCATGCAAACCTGCCTAATTGTTTTCCCATCTGCCTTGTTCTTCCATTCCCCTCCCCTTTCTTGTGTATTGCTCCCCAGCACCCAAACTATCCTGTGTCTCATTGATAGACTTTTGAATGCTAAAACAATCTTCATTCCTGAGTTAAGCACAGAAGAGAAAGCAATGTGAAGACAGGCACAGACTGGAGTCATGTGGCCACAAGCCAAGGAATGCCAGCTACCATCAGAAGCTGTCAGAGGCAAGAAACAAATTCTCCTGAGAATCTTTGGAGGGAGTGAGGCCCTGCTGACACCTTGATTTTGGACTCCTGGTCTCCACAAGTGCAAGAAAATAAGTTCCTGCCAATTAAGGTTCTGAATTTGTGCTAATTTGTTACAGCAGTCATGGGATTACAATTTAGATTTTGATCCTAATGTACTATCTTTTATGATTTGCTGGATTTGATTTGCTAGTATTTTGTTAAAAGTTTTTGAAGTCTATGTTCCTGAAAGATATTTGTCTATAATTTTCTTTTCTTGAAATGTCCTTGTCAGGTCTGATAGTGGGGATTATGCTGGGCTGGTAACATGACTTGGGAAATGTTCTTTCCTCTGTAATCTGAAAGATTCTGTGCAATTTCAGCACATAGTGACCTGTCTAGGGTCTCTCAGACTGTAAATCTCACAGAAGCAGAAAGCCTCCTTTTCCACCTGCAGAGGTGAGCTTAAACTACTGACCTTGCTGTTAGAAGTCCAATGCTTCGCCTACAGCACCAAATTACCTTCCAGAGAGGCTACACAAATTTACATTCCCACCAAATTTTTACGAGAGTACCCCTATCACTTAGGGTCCTGGTGTGGCGCTGTGGGCTAATGCGTCAGACTGCAAAGCCATTTGAACTGCAAGATCGGTGGTTCAAGCTCACCAGCTGCTCCTTGGAAACCCTATTCAGGGTTGCTATGGGTCGGAATCGACTCGATGGCACTTAACAACAGCAACAACCCCTATCACTTGGTCTTATCAGAACTTGCCATGAGCAATGTATATATTATGTACCAATCTGATAGGCAAAAGTAGGGTCTTGCCCCATTTAGATGGTATGTGGTCTTCCTTCTAGGGAGAGAACCAGGCTCCACGCCTTCTCCTGGCCTGCTGTGGTCTCTTCTATTTTTGCATGGTTGCTGGCTCCACTGACCTTCCTCCTTTGGAGGTTCTCAGTCTTAACACTTATAACCTGGGTAGTCAACAGTGTGATAGTTGAGTGCTAAATTATTCTCAATTTTTGTGAGCTGTGAAGTGCCATCGAGTGGGTTGCAACTCATAGCAACCCTGTATAGGGTTTCTGAGGAGTGGCTGGTTTGAACT
>NW_006408545.1:16872465-16884974 GCF_000296735.1 Chrysochloris asiatica
AAAATTGTGCATTTTTCTTGGGTCTTTGCGTCCCTCTCTTCCTCTGACACCTTGACAACAGAATGCTGAGTATAGCTGAAGTGATAGGTGTAGAAGCAGAGATTTATAGTCACCTCAAATGATAGCCTCCAAA
This sequence comes from Chrysochloris asiatica, assembly GCF_000296735.1. Lineage (NCBI taxonomy): Eukaryota > Metazoa > Chordata > Mammalia > Afrosoricida > Chrysochloridae > Chrysochloris > Chrysochloris asiatica. The sequence goes on from NW_006408545.1 coordinate 16,872,599, forward strand.
ATCTTGTGGAGACTCTACTGAGCGGCCAGCTTCTCGTGAGTCTCCCAATTCACAAGTGCCCCAGGACCCGGAGTTGACCGCCACAAGAGGGGGCTACAGCATATTGCGGGAATGTAAGGCAGAAGACTTGCAGTTTGAAGTTTATCGTTCATGTCTCTAATTACTTTGGAATTAGAAAATTTAATTAACAATTTTCCAAAAGAAAATGTTTTGGGGAGTCCAATCTTCAATATGGAGTCCTGGTATGATGCTATATGTTAATGCGCTGGACTGCAAAGTCGGTTTGAACTGCAAGGTAGGCGGTTCACGCTCACCAGCCGCTCCTCAGAAATCCTACTTAGGGCCGCTATAGGTTGGAACCGATTCAAGGGCAATTAGCCACAGCAACAACAGTCTTCAATATTAAGGAGTCCTGGTAGCGTAGTGCTTTACAGCTCGGGCTGCTAATTGCAAGATCAGCAGTTCTAATCTACCAACTGCGTCTCAGGAGAAAGAAGAGACTATTCTCATAAAGACATATAACCTGAGACTCCTCAGCACACCACCACCACAACCACTCCTCAATATTAATCATTTTGAGGTGAAAAAATGCCTTCCTCATAATCAGGAGCAGAAAAACCTTGATTGACTAAGGGTGCTATAAGTTGATCTCATTGTATTTTCCATATTTTCTTCACATTACAGAAAGGATCATGGACATGGAACTGAGTAACACTCACAAGGTCTGGTTTCCACCTACACCCCAGTACGGTCAGGTTCTGGTTCTTGGAGACCCCGTGTGTTGCTGATCCATACTGTAATCTTTACAGAAACAGATCATTGTTGAGTTGTGGTTTTCACCTCCATGTCAGACATATCAATATGACATGACAGAAAGAACTTGAGCTTTGGTGACAAACTTAGGCATGAAACTCTTCCCTTTTACCTCTGAGTTGTATGGTCTTGGGTAAGTTACTGTACCAATCTGATATTGTTTTATTATTTGTAAAATGCCAAATATTATCTACCTCACAGAGATGGAGAACTAATTAAGACACTATAAGACTTGCCTAATAGCATGCTTGCCCCATAGTACATGCCATAAATATGGATTACTTGGTTTTCTCTTTTTCTCTAATTTTGGTGTATTTCTATATGCAATAATAACACCAACAAAATGTTTAATGTTCTTTATTGCCTTCATTTGATGATCACTCTGCTTACAGAGGATGGCATATCCATCGCCATTTGCATGTCAAGAAGGGCATGCCAAGTGGAGCACTGTCATAGGCAGAGGGCTACACAGTAAACGCCAGGCTCCAGCTTCGTAAATGAAACTCTCCCCAAAATGAGGGACTCCTTTCTTGTATTGTGTTTGCATCATTCCATCACCTCTTCTTTGTTCCCATACCTCAATGAGAAGCTCATTAGATGGTGCTTCCATGACATTTGAAGCTAGACTTAGACCAATGAGAACAACTCTTGTCTGGACTTGCAGTGGTACAGCCATACACCACCCACCATTCTGGATCCAACAAGCACCTGGGGTTACCCATTTCTCCACTGTGGGCCTCAACACCTTACCATCTGTGCTCCCAGCTCCAGAGTGATCCTACCTTAGAAAAGCATGCTCCAGAGATTTGCAAAGCTCCTCAATTGCCAATATTTTTGTACCATTGATGTAAGGAAGATAACCAGGGACAAAATTGTTTCTGATTTTTGCCTTTCAGATTTTATAGACCAGGTTTGGAATATCTGGTCCACTAAGGGGATTGGAAAAGAAAAAGAGCAAGAGATGCTCTGTCTGCAAGTAGACAGCATGAGGGGTCCTTCTGAGAAGAGCAGCTTGTTGTGGGTGGGTGTTGGCTCTGACTCCTGTCTGCTAGTGAGAGCCATGTGGTACAACCTCATAGGGGTGGAGCTGTCTGGGCCCATAAACTCCAAACCAATAAAATAAAATTCCTTTCCAGCCAAAGTCCTGCACTTAGAGAAACTGCTCATGGCGTCTTCTGAATTGAGCAAGGCATGGGCTAGAGGAACAAAGGAAAGAGAATGTCCCGATGAAAATGGGGGAGGGAGAACAGGGGCAGATCCAGAAAATACAAGTGCATTTCCCCCCTCAGTCATTTGTAGGAATTTACAAATAATCATGAGATGCATTCCATTATAAATGTTTCTAAAAATCTTTTTTGAAAAAAAAAACTACTTTCTCCATTTTCCTATGGCTAAAACAAATTCCACACATTTTCCAACATTGACAAGGAATAGATATTTATTAGCTTTTGTATCCACACAGTTGTAATGCTCTCAGATTTGCCTTTATTATTTGCCAATAAAACAGTATAGAAAAGCTCTTTTGGCCTAAATAAGGAGCTTAGCATGGACTGTAAATGTGTGTACATACTTTATATAATATTTACTTACAATGTATTTATTTATTTATTATTGTTAAGTGCCAGCAAGTCAGTTCCAACCCATAGCGACTCTGTATAGGGTGTCTGAGGAGAAGCTGGTGAGCTTGAACCATCGACCTTTCAGCTCAACCAACTTTGCAGTCCAATACACTGACCAACAGCGCCACACAAGAAGATGATCCAAAAGAAAACCACAGGGATTCCTACTATGTGAAGAGTTTTTGTGTGATTGTTTTTAATAGGCTCTGTGTTTCTAATGAGGACTGGACATGGGAAAATGTCTTGTGCAGTCTTAATATGGCTGGTGATATTTCTTATGAAATTGTCCTATATGATTAAACTATTTCTTTTTTACTACCACATATTTGTCATATTGTGGTGACTTGCATGTTGCTGGAAGCGATGCCACTGGTATTTCAAATATCAGCAGAGTCACCAGGGTGAACAAATTTCAGTGGAACATCTATACTAAGACAAAGTAGGAAGAATAGACTGGTGATCTAGTCCCAAAAATTAGCCAATGAGGACTCTGGATCACAACACATTTTCTGACTTACTTGCTTTGACCACATCATGGTTGGGTGGGTGGGTGGGTGGTCAGTTGTTGGAGGAGGACATCATATTTGGTGAAGTAGAAGGCTAACCAACAATGGCAAGAGCGATCCCTGATGAGATCGATTGGCATGAAAGCTGTCACAGTGGATTTGAACTCTTGTGAGGATATCACCAGACTGTGCAGTGTTGTGTTCTGTTAGATGTAATGAGGTCACCATGATCTGAGTTGGAATCAGACCTGGCAACAGCTATCATCATTTTTATCATTTAACATTGGGCTTGTATTTTATTTTCCTCAATGGCTGATTTTTCAGAAGTAGATCACCAGGTCTTTCTTCTGTGTCATCTCTGGTTGGACTTGAACCTCAGCCTTTTGGTGAGCAGCTGAGCTAACTAAACGTGAACTGTTTGCATCACCCAGGGCCTACTGGACTTGTACTTTGACAACAATTAGATAGTACACCTTTGAAACCAGTCCGAGTTTCTGGTTTTGTTCACCTTGGAATCTCCCCAGAGCCTTGCACATATAAGGACTATTCAGTTACATTTGTTAAATGAGCTATAGAAGATTTAGGTTGGACATAGGAAAGAACTGCCCAAATGAAAAGTTCTTTAACTGGTTACTTACCTAAGCAAGGCCACAGAACCTCAAAGTTGGAGACCATTAACCATTACATTGCCCCTGAGGCAGTTTCAGTTCCATGTGATTTGGATAATCTCTTTGGACTCTGCCTGTCCTATAGTTTGGGGGGGAAACAAAATCATAAAAAGTTTGGACTTCTTATCTGGATCTTACCCTAGCCAACAAAATTAACTTTTGTTTATTTCAAAGGCCAAGGAATGAAAACAATAGATCTAGAATCTAGATTTTCTATCAGATCTGACTTCAGCTAACAAGTCTCCAGCCTACCATCACTGCTATGCCCTTCCTAATCCATTGTTGTTGTCAGGTGCCATCGAGTCGGAACCGACTCATAGCGACCCCATGCACAGCAGAACGAAACAATGCTCGATCCTGGGCCAACCTCACCACCGCTGCCACCCCCGAGTCCATCAATGATGCCACCTGGCCGATCCATCTCGTTGGAGGTCTTCCTCTTTTCTCTTCCTAATCCATAGAGGGGAACAAATGAAATCCACAACATTTTTATGGTGTTAAAATATTGGCAAAACACTCAAAATTAAAGCTGTCTAAAAAGTTGCATTCTTCTTATAAATGCAATTTCACTAAAACTTAGCAACATGTAGGTCCAGCTTAAAATATTGTTGGGAAAACCAAACAAATGATACAATATCCAACCCATATCTCACAAACAGATGTTTCATGAAAGCCTGCTTCTGTTGGATTGTTCACAGATTTTTTTTTTTTTTCTCACAAGAAAAAGTTTAGAAAGCTAAATTCATCTGGCTTTCTGGGTTAAACACAAAGTATAGGCCTTTACAGAGCTTTTAATACGCTAGTATGCATTGTGGATTTTCAGGAAGGTAATATAGTGTACCCTTTCCATGTTCATTTGAACAAAGAACTCCTTTTTCTGAATTTTCAAAGGCTGTTCTATGGAAAATAATTTGGAAATACCTGGTTATGACAAATGCCTCTGTTACCTCCTCCCCAGTCACCCACTGTTTCTTCCTTGCTGTCTGAAACCTGATTTGTTCACTCTTCTTAGAGTGACCCCGTCAAATTCCAGGGAGGTTAGGCCCCTCCTCAGCTGGAAAGGATGCATATTCATTGGACCAAAGCAAATATGTTGGTTTCATTCCCTTTGTCATGCTATTGATTTAAACAGGAGCATATAATGCAATTCTGGCTTATAAAATTTAAGGGAAAATCTTTTGGAGGGTTTTCTTGGAGGATTTGTTTAAAAAGATAATCACCTTAGATGAGTTACATTATCTATGAATTTCATGCTAGATAATGAGGCATTACAAAAGTATTTGTTATGAAAAAAGGCATTTGACCTAGCAGAGTTGAGAATCATTGACTTAGACAACCCTCCTACGACATCTCTTTACTAATTTCAGGAAGCATAGTTAAAATATGAGATAATCAGAGAAAATATTGAGTATGTACTATTAGATGCCAAACTGCATGGCTTAGGTTGGGCATCTGAGAGGAATTTTCTACCCACCAGCATGAGCCTGGAGTAGTGGCAACCAGTTGGGGACCACGAAGGGAGGCAGGCCAAGCTGAAACACTGAGCCCAGCCAAGATGAAAGACAAGAAGAACGTGAAGTTATAACAAACGTGAAGTTATAACAGTTGAATTAACTACTACTAATATTGAATGAATTAATGGATGTCCCCCACCATACCATACATTCGAGGAACCTACATATATCAAAGCTTAACAAGAAAGGAAGGAATCGAACCCCCATAAACTGGTTTCAAGCCAATCCCATAACCACTATGACTTTCTTAATAAGAGGCTTTAGTAAAATTATTACATAACTTTGTCAAAGTTAAATCATAAGTTAAAATCTTATATTCCTCTATGGCATACCCATTCCAAATAGGATTTCAAGACACCTCATCCCCAATTATAGAAGAACTACTGCATTTTCATGACCATACCTTAATGATCGTATTCCTTATTAGTTCCCTAGTACTTTACATTATCTCCCTTATATTAACTACCAAACTTACTCATACTAATACTATAGATGCTCAGATCCTTGAGAAAACCACCAAGTCACTGATGATTTAACCAGCCCTGAAACTGTCCTACCTCTGGATTTATTTTTTGGGAGGTTATAAATGCTCATATTTGAAAAACAAATTTGAGTTGGGTTTTCTGGTATTTGTAAGTAAAATCATTCAGATATCAGGTCTAATCAGCTAGAGCTTCTCTGTAACAGAACTACATAAGTGGGAGACTTTACAAAAAAGTAGTGTATTTTCTCACAGTTTAGGAGACTAGAAGTCTGAATTTGGGTACCAACTGGCGGAAGGATTTTTGTCTCTACTGGCTCTGAAGAAACGTCCTTGTCTCTTCTGACCTTCTGCTTCTGGGCAATCTTCATGTGACTTGGCATCTGTGTTCTTCCATCTCTGCTTGTCTAAACTGCTCCTTTTATCTCTTGACTCAAAACACACCCTGCATAACCAAAAGCTCATTCCTAAATGGAATGATAACCACAGGCATGCCAACCAAAAGCCAAACCCTTTGCTTTTGAGCTGATTCTGTCTCATACTGACCCTTTAGGTCAGAGTAGAACTGCCCCATAGTGTTTCCAAGGCTGTAAATATTTATGGAAGCTGACTGCCACATCTTTCTCCCATAGAGTGGTTGGTGGGTTTGAACCACCAACTTTTCAGTTAGCAGTGGAGTGCTTTAATCATGGTACCACCAGGGCTCCTCACCACAGTCATAGAGATTAGGATTTGCAACACATATTTTGTGGAACACAAGTCAATTCATAGTAGTGCCTTCATGCCGTTGTCACAAGGAAAGAACATTTGAAGCATTTGTGTTTGGAAATGTTGATTGTTAAAAATCAGGCTTATTACTAACTGAGACTCTCCTATCATTACTACCAGGATATGCAATCTGCATATGTAAATGAACGATTCTAATATCGCCATTTTTAGTGTCTCTGAATTAGAAAATTTGACATTTATTCCTTAGCAGTGTGATAGGCTGTTAGGATAAACATCATCTACTGCTCTGTAACAAGGAAAACCATAACTAACCACTGAATCCCTGGAATCTTAGGCAGCAGAACCTGCACAACAACTCTGGTATTTGCATTGAGTGCTTTCTCAGGGCCAAGCATGGGAGAGGATCCCCTTCTCTGTCTTCCAAGTTTAATTTCTTGAAATTCACCCTTATTGGAGTCCTGGCTACTCCATTATGCCTCCCTAGTGACTCTAGCCTCCACTAAGCAACCTTTTAGTAGAATTCATCCCAGGTGCCCAGTCGGAGGTCTATGGGCTGGCACATCAGCGCCCGTTCTTCTCCAGGGGTGGGGCAGCTAAGGTAGGAGGACTCTAGGTTGAGAAAGAAGTATGCACCAAGACTGGGAAGACTGAAGGACCCCAGTGGTCAGGGTCTTCTGGGAGAACTGCAGGAACAGAATTTACCAGGAGGAGGGCAAGTGCCCTCTGCCAGGCACACCCTCCCCTTACATGTTAACCCCTGAGGGACGGTAGTGTGAGCCTGGTCTCAGAACCAGCGGAGCTAGCGTCAAGCTCTAGAAACTGATGTTTTCATCTCATGCTCAAGATGTTCTGGGAGCCTGGTGCTGGGCTTCAGTCTCTGGGCTGTGCTTGGTGTCTGCCTTGGACTCACTTTTCCTATCCTATCCTTACCTGGATTCAGACTTCTAGCCTCCTAAATGTGAGAGGAGTCCTGGTACGGCACTGTAGGATAAGCACAGGATTTCTTACTGCAAGGTTGGTGGTTCAAACCCACCAGCCACTCCTCAGAAACCCTATACAGGGACGATATGAATCAGAACCAACTTGATCCCATTTAACAATGCCACCCACTTGTAGCATTGCTGTTACAGCAGAACTAGAGAGCTAAGACAGTGTCCAAGTGCTCAGGGGGGCCAGGGCATGTGAAACTGAGCAAAGGGAGGTGACAGTTGGCAATGGTAGGAAGTGGGGGAGAGGGCAGTTAGGTCCTATACCCAATCCCATGCAAGCTCTGCCAGGTTGCATTTTAAGTTGCTTTTAGAGCAAAAAATTTTTTTTAAGAAGGGATTCTGATATTTAAAGTTTGGAAATAACTCACTTATGCTTTGAATCATTTACTATTGTTGTTAAGTGCTGTTGAGTCGGTTCCAACTCATAGCAACCCTGTATAGTGTTTCTGAGGAGCACCTGATGGGTTTGAAACCCCAACCTTGTGATTTGCAGTCCAGTACTGATCCTACAGTGCCACACACACTGGGAAGCTTATAATTTTATGAATGACACAGATGTCTTTATCTTTAGTGTCCAAAACAGTAGCCAGTAGCCATGAGGTTATTTAAGTTAAAAGTAAAAATTTTATCAAAATTAAGTTTTCCAATCATCCTAGCCATATTTCAAGTGCTCAGTAGTCACATGTGATGGCTACCATATTGAACAGTGCATCAAGTGTTCTAGATAACACTTACCATTGTGGAAAATTGTCTTAGGCTGTGCTAGTTTATATTTTATATTATCTAAATCTTGAATTGACAATGACTGTGTACAATGTGCTGTAATCGTCTGTCCTGCTATGAACTTGCTACGTGACCTACCTGACTGGCTTCGATTCTCTCATCTATATCAGGCAGGTCTGGGCCACATCAGAGATTTCCATCTATCTTATCTGCAAGGATCCCTTCGATTGTTACTTTGTTCCCTTGGACCAACACCCATGTTTAAAATAAAATACTTCATTAGGTAATAATTGGCTTACTCTCCTACTTTTGTTAATTGGTGTTATTTTTAGCTACCAATAAAAAGTTTTGATCAGCATAAGATTACCAGAATTCTTATATTGCATTGAAGTAATTCTAGCCCCAAACTTAAGCAACAGGACATTGGGCACTAGCTGAGTCTCCTTATCTTGAGTAATTATACAGTTTCCATGTGGTATCTTTGAAATAAATATTGAAAGTAACTTCCTAATTGTTCCTCCCTGTCTGTGGTACTGCCTTCTCCACCCTTAGAACTTCAGGTTCCTGAGTTAGGCATCTGTTGACGACACCATCACTTAACATGTCTGGAGAGTTTTAAAAGAGATTTGAGTTCAAACGGAGACAATAATCCCCAAAGTTCAAATTTGGAATTTAAAAAATCAGCTAAAAGAAACCAAGTTGTCAAATGTGCAAATCAAAGAGAAACTCTAGAATAGACAGACTTGTCTGTGTAGAAGACAAAATGTGCAATTATTTCATTTTTTAAAGTGTAAAAGGATAAGTAAAAAAGAATTGCTTCAAAATTGTAGAAACCCTTACTAAACAAAAATATTAAAATGTGAAACTATTGTTTCTCAACATATCCTCCATCTGGTGGTTCGTGGTTATGTGCCATGGAGTCAGTTCCTACTCATAGCGACCCTGTACAGGGTTTCCAAGGCTGTAAATCTTTACAGGAGCAGAAAGCCTCATCTTTCTCCTGCAGAGCAGCTGGTAGTTTCAAACTGCTGACCTTGCGGTTTGCAGCCCGATTCATAACCACTGCGCTACCAGAGCTCCTTCTAGGTTTATACAATTCTGAAGGTGGTGTTCCCATCTCTCTAAACTTTACCTAAATGGACCGGTAAATAACACCATAATTAAAGAAGAAAAGATTAAAATGATCAAAGATTTCATTTTGCTTGGATTCACAATTAATGCTCATGGAAGCAGCAGTCAAGAAATCAAGCAACGTATTGCATTAGGCAAATGTGTCACAAAAGATCTTTTTTAAAGTGTTAAAGAGCAAAGATGCCTCTCCCATGTAAACTATCATTCAATTCACAATAAAAACTTAAAAAAAAAAAAACATTACTGGTAATAAGACTTGGATTTATCACTATGAGCCTGAGAGTAAACAGCAGAGTATAGAACAGAACATCTTCAATCACTGACCAAAAGAAAGTTCCAAAGCCAATCGTCAGCTGGACAATTGATGCTTACAGTTTTCTGGGATTCTCAAGGGCCAGGATTGGAACAGGATCAGGAAAAAAGTTCAACAGTCAACAGCGCTTCTAACAGTGAGATGCTCACTGAAGAGCTGAAGCCTAAACCAGATTAAAGGCAGAGGACTGCTAAGGACTGTGATCTTGCATGGCAATGCACATCCACACAACTCGGCCCGTACTGTTGACACTCTGCAAATACTTCATTTTGAGGTGTTAAACCATCATCCCTATGGTCCTGATGTTACTCCATCGGACTTTCACCTGTTTGTTCCCCTGAAAGCAGCCCTTCGAGGATGAAGATTCACCTCTGATGAAGAAGTGAAGACAAAGCGGTACATTCATGGCTTGCAGCACTGCATAAAACATTTTTTAAAATAAAGGAATACAAAATCGTATTGACAGATGGATAAAATGTATTGAAAGGCAAGGATATTATACCAAAAACTGAAGCATTTTTTCTTTTCTAAAAGTTGATTAAAATAAATTCTATTCTACAGCCAAAGACTAAAAAGAGCAAAGATGCTACTCTAAGGACTAAGGTGTGCCTAACTCAAGCCATGATGTTTTTCAGTTGCCTCATATACATATGGAGTCCTGGTGTGGTGCTGTGGGTTAATGCATTGGACTGCAAAGTCAGTTTGAACCTCAAGGTCAGCGGTTCAAGCTCACCAGCTGCACCTTGGAAACCCTATACAGGGTTGCTATGGGTTGGAACTGACTCCGTAGCACTTAACAGCAACACAATGTATGCATATGAAAGTTGACCAGTGAATAAGATGGCAGAAGAACAATGCATTTAAATTATGCTGTTGGAGAAGAATATTGGAAGGACCGTGGACTGCCAAAAGAACAAACAAATCTGTGTTGGAAGAAGTACAACCAGAATGCTCCTTAGAAGTGAGAATGGGGAGATTTCATCTTGCATTCTTTGGACATGTTAGAAGTAACCAGTTCCTGGAGATGGACATTAAGCTTAGAAAAGTGGAGTATCAGCAAAAAAGAAGACCCCCAGAAAGATGGATTGGCACAGTGGCAGCTAACAAAGAGCTCAAACAGAACAGCTATTGTGAGGATGGTCTGGTACCCAGCAGTGATTTGTTCTGCTGTGTATAAGTTCTCTGAGTTGGAGCAGACTAAACGGCACTTAACAACTTTTCCCTGAAGAATTCTGCACTCTCCTAATTCAGTTTTGGGATCCTCGAGTGATTGAAATCATATTCTTTTGAAATATCCTTTTAGTTTTGAGAAACAAAAGAAATTTGATGGATCAAGAACTATAGGTGGATGGGGTAAGGTTTCCTGATGAAATTCTCATAGAGCAGTCTTTGGTGGTAGCCTCAAAGAATGAACAGGTACATTGTTATGATATGGCAAAAAAAAATACCTTAGTGTAACTTTCCCAGACTTTTCCTTACCAATGTAGTTTTCCATATTCTTAAAATGTATTCATAAAAAGCCCCCGTAATTATCCTATCTACTTTGAGAAACATCTATGAAGATTCTCCCTTTGGGAATTCCAAAAATCAGTTGCTATAATCTTTTGAGTTGACCTCTCCGCCTTGAATTGAGCTTGCCCAGAGTGTCCCCCCAGATGCCACTGTTTAGACTGAACCTTGAACCGGTATTGCTTTTTAAATACATCCTAGAGACCTGGCATGGTGCTGTAGGATAAATACTAGGCTACTAACCACAAGGTCAGCGGTTCAAACTCACCAGCTGCTTCTATCCAGGGTTACAATGAGTCAAAACTGATTCTACGGCACTTAATAATCACAACAAGGAGACTAAGACAAGTGTATTGCTAGAAAACTGTCACTGACGGCAGAGACATGCGGCAACATGTTTTGTTTGGAATAAACTGGTACACAATATAAACTGGAAACCTAATAGCAATGGTTTGTTTTTACTCACCATCCCATATAGGTTGAGACTTCTGCCTCTCGTGGAATGAAGCAGTTGTCAAATTTTTATCCCCCAAATCAAGAATAAAACCGGCAAAATTGAAAACAACAGCAAACCACCGTTTCAGGGTTTTGGAAATCAATCTTAGTTCTCTATGCTGCTCTCACAGAAATACCACAGTATATGGCTTTCACAAACAGAAACTGGTTTTCTCACAGTTTAAGGGAAGGCTTTCTCTCTCTCTCAGCTCTGGAGGAAGATCCCTGGCTCCTTTGAGCTTCTGCCCCTAGGTGATCTTCATGCCGCCTGGCGTTGTTCTCCTCCATCTCTGCTTGCTTTCCTGCTTATTTAATCTCTTTTAGTTCTCAAAATAATTAGTTCTGGTGTTGGGCTGTGGGTTAATGCACTGGACTGCAAAGTCGAATTGAACTGCAAGGTCGGCAGTTCAAGTCCACCACCTACTCCTCAGAAACCCTATACAGAGTTGCTATGGGTTGGAACCAACTTGATGGCACTTAACAACAACAACACTTCTCAAAAAAGGTTAACATAACACACACCATACAAAATCCAGCCTTATTAACATAAAGACAACCCATTTCCAAATGGTATTATAATCCCAGCCATAAAGGTTAGGAGTTATGACACACATTTTGTAGGACAACAATAAACATTCCACCCTTTAACCCCCTCAAAATCCATGTTTTCCCCACATATAAAAGCATGTTCACGCCACCACATTGGTTTAAAAGTCATAAAATCAATTCCAACTCCAAAATCTCATCTTCAGAAGCATCTAAGTCAGACTTTTGGCATATTCCATCCTAGGGGCAAAATTCTTCTTCATTTGTTAACAAATGAATGCAAGTTATATATTCCAAAGTACAATGGTTGACTAGGTGTAAGGTAGACATTTCCATTATA
>NW_006408545.1:16888019-16902392 GCF_000296735.1 Chrysochloris asiatica
AAACCTGTCCACTATGGGTGACCCTGCTGGTATTTAAAATACTGGTGGCATAGCTTTCAGAATCAGCAACTCACAAGCCACCATAGTACGACAAACAGAAGGCCCCAATCTTCTGTCTTTTGGGCACGGTAGCTCCACCGTCTCAGCTTTGGGCAGTAGCCCCTATCCTCTTGACGGAACTGAATGGCAAGCCCAGATTTTACAACCAAGTTAGTGAAGATCTGACTCTTTGAAACCTAGGAGATTGTGGTTCTACCTTTGAGACTCCAGAAGCCGTGGCTCACCCTTCAAGACCAAGGCAGCTGTTTCTCCTGTGCCTTCCAACAGCTCTGCTGGTCTCTGAGCTGTTCCAGGAATGGCTCTGTTCTTTTCTTGGAGAACAGAGTAGCTCCTTTGGTCTGTTTCTGGCCTGTAAAATTCCAAGAGGCAGACAGTGTTCTTTCCTTTCATTCTTCCTCTGTACACTTTAGACTAATCTGATAGATAGGCTTTCTGCTGTGGTAAATTGATTAGAAACATCAGTCATAGGCTTAATCATTTTAACAAAAGATTGTGAGGCCACGTCCTTGGTGAAAATTCTAAGGCACGTGTTCTTAGTTTATACAACAGAGTTTTCTAAATCTTTCAACATCTACAATCTTAATTCTGCTTACAGTGTAAGGTAACATATTCACAGTTCCAGGGATTAAGATGCAGACACCTTTTGGGCCATTGTTCTGTGGACCCCAGATGCAAAATAAACAGCAGGCGCCAACAGATCTCTGATGTTTGAATTTCACAAATCATTCAAACAAACAAACTGTTCTCCTTATTTATTTCTATGAAACAAACCATCCGCAAACGTAGTGGGCTAGAACAACAAAAATCATTGTTTTACTCACAAATCTGCAATTTGGTTAGGACAATGGCAGAACAAACTCATCTTGTGTTAGGTGTGGAAGCTCCACTGGGGTTGTAGAGGTCACTTCCAAAATGGGCTCACTTTCATGAATGACTGGTGCAGGCTCTCAGCTGGGAGGTCACCCACGGGGCCCTTGCTTCTTTTTCACCTGTGTCTCCTCTCATGGCTGTTTCAGCTTCCTAACAGCATGGCGGTGGGTTGCAAAAATAAGTGCTCCAAGAGGCCTTGAAGGAAGCTGCAAAATTTTCTATGACCTACGTTCGGAGAGTCTAGACTGTCATATCTACTTCATATTATTGGTCAAGTAAGTCACTAAGACCAGGTCAAATGCCAGGAGTTTAATTCTCCAAGGAATTAAATATTCCTGATGTGGTGCCATAGAATAAGCACTGGACTGCTAACTACAAGGTTGGCAGTTCAAACCCACCAGTTGCTCCTCAGAAACCCTATCCAGGGTCGCTATGAATCAGAATTGACTCACTGGCACTTAACAACAACAACAACAAGAACTCAATGGGAGAAGTATTGAAGAATTTGTGACTAACTTTAATCTATCCCACCCACACACAAAAGCAAGCAAACAAGATGGAAGACTAAAATATTGCCATAACTTATTTTGCTAAATAGGAATTTTAAAAAGCAAACCCCAAACTTTATCTTTTGCTATCATAATATCACCTGTTTCCTAAAAACAAGCAATACTCTTTTCTACTAAAAAAAAAAAAAAAAAGTAGAAGGACATGGTTTCATAAGAAATGGCAATTCTTCAGCTTGTCCAGATTAAGCTTAATGAAAGAATTGCTGTGCTATACATTTTTTGTCTCATTTCAGGCCAGTTGGAAAGCCAGGTCACGGGTAGGGTGTCCAGACAGGAACCACCAGGCATTGGGAAATCACCAGACATAGGCATGAATACCTCTGTGGTTCAGAGCAGCAGTTCGCTGCCACCCCCGTGGCCTGGTTTACAGCCAGACTAGCCACAAATCCCTTGATGTCCTGCTGGCTCCAGGGACTCACCTGTCTGTGTGGTTCCCAGTCCCAGGGACCTGCCAACAGGCTCATTGGAAAAGGATCTACCTGTTGTCTGGGGCTGCCTCGAGGCCACAATGCAGGGGTTTTCTCCTGCCGGTGTCAGGCTTTCTGGCTCCAGTTTGGGCTTCTTCCAATGTGCTTTGGGCTGTGTATGGTATGGGCTATTCTAACTCTGCAGGTCTGGAAAAAGACAGTGGTGCAACTGGTCTGATGCAATGGAGACCTGCCCAAGACCACCAAACTTATCGATCAGAATTACTGGGGGATGTTTCTCAACCTCAGCCCCTGCCCTCCTCGAAATTCTGACACACCTTTCAGACTATGGAGCTTCTGTGTTCCCTAATGAGAAGGTTGTTTTAGAGTTCCAACATGGAATGACAAGATCAAGCATCCAGGGAACTCTTAGGCAAGTCTACACTGAATGTGTATGCATCACCCACCATGGCTAAACCCAGGAAGGACACAGTGTCGGGCTTCAATAAGCAGTTTCTTAACACAGTGACTGGGGCTTGACCCATGGAAAGGAATTACCTGGTAACAATAATATCTTGATGGTTGGCGGTGAATTTGTTCAGTGTCTCTGACCTGTAAGGGGGAACATGCCAGAGAGCGGGAATAGGAACGAGGCTAAGCCAGCAAGAGTCGTACCCTGTGGATTGCTACGCCTCTTTCTCCAAGACTTCAGAGTTTCAGGGAAAGGCAGAGTCCTACCCACTCTTCATAACAAATATCAAAAGTGGGACACTTTTCAAATTCTTGGTGCAGAGGGAGGAGCCAGACTTGATTGTTCACTCACCCCCTTTTAGGCAAATAGTTCTCTCAGAGAACTGACTTCAGAATGGGCTTTCATTGAATTCAGGATGTTAATGAAGTAAAAGGGCAAACTGGAAACCAGAGTCAACAGTCTATTCATGTATTTTGGGGAAATGTCTTGTTCCGAATGACAGGTGTGGTGAGGGGCCTCTTCAGGTTGAGAGCACATCCCTGATGGCGTCCCTCCAGTCCTCATACTGGGACATCAGGGGGGCAGGGTTGAGGGTCACCCTCCCCATCTGGTGCTGCATCTAAGAAGCAGGTCAACCTGAGCAAGGGCAGGCACAGAGTCCTGATTTGCAATTAGTACAAAGAGCCAATTCAACAGCCCACGGAGCTCATCCTCTGTAATCGTCCTAATTAGGCACATTATACAAAGGAAGGGAGATCATTTACAGGCTCCACCACAGGCTCATGGCAATAGAGTTGTTTGTTTCATAACCCTGAGGCTATAGACACAAATGCCTCAAAAAATTATACATATGTTTTTTAAAGGCTGATATTTTCAGACATTCTAGAAAAACATGGCAGTATGCTGTGGCAGAATAGTCTCTGTCATAGCAATACTTTTCCCTCCCTTGCACTTTTCCTCCCCTGGTATCAGTCTTAGTGTTACGATTTTCCTAGTTGTTTAATATCTCAGAAAACAATTTGCAGCCTGTTTTTTCTTCTTCATTCTCACATAGCCTTGAAATTTAAACATCTTTCCATCTGCCTTTTGTCCCTTTCCATTGATGACGTTTCCCTGGCTTTACGGAGCAGACATTAACGTGCATTTCTGTTTACCAGTGGCACTGTGCCGGGGAAGCGGTCATATCAGCGTCCTAAGGAGCATCAACACTGATGTTACTGACTGTTGCTAGGGTGAGCCAGAGAGGGAAGACAAAGAGAATGAATCCAGCATCTCACTGATACATTACCACCAGCACTTGCCCTCCTCTCTGCTCACTTAGACTAGTCTTTGCCTGGACCAGTGAAGAGGAATTCTCCAGAGTGGCTTTGGGAGATACTTAGGGGGTGTTCCACAAGCCCCACACCCTTATGACAACTTCCCCATGCCTCGTCTCCTCTTTTCTGCCCTCCTGTTCCTGTTCCCCAGGCCACTGAGAATCCACTGCTGTTGAGCCAATTCCAATACACTGTCACAGAGTAGAACGGCTCCAAAGGGCTTTCTTGGCTATAATCTTTATGGAAACAGATTCTGCCACAGAGGCACTCAATAGGCTCAAACTGACAACCTTAAGTTATCAGCCAATGACAAACCACTTGTGCCACCCATGGACTTGAGTACCAGGAGAGCTGGTGAATAAGTGTGTGGTCTACTCCGTGGGTGCACATTGCCTGGGTTTGAAACCTGGCTCTGTCTGTGTGATTTCAGTCCAGATCCTGCACCTCTCTGAGCCTTTTACTTCCTCTGTGAGATGGGGGAAAGGAGTGCTGGTGGCACAGTGGATTAAACATTAAGTTGCTAACCCAAAGGTCAGCAGTTCAAATCTACCAGCCATTCTATATGAGAAAGACAAGGCAGACTACATCCATAAAGATTTACAGGCTCAGAAACACTATGGGGCAGTTCTACTCTATCCTATAGGGACACTATGAGTCAGAATCTATCCGATGGCAGTGAATTTTTTTGGTTTAAGATGGAGAATATGCTAGCTCTTCCTTAAGGTGCTTTTATGAGAATTAAATTAAGTACTATATGTGCAGGGTTAAGTACAGAGTGAATTTGGTAAATGATACATGAGGAATATGTACATGGACCAAGAGGCAGTTGTTCAAACAGAACATGAGAACACTGAAAGGTTCAAAATTAAGACAGGTGTGCGACAGGGGAGTATTCTTTCACCATACTTATTCAACCTGTATGCTGAGCAAATAGTCTGAGAAGCTGGGTTATATAAAGAAAAACGTGGCCTCAGGTTTGGAGGACAACTCATTAACAACCTGCGATATGCAGATGATACAACCTTGCTTGCTGAAAGTGAAGAGGACTTAAAATATTTACTGATGAAGATCGAAGAGTACAGCCTTTGGTATAGATTTTATCTAAATGTAAAGAAAACAGAAATCCTCACCACTGGACCAATACACAACATTCTTTTTTTGTGTGTGAATTATGTGATAGTTTATATGTTCATTGGCTTTACATTCATTCTATTATATATCATTTTACTGCCATGGAAACAACATTCTTTTTAATCGAGAAAAAAATTGAAGTTGTCAAGGATTTCATTCTTTTTTGATCAACTATCAACACTCATGGAAGCAGCAATCAAGAAATCAAATGATGTATTTATTGCATTAGGCAAATCTGCTACACAAGAACTTTTTAAAGTGTTGAAGAGCAAAGATATCGCTTGAGAACTAAGGTGCGCCTGACCCAAGCCATGGTATTTTCAATAACCTCATATGTGAAAGCTGGACAGTGAATAAGGAAGATGGTAGAAGAATTGATGCTTTTGAGTTATGATGTTGGAGGAAATTATTGAAAGTGCCACAGGCTGCCAAAAGAACGAACATATTTGTGTTGGAAGAAGTACAGCCAGAGTGTTCTTTGGAGGCCAGGATGGCCAAACTTCGTCTCTCATACTTTGGACATATTGTCAGAAGGGACCAGTCACTGAAGAAGGATATCATGTTTGGTAAGGTGGAGGGTCAGAGAAAAACAGGAAGACCCCCCAGAGAGATGGATTGGCAAAGTGGCAGCATCAATGGGCTCAAGTGTGGTAACAAATGTGAGGTTGACCCAGGATGGGGCAGTGTTTTGTTCTGTTGTACATAGAGTCTCTATGAGTCAGTACCACCTCGATGGTACCTGCCAACAACAACAACAACAACATATTATTGGCATTAACATTCTCACTGCTTCCTAGTTTTTCTCAGTGACTGATCCACAGTGAAACTATAATAATGGAGGATAATAGGACTCCTCCCATAACTCATGCGTTGTTGTTGTTAAGTACCGTCTTGACAGTTCTGACTCATAGCTACCCTGTACAGGGTTTCTGAGGAACAGCTGGTGGGTTTGAACTGCTGACCTAGTGGTTCACAGTCTAGTGCTGATCCTACAGCATCACACCAGGAGTCCATAGCACATACTGTTGCTGTTGATAAGTGCCATCGAGTCAGTTCTGACCCATAGCGACCCTGCATAGGGTTTCGGAGGAGTGGCTGGTGAATTTGAACCACAGACCTTTTGGTTCAAATCAACTTTGGTGGCACAACCACATAGTAGGCCCTGGTGTGGCACTGTAGGTTAATGCGTTGAATGGCAAAGTCAGTTTGATCCTCAAGGTTGCTGGTTCAAGCTCACCAGCCACTCCTTGGAAACCCTTTACTGGGTTGCTATGGGTTGGCACTGATTTGACAGCTCTTAACAACAACCATGACAACAACTGGAGTTGTGGTGTGGTACAGTGGGATAAAGCAAGGTTGACTTGAACCACAAAGTCCTTGGAAACCCTATATAGGGTTGCTATGAGTCAAAACTAACTCAATGCCACTTAACAACAACAAATATGATTAGACTCCTGGTGTGGCACTGTAGGATCAGCACTAGACTGTGAACCACAAGGTTGTCAGTTCAAACCCAGCAGCTGCTCCTCAGAAACCCTATACAGGTTTGCTATGAGTCAGAACTGACTCAAATACACTTTATAAGAACAGCAAGCTGATGGTTACCATTCTCATTAAGAGGCCCTGAATCCCAAATTGCTGGACATATGGAAAGCATTTCAGGACCACTCAGTTTTGTTGTTAAGTGCTGTCAAGTTGGCTCCAGCTCCCAGCAACCTCCTGCACAACAGAATGAACCACTGTCCGATCCTGTGCCGTCCACACATTGTTAGGTTTGAGCCCATTGTTGCTGCCACTGTGTCAGTCCATCTTGTTGGAGTCTTCCTCTTTTTTACTGACCCTGCACTTTTCCAAGAATAATGTCTTTCTCCAGGGTCTTGTCCCTCCTGACTACAAGTTAAATTACAAGAAACAAAGTCTCACCATCCTGGTTTCTAAGG
Source organism: Chrysochloris asiatica (assembly GCF_000296735.1). NCBI lineage: Eukaryota > Metazoa > Chordata > Mammalia > Afrosoricida > Chrysochloridae > Chrysochloris > Chrysochloris asiatica. Next base: position 16,894,785 of record NW_006408545.1, read on the forward strand.
AACGTTCTGGCTGTACATCTCCCAAGACAAATTTATTGTTCTTCGGGCAGTTCTTGGTACTTTCAATATTCTTCATCAACACCTTAATCCACAGGTGTCGATTCTTCTTTGGTCTTCCTTATTCATTGTTTTTGTTGTTTGTTGTGAAGTGCCGTTGAATCGGTTCTAACCCATAGCGACCCTGTATAGGGTTCCCAAGGGGCACCTGGTGAGCTTGCACCGCCAACCTTGCAGTTCAAATGGCTTTGCAGTCTGGCACATTAACTCACAGTTTTAGAAGGGCCCAATTTACCATCCACAGAGGTGAAGACAAATCTAGACACTGCCATCTCAGCCCAGCTGTGCCTTGCTCCTTTCTTATTCAAATGGATGCCTTTTCCTGGGAGTTTAGATAAAAAAGAATCCTAGAAAGGTGCCTGAGACCAGGTGGCACTGCAGGATAAGCACAGGACTGCTAACCACAAGGTCATCAGTTCAAGTTCACCTATTGCTCCAAGGGAGGCAGAAGAGAGAGATGAGGTTGTCTGCTCCCACAGAGATTTACAACCTAGGAGACCCTATCCAGGGCCACTATCGGTCAGTCAGCTTGATGGCAATCTGCTTGGTTTGGGTCTGGGAAAGTTGCCTCAGCAGCACAAACGGTTTGTTCTCAGCTGCTAACCAAAAGGTTGGTGGTTCGAACCCACTGAACAGCACAGCCAAAGACCCTGACATGATGATCTGTTTCTGTAAAGATTACAGCCAAGAAAACCCTTTGAAACAGTTCTACACTGTAACACCTGGGTTCTCCCAAGTCACAAATTAACAAGAAACAAAACAAACCCTAATGTAGTCATCATGTCATGCTGTAGAGTCAGTGTGGAGGAGGATTAAACAATACCCATTAGGGGGTCAGACTGACAACCCAAGCCCAAATCAAACCCAGTGCCATAGAGTCTATTCTGACTCCTAGCGACCCTGGATAGGGTTTTGGAGACCTGCAAATCTTTATGGGAGCACACAGCCTCATCTTTTTCCCTCAGAGCAGCTGATGGGTTTTAGCCACCAACCTTGTGGTTAGCAGCCTATCGCCTCACTCACAGTGCCACAGCTGCTTGGAATATTCTATCTAAACCCAGGGGCAGTGAGTTTATGTTAATGAGGAAGGAATAACCCAGGGGCAGTGAGTTTATGTTAATGAGGAAGGAATAACTCAGGGGCAGTGAGTTTATGTTAATGAGGAAGGAATACCTCAGGGAAGGAGGGTGAGAAGGGTTGCACTACCTGAAGAATGCCACCACCATCACTGTATTGTAAATATAGAAATCGTTGAATTGGTATGTTTTTGCTGCGTATGTTCTTAACAACTGTTGTTATTGTTGTTAAGTGCCATTGAGTCGATTCCGACCTATAGCGACCCTGTATAGGGTTTCCAAGGAGCGGCTGGTCAGCTTGAACCAACCACCTTGCAATTCAAACCAACCTTACCGTCCAGCGCATTAACCCACAGAGCCACACCAGGACTAGATAAATGAAATTTAAAGGAAGCAAAATAATATCTATTAAGTTTGCCTTTGAGTATTCTATCAGTTGGATCTCTAGTGTGTTTTGCCAGAAGGCTCTTCCTATCAGACCTATTCCCACTCCCCCTTTTTTTTATGCGAAAATTTTCTGTTTTCAGTGTCTGCTTAATTCAACTCTCTGAAAATGTATAAGCTCATAAGAGAAGTTAGAAGAATTAACGGCCACTCTATGTACAGAGGAGTGTTCTTTGAATTCAGTAATTTGCCCTGCAAAATTTCTTCATGTATTTTCCCAAATAAACTTCACTTTTCCTGACCCTGCCTCCTCTTATACCTTGGAGGCCCTGCTCCACTCTGGCCACTTCTTCTGGGATTAACTGCATAAGAGCAGGGAAAGGGAACCCCAAAGTAAAAGCAGTTCAGTGGCTCATATGGTAGCCTGAAGAACTCTGAACCTGAAGCAATGGCCAGTAACCCCAAATGCTACCCACTGGTACACACACTCCCAGCACAAAGACAAGTTCCGTTTCTTTGTGCTGTCCTGGAATGTTTGCCAGGTTTTAGGTCATGTTGCCCGGAATTGTATGGTCCTGCAATGAAAGGCCCATTGTGATGGCTGGTCACCAAGGCCATGCAAAGGTTGCCACGTGCATCAAGGTCTGGAACATCCTGAGTTTTTTTTTTACGTGCTGAGAAGTGTGTACTTAGTATTGTATTAAAGTAAGTGGGGCAGGGGAAGTTCTTTCAAAAATACCCAAAGCAGAGCAAAATGGCACTTAGATGCTCAAGATCCTAAACTAGAGGCTTTAAAAATTACCTGAGAAATGGGCTTGTTTCTTTTATTGTTTCCTTCCTTCCTTTCTTCCTTTTCCTTCTCCTCTCTAACACTTGTCCACCTCTCTAAACACGCCTCAGAGGGAGCCCAGACATCTGTTGTGAATTCTTTCCTGCTGTATGACTGAACTAGCAAAGCAGGCTGTTGGAAGAGATCAGAAAATGTGGATTAAAAGACTTGACAAGCTTCTGATAGATTGCAGTGGGGTGTGGCATGGTTCTTGAGGACAAACAATGTAGTGAGCTGGACATCGGTAAATGTACAATCAGTAGGAGCAGAGTATGTTTCAGCACATCATCCTTCAGAGGTGGGCGTCTGAGTGCAAGGAGCCTGCCTGGGTGAGCCAGTGAGACTGCTTGGGTCCCAGTGTCCTCGTCTGTCAAGTGATGTGTGATGATCTTCAGGCTTCCTTGGGAGGTCCTTGGAACTCAAGCTTAAATCTCATCTCTGCTATTTGCCTGTACCTGGTTTGATTATTCGGGGAGACCAGTTTGGTAGAGGATATTCATTGAAACCTCTGTATTATCAACGCAGGAACTGAGGTCAGGGACTGAAATCACTGAAGACACAAAACACGTAGAATATTAACACGAGGAAAACAGAAGAATCCAAAGAGCACCTGACCCCACTTACTCTCTGATGAAAAGAAGTCTTGATTTAAAGTTTCCCAGTCTCTTTTCCACTGGGAGTTCATGTCCTTCAAATAAAACCTTTCAAGTGAAGTCAGGAGACCTGGCCAAGTTTGGGTTTGTCACAAATTCAGACAGGTCTCTGTTGCTGCCTCCTTTTGTTTCTTCAATGACGAATGGAATTCTGGATTTTGATGTTCTCTAAAGCCCTTTAAAGATGTAATATCCGTGATTCCAATAATTCTAGGAAATGCATACTAACACCAGGTTCTGAAGCAAGTGAAAAATCTAGATGAAATATTTGAATCCAGGGTTTTCAGACATTGGCTCACAGGCAATCCAAGGCAGTGGTCCTAAAACTGTTGTTAAATGCTGTCAAGTTCGTTCTGACTCATAGCGACACTGCATATGGTTTCTGAGTAGGGACAAATGGTTGCCCCCATTTTTCAAGGAGCTCTGGTAGCGTAGTGGTTACAAATCAGGCTGCAAACCTCAAGGTTAGCATTTTAAAACTACCAGTGTTTCTGCGGGAGAAAGGTGAGGCTTTCTGCTCCCATAAAGATTTACAGCCTCGGTAACCCGGTACAGGGTTGCTATGAGTGGAAACAGACTCCATGGCACATCACCACCACCACCACTCAGTTTTCAGGTCATGGTGCAGGGATGGGGCATCCAGGCAGAGCTAAGTGATATCTCTGAGTAGAGCAGAGGAAGCAAGGGACCAATGCAGACAGAACACTGGAGAGAGCAGAAATGCACAGAAAGATAGTTCTGGAGATCTGCAGAGCATCCCCTTTGAGTCTTCGGCTGGGTACTGATGAGCACATGCATGTCAGGGGCTACCGAGACCAAGGAAACAATCACCCGAAAGGATTAGAAGGAACAAACCCTAGAGCTCATAAAGAACTGAGAATAGTCCATGGGTCAGAGCTAAAAACCTTGTAATTCATGGGGCATAAACTAGAGTGCTCAAAAGAGTATTACCTCAGCTAATCAACAACAACAACAACAAAACTGTTGTCATCAAGTCAATTTTGACTCAAAGTGCTGCTACAGGACAGAGTAGACCTGTCCCATGGGTTTTCCAAGGCTTAATAATTAGCAGACTGCCAGCGCTTTCTTATTTGGAGTGGCTAGCTGCTGGGTGCAAACTGCCAACCTTCTGGTTAGCAGCCAAGCACTTGAACCACTGTGTCACCAGAGCTCCACTGTCTCGGTAATAGGGCCAAATTAGTCCTAAAGACTGCTTCCTTCTAACAAAACTTAAACATAACGTCTCAAAAGGACCCAGCTATCTCAAAGAAGCTTAACTTTGTCCCCAAACAACACTTAAGTATATAGATATATATATTTAATTTAAGGTTTTTTATTGTGGATTGAGTGAAAGTTTACAGGGCATATTATCAGTTTTACATTCAACAAATCATACACCTTGCTTCATTACAATGATTATAATCCCCTCCATATACCATCAATTAATAGTATTTCTCTCTATCCACTTTAGCTTTTTAAAAAACAAACAAACAAAAAAACCCACTCAGGCATATAAAATAATTTACATTTCCAAAGGGCACATTCTGCAAGTATGCATCCTGGCCACCAGCTCTTAGTCCTTCTCTTCTTAGTCCATGAATCTAGAGTCCTCAGCTGCTCCCCATCTCCATGCCCCCATCTCTGCCTCCATCTCTGGCACTGCTGCTTCTCTGGATAAGGTCCCACATTCTATTTGTGTGTTCCTCTGTTGATGGTCCTAGGGTCCTCTGTTTCTGGACTGTAAGATTAACCACTCCTCTTTTTTTGTTACAAAACTTCTACCTTTACAAGTGTGACAGTCATGATTATGATAACAATTATTCACTACTGAATTTTACGAATCTTATCCCCATCTCCTTTCACCAGACCCATCTAGACAAGATGACATCTATTCAGTGGGGACTCTTTCTTACCCCCCATACTCTTAAACTAAATGCCCTCTTGAAAAACCTTGTAAACCGGTCACTTTGTACCTTTATTTACCCCTCATTTTAGGTAGCCAATGTCTAAGTTGCCCATCCCTATCTACCCTGTGTACAGAGGGGATAGCACTGATACTTGATGCGAAGACTCTTTCCCTCTCTGTTGGTATTTAGAGTAACTACCGCTCTGAGTATAGATCAAGTTCATCAAATTGAAGCAATTTATCCTTGTTTCCTTTATCAAAAAAAAAAAAATGTATATATATTTTTTCTTTTCAATCTTCCTCTAGTTGAGTTCTGATTATTGAGCCATCGAGGCTAGGTCAAAAGGGTACTATATGCAAGTTTGGGTGTTCTGGGGCATCTCCCCTCACTTCCTGTCAGCTGGATGCTTCACTCTCAGCTCTAGCCCTCTGTGGCTAAGTCCTTGTCCATGGGCTCAGGTGTCTTCAGGTCTCACCACACTGTGGACCAACCAGCACTTCCTCTTCTCTGTCTCATCTCCAGGTCAACAGGATTCAATGGACTGGGGTTGAATTCAGTTCATTTCTTCAGTGATGCCTTTCTGCCTCTTCCACTCACCAGTAGACAAATGTGGTCACCAGCAAGCTTACATGCTTATTTGTGTATTCCCTTTGAGTTTCAGTCTTAGAGGGGAGTTTGTCCTGAAGGCACTTGATTACTAGCCTTTATGTCTTCCTGGAGAACAGCTTGCTTATTCTTTTAGTAGCCAGTCATGCTGACATTTTTGTTTTGGGTTTTTCCTGATGATCTTTCTTTGAAGATGTATCTTCTGTCACTATAGCTGTTCCAGTCTGCTTGTCCTTTCTAGTGGGAATGTCTCACCTCATAAGGTTCTGGATGGGACTCAGGATTCCACCTAAGGTCCTATACTCTGTAAAGGCTTTGCAAGAGGCCTGAGACAAGGCAAGTTGTAGAACCCCTTTTAGGTATTCCAATCAGTTATATGCTGAAGACCAGCTTATAAGTTTTCTCTAATCATGTTTCCCAACATTCCTTTCTATACCACTCAAGTGTCTATTTTACCATAGTAGGCAAGGGAAACTGACACTTTCAGACATACAAAGGCTGAAATAATTTATCACCAGCAAACATGTACTATATGTAACATGGTGTTCAGTGGGACTCTTCCTGTTGCCGTAGAATTAGCCACTATGACCCAAAAACGATGAAGGGAAATATTCAACCAGCAGCCGTAAAAATCAGAGAACCAAAGATTCTTAAGAGGTGACAAATGTGGCCCTATTGCCACCAACTACCATTTTCTGTTGAATAAGAGTGAGGAGAGAAGTGGTAATTATCAGTGGATTCCAGTGACTATGTGGAGAGATGGTTCCCTCCCTATTTTGTGAACCAGAAAAGCATCTTCACAAAACTAATTGTGAGAGGTAGGCAAGTTTTTTTTTTTTTTTTTAAAAGACATAAACATCTTCTTTCTTTTTTAAAAAATCAATCTGACAGTCTTTGCTTTTGATTTATGCCTTGGGTGAAGGTTTACAAAGCATATCAGGTTTCCATTCAGCAGTTGTTACACATTTTTGTTTCATGTCATTTATTGCAATCCCCACAAAGTAACATCACTTATTCCATATCCTCCCTTGTGTTTCTCTTTCTCTCTCTTTTTTAAGTTTTTACTGTGAATTGCTTGATAATTTAAATGAGAGAATATCGGTTTTACACTGCTCCTATATTTTGCCTCATTGCAATGATTACAATCCCCTCCATCAGTCATCATTCAACAGTATTTGCTTCTATTCCCTATTATTTTTGTATGTACACAAAAATACTCCAGAATATTCTTTTTTTTTTTTTTTCCTTAAGGACTCTTCAAATCCTCCTTTTCCAGTGGTTAGCAGATGCCTTCATGACATCTTTTTGTTGTTATTGTTAAGTGCTGTGGGTGACTAGGCTTTCTCCAGATTGTATAGTAAGGGGGCTCTAAGAGAATCATTTACAAAGATTGGTGTGTGAATTAGTTCCCTAGTTGGACATTTGATTAGGAAAAGGATTTACAGATTTACCCATGCATCATTAGGAGCAGAGAAAAGTTCTGGAGGATAAAAGAGGGTCAAGACAAGGGTGGCAGGGGGCCTTAACTCATCCAGTTTGGCATGGCTAGAAAATTAGCACTTTGTGGTCCAAGTGGCTGCTGCTTAGAGAGTAGTTAGACTTGTCCCATTCCTATCTTGATACAGGTTTCCCTGAAGCTCTCCTGGGGTTCAGTCTGTAGAGCCTAGAGCTGGTAATGAGAGTTGAGGGTCATGGGAGGGGTTGACGTGGATTTCTCATCTCCCTGGCCTCTAGGCCCCTCAGGATAGCCAGAATCTGGATGCCTACCTCACACACTGATTCAAGTCCAACAGAGAAACAGTGACCACCACTTGAAAGAGGATAATAACAGGGCCCCATCTCAGGCCAACATGCTGGAGAAACCAGTCCTGGAAGGAGAGAATAGGGGCTGGGGAGGTATCTCCCAGTAACAGACTTCCAATCAGTCAGGGTCTGTGTCCAAGCTTGTACTGTGTAGAGGTGAAAGGGTAAGAAATGAGAATAGGATTATGTTTAGAATTGTTGTTTTAAATTGGAATAAAGTTTAATATCTGAAAAATCACTGGAAAATTATGACTGATGTGGCACTGCAGGTTAATGTGCTGGACTACAAGGTC
>NW_006408545.1:16906322-16934734 GCF_000296735.1 Chrysochloris asiatica
AAAGATTTACAGCCTTGGAAACCCTGTACAGGGTCGCTGAGTCGGAACCGACTTCACGGCACATAACAACAACAACAACATCCATTGGAGAAAGAGGATTTGAAGAGTGCTTAAGAGAACAAAGAAAAAAGAAGAAGGCTTTTATGTCTTTAAAACAAAACAAAAAACTGTCTTCTCCGCACAGGGACACAATTAGCTTTGTGTAGATGCTTTTCTGCTTCCCAGCAGCATGTGAGATGGTAACGAGCCAGGAAGGGTTCAGGAGATATGCTCACTGCTGGATCCTGGTGAACCCCAGCACACCTGGTCCTGGGGCTTATGCCTTTTCTCTACAGCTGTGTTTACGAGATGGCCTGTCTTCCCTCAAAGGGAAACAGAAGAGAGCAGTTTGGTGGTCTGGTTCAGCCAGCAAAGGCCTCACATGTCCGGTGTCCGTGCTAAGCGGCCTCTGGAGTATGCACAGCTATTGGCTCATCACTGGATCCTAGTGACTGTGGTCCAGACTGGTCGTAAGGGAGGACAACAGATGGTACTATGCCTGGCGTGTGGGTCTGGGAGATAGCCCACCTGGTTCTCTTGGGAAGGCCTCTTGGCAGCAGGTCCGTGAAGCTGAGCTCAGCACCAGCTGAAGTCTTGACGCTTGGTTATTTTATTGCTGTTTTCCTCTGCAAGTAAAACATGCCATTTATACAATAAATCAATGCATACAAGTGATGAAATCATTAATAAAGATCCCCCATAGTCTTACCACTAAATAGTCACTGTTATTTACATTTTTATGTATTTCTTCTCAGGTGGGTGAATGAAATAAATCTATATATAAACTAAATAGATTAATATTGTGTCCACAGATTGTGGACATTTATATTGTTTACAGCATTCTGTTATTTTTAAATAAGGTGTAAGGAATACCTTTGTGCATAAATCTTTGGGCATATTCGTTATGATTTCCTTGGAATAAATTCCTTAAAGGATGGTGTACTGCGGGTTTGCACATTTGGAATGACTTTCTAATAATTTCTATGCTGGAGGAGGACATGGTGGAACAGGCAGAAGATAGGGGAACTAGACTTCAGATAAGGCCACCTGCTCCGCTCCTCTTCCTCTTCCCGGTGACCTCCTGAGTCTACGTCTTCCCTCTCTAGACTTCCCTTCTCTGTCTCCTCTTTCACCCTCAATTTCTTAATCCTTTGCCCCTTCTACCATTTCTGTTCTGGACTTTCCCCCTTCTATACTCAACTCTCATTCTGTTTTGGGAACTTTAATGTTCTCTCCATTGCTCAGCTCTGCCTGCCTTCCTGCCGATTTCCTCCAGGAAACTGACTCTCTGATTGGATTTGCTTAGGACACATGCCATTCTTGAAACCAATGGCTATTGCCAGGGAATAAAATGTTTTGATGGACCAGGTCTGGGCCACTTGCTCCGGAGTTGGGGGTGAAGTCTCACCCAACTCATAGGAACTAACAATGGGGAAGAGATGGATATTAGTCCTGATGTGGGGCCATAGGATAAGCACTCACCTCAAAGTCAGTCTGACCCACAAGACTGGCAGTTCAAACTTACCAGCTGCCCCTCAGAAGCCCTATACAGGGTTGCGATGAGTCGGAGCCAACTGTATAGCAGTTAACAACAGCAATAACAGAATTCTGGAAATGGTGGGCTATCCTGGGAACATCTATCTCAGGAAGATGGTGAGGATGTTCCTTAAACACAGCAGGGGAAAATGATAAAATATATTACATAAAAATTTTTAGAGATAATCATTGTCAGAGTCATATAAGGAGTGATTAAAAAGAATATCAAATAAGCAAGAATCTAAAATAGGCAAGACAAGTAGAGCTGATCAACTCCAAGTGTGCCTTTCCGAGACCCAAATCTGAAGAGTATACATTAGCTTATTTAATATTACTGGGTTTTGTTTTTTAAATTTCTTTATTTAAATAAAAATCATCTCATGTTTTGTAAGATACATGAGATGTATATATATATATATGGAACTATGGTGGCATAGTGGTTACCAGGTGGGCTGATAACCTCAAGGTCAGCAGTTAGAAACTACTAGCTGTTCCTCAGGAGAAAGATGAGGCTTTCTGCTCCCATAAAGATTTATAGCCTTGGAAACCCTATGCAGGGTTGCTATGAGTCAGAACCAACTCCATAGTACATTAAAAAAACAAAAACAAAAAACCTTATAAACCTTATAAAAAGGATTTTCAGCGGAGGACAATTTGGTGTTTGTTTTCACTCAAATGTATAATATTGAACATGATTTCAGTTTACTGAGAGTCTTTTCAATACCAGGTCCTGGTTGGTCCTTTTCATAGTTTTGATGATTTAGTTTAAAATTACTTTTACAACAGCTCTGCAAACTCATCTTAGTATTCCTACATTGCAGATGAGGAAACAGACATTGAAGAAGGTTAAATCATCCTCTCAGAGTGACATGACTAGTAATTCTCAGTGTGTAATTCAAGTGCAGGCCATATAGTCTAGATTGTCTTTCTGGTAGCGTAGTGGTTACAAATCAGGCTTCTAACCTCAAGGTCAGCAGTTCAAAACTACCACCCATTCTGTGGGAGAAAGATGAGGCTTTCTGCTCCCATAAATATTTACAGCCTCAGAAATCCTGTGCAGGGTCACTATGAGCCGGAAACAACTCCATGGCATGGAATAACAACTACTAAGATAAAGCAAAAGGTTCTGTTGGATGTTGGCGGACGTTTAGCTCTCAAAGTGATTCTGTAACTTCAGCAGCTGCTTTTTCAGCTGCTTTGTGAACTTCTCAGTTGCCTTGGAGACAGAAATAGCACTAAATGAGAATGGGTTCCAAAAGAAGAATTAAAAATTTCAAATATCGTAGAGGCAGATCTTTTACTCGGGTCTTTCCAAATGAATTAAAGGATGCCATACCTTGGTTTTCCAAAAGAATTCTTGCCTTTTGGTGTGGCTGCTGGGCTGGTGAGGTGTGGGAGCTTCTCACATGGACCTGACGTCATCTCCTGAGGAGGTCAAAGGCTTGGACATTTGAAATGCACAATCAATGAGCTCCCAGTGAAGCCCCTTTCAGCCTGGTCACTGCTTCTGTGGGATGAAGTCCTCCCTTTCAGTTTTTACATCACTGTCTTTAGTACTGTTTGACTTCCTGGGAATCTCACTCACAGGATTCCAAGTCTGGAGTGATAGCTTTTGTCACATCTGATCTGCCGCTGGAGCCCTTTTACTGTCATAGAAATGAGGAGCAGAAAATACAATGCCTTCTTTCTGCTAGTGACTCACCAAGCCCATGACTTTCTCAAAAGATGATGGTGAATTTTGCTAGCAAACAAAGCCTCGTTTGTAACACTGTCAGATAAGAATAACCTGGGATGCATTTTCTGATTGGTACAAGAAATCAGAGGTGGTTGACTATGCCTTATGGAATTTGACAGACTTCTCCTGAGTCAGTTGTTGTTGTTGTTGTCAGGTGCCATCGAGTTGGAACCGACTCATAGCGACTCCATGCACAGCAGAACGAAAAAAAGTCCAATCCTGGGCCAACCTCACTACCGCTGCCACACTTGAGTCCATCAATGATGCCACCTGGCCAATCCATCTCATTAGGGGTCTTCCTCTTTTTCTCTGACCCTCCACCTTACCCAGCATGACATCCTTCTCCAGCGACTGTTTCCTCCAGACAATATGTCCAAAGTATGAGAGACGAAGCTTAGCCATCCTGGCCTCCAAGGAGCATTCTGGCTGCACTTCTTCCAAAACAGATCTATTGGTTCTTTTGGCAGTCCCTGGCACTCTCAGTATTCTCCTCCAACACCACAACTCAAAGGCATCAATTCTTCTATGATCTTCCTTATTCACTGTCCAGCTTTCGCATCCATATGAGGCTATTGAAAACACCATGGCTTGGGTCAGGTGCACCTGAGTCCTCAAGCTGACATCTCTGCTCTTCAATACTTTAAAAAGTTCCTGTGCAGCAGATTTGCCCAGTGCAATACGTCGTCTGATCTCTTGACTGCTGCTTCCGCGAGTGTTGATAGTTGATCCAAGAAGAATGAAGTCCTTGACAACTTCAATCTTTTCTCCATTGATAAGGATGTTGTTTATTGGTCCAGTGGTGAGGATTTTTGTTTTCTTGACATTGAGATGTAATCCATATCGAAGGCTGTGCTCTTTGATCTTCATAAGTAAATGTTTCAAGTCCTCTTCACTTTCAGCAAGCAAGGTTGTATCATCTGCATATTGCAGGTTGTTAATGGGTCTTCCTCCAATCCTGATGCCACGTTTTCTTCATAGAACCCAGCTTCTCATATTGTTTGCTCAGCATACAGGTTGAATAAGTATGAGTCAGTACTTCTTGCTTTTTTTCACTCATATTTTAACAGGAAGACAAGAGGTCTTTTAGAAGACTATGAAGTCCATAATTTGCATGAGCAAAGGTAATAGAGGTGTGGAATGTTCACCAAGGACAGACAGCTCATTGGTTTGGTTGGAGAGCAAAGGGTATGTGTGGTGTCTAGGAGGCAGGCCAAAAGTTCAGGGAAGGCACAGAGGTTCATGTAGGAAGTTCAAACTTCACTCTCAAATAGTGGGGAGCTCATGAAGATGTTCAATGAGGTGAATCAGAACTGTGTGTTAGGGAGAAAAAAATGAGCAAAAGTGTCAAATAGAATAGAAATAGAGAGTCTAAAGGCTTGGAATCCTGCAAGAGATCTAGGACAGGTTGAAATGGGGAGGGAGGCAGAGTGGCTACTGCAGAGATAAAAGGGTCAGGATGGATTTAGACACAAAGATGGCGCCAAGATTGTTACTCTGGGCAAGTGGGGATGGGTGTGGTACCAGGTGCACAAGTTAGAAAGCAGTTATGATGGATATTTCAGACATACTAAGTTTGAGGTGTCAGTAGGAAATCTATATGGAGATGACCAGGAGAAAGTTGGAAATATGAGTCTAGGACTCACGGATGAGCGTAGATTGAAGCTGTTAAAAATGAGTCATCTGCATTCAGAGATTGGTTGAACATTGAACAGGAATAGAGGAGGTTTCCAAGGGAGCAATAAAAACTAAGGGGAACTAAGCAGTGTTAAAATTTCATGTATGGGAAATATTTTTTTCCATATATGCATACACTCATTCATTCTTTATTTCAGACTTTTGTCCAGAAAAAAACCATATACCATGTATCAGTTCCTGGAATGTAAAATAGGTAAAATCTAGTCACTGCCTTCTAGAAATTCTCAAGTATGCTGTGTGTTATGGGTGTCTCCTGTAGACAATTTCAGATCTATCCTCTGTCCTGCCTCTGCCCCAGTTTTGTTGTTAGCTGCCATTGAGTCGGTACTGACTCATAACGACCTTATGCACAGCAGAACGAAACACTGTCTGATCCTGGGCCAACCTCACTATTGTTGCCATGCTTGAGTCCATTGATGGTGTCACTTTGCCAATCTATCTGCCCCAGTAGGCTGGCCTATATGAAAGCATCCACAGACCCTATTATCCTTGGGCAGCTGGTGACTTCATCTGGTGGGGAGAACAGAAGTCGGGCACTGTAGCGGCGTTGGTGCTCCTTGCGGTGGGTTCCCCTGGGAGGCTGCACCACAGCTCCTGCTGAGTACTCTTTCCTTTCAGATCTAGTGACCAGTCAGCTCCCTTCACCCATCCAGCTACGGGTGGCACCGGAGCCCCACTGTCGCTTGTCCCACACCATTGCAGCATCCCTGCGCTTCCTGTAGCCTGCCCGCATCTTTGCAGTCTCTTTAATAATCTCTGTCTGCTGCATCCATTGCCTGACCAGCATCCTGACCAATAGGAACGGAAAACTGAGCATCATAAAAAACCTGAGGTCAGGGAGGCTGCGCACACACTTTGTGGCCTCCTCATGGCCAGAATCCTGTGCACATAGTAGATACCCAAAGCATTATTTTGCTTTTATGTACACAAAGCAAACTTTGCTCTTTCTAATGGAAGAGCTCTACTTATCACATGGAGCATCTCAGCATTGTATGACTACCAAAGTAATAATAATTAAAAAAACAATGTTTTAAGCATGCTTTTCTGAAGAACTTCTAGTTATGATCTTTGACTCTGTGCCCCAGAAGGCATCGGGGCAGGACTTCAGCTGGGTGTTGTAAGACTTGCTGTCATGACTGGGTGGCGATAGCTAGAACAGAGACAGTTTAATTGAATTAAACATGCTCAGAGCAGGCAGCAATAGCCACAGGAAAGAGACGACCAACTCTTACTCTGAAACATCCTGTCCTGGCCACAACCACTTTAGGGGTGCTCCAGAGAAAGACGGTAAGTGAAGGAGAGTCTCTCTGAAGAAGAATTAGCTTGAAGTCAAGCTAAGGCGTTCTGAAAATTTAGCTGCCTGAAAACTGCCTCAAATACTATTTGCTACAAAGCAGAATTCAGTGTCCAGAGGGGCTGTCTTGGACTCTGCCCAAGAGATTTAGCTTTTGAAGAGTATAAAGGATTCCCAGTAGATCACTAGGGTGTGTGAGAGTCCCATTCCAAATAATTATATTGCCCATAGATGCCTTAGCACCCTGCTTTACTAGAATTTAACAGAAATCAAAGATTGTTCGGCTGGAGTGGATGTATCTATGAGGCAAAGCATTCTTAAATCCCATGAGTGGACAACCTCAACCCACAACTGGATTCAATTACTGCATGGAAAGAAAGGCATTTTCTCATAAAGCCACTCTGTTTCCGTGCCTGGCTGCGAGCTGGTTTAGCCACGACAAAGACAAGCTTGTGCGTTGTTTTTCTTTTCAAGCTCTTCCACGGGTACTGCCAGGCCCCAAGCTGTTTGGATCAGTCATATGGGGACCATTTCACTTGTTTTGGATGTCAGCCTTTTTGTCCAACACTGATGATAGAACAGCAGACTGGGTGTTCTGCATGACCAGGGTTACTGATAGACGTGTCATTGTTATTACAGCTTAATTCAGTGGCTGCCAACTTCCTAGGTGCCCCTTAGGAGCAGTATTTGTGAGGAAGGTCAACATTCTGAGGAAAGCCCAAAGGAGAGATTGTCAGAGACTTGAGAAAGGTGTTATTACTATTTTCAGATACTACTAGTAATGCCTAACATTTTGAATGGTTAATACTAATAATAATATTTAACATTCAGAATGGTTTCTTTAATGCTAAATCCTGTAACTAAAGTATGTATGTGTGGATGTGTGTGTGTGTGTGTGTGTGTATTTTTGTGTGAATACATGCATACTCATATACATGTTGTTGTTGTTGCTAAGTGCCATCGAGTCAGTTCTGATTCATAGCAACCCTGAGTTTCCAAGGAGCAGCTGGTAGGTTTGAATCATCAACCTTATGGTTAGCAGTCCAGTGCGTATCCTACAGCACCACATACACACATACACACACACATATATACTTATTTAATCTTCCCAATAATCTGAAGTAGGTAATATTATTATCCCCATTTTACAGATGAGGAAACTGAATCACAAAGAAGTGACATAATTTGTCCAAGGTTATACAATTGGTAAATGCCTCAGAGCCCATGCTCTTGATCACTACTTTGTCAAAGTGTGTGGTACAGAAGCTCTTAAACCACAATATTGGCATTTATTTAGCTAATAAACATTTTTACAATATTCTCTTTATTTCCTAAGCACACCTAAAAGATATTTATACTGGTTTAGATATTTGCCATAAGTCACAAACCTGGGAAGAATGGATGAACCCCTGAAACTAGTGCCCTACAATGATCTTTAAACCTTAAACCAAAAATATCCCTGAAGACTTAACACCGAACAATAGTTTAGCAAAATGAGTGAAAAATGTCTGCCTCGAATATTATGCTTTTTAAAGAAGTAACTATGTGAGATCAACTTGAAACAGTAACTTGAAAGGTTGGATAGGAACCTCAGGGGGCAGTGAGTTTATGTAAGGGGGAAGGGACAACTCAGAAAGGAGGTGAGAACAGCTGGACAACTGAAGAAGCAATCAATGTATTAAATGGTACATGTAGAAACTGTGAAATTGGAATAAGCTTTGCTGGGTATATTCTCAACAACAGCAACAAAAATAAACTTAAGAACAAAAAATCCAAAGTGTGGTATGGCCCATCTATAGCAGTCTGCCTTCACACACAAGGAAGTTAAGAACAAGTTCAGTTCTTAACTTGTGTCATGTTTATTGCTGTTGAGGGCCATCGATTCGGTTCTGACTCATAGAGACCCTGTATACAGTTTCTGAGGAGTGACTGGTGGATTTGAACAGCTGACCTTGCAGTTAACAGTGCCACACCCTGTGTCATATATTATTGTTGTTGTTGTTGTTAGGTGCAGTAGAGTTGATACCGACTCATAGTGACATTATACACAACAGAACTAAATACTGCTCGGTTCTGCGCCACCCTCACAATTTTTGCTACGCTGCTACTGGGCCAATCCATCTTGTTGGGAGTCTTTCTCTTTTTCGATGACTGTCCGCTTTTTCAAACATGATGTCCCTCTCCAGGGACTGGTCCATCTTGATAACATGTCCAAAGTATGAGAGATGAAGTCTGGCCATCGTGGCTTCTAAGGAACATTATTCTAGCTGTACTTCTTCCAACACAGATTTTATTCATTCTTCTGGCAGTCCATGGTTCTTTAAATATTCTTCTCCAACACCATAACCAAATATATCAATTCTTCTACTGTCTTCTTTATTCACATTCCAACTTTCATATCCATATGTGGTTACTGAAAATGCCATGGCTAGGATCAGGTGTACCTTAGTCCTCAAACTGACATCTTTGTTTTTGAACACTTTAAAGAGGTCCCACGCAATGTTTGATGTTTTGACTGCTACTTCCATGAGAGTTGATGGTTGATTGAGCCAAATGAACTCTCTGGCATCTTCCATCTTTTCTCCATTTATATGGATGTTAGTTATTGGTCCAGTGGTGGGGATTACTGTTTTTTTTTTTTACACTGAGGTACAATGAATACCATAGGCTGTGATCATTGATCTTCATCAGTAAGGATTTTAAGTCCTCTTTACTTTCAGAAAACAAGGTCATATCATTTGCATATTGCAGGTTGTTAATGAGTGTTTTTCCAATCCTCCTGATGCCACATTCTTCTTCATAGAACCCAGTTTCACAGATTATTTGCTCAGCATACAGGTTGAATAAGTATGGTGAAAGATTACAACCCTGTCACACACATTTCTTAATTTTAAACCATTCAGTGTTCCCACATTCTGTTCTAACAAAGGCGTCTTGGTCTATGTTCATGAGCACAATTAAGTGTTCAGGAAAAATCATTTTCTGCAATGTTGTGAATTGCTGGAGTCTTGTTTTTTGTCAATGCCATCATTGCAGCCTGAACTTATTCCTTTAGTACCATCGATCCTTGATCCTAAGGTACCTCTTGAAATGGTTGAACATCAACCATTTCTTTTTTGGCACCATGACGCTGTGTATTCCTCCCATCTTCTTTTGATGCTTTCTGTATCATTCAATGATTTAGCCATAGAATCCTTCAATATTGAAATTTGAGGCTTGAATTTTTTCTTCAGTTCTTTCAACTTGAGAAATTCTGAGCATGTTCTTCTTTTTTGTTTTTTTAACTCCAGGTTTTTGCACATTTCATTATAATCTTGACTTTGTCTTCTGGAGCTGCCCTTTGAAATTTTCTCTTCAGCTAGTAAATTAAGACATTTAAAATTCTCTTGTAATCCTGAGATCTCTGTCTGGATACTTTTTACATAGGTATAACCCACCTGTATAATTGAGTCTGTGCTCTATGTTTGTCAGTTGATGTTCGTTTATATCAACAGTTTTATGTATTCCCATTTTATGGATTGAATTATGTACTCCCCAGACATGTGTTGTAAATCCTAACCTCTATGCCTGTGATCCACCACTCATCTGTCATTTGTCATACTTTGATGACTTGTATATTGCTGTGATGTTGGAAGCTAAGCCACCTGTATTTTTAATAGCAATAGGGTCACCCATGGTGGACAGGTTTTAGTCGTGCTTCCAGATGAAGACAGACAGGAAGAAGGAGATGTCCCACTTTTGCAGGGTCAGTAACTGGAAAACTGAAGAATAATAGCAGGACATTGTCTGATATTGTGCCCAGCTACTGCTACCAACTGCTCTGAAAGGGATCACATTAGAAGGTTCCGGATAGAATGATAGATAATGTGGAACAAAACCCAAAATTATTCAGTTCTGCCTTAGTTTGTTGAAAGATTTCAATTTGTATTCTACCAATTCACAAAGCCTTGATCTTCGTCAATGCCTTCAGTGCACCTTGGACTTCTTCCTTCGTTATCATTGGCTCTTGATCACATGATACCTCTTGAAATGGTTGACATCAGCCATTTCTTTTTGGTTCAGTGACTCTGTATATTCCTTCCATCTTCTTTTGGTGCTTCCTACATCATTCAATATTTTGACTTATAAACTTTCAATATTGCAAGTTGAGGCTTTAATTCTTTTCTTCAGTTCTTTCAGCTTGAGAAATGCCGAGTATGTTCTTCCCTTTTGGTTTTCTAACTCCAAATCTTTGCACATTTCATTGTATTTTCGAGCTGCCCTTTGAAAATACCTGCTCAGCTCTTTTACTTCCTCATTTCTTCCTTTTGTTTTAGTATTTCTGTGCTGAAGAGCAAGTTTCTGAGTCTCTTGTGCCATCCATTTTGGTCTCTTCTTTCTTTCTTTTCTTTTTAATGATTTCTGCTTTCTTCCTGTATGATGCTCTTGATGTCATCCCACAACTCTTCTGGTGTTCAATCATTAGTGTCTAATGTATCAAATCTGTTCTTGAGATGATCTCTAAATTCAGGTAAGATATGTTCAAGGTCATATTTTGGCTCTCTTGGACTGGTTTTCATTTTCTTCAGCTTCATTCTGAATTTGCATATGAGCCATTGATGATCTGTTCCACAGTCTTCTACTGGCTTTGTTTTGGCTGATGATATGGAGTTACTCCACTGCCTTTTTCCATGTTGCTATTGCTTGTTGCTAAGTGCCATCGAGTCGGGATCTGACTCATAGCAACCCTGTACAGGGTTTCCAAGGAGCAGCTGGTGAGTTGAAACTACCGGCCTTAATGGCCCAAACCAACGTTGCAGTTTACCGCATTAACCGGCAGCGCCATACCAGAAGTCCGCCTCTTGCAATAGATGTAGTCAATTTGATTTCTGTGTCTTCCAGCTGATGAGGTCCATGTATATAGATAGATTTAGAGTGGGGAATAGCAACACTAGCAAGGTATGCTCACTATGTAGTGGTCCATCATTGAAAATCAAAAGGGCAACATATGTTTAAGGACAAACTTGAGAAGGAATAGGAAGGTAGGTGGAATGCAAATTAGAACCACAGGGAGGAAGCAGGATAACTGTTGATACACGGAGAGGATTGTAATCCTTGAGATGAAATAAAGTATATGATTTGTTGAATGTAAAGCTGATGATCTTGTCTGTAAACCTTCACTCAATTAATAATAAAACATTAAAAAAAAGGGCGGGGGTATGAAAATTAGGATAAGCAGTAGACTAGTAGAAACCCACCAGCTGCTCCTCAGAAAAGCTATACAGGGTCGCTGAGTCACAACTGAACTTAACAACAAGAAAGGCTTCAAGAAGCAGCAAGTTCACCCCTGCAGCTCATCAATAGCCTGGCCTATAAGGTTAGCAATAACACTAGAGAGGTAGCACTCCTTAGAACAATCAACCGTAGGAGATCCAAATGGCAGCATTTGCCCGGGGATAAAGCTCTGGTAGCGTAGTGGTTACAAATCCAGCTGTGAATCTTGTGGTTCGCAGCTCAAAACTACCAGCTGTTCCTCCGGAGAAAGATGAGGCTTTCTGCTCCCATAAAGATTTACAGCCTCGGAAGCCCTGTACAGGGTCGCTATGAGTCGAACCGACTCCACAGCACATAACCAATCAACCAACCAAAGCTCAGAAGACAGGACTGGATAGGAAAGATGGATGAAAGGAAATGGTAAACCGAGGCAGGAAGTAGGAAGAGTGCTGTTCCAAGTGGGGATTGCAATCAATTTCACAAACAAAATGTGTATGACTTGTTGAATGGAAAACTCATTTGCTCTCTAAACTTGCTCTCTAAACTCACCCAAATCACAAAACAAAGCAAAAAAGACAGGACAGTAGCAGTACCATCAAGTTCCTGCTAGGAAATAGAAGAAGTCTCAGAGATGGAGACAAGAAGGAGGTTGGAGTGAGGGAACTAAGAGATGGGAAGCAAGGTAGTTTCAGAGACCAAGAATGCCTTTTCTAGAGTCTCTCATAGTTTAGCTTGTGATTACTGCATTAGTCATACTGAGCACGTGGAAATGACACAATATACCCTAGAAAAACATTTTAGTTCTCAAGAATAGCCTCAAAACCAGACAATGCTCTGAATAACTGAGAGTGGGAAGCCCATTGTGATTGCTGGTCTATGACATTTTAAACCAGCAATAACTCAATTGTTTCCTGAATTCCCAGAGAGTCAAGGAACAAGAGAAAGCCTATGTCACTCTACTAAATAAATGGTAACCTCAGACTTAATGCCTTTTAAAAAATTTTTCAAGAAAAAAACATAGCTTTTAGTATGATGCCCAGAAAGGAGCTTGTGCTGTTATTGTTGTTAAGTGCTGTTGAGCTTGCTCCAATCCATAGTGACCCTGTATGGAGTTTCCAAGGAGCGGCTGGTGAGCTTAGACTGCCAACCTTGAGGTTCAAATCGACTTTGCAGTCCAGCAAAGCGCCATGCCAAGCCCAAGCATAACACCCCTCACATCAGTCATTTTATTGTTTATATAAAATGTTTATCTGAAAATTATTTATTCCATATACAATTCTTTAAAGTAGTTTGCTGTACCTGCAATTCTAAGTTATTTTCTTGTGTCACTTTGAAGATATGATTCTATAGTTTTCTATTTTCTGTTACTGAATAAAAGTGTCTTCTGACAATCTAATAGTTGTTTCTTTGCAGGTGATCTGCCTTTTTCTGCTATTTGCCTATAAGATCTTTTGTGCCTGCTGGTTTTGTTGTTGTTAAGGGCTGTCGAGTCGGTAGTGGCCCTGTATAGGGTTTTTGAGGAGCAGCTGGTGAGCTTGAACTGCCGACTTTGCTGTTCAAACTGACCTTGCAGTCCAGTGCTGTAACCCATAGTGTCGCACCAGGATTCCTATTTGTGCTTGGTGGTTGTGGTTATGTGCCATGGAGTCAGTTCTGACTCATAGCGACCCTGTATAGGATTTCCAAGGCTGTAAATCTTTATGGGAGCAGAAAGCCTCATCTTTCTCCTGCGGAACAGCTGGTAGTTTTGAACTTCTGCAATTTTACTACAATGTGTCTGGGCATAGGTTTATAGAAACGATCTGCCTGGTATCTGTTGTGCTTCTTGTATCTGTGGATTCATAGTCACTTCTGAAAATCCTCTCTCTCTATTTAACTTTTTATCATGAACTGAGTGAAGAATTATAAATAAGATCATTAGGTTTACATTCGACAAATCATACATTTGTTTCATCTCGATGATTACAATCCCTTCCATGCATCAGCAGTTATCCTACTTCCCCCCTGTGGTTCCTGTTTCCTTTCCATCCACCTTCCCATCTCTTCTTAACTTTGTTCTTAGGTACATGCTTGCTGCCTTTTTGATTTTGAACGATTGGCCATTCCATGGTGAGCATACCTTGCTAGTGTTGCTGTCCCCTTACCATTATCTCTTTGAATATTGCCTTTCACCTAGTCTTTCTAGTGTTTTCTGAGCTCCATATTGTATTTTAAAGCTTCTTGTTCTATTCTCCTCGTAGTTTCTTTTTCATATTATCCATCTTCCTGTCTGTTAGTTTCTGTATTTTGGGAATTTCCTTAGAAATACTAGTTAACTAATTTTCTTTTCAATGGTGTCTCATGTCTCTGAGGTTATAATTTTAACAATTATATTTTTCATTTACAAATGTTTTACTTGGCTCTTTCAAATCTGCCTGGTCATATTTTATAGTCTTTTGATACTGTTGTTGTTGCCAGGTGCCATCCAGTTGGTACCAGCTCACAGCGAGCCTATGCACAACAGAATGAAACTGCCTGGTCCTGGGCCAACCTCACAATCATTGCTATGTCTGGGCCCATTGATGCTGCTACTTTGCCATTCCATCTCATTGACCATCTTCCTCTTTTTCTCTGACCCTCTAGTTAAAATTCCACCTTTGATTTCTATAAATGTTTCATGTATAATACTTTACATTTGGTAATTCCAGTGTCTGAAGTTCTGGGGTATAAATTTGCTTGTTGTCTCTCCTGTCTTTTACATACAGTGGCGGATTGTCTTGTGGTTTGATGACTTTGATTCTGAATTCATTTTGTTTCATCTGTGGGAGCTAAATTATAGTTACGTATTCTATGAGGAATAATTCTTATTTGTTTCTTCTACACCCAGGGGATTGATAAAGGCCGCTTCTAGGGTCAGGACTTAAAGGGGAGACTCAGTTTTAAATGTTGCACCTTGTGATGGACCCAGGTCAGGTGTTAGAGTTCGCCTTGCACTTACCACCTCCCTCTTGGATTTCAGCTCATTGTTGTTTCTTTGTTTGGACTTTGGAGAGTTCCTTTTGATCTGCAAACCCTGAAGTGCATTAAAAACCACATTGTATCCAAGAGCTAGGAGAATTGTAATAGGAGAGCCTTCAGAAGGTTGACTGCCCGAAAACTGGTGCTGGGAACGAATGCCATTTGTTTGTAGTGTTTGGCTATAGGCAAAGTGGCAAAATATACACGGCAGAAGGAAATCTAGACCACACTTCAACATTTCAAGAAAGATAGACAAATACATAGGAAAAAAACATTTCACAGTGGTACAATGATTAAACTCTTAGCTACTAATTGAAAGGTTGGTGGCTCAAATCCTCTTCACCCTCACCCCCCAACCCCTGAGTCTCTGTAAGAGTGATCTACCTGGTGATCTGCCCCAGTCTCGGAAACCCACATTGGTTGCTTTCAAGTCAAAATCAACTTGACAGCACTTAACAACACCACCAACAATATATACACCGACACACACACACAGTTTATATATGTTCTCTAGTTCATATATGTTCTCTATGTATTTCATGGAACCCTGGAAGTGCAGTGGTTAAGTACTTGGATGCTGACTGAAAGGTCTGTGGTTCAAATCCATCAGCCGCTCATAGAGAGAAAGCCCTAGTAATTTGCTTCAATAATGGTTACCCAATCCATTTCCATTGAGTTGATGCCAATTGACAGCTACCCTAGAGGGCAGAGTCTGACTGCTCCAACGGGCTTCCAAGGCTGTAAATCTCTACAGATGCAAACTGCTGCATCTTTCTCCAGGGGAGCAGCTTGTTGGTAGGTTCAAATCACTGTTTCTGTTAGCAGCCAAGATCTTAACTCACCATCCTGCCAGGGCTCTTTCCATAAAGAGTGCAGTCTTGAAAACCCTAGACGGTTGCTATGAGTCAGAATCCACTCGGTGGTACACAACACCACCACCAACGAACGAGGGGGCTTCAAAAGTTCTTGGAAAATGGAATGAAAAGATAATGGAATCTTTCATGAACTTTTTGAAACTCCCTCATATATATTTTAAATGTTAGAGAGGGGTGAAGAGCTGGTACTTGAAGTAAGTATAAGATTTCCTGTAAGGAATTGAAACTGATATTGAAGGAGGAGTAAACCGCCTGGATGGAACATTGCAAGGGAGTAAGCTAGGGCCCAATTTTAAGTCTCTGTTTATAAAAAGGACGTCACTGTTAATTTATCCCTTTGACTTCATAATTATAGGACTCAGCTAGTAATTTTTCATATGAATGTCCCTTTTGAAATTCCCCTATAATTTTCTTATTTATAAGATAGGTGCTCATTAGAACCCTCTGAGTCTTATCAGGTGCTTTTTTGTTGATTTTTTTCTTAATGTGGACAATAAATGGACTCCTAGCAATCATTGTGAAGAGTGCTGAAACCAAACAACCTTATTGTCAAGAGATGCACCTTATTCCCTATTTCTGCATGCAAAGTTACTGCATTTTCATGCAATTAACATTTTGCACTGGACTGTTAACTACAAAGTTGTCAATTTGGGCACAACCAGCAGTTCCTCAGAAACTCTATACAGGGTCACTGTGGGTTGGAACCAACTTAATGGCACGTAACAACAACAACAAAACATCAGTAGCAATAAAAACAACAGTGGATGCTTGTAGCATGCGCAGAAGAAACCACATGACTCAGTGCATTGTTTTAATTGAGTAATAATGGCAGTTCTGACTGGAATGCATTGTCGTTAAGTGCCACTGGGTCGGTTCCGACTCACAGTGACCCTGTATGGGGTTTCTGAGGAATGACTGGTGAGCTTGAACCACCCACCTGGTGGTTCAAACCAATCCTGAAGTCCAGCGCATTAACCTGCAGCGCCATACCAGGAGAGTAATAGAAGGTTCAAAAAGTAAATTATCATAAAGTTTTAGCTTTATAGATAAATTGATACATGTAAATGGGCTTACAAAAAATATTTTTGCTGTTATAACTAACTGTTGTTGTTATTGAATGCTGTCGAGTTTGTTCTAACTCATAGCAACCCTGTATGTAAAGGGTGTCCAAGAAGAGGCTGGTGAGCTTGAACCGCCGACCTTGAGGTTCAAACCAACCTTGCAGTTCACACCAGGATTCCAATAACAACAGGACTATTTTTATAAAAACTCTGCAAGCCCCCCCGACTCCCCAAAAAAAGAGAAACCAGTTACTGTGTTTTCCTTTCAGCATTCACTTATTGTGGAGGGTTGAGAGTACTGGATCCTGTTTTTTAACCCTAAAATCACAAATCACTTCTTTGGTTTATTAATCTTCCTCTATTAGAGTCCTGGTGTAGTGGTGTGGGTTAATGCGCTGGACTACAAGATGGGTGGTTCAAGCTCATAAGCCGTTCCTCGGAAACCGTATACAAGGCTGAGTCAGAATTGACTTGACGGCACTTAACAATTAGATCCAAGTCTGCAGTGATCTTCTAAACTTTGAAAAAAATTTTCTCTATTCTTCAAACCAAAACTATGCTAAAGAGTGCCTATGTTGGGGCTGGAAATTAGCTGTAGAAAACTTTAGCTCTGAACAAAAACCACATTTGAAAGCGTGTGTCTTTTATTTTTATTTTTTATTGGCTGTTGCTCTAAAAAGCAAAGTCTGAAAACAGCTGTTAGCTGTTTATTCAGTATTTTTTATTTAAATCTTAGACAATAGCTGTTTTCTTCTCCATTTAGAATGACACGTTTTTTTACCCTTGAGCTATTGCAATCCCCTGTCTGTGGGGTATTGGTATGCACCTCTTCCCTTCCCCTAGGTTTTGGGGAGAAGGTTATTATTTTTCTGTCTCTTTTTTTTTAGCTTCTGCTTTTTGTGCGTTTGCTTTTGCTTTAAAATTAAATATGGTTTCCCAGAATATATGGCTGAGGCTGGTGCCAGGTGAGGACCTTGCAGGCCATTTTTTGGGCTAAATGGACACAAGTGAAGGAACCCTGGTGGTGCTCTTGGACAATCACTACACTGCTAACTTCGAGGTTGGCAGTTTGAGCCTAGCAGATGCTTGGTGGGTGAAAGATGAGCTTTCTGTTCCTATAAAGATTTACAGCTTTGGAAACCTTGTTCAGGGTTGCTGTGAGTTGGAATTGACTTGATGGCAGTGGATTGAAGTCAAGAATTCACACAAGACACTAGCGGAAGTTGTAGCTTCTTTAGGTGCCAAGTGTTGATGACTTCAGTTGTGATACTTTTCAATGGGAGGAAAATGAAATGGAATAGACATGTGTGGACATAGTCACTTGTCATCTGAGGCCTTGGAGCCCTGGTGGTGCAGTGGGCTAAATAGGCTGCTAATAATAAGGTTGTCAGTTCAATCCCACCAGAGCAGAAAGATGAGGCTGTCTGTACCAGACAAGACTTACAACCTTGGAAACCATAAGGAGAAATTTGACTCTTTTCTCTAGGGTTGCTCTGAGTTGGAATTTACTTGATAGGTATCATTTTTTTTTTTTTTTTTTTGAGCCCTGAACATTAATGGTTTAGTTCCCTATACTTGGAATTCAGAAAGATAATTCTTGTCAATTCCCACCTCCTGAGGTATACTATAAGGACACATTCTCTCATCATCACCCTCGCCCAAAGCAGAACAAAATTAGCAAGGCTCAAGAAAATCTTGTAGGTGAGTGCAGAAGGGACCAGCATGATGTTTTCCTGCATCTCATCACATTCATTACCATCATTGTTGTTCAATGCTGTCAAGTTGCTTCTGAATCATAGCGACCTGGTATAGCATTTCTGAGGAGTAGCTGGTGGATTTGAACCAAAAATCTTGTGGTTAGCAGTCTGGTGCTTATTCTATAGTGCTACACCAGGACTCCATGTGTTACCATAGCGTACCATCTGCTATGGATTGATTGAATTTATGTCCTTCCAAAATCTGTGTTGGAATCCTGACTATATACCTGTGGCTGTAATTGTTTGAAAATAGACTTTTTCTTTGTTATGTTAATGAGTCCACACCAGTGTAGAGTGTGTCTTAAACCTAATCACTTCTGATTATTATAAAAGCAGATTAGACACAGAAGCCACACAAAGTGGAAAGACAGACGTCATGAGAACATCATCTACAAGCCAAGGAACTCCAAGGATTGCCAATGATTAGAAGTTGAAATAGGAGTCCCTGGGTGATGCCAACAAGCCATGATGGCACTGTAGAATATGCACTGGATTGCTAACTGCAAAGTGGGCAGTTCGAATGCACCAGCCCTACCATGAGAGAAAGATGAGGCTTTTTGCATTCATAAAGATTTGCAGCCTTAGAAATCCCTATACCAGATCGCAATGAGTCAGAATCGATTTGGTGACAGCGGGATCCTATAAGTGGTTTTGGGATCCTATAAGTGATGGACTACTCATTCAGACATACCCAGAGATACCTCAGAAGTAAAAAACATGACTTAATACAGACCTTACAGGACAAAGTAGACCTACTCCTTTGGTTTTTTTTTTTTTTTTTACTATAAATTCTTACAGGAGCAGATAGTCTTATCTTTCTCTTGCAGAAAGACTGGTGGTTTCAAACCAGGGACATTTTGGTTAGTAGGCAAATGCTTAACCCAATGTGACACCAGGACTAGGACCTTGAAAACTTTACAGAGCAGTTCTACTCTGCACGTATGGGGGTCTCCATAAATCAGAATCAACTGGAGCACATTTAACAACAAAAACAAATGTTGTTGTTGTGTGCTGTCGAGTCGGTTCCGACCCATAGCGACCTTGTATAGGGTTTCTGAGGAGCGACTGGTGGGCTTGAACCGCCAATCTTGCAGTTCAATCAACTTTGCTGTCTGGCGTATTAACTCACAGCGCCACACCAGGACTGTATCAGAGCTTCAATTCTGAAGTATTCGGTGTAGGGAAGGTTTTGGTTTACAGTGGGAGCCCTCGCTCCATTCTGAGTCTTGACATAATTCAGACTCCATTTAAGTTCTTTCTGACCATTAACCAGCAGCTTTGCTCTCAGGCAGTGTGTTTGAAAGTAGATTACAACTCTTGGGTCAGTCCAAGGAGGATCAGTCTTGCCCTCAGGAGCTTGTCTGGATGTGTCTGTAATGATTTACAGACCAGAGCCGCATGTCATCTCAATGTTGAGGTCCACGTGGCTATGACTCAGGGCTACATGGCCATGAGTCATACCCCGATCACAAAGCACCAGGACTATTCCTATAAATGTAGCGAATCTGCAATTGTGTGTTGTTGTAGTTAGG
Organism: Chrysochloris asiatica; assembly: GCF_000296735.1. Lineage (NCBI taxonomy): Eukaryota > Metazoa > Chordata > Mammalia > Afrosoricida > Chrysochloridae > Chrysochloris > Chrysochloris asiatica. The sequence continues at coordinate 16,926,097 of NW_006408545.1, forward strand.
TTCCATTGGGTCGGATCCAACTCATGGTGACCGCATGCACAACAGAATGAAACACCATCCTCACAGTTGTTGTTATGTTTGAGCCCATTGCTGCTGCCCTGTGTCAATCCATCTTGTTGGGCGTCTTCCTCGTTAGTGCTGACCCTTCACTTTTCTGAATGTGATGTCATTCTCCAGGGACTGGCCCATCCTGATAGCATGTCCGAACTATAAAAGACAGTCTCATCATCCTAATTTCTAAAGAGCATTCTGGCTGTACTTTGTCCAACACAGATTTGTTTGTTCTTCTGGCAGTCCATGGTACTTTCAATATTCTTCTCCAACACCATAATTCAAATGCATCAGTTCTTCTATGGTTTTCTTTATTGATTGTCCAACTTTCACATACATGTGAAGTGATTGAAAACACCATGACTTGGGTCAGTCAAGTGCACTTTAGTCCTCAAAGCAATATATTTGCTCTCTAACACTTTACAGAGGTCTTTGCAGCAGAGTTATCTGATGCAATACACTGTTTGAGTTCTTGACTGCTGCTTCCATGAATATTGATTGTGTATCCAAGCAAAACGAAGTCTTTGATAAATTCAGTCTTTTCTCCATTCACCATGTTATTTATTGGCCCATTTGTGAAGATTTTAGTTTTCTTTGTATTGAGTTACAATCCATATTGAAGACTGTATGTGGTCTTTGATCTTCATCAGTAAGTATTTCAAGTTCTCTTCATTTTTAGCAAGCAAGGTGTGTCATCTTCATATTTTAGTTTATTAATGAATCTTCCTCCAATCTTGATGCCATGTTCTTCTTCATATAATCCAGCTTCTCAGTTTATTTGTTTAGCATACAAATTGAATAAGGCTGGTGAAAGAATACAACTGTGGCTCACATCTTCCCTTATTTTAAACCATTCAGTATCCCCTTGTTCTGTTGGAAGTACTGCCTCTTGTCTATGTATAGGTTTTTCATGAGCACAATGTCATTTTCTAGAATACCCTTTCTTCACAATGATACCCATAGTTTATTATGATCCACACTGCAATTGTGTATGTATACTAATCATGGTCCTTTATCCAGCTTCTATAGTCCTACCTGTAACAGGGATGAATTGATCTGCTACTGAAACCCTTAGATCAATATTCATTTTTTTCTATCACCCCTCGCTTGGTATGTTGCTCTGCTACCCACCATTCTATTATCTGTTTCTTCCAGCTTGCTGGCAGCCTGTTATCAGTATGCCATCCTAAGACCCTTCTGCAAAGAGTAACCGAAAGATCCGTCCAGCTGGAAACAGATTGGACAGTAGGCATAGTCCATACACCAGTGTCTTCCAACTGACCCTGCATCTAAGAATCTCCAGAAAGGGCCACATTATCTGACTCACCATTCTCCCCAGACTCACTGTAGAAATTGTACCTAGAGAATATTGGGGAGACCATGACTCTACTTATAGACCTCCACTTATGGATAGTGGCTGGTTAGAGGGAGGGGAGTGGTGGGAAGAAGCCAGAATCCCAGAAATCTAAGGGAATAAAGACCCAAGTACCCCAGTTCAAGGAACCCCGTAGTAGTTTGGTCACGAGACCCCTCAGAGCTCCTTGCCTGTGTAGGCAATAAAATCCATTCCTGTTTCTCTTATACTCCAGAGTCCGCTTTATTTCTAAATCTATTGGCTAATAGAGCCAGAAAAGAACCCAAAGGCTGGGTGACAATACCACCAATCATGATTTTGAAATGATTTTCTTTGTTTTCCATTGTCTATATTAACATCATAGTGATGAATTCATTGGACACCATTTTGGCATCATGCTAATGGTTTTCTTCACCCGGATGATGGTCTTTGTCTTGTTTAAGGCTTAATAAAGGGTCCTTTATAGAATATGTATGTTTGAGTTTGGGTTCTCTTTCCCCCTAGAACACAGCAGAAGCTGAAATAGTCAAGGAAGGACCTCCCTCTAGAGCCACATTCTGAATTTAGACTTCTAGTTCCTCAAACTGTAAGAAAACAAATGATGTTCTTTAAAGCCATCCACTTTGGGTATTTGTGTTACAACAGTGTAAGGAAAAATACAAATTAAAAAGAAAAGTTTTTTATTCTATCTGTTGAGAATAATGGAGGAGGCTCCCCTCATTCCCTGTTCTATCAGAATCAACTTTCTATACTTGTGATTGCAAATTCTTTGTCTCCTTGAAAAATGTGTAAATCTACTAGGTCTCAATGATCTGGTAGCTACCTGTTTGAAATGTAACTTCAGAGAGCTTTCCCTAACTTCTTGTTTCCTGGATGGAGATTAGGATAACTTCAGGTATTTAGCCATAAATACTGGATATTTCACAGTTTTATCTCAGTCATGATTACTATGAGTTGTAGCCACTTAGCTACATATGTAAAGGATAGCATTTCTTTCTGTCTTTGCAATCTCTCCAGCTAATTGTATTGTATCACTTTCTGGTATAACGCTTACTCAATCACGAAAATTTTCTTCCTTTTAAGATTTTTGTTGAGAGGTTTTCTGGGTTGGAAATAGATTTTGCTTCCAGTACCCTTTGTCTAACAGCAGCACTAGGTCATTAAAAAGACAGGAAAAAGAAAAGAAAAGATGAAAATAGATGTCAGAAGAGACTCTGAAACTTTTAATAGAGAACACAAAGCAACTGGAAGAAATGAGGAAGTAAAAGAGTTGAACAGAAAATTTTGAAAGGCAGTTTGAGTAGACAAAGTATGTGTATGATATGTAAAGACCTGGGGTTAGAACACCAAAAGCGAAGAACACACTCAGCGTTTCTTAAGCTGAAAGAACTGAAGAAAAGATTCAAGCTTTGAGTAACAATATTGAAGAATTCTCTGGGCAAATTATTGAATGATACAGGAAACATCAAAAGAAGATGGAAGGAATACAGAGTCACTGTACCAAAAAGAAATGGTTGATATTCAACCATTTCAAGAGGTAGCATATGATCAAGAACCATTGGTATTGAAAGAAGAAGTCCAAGCTACGCTGAAGGCATTGGTAAAAAAAAACAAAGCTTCAAGAACTGATGGAATATAAATTGAAATGTTTCAACAAACTGAGGTAACACTGGAAGCCCAGCCTTCACTCACCTTTGCCAAGAAATTTGGAAGATAGCTACCTGGTCAACCTGTTGTAAGAGATCCATATTTGTGCCCTTTCCAAAGAAAGGTGACCCAATGGAATGTGGAAATCATTGAACAATATCACTAATATCACATGCAAGTAAAATTTTGCAAAAGATAATTAAAATACTATTGCAGCAGAACACTGATAGGGAGTTGCCAGAAATTCAAGTAGGATTCAGAAGAGGATGTGGAACAAGGAATATAATTGCTCATGTTAGATAGATCTTGGCTAACAGTAGAAAATATTAGAAAGCTATATACTTGTGTTTTATTGACTATGCAAAGACATTTGACTGTGTGGATCATAAAAAACTGGATATCATTGTGAAGAATGAGTATTCTGGAACACTTAATTGTGCTGATGAGAAACCTATACATAGGCAAGTTCTGTTCTTTCAACAGAACTAGGAGATATTGAATGGTTTAAAATCAGAAAATGTGCGCTCCAGTGTTGTATCCTTTCACCATACTTATTCATACTTATTCAATTTTTATTCTGAACAGAAATTTCAAGAAGCTAGATTATGTGAAGAAAATCATGGCATCAGGATTGAAGGAAGACTTACCAATAACCTGTGACATGTAGATGATACAACATTGCTTACTGAAAGCCAAAAGGACTTAAAATACTTCCTGATGAAAATCACAGATCACAGACTTCATTATGGATTGCACCTTAATGTAAAGGAAACCAAAGTCTTCGCAACTGAATCAATAAGTAACATAATAAATGGAAAAAAGATTGAAGTTGTCAAAGACTTCGTTTTGTTTGGATCCACAATTAGCACTCATGGAAGCAGCAGTCAGGAAATCAAATGATGTATTGCATTAGGCAAATCTAAGACCTCTTTAAAATGTTATAAAGATGTCACTTTGGTGACTAAATCTCAAATGCATGCAAAAGTTGGACAGTGATTAAGGAAGACTGTAGAAGAATCAATGCATTTGTATTATGGTGTTGGCAAAGAATGTTAAATGTATCATGGACTGCCAGAAGAACAAACAATTCTCTGTTGTAAGAAGCACAGCCAGAATGTTCCTTAGAAGTGAGTATGACAAGACTTCATGTGTGGTTCTTTGGACATGTTGTCAGGAGAGATCAGTCCCTTGTAGAAGAACATCATGCTTTAGAAGAGTGGAAGGTCAACAAGAACATCAAGGTTGACTGATACCGTGGCAACAACAATGGGCTCAAACATAAGAATAATTGTGAGGATGGGACAGAAGCAGACAGTGTTCTGTTCTATTGTGCACTCAGCTCAAGGACACCTAACAACAACAGTGGTGATCATATTATGTCCAATGCCATAACAACCTATGGAAATACATCTTAAGCTTTTAAATGAATGTTTTCACACATAAATAACTATCTCTACTCTTATTTAATAAAGGAGCAACTCATTTTGACCTTTTTTCTTTTAGAATAACAGGTCCAAATTAGATGATTAAATCACAGTTATTACATGTATACTGCAGAACAGTAGGTTTGACACTATTTGTAAAACAGATTTTGTGGTAAAACAATCTTTTCCTTTGGTGGTGCAGGAAGCGTTAAGATGTTAACCACAAGGTTGGTGATTCAAACCTACTGCCTGCTCCGGGGGCGAGCAATGAGTCTGTCTGCCCCAATACAGATTTACAGTCTCAAAAACCCAAAGGAGTAGTTCTACAGAATCAAAACAATGCCAGTGGTTTTTTTGGTTTTGTTTTCTAAGTTAAGAGTTTTGGCATATTAAAGGTCCCAAAATCCTGTGATAAAGAAACTTTGTGGAATTCTATTTCCTGGGACATCCATCAGAGATAATGTGCAGTATAGCCATTGGGAAAGTCTTGTTCTGTGATCTGTCTTGGAGTTCATGGTTTCAGCATCCCTGGCACATTCTGCCCATTGGGGATCCTGGACATTGGGAAATCTGGTTCTCAACCACCTCATCCTGACCAGCTGCTACCTTTCCAATGGTCCTCACCCACTTCCTTTGCTTCCACAGCCCTAGTCAGCAATCAATACCCAGTCAGGCTCCTACTGGCTTCTTCTATCTCTTAAGCTAGGATAGAAGTGCTATGGTTGAAAACAAAGCCTGCCTCTACTCCGTGGTTATCTTCACCTGCCTCTTGCCTCAGGAGGTGGCTTCTTTTAGGAGGCACTTCTCCTTTCATCATTAGTAACTGCTCTGGTTCATCTGCCACCCTGTTCTAGGTGGTGGGTGAGATTGGGTGGACACAGTCATGACTGGTTTTAAGGAGGAAAATGCTAAATCACAGCTACTCTTCCAGGAAGAGGGAGATATTTTTTAAAACACCCCTAGCCATGATGAAGCTGATATGAAACATGAATTTCAGATTGAAACAGACATGGCATCACAAAAGAACTGTGAGGATCAATACAAATATAATTATCAATGGTAATTCTATGGTTTCTTCCGCCAGTTTCTGAACTTCGCCTGTAGTTTATTCATTTGTTGAGGTTAACATCTTCCCTCTCAGCTCATTTTTGAGATCTTCCTGACCTTTCTTTAAAGACTCAATCCATCTTAAAAACTGCTGTTTTATGAGGGGAGCATTCCTACAAACTTGTTGCAAAGCTTCAACGATTTGGGTAATTGTTCCCTTGAATTTTGTTAAAAATTTTATATTAGTTCTGACATCAAAATTATTTTTTCTCCATAGCACAGAAAGTATCCTTTTTTTGAAAGCACTGTAATGAGACTCAGGCAAACGTATTACTAAGAAAACTTGTCTGCAGCCATCGGTTGATTGCAGAAACATGTTTAAACCTGTTTCGTTTGAAATAAACCCATGCTTCTGTGAACCGGAACCCTACAAGCTATACTTTTTTACTTACCATCGTGCATCTTGGAGAGGGATTGGGGGTTCCTATGGCATTTCAATTTCTGGCATTTTGAGGACGTGCCATACCATTTCCCATAGTGGACGTACCATTTGACAATCCCAACAGCAGTGCAGAAGAGTTTTAATCTTCCCACAACCTTGTCAGAATTTGTTATTTTCTTGTCTTAGTGTCTTTTTTTCAGAGGTGAGATGGCATCTCATTGTAGTTCTGAGCTACAGCTCCATAACGGCTAATGAAGGAACCCTATTAGTGTGGTGGGTTAAACATTGTACTGTTTGCCACAAGATTAGCAGTTTGAACCCACCAGTCTCAAGTCAGAAGAAGAGATGAGGCTGTATACTCCCACAAACACAACCTTGAAAACTTTCTGGAACAGTTATTTCTACTGTGTTCTGTGAAGCTCTAAGAAGTTGAATTTGACTCCACTGCTGTAGGTGAATGGCTAAGGATCTCAAGCATCTCTACATGTGTTTGTTAGCTGCTAAATGTTTTCTTGGTGAAGTGCTGTTAATATCCTTTGTCCATTTTATTATTATTATTATTATTATTGAATTGGTTGTCTTTTTGTTGTTGAGGTATTGAAATTTTCTATATCTTATAGGAATTAGACCCTTGTCAAATAGATTGTCGCGCAATGTATTTTTTCCCCCAGTCTATAGATTCTCTTTATACTCTTTTGGTAAGGTCTTTTGTTGACCATAAGCACTTAATTTTTGTCGTTGTTGTTGTTAAATGCTGTCGAGTCATTTCTGATTCATAGCGACCCTGTCTGTACAGGCTTCGAAGGAGCAGGTGGTGGGTTAGAACTGCTGACCTTGTGGTTTGCAGTCCAGTGTTGACCCTACAGCACCACACCAGGAGTCCATTTAATTTTTAGGAGGTCCCAATGATCTAGTTTATCTTCTCTTGTTTATGCATTTTTAGTTATGTTTGATAGTGTATGCATTCCATAGATAAGGTTCCCTGGCTTTCTCCTTAAGTTCTCTTTCAGGGACTTTGCAGTTTTAGGTTTAACATTTAGGTCTTTGATATATTTTGAGGTTTTTTTATTGTTGCTTTTTTTGTATGAAGTATTGATCCTGTGTCATTTTCTTATATATGGATATCCAGTTTTGTCAGAAGCTTTGCTAAAGAGATTATCTCTTCCCCCATTGAATGGACTTCAATTCTTTGTTGAATATCAGCTGTCTGTCCATAGCTGGATGGATTTACTTCTGTTCTGTTCCATTGATCTACACAGCACTTCAAAAAGTTCATAGAAAAATGGATTTATTTATTTATTTATTCATTTTTGTATCTGTCTGTTTTGACTATCATGACTGTATAGTAACTTCTAAGATTGGAAATTTTGAGACCTTCTGCTTGGTTTTCCTTCAATAATGCTTTAGCTCTTTGGAACTTCTTTCTTTTCCATATAAAGTTACAGGTTAGTTTTTTTTAATTAAAGAATAGTTGTTGAGATTTGAATTCAAATTGCATTATTTCTATGAGTGCTTTGGGTAGTATTGGCATTTTTACAATGTCAAGTGTTCCAACCTGTAAACATAGTATGTTTCTCCATTTATGTGTCTTTTGGTTTTCCTTCTGTAAGTCTTTTATGTTCCTGGTTAGATTTATTCCTAGGAACTTTATCTTTTGGGACTATTGTAAATGGTATGGTTTTCTTGATTTTCTTTTTGGAGTTCTCCTTGCTAGTGTGGAGAAATTCTACTGATTCTTGTATGCTGATCTTGTATCCTGCCACTTAGCTGAACTCTCCCTGTAGTTCCAATCACTTATGGAATCTCTGAAAACTTTCTCTCTATGTAGGATCAAGTTGAGGATCTCTGGTAGTGTTGTTGTTGTTGTGTGCCGTGGAGTCGGTTCCGACTCATAGTGACCCTGTACAGGGTTTCCGAGGCTGGCAAACACAAATGACCTCCCCAATTACCGGATGAGTTTGGGACTACTATTTGTGAGGAACGCTGTCAAGTGTAGTGGTTACGAATCAGGCTTCTAACCACAAAGTCAGCAGTTCAAAACTACCAGCTGTTCCGCGGGAGAAAGATGAGGCTTTCTGCTCCTATAAAGATTTACAGCCTCGGAAACCCTGTACAGGGTCGCTATGGGTCAGAACCGACTCCACTGCACCCCATTACCACCAGGATCAAGTCATCTTCAAATAGGGATAGTTTTACTTCTTCCTTACCAATTTGAATGTCCTTTCTTTATCTTGCCTTAATGCTCTGACAAGGACTTCTAGTACAATACTGAATCATAGTGATGACAAGGGGTATCCTTGTCTCCTTCCTGTCTCCCTTTCCTTAGTGCATTTTCCTTAGAAAACTTCACATTGTAAATTTTTTCTCTGCCCCTTTGATATGTATGTAAAGCTTTTAAAAAGCTCAATAAGCCTTCGTTGTTAAGCCGTTGAGTCAGTTCTGTACAGGGTTTCCAAGGCTGTAAATCTTTATGGGAGCAGAACACCTCATCTTTCTCCCATGGAGCGGCTGGTAGTTTTGAACTGCTGATCTTAAGGTGTGCAGCCTGATTCGTAACCACTATGCTACCAGCTAAATAAGCTAAATAAGTATTGTTGTTGTTAAGTGCCGTGGAGTCGGTTCCGACTCATAGCGACCCTGCACAGGGTTTCCGAGGCTGTAAATCTTTACGGG
>NW_006408545.1:16934959-16956879 GCF_000296735.1 Chrysochloris asiatica
TAGTATGTTTCTCCATTTATGTGTCTTTTGGTTTTCCTTCTGTAAGTCTTTTATGTTCCTGGTTAGATTTATTCCTAGGAACTTTATCTTTTGGGACTATTGTAAATGGTATTGTTTTCTTGATTTTCTTTTTGGAGTTCTCCTTGCTAGTGTGGAGAAATTCTACTGATTCTTATATGCTGATCTTGTATCCTGCTACTTAGCTGAACTCTCCCCGTAGTTCCAATCACTTATGGAATCTCTGAAAACTTTCTCTCTATGTAGGATCAAGTTGAGGATCTCTGGTAGTGTTGTTGTTGTTGTTGTTGTTGTTGTTGTTGTTGTGTGCCGTGGAGTCGGTTCCGACTCATAGCGACCCTGTACAGGGTTTCCGAGGCTGGCAAACACAAATGACCTCCCCAATTACCCGGTGAGTTTGGGACTACTATTTGTGAGGAATGCTGTCAAGACCTCTTACTTGAGGATTCATTATAATTGATCTTGAGAACATGTGGGAAACAAGTTGCATCTGCTTGGTCATGTAAAGAATCAGCTTTCTTTCTGTTTTTGTAATGTCTTTAGCAAATTGCCTGTGATGTGTCATATTCTGACTTAATGCTTGTTTAGTCATAAATTGTTTTCTTTTTCTTCAACCTTTGAAGAGGTTTTCTGTGTTGGGCGCAGATATTGTTTTCAATTTTATTTCCCTGGCAAAATACAAAGGAGGACAACCGGATAGGATTTGGATAACTATGCCACACCGTGCAGTCTCTGGCTTCCTGAGGGCGGAAGCACCCATCTCAGCCCAGAGATCAGAAAGCTTTTAAGAATAGTGTGCCAAGTTTCTGCCCACTTTGGGTATCTGGGTATAGAGTGGGGTGAATGGAGGAGCAAGAAAGAGAAGGGAACAGGCCCATTCTGATCAGTTCTTGATCAAAGGTGTGTGTTGTAGTCAGTGTAAATTCTCAATGAAGGGGTAACTTTCATTTGTCAATGAGGTCAATTCATGTATGCATCGCTTTTTTGCCAGACTTGCTGTGGATTGCCTGTGGTGTTGGGCAACAGGTTTATTTGGTCACATTCATGCCTATATCCACTATGCTGTTGTTAGGTGCTGTTGAATCAGTTTCAACACTAAAAGGAAACACGATGCAGTCCTGTGCCATCCTCACAATTATTCCCATGTCTGAGCCCAGTGTTGCAATCACTGCGTTAATTCATCTTGTTTAGGGGCTTCCTCTTCTTCATTGACCATCCGCTTTACCAAGTATGATGTCCTTCTTATGAACTGGTCCCTCCTGATAGCATGTCCCAAGTATGTAAGACGAAGTCTCGCCATCCTCAGTGATAAGGAGCATTTGGCTATACTTCTTCCAAGAAGTACGTTATTTGTTTGTTCTTCTGGCAGCCCATCATATATTCAATATTCTTTGCCAATGCTATAATCCAAAGGCATAGGTTTTGCTTTGACCTTCCTTGTTCATTGACCAGCTTTTGCATACATATGAGGCAATTGAAAATACCGTGACTTGGATCAGGTGCACCTTGGTCTTCACACTGACATCTTTGCTTTTTAGTATATTAAAAAGATCTTTTGCAGTAGTTTTACCCAATGCAATACCTCTTTGATTTCCTTACTGTTGCTTCCATGGTGTAACTATACATCCAAGTAAAATGGAATCCTTGACAACTTCATTAGTTTCTCCATTGATCCTGATGTTTCTTATTGGTTTGGTTGTGAGGAGTTTTCTTTATGTTAAGGTGTAATCCATACTGAAGACTGTATAGTCTTTGACCATCATTAATCCTTCCAGTCCTCCTTGGTTTCTGCAAAGTTGTTTCATCTGTTTATCACAGGTTGCTAATGAGTCTTCCTTCAATCCTAATGCTGTGTTGTTCTTCAGATAGTCCAGTTTCTCTGACTATATGCTCAGGTTTGAGATTGAGTAAATATGGTGAAAGGATACGACACCAACACTCCTCACAAGAAGAGAGAGAGAGAGAGAAAAACTTCTTGCATAACAATAATTAGTTTCATAGCTAAGTAAGTGATAAATAACAATGCTTTCAGCTATTTTGTTACAATCTGCCCCCAGGAGCAAGATAAAATGTTTATGGGCTAGTAAATTTTTTCTACTAATTTGCAAGGCTATAATAAAAGCCATGAACTTGATGGCCTGCAGGAAACATAACAAGAACTGGGAATGTGCAGTAATTTGTGGCTAGAAGTCTTCTTAAAACCTTACAGGAAATGACTCCCAGAAAGGAGATGAATCACAGTATTTTAAACAGAAGATAATGATGCCAACTTTGTACTTAACCAGAGGGGGAAATTTTCCAGAATGATAGAGTGGAAACTTCCTGCTTTCAATTACTCTTGCCTTAAAGAGTAAAATTAATTCAAGTATATGAAAAAAACAAACCCCAATATTCACATTACAATACACACACACATACACACAAAACTGGAGCACAGTGCATCCTTTAGTGTAATATTATATTTTAGGAATGTCAAATTTTTGGTCACATTGTGCCCTCTGTTGGCAGCAATATTATTGCTACTAGAATTTCAAAGACATGCTCTGGTGCCTTTTATATAGTAATTTATCAGATGCATTCTGGGAAAGTTTGTTGAAGTGCAAAGATTATTTGCAGAAGGTGGTTGGCCAGCAGGGTTGTGGCTGATAGGCTTTAGACGATGTTACTCTGGATCCAGCCATCCTTACAGTAAATGGAGCAGCTGTCAGGAGAAACCCTGCGATTTTAACAGATGTGACGAAATACTCATCAGAGAAAGCTGACATTTACATTTTCTGTTTAATTTTAAATGTACTCATTTTTCACATCTTATAGTAATCCGCATTGGTAAATAACAGTAGTTTCTGTCATTTAGTATACAAGTTAGGCAGTTTATACACATGATCTCATTTAATCTCAGGACTATGAGGTTATATAGGGAACTTGAGGCTCAGATATATTAAGGAACTATTCAGTTTACTCAACTAGTAAATGGCAGAGTTGGGACTTGAATTAATTTCCTCCTGATGCCATAAGACTATGCAAGTTTCATTGTGCCAAGCTGACTCTCTAGCCTAAGTATTTCCTGAATATTGAATAAGTGTGAACCACTGGTATTGAGTCCCCTGAAACCTATGTAGTGTAAGATACCCCTCATTCTCGTGGAACCTACGGCCTAAGTAGGGAAATAAAAACATATATGGAAAAGTAGTCACTGTACAAGACAAAAAAAAAAAAAAAGCCACTGTATACAAGGAATAGGCATGTAGAACTAATTCTTAATCATGTAAAAGAAGATGCGTATAGTCGCATGAATTTTTTTCCTATTTTGATAGAACCCAGAAGTTTCTGAGTGGTGCAAACAGTTAAACACTCAACTTCAAGCTGACAGGTTGGTGGTTTGAACCCACCCAGAAGTGCCTCAGAGAATAGGCAATCTGCTTTTGAAAAGTCATAGCCCTGAAAATCCTATTTTTAGAAGCAGTTCTATTCTGTACACATGGAGTTTGTATGAGTTGGAATTGACTCCACAGAAACTAAGAACAACCAGGAACTCCAAGGGTCCCTAGGTGGCTCAAACAGTTTGTGTTGGCTGATGGCCTAAAGGTTGGCAGTTCAAATCCACCCAGTGGTGCTGCTACTTCTCCTTGAACTTGCTAATCATTACTCCTGGACACTCTGGGGTTGGATGTGCAAAAAATGACATCTACAATCCCTCCCATAGCATTTCACTTCTCGTCTGGACTCGAGAATTCATTGCAAATGACACAGAACTCAGACACGATGCTCACAGCTATGGAGTTTATTAGAAAAGTTATTGTTAGGTGCCGTAGAATTGACTCTGACTCAAAGTGACCAAAATGCAACATTGCCTGATCCTACACCATCCTCACAGTTGTTGTTATGGTGGAACCCACTGTTGCTGTCACTGTGTCAATTCATCTTGGTGGTGGTGGGGGTCTTCCTCTTTTTCAGTGACCCTCCAGGGATTGGTTCCTCCTGACAACCTATCCAGAATACGAGACACAAAATCTTGTCATCCATGCTTCTAGGAGCATTCTGACTGTACTTTCTTTATCTAGGACACATTTGTTTGTTCTTCTGACTTACCTGGTTCTTTCAACATCCTTTGCCAACACCATAATTCAAATGCATCAATTCTTCTACAGTTTTCCTTATTCATTGTCCAACTTTTACATGCATATGAGGCAATTGAAAATACCATGGCTTGGGTCAGGCGCACCTTAGTCCTCAGAATGACATTTTTGCTCTTTAGCATTGTAAAGAGATCTTTTGCAGCAGATTTACCTAATGCAATATGTCGTTTGATTTCTTGACTGTTGCTTCCATGAACATTGATAGTTAATTCAAACAAAATAAAGTCTTTGACACCTTCCATCTTTTCTCCGTTTCTCATGGTGCTATTTACTGGACCAGCTGTGAGGATTTTTTGTTTTCTTTACATTGAAGTGTAATTCATTCAGAGGGCTGTAGTTTTTGACCACTATCAGTAAGTATTTCAAGTCACTTTTGCTTCCATGAAACAAGGTTGTATCATCTGCATACTGTATGTTGTTAATGAGTCTTTCTCCAATTCTGATACCATGGTCTTCTTCGTATAATCCAGTTTCTTTTATCTGGGAAGTTAATAGGTTACAATTCAGGGTCAGAAATGTTCAGAGCACAGTTCTTCCAGTCAGGATAGCCTTACCTCAGCCATACCCACAGAGAGACCTCATTCTAGCCTTCAGCCCCTTAGCTTGGCCTCTCTCCTGCTCCAGCAATGTGCAACGCTCTTTTAGAACTGCCAATAAATGTCCACAGGGCACACCACTCCACCACAAGCCCGGGCCTGAGGGCAATTGGCGCTAACTCTGTGGGTCAGCAAACCTTGCTCCCCTAATTAAGTGCCTGGAGGCACCCTACTCTGCAAGCAAGCCTCCAGTCCAAAGTCACTCAACTTTACTTGCTTCCTGGGCTTGGAAACTCATCACTCTGTCTCATACCCTGGCTCTTGGTTCAACTGCTGCTGCTCCTCTGCCACTCCTCTGTTGTCACAGCTTTCTCTCTCTGGGTTGAGGAAGTTCAACGCACAGAAATCTCGGGCTCCAAAGGATGTGCTCCATTCCTGGCTCTTCTTCCTCCTGCTTCTGAGATGACTCACTCTAAACCCACATTAGATTTCTAAATGTTTATAATCACAGTGAATTCTGCTAACAATCACAACTGAATTCTATCATGACATCAACATCTTCTCCCACATGTTCTTACCCAAACCCATAAGGATAATGTTATTTGGTGGGAGTTACAAGGGGTAGAAAAGCCATATGAAGTAATCTACTGAACCACAATATGCAAGGATGGAAGTGAAGTGGAAGAGAATTTCCCTTTCATTTAGGGAAGGTAACTATTTAGCTAGATGGTTGTTGTTGTTAAGGACGGTTGAGTTGGTTCCAACCCATACTGACCCTGTAGAGGGTTACCAAGGAGCGACTGGTGAGCTTGAACTACCAACCTTGCAATCAAACCGACTTTGCAGTCAAGCGCATTAACCCACAGCACCACAACAGGACTCTGGTTGTTGTCGTTAGGTGCCGTCAAGATAGTTCTCACTCAGCAACCTTATGCACAACTGAAGAAAACAGTGCCTGGTCCTAGGCCATCCTCACAATTGTTGCTATGCATGAGCCTATTGCTTCTGACATTGTGCCAATCCATATTGTTGGGAATCTTCTTTTTTGTTGACCCTCCACTTTTCCTAGCATGATGTCCTTCTACAAGGAATGGTCCCTCCAGATAGCATGCCTGAAGTGTGAGAGATGAAGTCTAACCATCCTGGTTTCTAAGAAGCATTCTGGCTGTATGTCTTCTGACACAGATTTATTTATTCTTTGGGCAGTTCATGGTACCTTTAATATTCGTCAACACTATAACTCAAACGCATCAATTTTTTATGGTCTTCCTTATTCACAGTCCAACTTTCACAGGCATATGAGGCTATTGAAAATACCATTGTTGTTGTTGTTGTCAGGTGCCATCAAGTTGGAACCAACTCATAGCCACCCCATGCACAGCAGAACGAAACAATGTCTGATGCTGGGCCAACCCCACCACCGCTGCCACACTTGACGCCATCAATGATGCCACCTGGCTGATCCATCTCATTGGGGGTCTTCCTCTTTTTCTCTGACCCTCCATCTTACCCAGCATGACATCCTTCTCCAGTGACTGTTCCCTCCAGACAATATGTCCAAAGTAGGAGAGACGAAGCTTAGCCATCCTGGTCTCCAAGGAGCACTCTGGCTGCACTTCTTCCAAAATAGATCTATTGGTTCTTTTGGCAGCCCATGGCACTTTTAGTATTCTCCTCCAACACCACAACTCAAAGACATCAATTCTTCTATGGTCTTCCGTATTCACTGTCCAGTTTTCGCATCCATATGAGGTTATTGAAAATACCATGGCTTGGGCCAGGTGTACCTTAGTCCGCAAGCTGACATCTCTGCTCTTCAACACTTTAATAAGTTCCTGTGCAGCAGATTTGCCCAATGCAATACGTCGTCTGATCTCTTGACTGCTGCTTCCATGAGTGTTGATAGTTGATCCAAGAAGAATGAAGTCCTTGACAACCATGGTGTGGGTCAAATGCACCTTAGTACTCAAACTCACTTCTTTGCTCTTGAACACTTTAGAGAGGTTTCATAAAGCAAATTTGCCAACTAGAGGGTAGACACATGTTAACTTTGGTGAAGGGAAAGCCAGAACAAATAAATCAATAAAATGAAAACATACAGCACACATGAATAAATGAAAATTAAAAATTTACTCAGCGTAGATGGCTTGTACACTGGAAGATATAAAATACTGCTTTAAGAAATTAAAGAGGTCTAAATAAATATGGAGCCCTGGTATGGCTCTGTGGGCTAATGCGTCAGACTGCAAAGTTGTTTGAACTGCAAGGTCGGTGGTTCAAGCTCACCATCTGCTCCTTGGAAACCCTATACAGGGTTGTTATGGGCCAGAATTGATTCGATGACACTTATAACAACAACAACAACAAATAAGTAAGCTGTAAAATACTGTTCCAAGAAAGTAAAGATATACAGTGTTCACAGCTTTGGAGACTTAATATTTTTACTATGTCAGTAATATACAAAATGACCTACAGATCCAATGCAATCCCTATAGAAGTGCCAATAACATTTTTTCCAGAAATGGTAAAGGTTATCCTCAAGTTCATATGGATTTGTTCGTTAGGTGTCATTGAGTCAATTACGACTCACAGTAAATGGAGTGAAAATTGTTCACTACAAATTGGTAAGTAAGCACAACTAAAGCTGTGCTTACCTTGCTTATTGGGGAATCTGCTTCCGGTCTCACCATCACTGCTCTCTGTATTGCTGTTAAGTGCTGTTGAGTTGGTTCTGATCACAGCTACCCTGTATAGGGTTTCCAAGGAGCAGCTGGTGAATTTGAGGCACCAACCTTGCAATTAGCAATCCAGTGCTTATCCTACAGCATTACACCAGGACTCTGTATTCAAGGGAATCTTTTCACAACTCCAGCCCCAGTAGAGACCTGACTATCTTGTACATTGCAGTCCTGGCCACCTCCATTGAACATCATCACCTTGGCCGGTCTCATAGCTTGTTTTGTTGTCTGTTGTCTAGCATACCTTGGTGTTTCACTCAAAACTTCCAATTTAACATTTTGGTACACATTTAAACATTGTGATCTAATATTTTTAGTTGTTTGGCAGTGGGAGGGTTGTTCAGGGACTTGAGATCAAGTCTGTAACGCTGCCAGAAATGGAAGTCTACAATTACTTTCTTACCATCCTCTTCCTGTCATTATTCCAGTTATAGACGACTGTATGGAATACACACATTGTTTCTCAGCAGTGCAATCTAGTTACAGAACTTGAATTATCCTGCACAGAGGAACAGATGAAATAGAATACTATTATGCCTTTTAAATATATTAGGAAGAAGGAAAGTGTTCAGCATCCAGTAAATTCCAAAAATTCCCCACATTCTTCACAACACTTAAATGTAGTTCTTGTGAGCACTGAATACATCCTCCAGCTGGGGAAGTGTTAGGAGGCAGCTTTTAAATGGGAGATGAACAATACTAACCACATGCTGGTTCTGAGACAGTTTCCTGGAAAATGACTATGTAAATTCAGGTGAGTGCTTGTTAAATACACAATTACACACCCACAGAGCTGGAGCTGAAATCATATAGGATGTGGATAGGCAATAAGTGTGTGGGCACTGTTCCTCAGTGTTAATAACATGACTATGCATGAGAGGATCCTCCCAGACTTTCTTTTAAGGAAAATGTGGCACGCACCATATTGTTGTGTTGCTTGGTACCACCGAGTTGATTCCAGCTATGCTAGAGTAGGGCTGCCCTATAGAGTTTCCCAGGCTATAATCTTTGTAGGATTATATTGTTGAACTTTTGGTGGGCTCGAACCACTGACCTTGTGGTTAGCAGTTGAGTTCTTAATAATGGCACCACCTGGGTTCCTTGAAAAGGTCAATATTTTGTTCAAATGTCTTAACAATTTGAAACACATTTTGAAAAAAGCAAACTTTTATTGTTTTATCTAGCAAAAATTGTTGCCAATTTAGCTGTTAAGTGTACAATTCAGTGCCGTAAGTAACACTCACCATGTTGTATGACCATCTCCACTATTTCCACAAGTTTTTCACCACCCCAAAGAGAAACTCAGTGTGCCTTAAAGAATAACTCCCCATTCTCCCTCCCTTCAACCTCTGCTAACCTCTAAGAAGCTTTTGCTTCTATGTATATGTCTATTTTAGATATTTCTTTAAGTGGGATCATAAAATATTTGCCCTTTTGTGACTGACTGACTGACTTCACATAATATGTTTACAAGATTCACCCAAGTTATGGTATGTGCCAGAGTCCTGGTGTGGTTCTGTAGAATAAGCATTGGGCTGCAAGGTTGTTTGAACCACAAGGTTAGTGATTCAAACTCACCGGCTGCTCCTCAGAGACCCTATGTGGTAGCCACTGAGTTGGGACTGACTCGATGGCACTTAACAATAGCAACATTGTATGTGTCACTTCTCTTTATGGCTGAATAATGTTCCATTTCATATGTATATGCTACATTTTGCAGTTTCATTCTTCTACTGATGGATATTTGGATTATTTCCACCTTTTGACTATTGTGAACAATGCTGTAATGAATATTAGCATACAAGTACCTGAGTTTCTGCTTTCAATTCTTTTTGGTATATACCTATACATTGCTGGGTCATATGGCAATTCTATGTCTGAAACTTTGATGAGCTACAAAACTGTTTTCCATAGTGCCTGGAAGATAATTTTTGTGAAAATGAATTCATAATGTTGTATACATACATACATTATGTCCATTGGTTTTGGTTAAAAAAAAAAAGTTTTTTTTCAGTTTGTAGCATAAATAGAGAATTTTAAAAAAGCTTTTTATTATTATTTGAGTGAAAGTTTACAAAGCAAATTGGTTTTCTATTCAACAATTTATACACATTTTGTTCTGTAACATGGATTGCAGTCCTCACAATGTTACAGCGCTTTTCCTCCTTCCTCCCTGTGTTTATTGTTTTTCTTTGTCCTTCTTTTTTTTCCCTTCCTGATTTCTGAACTTTATGGCTGGACAAATACTGCCCTTTTGTTCCCTTATGCGGATGGTTCTAAGGAGCGGGATCTCTTTGGCTGCTGGCTGCTATTGTTCATCTAAAAGCCTGACTGTTATCTGGCTGAAAGATGAGCCACAGAGGTAAGCTCAGTTCCAGGCTTGCAGGATGACTAAGGACCATTGTCTTGGGGGGTTCCACCAGTCTCTATCACATCAGTTAGCCTGGTCTTTTTTATGATTTTGAGCTTTGTTCCACATTTTCTCCAACTCTACTCAGGACTTCCTATTGTGATCCTTTCCCGAGCAGTCAGCAATGTGAGCTGGGCACAATCTAGTTCTTCTGCTTTCAGGGTCCTGGAGGCTGAGGTGTGCGTGGTCCGTTAGTCCTCTGAACTAATTGTTTCCCTGTGTCTTTGATTTTCCTCACTCTGCTTTGCTTTGGATGACCCTTAGATGGCTGCTTAAAACCTTTTCGGACTTGAGTCACTACTCACCGAAGTAGGATGTAGAACACTGTGTGGGCTCTGTTGTGCCAATTGATTTTGATGTTTCCACAGACTGTAGTCCTGAGCCCCCAGGACTAGGGACTTCTTTCCTCAAGGTATTTGATTATGTTTAAGCAGTTTTCACAACATTTTCTGCTGTATGTTCTGCTATATCTATGGATATATTTGTAGTACTATGGGTATATTTGCAGCACATATAAATGCATATATAGAAGTATCCTGTCAGACCTGTATATATCTTTGTGGCTATAGTCCTATTTGCTTTTCCAAACCTCTTTAGATTCTGTGTCTATCTATAGATCCACTTGTGGGTTATTGTTATTGTTGTTACTTCAGGATTATGTCTGTTTAGTGCTTGTGTTCCTCCCAGTGTCTTCCTTTTAGCTTATCATTTTGTGCTGACTTCCTTTTATTCTATATTGCTTTTCAAGACAAAAATTTCTGAACCTATTAATTATTGAAGTTTAAAAAAAGAGAAAATAAAGAACACCCACACTTGCAGATAATACCCACTTGACCTGGCTTCAATGGCTGGATGATCAGAACTCAACTAGAAGAAGAAAGAAGAGGAAAAGAAGAGTAATTTGATGAACTTGACCTACACCTATGGATGCAGTAGCTCAAAATAGGGAACAAACCTTTACAGAAAGGATCATTCCCACCCCCTCAATACACAAAGTAGACAGGGATGGGCAACTTGGATATTGGCTACCCAAAATGGGGAGGAAGGGGGCTACAAAGGCAAGAAGTGACTGGCTTATAAGCTTTCAAAGAGGGAGCCTAGATCTAGAGGATGCAGAGGAAGGTAGAATCTCCACTGAGTAGTATCCAATATGTCTGGGTGAGACTAATGAAAGGAGATGGGGATAGGTCCCCCATCAGTCCCTCCCAGACATATTGGATATTACTCAGTGGAGATTCTACCCTTTGTAATACAGGGTTGGCTTTGGCAAAATTCCTTAGCTTTTGTTTATCCTGGAATGTTTTGATTACACTGTTGTATTTGATTGATAGCTTTGCTCGATAAAGGATTCTTGGTTGCCAATTTTTTTCTTTTAGGGTTTTATATATGTCTCCCCATTGCCTTCTTGTTTGCATGGTTTCTACTGAGAGATCCAAGCTTAATCTGACTTGCTTGTCTTTGTATGTGACACTTCTGTTTTCACTACTGCTTTCAGGAGTATCTCCTTTTCTTTGATTTTGGAAAGCTTGATTATGATATGTCTTAGTGATTTTCTTTTGGGGTCTATTCTTCCTGGGGTTCATTGAACTTCTTGAATGTTTATCTTTTCACTTTTCAGGATGTTTGAGAAATTTTCTTCCAGTAATTCTTCAACTATTTCCTCCATGGACTTGTGTGATTCTTCTTGCTCTGGAATGCTGATAATTCTTAAATTATTACTCTTCATGTTGTCCAACATGAATCTCAGACCGTCTTCAGATTTTTTAAATCCTTTTTTCTGTTTGCTGTTCTATCTTAGTGGTATTGAGAGGTTTGTCTTCCCGCTCACTGGTTCTGCCTTCCATCTCGTCTATTCTACTCCTTTGCTCTTTCAGAGTATTGTCTATTTCTGATATTCTATTATTGATCATTTGGACCTCTTTCTGTAGGTTTTGAATTGTTTCCAATGCTGTAGCTATCTTATTTGATTGTTCCTGTAGAATTTTCCTGACTTTTCCTTATTTCTCTCAACTCCATTGTAAAGTGTTTTCAAACATTTTATAATCATTTTTCTGAATTCCTTCTCAGGCATTTCCAAGGCCTGCCCTCCTTCCAGAATGTAGTCCAGGTGTACCTCTAGGTCATTTGTCTCAGACATTTTATCTTATTTCTGGACGTGTGCCGATATGGTCATCTGCTTTTGCTTCTTGGACATGTTGGGTGTTTATCTGTGGCCTTAATACTTACTTGAATATGTGTTTTGGTATTTTTTTTTTGCTTTCTGATTGCTTCCAGGAAGATGTGATCAGGATGTGGGCTTCCCTTTTCACTCTTCTTATTGCTTAACTCAGAGTAACTTTCACAGGTGTTGTCTGCCTCTCTGGAATATGGCAGTTGGTATTGGTTCTTGCTTGGTTTTGGTGTTTTACAGAGTGTGATTGTAGATTGATTATATGGTAGCAGTTGCTGACTCTTCTTGGGTAATATAGGGAGAAAAACAGTCCCCTAAAGGTAGAAGGGGGGGTATAAAACCACAAAACAGCACCAGTACCAGCAAAACAACAACAACAAAAATAAACAACAAAAAACAACAACAACAGAAACTAGACTGAATATTGCAGTCTTAATCACAGAAAAAAGAGAGGAGGGAGAGAAGGAAAAAAAATTCTATAGCCTAATATGAGTATGCCTTTAATGTCTTCTCTTCAGCTTCTTGCTTTCAAAGCTGCCTGAGAGATTTCAAGATGCCACTGTTGGTTGTTATGTTATACCTCAGGCTTTAATTTAATTTTTGGCCTGTTTTGTTTTTAAACTCTCTTTCCCTCTCTACAGCCCTGTCCTGCCATTTCCCATATTAAAGAAAAAAAAAAAAAGTTCAGGGCTTGCTCTTGGGCTGAGTAACTGTGCGCATGCGTGGTAGAAGAATCCACCAGTAGTGAGGGCGGGGTGGTGGTGGTGTCCACTCGCTCAGGCGCCCCCTCTAGTCACCAGAATGGAGGTGAGCAAACAGTGAGGGTGCTGATGACCAGATACCACACACACACACACACACACACACACACACACACACACACACATACAAAGAGAATCAAAACAAAGCAAAACCGACAAAGTATATGGTCTACCTTTGCTCCAAGGTTTCCGTGGTGTTTCTCCGTGGTGTTTCTGCTTCCCCACTTGGTCTTGCCATTTGGTCTTGCCCAAGATGTCGACTCTGGGCCTCCAAGCCTGGCAGATTCAAAAGTACATGATTTCTTACTTCAGCTTCAAATTCCAGTAGCTATAAGCCTTCAAACTTAAAATATTCCCAGCTCTGTGGTTCTGAGTTTTGGAGCTCTGCCCTGGATCTACTTTGCCTGGTATTCTGTGGTATGGCTGATGGAGAACTTCACTGTACCTCCAGCCTAGCTGCCCTCAAGCCCTGCCCTCTGTTTCTGACTTTCATTAGAAAAGAACTCTTTATTGTGTTGAGAATAGACTTGGTATTAGGGAGCAAGAATGAAAGCAGAGAGACCAGCTGGGAAGCCTTTGTAATTGTTCAGATGAGAGATTAAATGGTTTGAACATGAGAGAGCTGACAAGGGAGGTGGTGGTGTACCTGTTGGAGGTAAAGGTGACAACATGATCTGATGCTTGGATGTAGGTTGTGGGGGCAAAAGAAGAGTCAAAGAAGATTCCAAAGTTTGAGATCTACACAACTAAGATGATGGAGGAATAATGTACTAAGATACAGATGCTTGAGGAGGAAAAGCTTTGAGGAAAAGATCAATATTACAAAATCTGTTCTGGACGTATTAAGCTTCCCTTTGGAGATGGCAGGTAAGAAACTCAGAAATAGAGATATCAATCTGGAATCATCAGCCTAAGAATGGTGTTCAAAACTCTGAAAAC
The DNA here is from genome assembly GCF_000296735.1 of Chrysochloris asiatica. Lineage (NCBI taxonomy): Eukaryota > Metazoa > Chordata > Mammalia > Afrosoricida > Chrysochloridae > Chrysochloris > Chrysochloris asiatica. Next base: position 16,948,668 of record NW_006408545.1, read on the forward strand.
CATGAAAGAGTGAGTGCAGAAAGTGAAGTTGGACATGAACCTAAAAGCATCCATATTTTAGATCAGAAAGACGAAATAGACTCAGCTGCAGGAAACATACAAGCCTCCACTAGTGATTGGTGGTGAGTGAGCACAACATGCATTGGCCAGGAATGTATGGAAGTGGAGGAGTCTAACCCTGAAGTATTGGTGCTTCATACAATTGTCTATAGGAATTGGCAATGTGGAGCTCACTGGTATGGGCAAAAGCCTGAGTGGGGTGGACTCAAGAGTGATTATAATTACAACTTTTTCAAGGAGTTTTCCCTTAAATGGGAGCAGAATTTTGCAACAGTAACTTGAGGGGTGTGGAGTTAAGATGCTTGGATCAAAGATGCTATAAAGTTCTTATATGCTGATGGAGCACCTAAGCAGAGAGAGAGGAGAAGGTGATGCAGGGGGAGAGAAGATCAGTCCACAGTAGACATCTTTGAGTAGGTGGGAGGTGATGGGATCCAGTATACAAGGTACAGGTCTGGCCTCAGTGAGGACCTTATACAGTTTGTTCTTCATAGCAGGAAGGTGTGTGTGTGGTGGTGGGGGGATACAGACATAAATGCAGGAAAGTGGCTAGATGTGGCACTCAAAGTATATGGGAATTCTCTTCTGATTATTTCTTCATTCTCAGTGCAATAAGAACTAAGGGTCAGCTGAAGATAAGGGACTGGTTGGCTGAAGACAGTCACCCAATGAGTGAGTGAGAAGCTTTGCTTATATATGGAGGACAGATAGTCAAAGTTAGGCTATTAAAGAAGTGAATTGGCAAAGAAAGGCCACCATGTCTGTTGGCAAGATGGACTGGTACGCTGTCTTAATCAACTGAAGAAGTTTTAAGAGCAGCTGGGAGGAACTTTACTTAGTGATTCACTTACCTTTGAAGTCATTTTATTAATTCAATAAACGTTGGTTGGGAACCTAGAAAGTACCTAGTTAGTTCTAGGTGAGAATGTGATCCTGACCTAGACAAGTGGGATTGATCACTTCCTCCAGGACCCTACAACCTAAGGAGTTGTGCTTTTTGTAAGAATCATTCTCAATTTCATAATTGAAGTAATTGGGGGGGGGGGAAAGAAATATTTTCAGGTATGACTACTAAAGGTTGGCAGTTTAACCCCACCCAGCAAAGCCGTGGTAAACTGGTAAAGTGCTTCCATAGAGATTGGTGGCAGTCGAGGTGGTTGTGTGTCGAGTCAGTTACAATTTACAGCCTCAGAAACTCTGTATAGCACAGCATGGGCATCACTGCCAAGGAAACCCTATGGAGTAGTTCTATGTAAAACATGGGGTTGCCACGATTCGGAATTAATTCTACAGCAAATGAATGTATTTTATTTTATTTTTATTTTTGGTTTATCTGCTGAGTACAGATGGAGGAGAACAAGCTCTCGTAGTGTAGTGGTTACAAGTTGGGCTACTAACCTCAAGGTCAGCAGCTCGAAACTACCAGCTGCTCTACGGGAGAAAGATGAGGCTTTCATTTCCCATAAAGACTTGCAGTCTCAGAAACCCTACATAGGGTCACTATGAGTTGGAACCGACTCCGCGGCACATCACCTCCACCACCATAGATAGAGGGAAGACTGGTTGGGAAGACTAAAGAATTAATTTGCAGGGGAATAAGAGGCATAATTTTTATAACCTGTAATACACATAAACATTTCTCCTTAGGCTGAGCTCTCCTTTTTGCCTAAGCTATGCAGAGCTAGCTGGTTGTTGGACACTTCTGCTACCAACAGACTGTATGGGTTGTAACAAATCTCTTAATTTATTTGTAAAGTGTGTCCAGGCTATGAAGGACAAGATCCTGCCCATACCACTGGGCTGTGATTTGTCACAGAATCTCTATTTTCCATTATGAGTAGGAAGGAGATGTTGTTTTGTTAAATTGCTGTTGAAAAAAAGGCATCCCAAATATGAATATTAGCTTCTTTTGTAAGACTCTAAAGTCAGCCTGTCTCTTACCTCTTTTATGGTTCCAAAGAAATCCAAAAAGATCATCATTAAATAAACTGCAATTATAAAAGACATGCTAAAACTTAGTGTGCTTGGCAGTCTCTACTCTTTAGCCGGCAGTAATAAAATAATGAATTCCAGCAGGATTCCGTTCCAACTCATATTCTGCAATTATTGTTTTGGCTCCTTTCTTTCATTATTCCAAACAAAGCCACACTCAGTGGACAGATTTTAAAATGTCTATTTGCTTCCCCGTACTGCAGAAATTCCTAAAGCTGTTGATCTCCCATGGCACATTTGCGTCTCAAAGTTACATTACCTAACGTTCATCAAAGCACGTTTTGATCTTCACTTGCCTCTTTCAAATGCTTTCACTTAGTGGATTTTAAGTAAATATAATTTTTAGTCAATTAGTCAACTTTTTCTCACTCCCCCAGCCCATATTTGCACAGATTGGTTATTTCGCTATTTCACTGTAAACAAAGCAGTACTTGGCAATTAATTCCAGGCAACAATAGCATGACCATTTTCCATTAAGGACTAATTACTAAATACTTGGTAAAGTCAATAAGAATCTTTCTGTTTTATTGTTTTGACCTTTCTAATGTTTTAATTTTCTCACATAGCCTGGTGTGGTCAGTTCTATTTATTTAGATGAAATGGTTCTCCGTTTCCTCTCCTACTAGAGAGACCTACTGAGACTGCACAGCTCTTTCTGTATTTGCAAGCTGGGATATGCTTTTCTTCATAATCTGAGGACCATTTACTTAAAGTTTACTAACAATTTTCCATATAAAGACATGAATTAGAATGTTGTTGTTGTTAAGTGCCATCGAGTCTGTTCTGACTCCTGTATGAGGTTTTTGGGGAGCAACTGGTGGGTTTGAACTGCAAACCTTGAGGTTCACTATCCAATGCTGATCCTATAGTGCCACACTAGAATTAGGATATTCTGTTGCAAATAACTCAAAGTGATATAAACAAAAGAGACATATATCTATTTAATAGAAAGGTCCAGAAGCAACCATGGAAGAAAAAACCAGAGGGTGTCAAGCCATTCACTAATAAAATATAAAATTTGTTTTCTAGATTTTGTGATGCTTTTGGTCATAGCCAGTTTTTTGAAAAATATAATGACTTTTTGATTTTTTTTTTTTTTTTTACTAGAAATAACTTTGTGTTCATAATGTTTTATTCTCTGAAGTGATCCCCCAGATTGTATAAACTTCAAGGGTGAAAGGTTTACTTCCTGAAGAAAATGCTTTACTAAATTGAGGGCAAAAGGCCACCTACTGGCAAAAACAACACATGACCACTAAAGTCTTAAACTGCATTTGAATTTTGTTTGCTTTAACTTGTACCTGAAGTCCTTGTGTCTCGCTGTGGGCTAATGTGCTGGACTGCAAAGTCAGCTTGAACCCCTATACAGGGTCACTATGGGTCGGAAATGAATCAAAGGCACTTAACAATAACAACAAATTCTACCCTGTGTAAGTCTAGTAAACATTTTTTATTGGCAATGAAGCTATTTAAAAGCAGGGATTATTATAATTTTTAAATTTCTAACTGTACCTTTAGTGATACAGAGTCATGGTGTGGCATTGTAGGCTGATGAGTCAGACTGCAGAGTCATTTGAACTGCAAGGTCAGTGGTTCAAGCTCACCAGCTGCTCCTTGGAAACCCTATACAGGGTCGCTATTGGTCGGAATCGACTCAACGGCACTTAAAAACAACCCTTAGTGACCAGCAAAGTAATATTTATGTAAATACAAATTTATTTACTCATTTTCTTTTTACTTTAACATACGTGAAAATTTCATGGGTGAATTCAAATTCCATGGAGGAGTTACATCATAAACCTAAAGGCCATATACAGAAAATGCTTGTCTTCAAGTCAGTTATGATTTAGAGTAACCCTATATCAGCACTGGACTTCAAACCACACTTCAAGCCACAAGCTTGGCAGTTCAAACCCAATAGCTGCTCCTTAGCAACCCTATACAGGGTAGCTATGAGTCGGAACTGACTTGATAGCACTTATCAACAACAGCAATAGGACAAAATAGAACTGCCCTATATGGTTTTCAAGGCTGTAGTCTTTCTGGAAGCAGACTACTACAGCTTTCTCCCATGGAGTGCCCGTTGGGTGCAAACCAAACTTTCAGTTAATAGCTTAACCACTGAGTTACCAGACCTCACTAGAAATACTGTTACAACTGAAAAAATGTATTTATACAACAAAGCAATGCCCTCAGCCTTGGCCACAAAGAACCATCTCAACTAATTAATTGGCTATCTCAGTACTATTTGTTGAAATAAAAGTTTTAACTGAATTTAGCAATCTTGCCTGATTAAAATTGTTATTATTTTAAGAATTATTAAAAGTAGCTCAATGTCTTCTAGTGTCCTTGAAGAGCAAATGCTTGTTTTAAATGTTAATTTAGAAAAAGCACTTGAGGGAAACATTAATGTGAAATTACTTGGGAGAGAAATATGTGAACCAAACTGTTGACCTTGGCCTTTCCAAGGAAGGTTTGGGTTTCATGTTGAGTTTTGTCAGACATCAAAGTTCATCCTCAGCAGGAAACTTGTGAGAATGAATTTGGTCAAGGTTGTCTGGAGACTGTTGTCACAGGTCTGGAGAGACAAAGATCTTACTCCCTTATACTTGGCTTCTTCCAGAACTTCTTATTTGGCAGTTCTGGGTCACCCTTTGGTACCTTATTAAGTAACCATAATTTGGGACCTCTTGAGGGTTATTGAGAGTAAATCCAAGCCAGCCAGCTCCTACTTTGTGTCCCCTTGTTTGAGCTTTGCTATTCGCCAAGTCATTTCTCTCAACATAGTGTTTTCATTTGTAAAATCCAGGGACTTGTTCCAGAAGGATCAGTGAGGTCCATGAAGCTATGACATTCAGTTATTCTAGGATTTTATTCAGGAGCTTGGATGCTTTGAGACAAAATGCCAAGAGGCTTGGTTAGCATAGGAAATATTTCCCTGAAACTCAGGGTCTTCTTCATCTGGTCACATATGTACTGACTAAATTCTTCTGGAAATTTTTTAGGAACAAGATTTCTTAGGAAAGAGGAGATGCTGTCCTCCTCAGCAGTCAGACCACCCTGTCTCAGACAATCACCTTGGATTAAGAATTGTAAAAATGGCAAGGCATCGTCATCATCTGACCTCCTCTCCTTTACAAGGGGGGAGGGGAGTAAAAGTCAACAGCCTAAGACTGATTCCATTGGGCAGAAGTCAGACATGCTTTCACCATCCAACCTTTTTACCAACAATGTCTCCAGTTGTCCCTCCCATGTCAGTTTCTACATCTCTGCTGGATTTGATAATTTGCTGCAATGATCACACAGAACTCACAGATGGTACTCACTACTATGGGGTTTGTTAGGAAAGTAACAGATTACAATTCTGGATCAGAAAAGACTCAGGATAAGATTCTTTGATCAGGACAGCCTCCTCTCAACAGTGCCCACAGACACCCCTTTCTCTGGCCCCACAACCTCTTGGTCTCTGCTCTTATTAGGCAGGAGTTACAATGCTCTTTTAGCCCAGTTGGTAAGCACCCAGAGGCACCACACTCTGCCAGTAAGTCTCTGCCCTAAGACACTTGTCTCTAGTGTCATAGCTCAGTAAATTTAGCTCCTACTCTGGTGACAAGTGTCTTACCTAAAAATACTTAGCTTTCTCACTCTTTCGGTCTGGAAGCCAACCATGCCATCTCCTGCTGGTCTCCTGGTTCTGTGGCCACTATTTCTCTGCCATTACTTCTCACCATCTGTCACTGTCTCACTAAGGTGCTCTCTCTCTGTCTCCTAGGTGGAGGAGGTTCAGCGCAGGGATCTTGGGTCCAAAGGACATGCTCTACTTTTGACTCTTGATGATAGTAAGAGCCCGCTTTTCACTTCTGGATGGCTCATTTCAAGCCTAATAGACTGGCAAAATGGACCCATCCCCACATTAGGCTTCTGTGCACCTTCTTTGCATGGCCCCACTCCCACAAGGGTGTCATACACCTTATTTATATTAGTAACAAGCTAGCTAATCTCCTTGGTAGGCCACAAGCACCTCCCATTTGCATAAGCCTACCTGGTTCCCATGTGGGGTTGGTGTGGTCTTGGCGTGATGCTGTAGGATAAGCACTGGACTATTAACCATGAGATCAGCAATTCAAACCCATCAGCCACTCCTTGGAGACTCCATACAGGGTCACTATGAGTCAGAACTGACTTGAGGCCCTTAACAACAACACCTCAGTCATTAGGTGGGATTACAAAGACTATAGCTAGAAGCACTGTATTAAGCAATTCACTGTACCACAGGAATATTTATAGTCATAGTCATTCATGTACCTTAGAATCATCCGGGGGCTTGCTAAAACAATGGGCCCCATTCCTTACTTTCTGACTCAGTCAATCTGGGGTGGAGCCTGAGAATTTATATGTGTAACGATTTCCGGGGTGACGCTGATGCTGCTTACCTGGAACTACATTGATAAAAGCACCATCACTACAAGCTGCCATTGACTGACTTCTGCCTCATGATGGTCCCTGTGTGTCGGAGCAGAACTGTGCTCCGGGGTTTTCAATCACTGATTTTTCAGAAGTAGGTCATAAGGCCTTTCTTCCAAAGAACCTCAGGGTAGATTCCAACCCCCAACTTTGTGATTAGCAGCCGAGCCTGTTAGCTGTTTGAACCACCTAGGGACTCCAGAGAACTTCTGGTTTATATAATTGAGCTGACCATTCCGCTGAAGGATGGAGGACCTTTTCCCTGAAGGGTGGAGGACTTATTTAAGCCCATGGCCATTAGATAGGTTAAGTCCTATGTATGTCTGTTTCTGAAAACACCTCTTCCCCTCATTTGGCATGGAAGCTCAGAGATATAGGCACCCAGTCAGATGGTGGATCCTCAACTTCCACTTCCTGGCCTGATTTATGGAGAGGCACTAGAAAATAATTTCTTCTCACCAATGGTTCATAATGACATAATTCCTATTTGAGTGGCCTGGAGGCAGCTAGCCTCCCCGACCTTTTGTTCAGTCGATGGAACATGGACATTTTCATCATCTACTTACTTATATAAGGAGCTCTGGTAGTATAGTGGTTACAAATCGGGCTGTGAACCTCAGGATCAGCAGTTCGAAACTACCAGCTGCTCCGCGGGAGAAAGATGAGGCTTTCTGCTCTCGTAAAGATTTACAGCCTCGGAAACCCTGTACAGGGTCGCTATGAGTCAGAACCAACTTCACAGCACATTACAACAACAACATTTACTTATCAAGACTCATGGTGACAATAGTCAAGAAATCAAACGACCTACTGCATTAGGCAAATCGGCGATAAAAGACCTCCTGAAAGTGTTAAAGATTAAAATAGTCATTTTGGGGACTAAGGTGTAGTTGACCCAAGCCATGCTATTTTCAATGACCTCATATGTATGTGAAAGTTGGGCAATGAATAAGGAAGACCAGAGAAGAACGCAGAGACACATGGGGAAGAGGCAGCACAGTGGTGAGGAGGGGCCCAGCAGCAAGAGAAAGGAAGGAGCCATGAACCTGCGGCCCAAGGGGTTGCCTATTCTGCATCAGCTTCGAGCAGAACTCCTCAAGCGGGAAGCAGCATAGAGGGCCGGCACAGAGGCTCTGCTGACCCAGGTCCGAGGTGAGGCCCCACAAGAGGACCCCCCAGAGGAAACGGACAAGAGGCTGGCAGCCTGCGGAGCTTTAAGTCCCAGTTTCATCCCCAGCTGGCCAGGCAACCCGCCACCTAGACACCCAGGCCTCCCACTGACCCAGCTGGGATGAGCTCTCCGCTGCCACCCAGTCACCCAGGCTTCCTCCCACTGAACCAGCCCGGATGAAATCCCTACCGCCTGGACAGCCAGTGACCTAGTCGTGACAAGCCATCCCCCCTGCCACCTGGACATTTAGCCCTCCCACTGACCTGGTCCCCCACCTCTCTGTTCTTGAGGGTACAGGAGTGGCATCTGCTGCCAGCTTCATATAAAACTATTTATTCATAAAGAAATTATATGTATATATGTATATATTGAAAGTACCATGGACTGCCAGAAGAACGAATAAATCTGTGTTGGAAGAAGTACAGTCAGAATGCTCTTAGGAAGTAGGATGGTGAGGCTTTGTCGTCATACTTTGGACATGTGATAAGGAAGGACAACATGGTTGGTAAGGTGAAGGATCAGTGA
>NW_006408545.1:16957454-16960269 GCF_000296735.1 Chrysochloris asiatica
AAACAGATCTATTGGTTCTTTTGGCAGTCCATGGCACCTTCAGTATTCTCCTCCAACACCACAACTCAAAGGCATCAATTCTTCTATGATCCTCCTTATTCACTGTCCAGCTTTCACATCCATATGAGGCTATTGAAAACACAATGGCCTGGGTCAGGCGCACCTTAGTCGTGTATATGTATATGTATATATATATATAAACCTGTGCTTGGTGCAGTCCAGTGCTGATCCTACAGTACCACACCAGGAACAGGCTAATTTTTAAGTTGATAGTTTTGTATGGCTCACTAATGATGTTATAAATTTAGGCAGAAAAAAGGCTCCCCACCCCTGCTTTAGTTAGTGATTTACTCTCCTTTTCCATCCCACTAGAAACTAAATGTAAACAAAAGATAATGTCATCCAAAATGCCACCAGCCCAAGAAAATCATATCCAAACATTTTTTCTATATCTTCATGTTGTTAAGTCATTGAGTTGATTCTGATCCATAGCGACCCTGTAGAGGGTTTCCAAGGAGAAGCTGGTGAGCCTGAACAGCCAACCATGCAGTTCAACTGGCTTTGCAGTCCGGTGCATTAACTCACAGCACCACACCAAGACTCCTTCTATATCTTAGAGACACACATTTAAAAACTGGGGCCATACTGCTCTGAAACATGCTTTGCCATATATTACAAAGATTTTTCCATGTTAATAAATATGTAGCTATGCCATTGTTTTAATTTTAATTTTAAAATTCTATATTGTTTATTATAAAAGTAGCAATTTCCAAGTAAAAAATTGCCGACAATTCATGAAAATATTAAAAAATAAAAGTCCTATATCTCCAATACCAAATATTATTTTCAGTAGCTGAAAGTATTTTATTATCTAAAAGAACATTGTTTGTTTAATCATTTCCATGTTGTGGTGTATTGAATGATCTAATGTCTCTTCTAACCATAGTCTGTAACTCCCACCAAACAATGTATCTGCCCTGCTGGGTGTAAGTAAGAGAAGATGGGAGAAGACAATGATGATAAGATGACATCATTCAACTGTGGATGTTAGCAGAATTCATTGTAATTGTAAAAACTTGAAACTCTAACATGAGTATAAAATAAAGCAGGAGATGAATCTCACTACATATAAGTAGAAGAGTCATCAGTGGAGTGTATCCTTTGGACCCCAAGATCCCTGTGTATTGAACCTCCTCGACCTAGGAACAGACAGCTATGACATCAATGGAGTGGCAAAGGAGCAGGAGCAGCAGAACCAAGAGCCATAGTTCAAGACAGACCAGTGGGTGTTCCAACTCATGGAGCAATTAAAGCGGAATGACTTTGGGCAGGAAGATTTATTTTTGTAGAGTGGGGTGCCTCCAGACACTTAAGTAAGGAGCTAGATTTGCTAACCCACAGAGCTAAACCTGAGTGCCCTCAGACTGAAGCTTATGGTAGAATAGTGAGCCCTATAGGCATTTACCAGCAGCTGACTGGAACAATTGTGTCCTGAGCATTTCTGACTCTGAATTTTAACCTGTTAACTTCCCTAATAAACCTCAAATTTCTGAGTATGATGTCTGAATTCTGTGTGGTCATTGCAATGGATTATCAAACTTAGCTGAATAAGAAGATTGTGGGAAGATGGCTTGTTGTTATTGTAGGTAGGTGCCATTGAGTTAGTACCAACTCATAGTGACCCTATGTACAATAAAACAAAACACTGCCCAGTCCTGAACCATCCTCACAACTGCTGTTATGCTTGAGCCCACTGCTGCTCTCACTGTGCCAATCCATTAGGTTAAGAATCTCCCTCTTTTTTGCTGATGCTCCACTTTACCAAGCATTATATCCTTCTCCAGGGACGGTTCCCTCCTAATAATATGTCCAAAGGTTGAGAGATGAAGTCTATCTATTTTGGTGTCTGAGGAGCATTCTAGTTGTACCTCTTCCAACACATATTTGTTTGTTCTTCTAGAAGTCAATGTTACTTTAACATTCTCCTCCAACAGCATACCTTGAATGCATCAACACTTCTATAGTCTTCCTTATTCATTGTCCAACTTTTGCATACATATGAGGCTGTTGAAAATACCATGGTTTGAATCAGGTGCACTTTAGTCCTCCACCACCACCAGAGCATAAAAAGAGAAATAAAGCATCCAAATTAGTTTATATGATGACAACATGATATTGAAAATAGTATGGTTCAATGACTGTACAGGAAAATAATAAATCAATCTCAGTTAATGACTATCCATCCTGCAATCCAACATAAAATATAACCAAACAGATTTCAAAAACATGATATAAGAATAATATTAAAAATTAGGATTTACTCCAGGACCTCAAAGACTGTTTAATATTAGTAAATCTATTATTTTAATAAGAGAAAATCAGCATCGTTCTAATAGGTACTAAGAAGGCATTTCATAGCATTAAATATCCATTCCTGAAAAAGATTCACTAACTGTAATAGGTAGATTGTTGTTGTTGTTGTTAAGTGCCGTTGAGTCGGTTCCGACCCATAGCGACGAATAGGTAGATAAGTTGGTAAATATATCAGTACAAAAGCCTGCATTGAATATAATGAAAAAATAATGTTTCCATCAAGCCAGAAACAAGGCAAAGATATCTAGAAACACTATAATTTCATAACATTATTCTGTAGGTACTAACCAATCAGGTAAAAGAAACACACTAGAAGCATATAAGACAAAAATAAATTTTACTCACATGAGATATCAAAGATATTGTCCGATGATTTCCGCATTCCATTGGGTCACCTCTCTTTGAAATGGCCATAAATATGAATCTCTTCCATTTAGTCAGT
>NW_006408545.1:16961065-16962456 GCF_000296735.1 Chrysochloris asiatica
TGGAGCTTTTCCATCATCTCTTTCCACAGATGTAGCCAATTTGATTTCTGTGTATGCCATCTGGTGAGGTCCATGTGTATAATCATCTCTTACGCTGTCTAAAGAAGGTGTTTGAAATGAACATATCATCGGTTTTGCAGAATCCTATCATGAGATCTCCAGCATCATTTCTATTTCTAAGGCCATATTTTCCAACTATTGATCCTTCCTCTTTGATCCCAATCTTTGCATTCCAATCACCACTAATGATCAAAACATCTTGATTGCATGTTTAATCAATTTCAGATTGAGGAAGTTGGTAGAATTCTTCTATTTCATCCTCCCTGGCATTAGTGGTTGGTGCATAAATTTGAATAATAGTGGTATTACCTGGGCTTCCCTGAAGGCGTGTGGATATTATCCTATCATAGACAGTATTGTACCTCATGACTGATCTGGATATGTTCTTTTTGACAATGAACGCAACACCATGCCTCTTCAATTTGTCATGCCTGGCATAGTAAACCATGTGGTTGTCAGATTTAAGATGGCCAATGCCAGTCCATTTCAGCTCACTAATGCCTAAGATATCGATGTTTATGCGTTCTATTTCATTTTTTGACAATTTCTAATTTTCCTATATTCATGCTTCATACCTTCCATGATCCAATTACTAATGGATGTTTACAGCTGTTTCTCTTCATTTTGACTTGTGCCCATCTGCAAATGAAGGATATCAATATCTTTGGTATCCCATGCAGGTAAAGTTTTACTAAGGGTAATACAGAAACATTTGCTAGCATACATTGACAGAGAACTTCCAGAGGTTCAAGTTGGATTCAGAAGAGGATGTGGAATGAGGGATATCATTGCTTATGTCTGATAGATCTTGACTGAAAGCAGAGATACCAGAAAGATGTTTACCTATCTATGCTTTATTGACTGTGCAAACACTTTGGATTGTGTGAATCATGACAAGCTATGGATAACATTGCAAAGTATGAGTATTCTGGAACACTTAATTGTGCTCATGAGGAATCTGTACTTGGACCAAGAGGCAGTTGTTTGAACAGAACATGGAAACACTGAATTGTTGAAAATTAAGAAAGGTGTGTGATGGGGTTGTATTCTTTCACCATACTTATTCAACCTATATGCTGAGCAAATAATTCGAGAAGCTGGCTTATATGAATAAAAACGAGGCATCAAGATTGGAGGAAGACTCATTAATAACCTGCAATATGAAGATGATACACCTTGCTTGCTGAAAAGTGAAGAGGACTTAAAATATTTAGTAATGAAGATCAAAGACAACAGCCTTCGCTATGGATTGCATCTCAATGTAAAGAAAACAAAAATCCTCTCCACTAGACCAATAAACAACATTCTTATCAACAGAGAAAAGATTGAAG
>NW_006408545.1:16963423-16964458 GCF_000296735.1 Chrysochloris asiatica
GTCCCCTCTACATCACATCACGTATCCCACTTCCTCTCTGTGCTGTTGTTTCCATTTGGCTTCCTTCCCAACACTTCTGAATTTTGTTCTTAGATAAATGTTGTCCTTTTGATGTCAGATGTTTGACTATTCTAGTGTTGTTGTTCCCCCTATGCATCGATCTATTACTTGGCTGAAAATTGAGCCACAGGGGAGGGTTCAGTTCTAGACCTGAAGGTAACTCAGGGTTATAGTCTCAGGGCCCCAGCAGTCTACCTGACCAATAAGACTGGTCTTTATGTTTTTTAATGAACTTAAGTTTATTTCACATTTTCTCCCACTATATTCAGGACCTGCTAATGGCATCCCTTTTATATTTCTGGAATATTTTCAGAAGTCACCTAAAAAATGATGGCAAAATATATGAATCAATTTGACTTGGTTAAAAAACAGTCTTTTAAATATAAAAACAGCAATCAATTAGAAATATAATGGGGAAAGATCCTATTTACACTTTGTTTTAGTAATCTAGTGCTGCTATAGTGTTATTAACTGGTTTTCCTTGTAGGCATCTGGATATTATCCTGTCACAGACAGCATTAGCTTCAAAATAGTTCTCAAAATAGTCTTTTTAATGATGAATTCAACACCATTCCTTTTCAATTTGTCATTCCTGGCAAAGTAAACCAGGTGATTGTCAGATTCAAAATGGGTTCACCAGTCCATTTTAGCCTAGGTAATCGATGTTTATGCATTCCATTTCATTTTTGACAGCATACAATTTTCCTAGATTCATACTTCATATGTTCCCTCTTCCAATTATTAATGAATGTTTGCAGCTGTTTCTTCTCATTTTGAGTTATGCCCCATCAGCAAATGAAGGTTCTGAAAGCTTTACGCCACTCTCATCATCACAGTCATCTATGCACCAACCACTAAAACCCATGAGGATGAAACTGAAGAATTCTACTGACTTCTTCAGCTTTAAATCAATCAAACATGCAATCAAGGCATAGTGATAGTTCTGGTGATTAGAATGCAAAGGTTGAAACAAAG
>NW_006408545.1:16966348-16967411 GCF_000296735.1 Chrysochloris asiatica
CCATAGAAGAAATGATGCATTTGAGTTATGGTGTTGGAGGCGAATATTAACAGTACCATGGACTGCCAAAAGAACAAACCCATCTGTTGGAAGATGTACAACCAGAATGTTCTTTAGAAACAAGATGGCCTGACTTTGTTTCTCATACTTCGGACATGTTGTCAAAAGGGACCAGTCCCTGGAAAGGGACATCATGCTTGGTAGAGTAGAGCGACAGTGAAAAGGGGGAAAACCCCCGATGATATGGATGGGTATAATGGCAGCAACAATAGGCTGAAGTGTAGCAGCAATGGTAAGGATGGTACATGACCCGGTGGAGTTTCATTCTGTTGTACACAGGGGCGCTTTGATTGAAACTGACTCTACAGCACTTTACAGCAAGTGCTGCTATAATAAAAATACTAACAGTGGGCGACTTTAACAAATAGAAATTTATTTTCTCCCAGTTTAGGACATAGAATTCCAAATTCAGGACACTGGCTCTAGCAGAAGACTTTGTTGGCTTTGAGGGAAGATCTGTTTCTTTTCAGCTTCTTTCTTGATTCCTTGAAGAGCTCATGCATTGTGGTGTCTATCTTTCCACAACTGTGCTTGCTTGCTTGCTTGTTTGCTCAATCTGTTGTTTTATGTAGCAAAAGATATTGATTCACGGCATACCCTATAATAATACTGCATCATTAACATAGCAAAGTAAACCCATTTCTGAATGGGATTATAATCACAGGTATGTTTTTGTTATTGCTAAGTGAAGTCAAGTAGGTTCTGACTCATAGTGAACCTGTATAGAGTTTCTGACACTACATTTTTTAAAACTTGTTTTATTGTGAATTATATGATAGTTTACATGGGAGAACATTAGTTATACATTCATTCTATTGTACATCATTTCATTGCCATGGTTACAATCCCCTCCATGCATCATCAACCGACCAAAGGGTATACCCTACAAGCCTGCCCCCTACACTATCCCCCCACCCCCCAGTCTTCAGCACACAGTCGCTCTCCCTCTCTGGATCTAAAGTCCCCAGCTGCTCCATCGCTCCACGTCATCGTCTCTGCCTCC
>NW_006408545.1:16968256-16970185 GCF_000296735.1 Chrysochloris asiatica
AGTCCGTCTGCTTCTATTGTTTTGTATTTTTCCTGTAGGTCTTTCTTTCAGAAAGTATCTTCTATTGTTCTAGCCGTTCCAGGCTGGTCTGCTCATCCTTTCAAGTGGAAATTTCCCATCTCTGGAGATCTAGATGTGGTTCAGGCTTCTACCTATAGTCTTATATATTGCAGAGGCTCCGCAGGAAGCCTCCTTCCCTGGGCACATTGTAGCCCCATTTTAGGTATTCCAATCAGACACTACATATTTTTGTGGGAACAGAAATCCTCATCTTTCTTCTGTGGAGACATTGATGGGATTGAACCACAGACCTGTGGCTTGTAGTCTAGTACTTACTGCACAGAGTCCCCGTACTCCCCAAGGTATGTTGTTGTTGTTGTTGTTGAATTTCCAAAACATTAACAGTTGTTATTGTTAGTGATGAGGGATCATAGTTACTCTGTGTAGAGAGCTTCCAAGGAGTGACTGGGGGTTTCCTTTCTTTTAACAGTTCAGTGCTTATCCTACAATGCTTCACCAGGACACATTTACTGAGGGGACACAATTCAGTTCATAATACAAGTGTAATTGAAAAAGTAGGTTAAATTGAAAAGAAATATGGACGTTCTTATTCAAGAAAATTTTAAATCAGTGCTGAGAGATACAAGAGAGAATATAGATAAATGGGAAGGCATGGTCTACTGTTGAGTATGAAGACACAGTATTATAACTTTGTCAACTGTCCTTTAAATGCAATCTCAGTAAAATACTATAAGGAAGATCTCTGGACCAATTAAAAACATTGGGAAATTATATGTAATATAAATGGACAAGAAGAGCTACAGCAATTATGAAAAAGAAGTGGGGGAACCAACTCAGACATTAAAACATTTCATAAAATCAAAGTTCTGAAATAAGCCCCCAAACTTTTCTAGGATATTGTATATGATAGTTGTATCATTTAGGTATATGATAAAGGTGTATTTCAAGTCAGAAGAGGAAAAAATAGATTGTTTAATAAGTGGGGGGTGGAATAAGCTGGGTGACTGTCCAGCAAAATTAAGTTGAATCCATATTTCATACTTTATACAAATTAAATTTCAGATGGAACAAAGATTTATGCATGACAGGGTTTCAAAATGTTCATGGTAAAGGGAATTAAAATATAAGGAACTTTTCCACTAATTTTTTGAAGACTCCTCTCATATAAGCAGGGAGTCCTGGTGTGACACTGTGGGATAATGCACTGGACTACAAGGTCTGTTTGAACCACAAAGTCGGCCGTTCAAACTCACCAGCTGTTCCTTGGAAACCCTATGCAGGGTCGCTATGAGTTGGAAGTGATTCAACAGCAATAAAAATATAAAAGTAGTGAGGAGATAGAAAAAGGCATAGAGGATATTTAATCTTGGAGTAGGGAAGGAATTTCTAAGTATGATATGAAACCTCAAAGCTTTAAAAGTTTGGTAAATTGAACATATACAAAAATAATAAATTTCAGTATAAAAAAACTCACCATAAGACTGTTCATAAAATAAGTGGGAGGAAAAGTTTGTATTGCTTGGCACAGGTTTGATTTTCTAAATCTGTACAGAGCTTCTACAAAAATAACCAACAGAAAAATGAATGAAGGATGCAAACTGTAAAAGAAAAGTACAAAACGCTACCAATTTCACAGGTAGAATAAATGCTATTATGCACACTGTTGTTCTTAGATGACATCGAGTCAGTACCGACCTGTAGCAAGCTTATGCAGAGCAGAATGAAACACTGCCCGATCCTGGGCCAACCTCACTACTGTTGCCACACTAGATCCATCGATGCTGCCACTGGGCCAATCCATCTTGTTAGGGGTCTTCCTCTTTTTCTCTGACCCTCTCCACCTTACCAAACATGATATCCTTCTCCAGCGACTGGTCCCTCCTGACAATATGTCCAAAGTATGAGAGA
>NW_006408545.1:16971275-16973435 GCF_000296735.1 Chrysochloris asiatica
ATAGATGAGTGAGTGCCTCTTGTGCCACCTCACTTTCTTGAAAAATTTTCAATTTTCATTCCATCAATTCCTGGTGCCTTGTTTTTTGCCAATTCCTTTAATGCACCTTGGACTTCCGCTTTCAGTCTCGTTGGCTCTTGAACATATGCTACCTCTTTAAATGGCTGAACATTTTAACTAATTCCTTTTGGTGCAGTGACTCTGAGTATTCCTTCCATCTTCTCTTGATGTTTTCTGCATCATTCAATAATTTTCCCAGAGAATCTTTCAATAAGCAAAGTCGAGGCTTGAATTTTTTCTTCAGTTCCCCCAGCTTGAAAAATGCTGAGCGTGTTCTTCCTTTTTGGTTTTCTGATTCCAGATATTTGTACATTTTGTTGTAATATGCACACTGAGTGGAGTGCAAATTGGCACAATGAGTATGAAGAACAATTTGGCAAAGATCTCAAAATTAAGGATATAAATAGGCTTTCATTCTGTAATTCATTTCTAGGAATTTAACCAGAAAACAGCTCACATATGTGCAAATGACATATGTACAAAGTTATTCTTTGTAGCATCATTTGTGATCACAACAGATTGGAAACAATCTTTCAGCAATAGAAATTTGGTGAAATGAATTATGGAAGCCTCATACAATGGAAAACTATCATGAAGCTATTAAAAGAAGAAATGAGGCAATTCTTCATGTAGTGGCTTGAACTGTTCTTCAAGACAAAGTATGGGATGTTGCAGAACTATCTGTGTGGAAAAGAGGGAAAACTATATTTGGTTTTACTTGTTTATGCATAAATCATTTCTGAGAGGATACCCAAGCAATTGACAATAGCATTTGCCTCTGAGACTGCAGAGAGAAACTGAAAAGATTGAAAATTGAATTTTAAATTGAAAAGATTTAAGTTTTGACTTATGTAAACCCACACACATGCATGAATATATACTAAAAAAGTATCAAAACATTGAAGTGGGGAGAGAACCCTCAGAAAAATTAAGTGAGTTAATTGAGTTCTCGTAATTTGTTAAGGTAGAACTGAGCTTCAGATTTTCTTCTGTTTAAAGATTCTTTCTAATGTATCAAGATCTTTCTAATTTTCTTGAGGTTGTTTATTCCTTCATAACTTTGACAGTTCTGAGATTCCAGTTCTTACATATCTAAGTGAAGCCTCTAGATTTTTGGAAATGGGGTACTTGGGGGAGGTTACTGAAGTTTCCTCAAACATTAATGTCTTTCTCCAACAATCAATGCAAGACATAGGATAGACAGAGGCAACCAGTAACAGGATATGAATTGGGAAGAACGTGGAAAGATGCCCTGCCCCAAAGTATCTCTTTACATATCTGCTCAAGTATATAAAATAAATTCTATTACTGTTCATGTATAAAATAAAGCACAAATATCTTTAGGAAAGATGCACTGATGTTCTTGATAACCATTATCTCCTGAAAATATTAATTTATCAGATTCTGACTTCCAGGTCAATTCTCATGAGTAGGCTCCTATAGGAATGGGATAGGGATGGTAAACATTAATAAAATAAGTATCTGAGGACCTCAATTTTACCAACTGTAAAATGAATAGGTTGGACTAGTGTTTCCTCAAATTCTCTCTCTTCAAGGCTGAAAGATTGTTCAAATACTTTATCTCATTTGTATCCCAAGACTAACCAGGAATGGATGGGAGGGCCTAGGGGAATTGTCTTTCTTACTTCTTGGATAAGGAAGCTGAGACTCAAAAAGTGGAGGAACTTGTCTAAGATCATCCATCAAACAAGTCAAGGAGTATATGTGTATATGGTTATTTAACTCCAAGCTCAGTGACATTTCCACTTCATCTTACTCATTCCTTAATCTATGGAGCATCCACATAGTGCTAAGTACCAGATGAGCCTCTGGGTCTGGCTGCCATTTGCTAAGATAAATGCTTGTGGTCAGTTCCCTGCAAGAGAGAGGGATGGAAGCAAGAAGACAAGAGTCTTGGGTAGCTGGGATCAGGGTAAGTGTCCCAGGAGAGGTGTATCCTGGAAGCTAATTTAGGAATAAAAATTGAAATCTTTCAAGAAAGTGAGAGGGCACACCGAATGGTTTAAAATTTAAAAAGTTGTGCGACAAGGTTGTATTCCTTCACCATACTTATTCAACCTGTATGCTGAGCAAATAATC
>NW_006408545.1:16974315-16979390 GCF_000296735.1 Chrysochloris asiatica
AACAACAACAACTTAGGAAGGATGAGCAGCTGTTTACTATATAGAAAGGGAGGGCCAGAATTCTTAGGAGAAACAATTTCTTCCTTACAACAGTGTTATATCAATTGTCTGTACAGACCAACAAAGAAATTTTGGCCAAAGAGTCCTATTAGATAATGTTATTAGTCACTGATCAACACAGGTCTGCATCAGGTTATTGGAATCCTTTGTTGTTAGTTGCTCCAACTCATAGCAACCATCTGTGTAATAGAATGACACATTACCTGTCAGTATGCTGTCTTCATGAGTTTTGATAGAGTTGAGTCCATTGTTAAGGTTATTGTGTGTGGCTGAGCTTTATCTCATTGAAGCATTCCCTCATTTTCACTAGCCCTGTTCTTTACCAAACATGATGTCCTTCTCTAGCAACTGGTCTTCCCAGTTATGTGCCCAAATTAAGCAAGTCTCTCCAGCCTCATTGAAGTCACTTCAACGTTGTATTTCTTCTAAGACGGTTGGGATCCTGGGCTCCTTCTAACTTGCTTCTTTGCCATTCTTAGTGTGGTCTTTACTCAATGGGGTTATATTATGAACTATAACCTAACATAATATAAACCCTACCATTACTTCTTGGGTTGTTTATACTTGGTTTTTCTTTCTAAATTGTGGAGCAGGGGAACAGGACTTCTTTTGAGGTTGTAACCATCTGGTGGTGATGTTGTTGATTTAAACTCATAGTGACCTCATGTGACAGAATAGAACTGCCCCCTAGGATTTTCCAGGCTGTAATCTTTCTGGTAGCGTAGTGGTTACGAATCGGGCTGCGAACCACAAGGTTAGCAGTTCGAAACTACCAGCTTCTCTGTGGGAGAAAGATGAGGCTTTCTGCTCCTGTAAAGATTTACAGCTTCGGAAACCTTGTTCAGGCTCGCGATGGGTCGGAACCAACTTGATGGCACTTAACAACAACAACAACAAAATCTTTATGGTAAGGTGGAGGGTCAGATAAAAAGAGGAAGACCCCCAGCGATATGGATTGGCAAAGTGGCAGCATCAATGGGCTCAAGAGTGGCAACAATTGTGAGGTTAGCCCAGGACCAGGCAGTGTTTTGTTCTGTTGTACATAGGGTTGCTATGAGTTGGTACCAACTCAATGGCACCTAACAACAACAACAACAACAACAATCTTTATGGAGTCCTGATGTGGCACTGTAGGATAAGCACTGGGCTGCTAAACATAAGATCAGCATTGGAAACCCTATACAAGGTGGCTATGAGACAGAATCGACTCGACAACACTTAAAACAACAACACCAATCTTTATGGAAGCTGCATAAACACCGGGTGTTTTCTCCTGTGGAGCTGCTGCATGGGGTGATTAAATCATTGTGCCACCAAGTCTTCTTTACAGAGATCATTTGTTGTTATTGTTAAGTGCAGTCAAGTCGGTTCCGACTTACAGCGACCTTGTGTAGGGTTTCTGAGGAGCATCTGGTGAGTCTGAACCTCTAATCTTGCAGTTCAAACTGACTTTGCAGTCCAGTACTTATCCTACAGCGCCACACCAGGACAGACACGGGCAATTTTCAGTTGGGTTACTCTCTGGGCAGACTGGAGCTGTTGGGGAGGGCTCCTTGGAACAGGAACAGGTTGCTTCCAGATGGCTTTGATGCATCTTGTTTTGCAATCTTCTTCCTTGTATACTGGTCTCAAAAGAAACACATTTGGAACCAGAGTTGGGAAAACCTCGTTTTCCTTTCTGAGGCTTTTTCAGGCTCCTTGGTTTTTGACTATTTGAGTCAGTATCACTGTGACAAGATAAATGCTCTGAGATGAGCCAGTTGCTCTGTTTCATCACTTCCCAGACCTGTAGAGATAAATACAGACACACACCTCACACCTCTACTGATGCTAGGGAAATCCATCTTATGCTACCCACTTAAAACAACAACAACAACAACTTTTTATTTTGAATTTGGTGAAGTTTTACAGAGCAGGTCAGTTTTCCATTCAACAATTCATGCACAGTTTGTTTTGAGTCATTTATTACAAGCCCCCAAATGTAACGTCATTTATCCCACTTCCTCCCTGTGCTTCCTCTTTCCATTCCTCCTTCTTCTCTAACCCTTCTGAACTTTGTTGTTGTTAAGTGCCATTGAGTCAGTTCCGACCCATAGCGACCCTGTAAAGGGTTTCTGAGGCTGTAAATCTTTACAGGAGCAGAAAGCCTCATCTTTCTCCTACAGAGCGGCTGTAGTTTGGAACTGCTGACCTTAAGGTTCACAGCCTGATTTATAAGCACTACGTTACCAGAGCTCCTTTTCTGAACTTTATCCTTGGATAAATGCTGCCCTTTTCATCTCAAATGGTTGATTATTCTAAGGTATGCATACCTCCCTAGTGTTATTGTTCCCTTATAGACCCTTCTGGAGTCCCTGGTGCTGTTTGATAAGCCTTGTACTGAGAACAACAAGTTTGGTGGTTCAAAGCCATCAGTTGCTCCTTATACAGGGTTGCTATATAGACCCTTCTGGAGTCCCTGGTGCTGTTTGATAAGCCCTGTACTGAGAACAACAAGTTTGCTGGTTCAAAGCCATCAGTTGCTCCTTATACAGGGTTGCTATGAGTTGGAACAGAGTTGACAATACTTAAGGATGACAGCATAGACCTATTGTTTGGTTGAAGACTTGAATCACAGAGATGAGTTCATCTATAACAAAGGGCCATAGTATTGGACCAGTTGTATTTCTTCTAAGACTGTAAGCCGAGCCTTTTTGTTTTGTTTTGTTTTAATGATTTTGAGTTTTGTTCCAAGTTCTCTCCCACTCTATCCAAGACCTAATGTGATCCCACACTCTTTATATTTCTAGGCATCCCAGGGTGGTGCAAAAGGTAATTGCACTTGGCTGCTGACCCCAGAATTGGAGGTCAGAATCCACCCAGAGATGCTTTGGAAGAAAGACCTGGTGTTCTACTTCTAAAAAAGCCACCATGGAAAACTTGAGGGAGCATAGTTCTACACGGACACAAATGGGGTTGCTAGGAGTCAGAGTTGGCTGGATGGCAACTCATTTTTTAATGTACTTTTGTGGTTTTGAGTTTTGTTTTACATTTCTGACATATGCATTTGTTTGTAATACTCAAAGGAAAAGTGTTGCCCATTTCATAAATTATCCACAGCATTAGTCCCAATCTTTTGTACATTCTAAATATTGTCCTTCCCCCCACCCCCTTTTTGGATGGCAAGAGGGAAAGCATTTCCTTTACCTGACTCCACCTTGTGGTTGTTAAGTGCTGTCAAGTTGGTTCTGACTCAGGGTTTCCAAGGAGTGACTGGTAGGTTTAGGCCACCAGCTTTGCAGTTAGAACTCCAGTGCTTGTCCTACAGCGCCACACCTCGACTCCGGGACTTCACTTAGTGCCCTACATCTGTTTAGGAACCAAGACTTTGAAAGCTTCTCCAGTAGAATCCACCAGTGAGCAAGCAAGTACAATGTGTGAGAGACATACTGCTGTCAGTAAGAGGGAGAAGCTTGTATTGTTCCCCAAAAGGAGTGGGAAGGCAGGGAGAAGACAAAAAGAAGGAGGAGGGAAAAGAAGAGAAGGTCCTTTTCCAAGTCTGTAACCACATGGATTCCCTACTTCCTCATGTTTCCTTACCCTTCCCAGGTAGTGAGTTGCCAAAGCCTAGCATTCTTCCTTCTCTGCCATTTGAATCCCTTTCAGCTGTTTCTACCATCACCCCCCTCACCTGGACCCTGAACACTGTACACTGACAATGCCCTCCAGCTGATCTTTCCATTGCCATCGTCTCCACCCTCGCTTACATCTCAGTATCAGACTAATTTTCCTAAAACATATGTTGTTTTCCACTGGGAACAAAGCCTTCAGTGGCTCCCCACTCCTATGAACTAAATAGAGCTCACTTGCTGTTGTTGTTGAGTGCCGTTGAGTCGGTTCTGACCCATAGCGACCCTGTATAGGGTTTCCAAGAAGTGGCTGGTTCTTGCCGGTTCAAGCCAACTTTGCAGTCCAGCACATTCACCCACAGCACACACCAGGACTCCAAAGTTCACTTGTTGTTGTTGTTAGGTGCCACCGAGTCGGTACTGACCCATAGTGACCTTATGCACAGCAGAATGAAACACTGCCTGATCCTGGGCCAACCTCACTACTGTTGCCATACTTGAGTCCATCGATGCTGCCACTTGGCAGATCCAGCTCATTGGGGGTCTTCCTCTTTTTCTCTGACCCTCCACATTACCAAACATGATATCCTTCTCCAGTGACTGGTTCCTCCTGACAATATGTCTGAAGTATGAGAGACAAAGTTTGGCCATCTTGGCCTCCAAGGAGCGTTCTGGCTGCACTTCTTCCAAAAACGGATCTATTGGTTGTTTTGGCAGCCCATGGCACTTTCGATATTCTTCTCCAACACCATAACTCAAAAGCATCAATTCTTCTATGATCTTCCTTATTCACTGTCCAGCTTTCGCATGCATATGAGGTTATTGAAAATACCATGGCTTGGGTGGGTCAGGTGCACCTTAGTACTCAAGCTGACATCTTTGCTCTTCAACACTTTAAAAAGGTGAAATTCAAGGGTCCAACCTATCCTTCCTGACCTGTCTCCATTGCAAAAGCTTTTATCGAACATTCACTAGAGCAAGTACTCTGTTTAAAGCTTCCAAATGCTATTCATCTATCCAGAATCCCTTTCCAGGGAGGTCTCTCCTTCCTCACTACATGTGGTCTGATTAGACTGCAATTAATGAGAGCTGACCATGTGATGCAGGCCAGGCAATCAGAGTATCCCACTCCTGTCGACCTTACACTGAAATGTGATACATAAATGTGGAAGATAGTGTGGGCTTCTTCCATTGTCTGGAATTGAAATCTACACAGAAAAGCTTAGTAGAATAGAAATAAGAAGAGGTGGAGAAAAGCAAGAAAGAGGGGAGAGCTGATGGTATTGTTTATCTCTGTAGACCTCATAATGTATGCAGCTAGGTCTACCTCTGGCCTATACCAGGAGTCCTGGTGTGGGGTTGTGGGTTAATGCAGTGGGCTTCAAAGTTGGTTTGAACTGCAAGGCT
>NW_006408545.1:16980425-16982682 GCF_000296735.1 Chrysochloris asiatica
TTGAAGTTGTCAAAGGCTTCATTTTGCTTTGATCACAATCAACACTCATGGGAAACAGCATTAAGCAAATTGTATGAGACAAATCTGCTGCATGAGACCTCTTTAAAGTGTTCAAGAGCAAGAATGTCATTGTGAGGACTAAGATGTGCCTGACCTAAGTCTCATATGTATGTGAAAGTAGAACAATGAGTAAGGGAGATCTAAAAGAATTGATGCATTTGAATTATGGTATTGGAGAACCTAAAAGACCATGGACTGTCAGAACAACAAACAAATCTGTGTTGGAAGAAGTACAGCCAAAATGCTTTTTAGAAGCCAGGATGGTGAGACTTTGTCTTTCATGCTTCAGACGTATTATTAGAAGGGACCAGTCCCTGGAGAAGGACATCATGTTTGGTAAAGTGGGGGAATCAGTGAGAAAGAGGAAGACCCACCCAACAAGATAGACTGACACAGTAGCAGCAATTACGGACTCAAACTTAGCAATGATTGTGAGGATGGCACAGGACTGGGCAACACTGGCTTCTGTTGAACATTAGGTTGCTAGGAGTAGGAACCAACCCAAAGGAACCTAACAAATAACAACAACAAAAAAAAGGAACCTAACATTGAGAAATGGGCATGAGTATGCATTGGGGTGGAGCCTTGAATTTGGCAAGAAGTCGCCTGGGAGGCCTGGGATTAGCTGCCCTGCTCATTGGGATCATTGTCTTCCTGACAGTAGTCACTTATCCTTTAAATCCTGGTCAAATATCAAATCCTTTTGGGAACCTTCAAGAATACCCAAGCCAGAAGTCAACACACTCACCAAACCTGATTTGAACATTAGGCTTGGTGGGTGTGTTTGAGGGCTTATAGTACAATAACTTGCAGACATTTCTTTGGGAGACTGAGGGACCAAGGGTTCTAAGTCACTAGATTTAGTCTCCAATCTTTTCAATGGTATCTGAAAAATACCATACTTTTTATTATAAGTAGTGCCAGTGTTGTGATTATGTCATAGCTTTGGAGTTAAGACAGAGCTGGGTTTGAATCTGATTCTGCAACTCTTGAATCTGGGCAACCTTAAAAAGTTAATTATTCTATCTGAGTCCCATTTTCTTCATCTGAATATGAGGATGCAAGTAGTATAGATCAGAGACAGTGGTGAGAAGCAAATGAAATAATGAACGTAAAAGGCTGTGATGTTGTTGTTAAGTGCCATTGAGTTGGTTCTGACCCATAGCGATCCTGTATAGGATTTCCAAGGAATGACTGGTGAGCTTGAACCACGACCTTGCAGTTAAAACGGCTTTGCAGTCCGGTGCATTAACCCACAGCGCCACACCAGGACTCCTGTGATTAATGCTCTGTATCAGTTTGGCTAGGCCACAGTTCTCCCAGTTTTAACTGATATCATCTCATCATCCTACACTCGTGATCGGATGTGAGCAGCCAATAAGTTGGAAGGGGCGTTTCCTTGGGGGTGTGGCCTGCATCCAATATATATCAGCGTTCTCCCAGGCTTCTATTGGAACTAACCAATCATAATTTCTTGAAAAACCTCAAGAAAACTGGAAGCAGCAGAATGGGAGCAAAGAACATAGTCCAAAAACAAAAGTCCCTTTCAAGAAGGGTAATTATAAGAGCAAGAGAGCGAATCGGGGGAAGTGTTTCGGATTCTTTTCGTTCCTTTGATTGCCCACACTTTATCCCTTACTTCATCTTCTCTCAGTGGATACTAAATGAGATGTCTTTGTCCTGGCCGATGTTGTCGGCTACATAGTTCTTATTTGGACTGTGCAGCATTGATAAGTGGGCATGAGGCAAGTGTGACTCCATAGCAGGGATAGCAGTAACAGTTTCTGACCGGTAGGTTGCATTATGGTAGTGTGACCTTGATACCAATACTCAGGTTTTGCTCAATCAGCCTTCCAATGATATTGAAACTCACAATTCCCCTTACTACATCCTTCACTGTTTGAAATCCCTTAGAGTTGCTTCTGTTTCCAGGGGTCTTCCTCATTTTCACTGACTGCCCACTTCACCGAGTATGATGTCTTTCTCCAGGGACTGGTCCTTTTTGATAATTTGTCTGAAGTATGAGAAATGAAATTTCCCTATCCTGGTTTCTAAGAAGCGTTCTGGCTGCGTTTTTTCCAAGACAGATTTGTTTGTTCTTCTGGCAGTCCATGGTACTTTAAATATTCTTCTCCAACACCATAATTCAAATGTATCAATTATTCTATGACCTTCTTTATTCAATGTCCAGTTTTCA
>NW_006408545.1:16983362-16990562 GCF_000296735.1 Chrysochloris asiatica
GTCAGCAGTGATATACCTTGTTCCACACCCTATTCTGAATCCACCTTGAAATTCTGGCAGTTCTCTGCTGATGTACTGTTACAACTACTTGTGAATTATTTTCAGCAAAATTTTACTTGTAAGTGATATTAATGATATTGTTTGATTATTTCCGCATTCTGTTGCGTTACCGCATAAAGCTGGATCTCTTCCAATCAGTTGGCCAGGTAGCTGTCTACCAAATTTCTTGGCATAGATGAGTAAGCACCTCCAATGATGCATCAGTTTGTTGAAAGAGTTAAATTTGTATTCTGTCAATTCCTGGAGCCTTGTTTTTGTTTTTTGCCAATATCTTGGCAATTTTTTGCCAATAAGCTTGGACTTACTCTATTAGTACCTTCAGTTCTTGATCCTATGTTACCTGTTGAAATAGTTGATTATTGACAATTTCTTCTTGGTATAGTGACTCTGTATTCCTTCCATCTTCTTTTGATACTTTCTGAATCATTCAGTATTTTCCCTCAGAGTACTGATTTTTAAATTCAATATTGCAAGTACAGGCTTGAATTTTTCTTCAGTTCTTTCAGCTTGAGAAACGCTGACGGTGTTCTTCCCTTCTGGGTTTCTAGAGAAAATATAGTATGTGGATATGACAGTCATCATAAAGGTGGTCATGAGTGGATGGGTGCTGAAATTTGGGAAAACCTTAGAGAGGTTAAACAACTTGCCCAAGATCACATAGGTGGTATTTGTGGTGGTTCTGATTCCACAGCCCCTCTTTTTAATTGGAAAGGGAGTCAGAAGTTCATTTGGTTGACTTGTGGGACCAAAGATCAAATAACACTTGAACTAAGTCCTGAAGGATGAGTAGGCGCCAGTAAGGCTATTATTGCAGTAGCACAGGCAAAGTGGGTGGTGTGGGTGAGTGCTATTATGGGAAATGAATGCAACCCTGTACCTCGGAGATATTGAGGATTTGGTTCCAGATCACCGCAATGAAGAGAGTCACACACATGTTTGATTTTCCAGAGCATATGAAAGTTATGTGCTTATACTATAGTCTATTCAATGTGGAATATAACATTATAAATAAGTTTGAAATATTGTGAGAATTAACAAAATGTGACACAGAGACATGAATGAGCACAGACAGTAGGAAAAAAATGGCTCCAATAGACTTGCTTGGCACAGGATTGCCACAGAGCCTCCATTTGTTAACAACATAGTATCATGGAAGCACAATAAAACGAGGTGTGCCTATAATTCTAGAGCAAAGGGATTGTGTGGGAATGTGACTGGTGATAAAACCTGAGAGGTAAACAGAAGTTTGGTCCTGGCGGGCTTGCAGGCCATGCTGAAGAGATGAAACATGTATTCCTGAAAGCCAGGGAGTGAAAGGAGGAGTTCTGGGGTGGTCTATTTACATGGGGAATTCAGATATTATATCCTTATTGAATATATGGCTCCTGAAAAGTGTCTTTTCATTCTTTTGATAAAATCCTTTGATGTACATCAGTATTTCATTTTCACGAGGTCCTAATTAACTACTTTGTATTCTGCTGCTCTTGCATTTGTTGTTGCATTTGATAATCTATCACAACAAGAACAACAAAAACGGTTTTCTTTCAAGAACTTTGTGGTTTTAGATTTAACTTTTACGTTAAATCTTTTAGTGAGATGGATTGGCAAAGTGGCAGCATCAATGAGCTCAAGCATGGCAACAATTATAGGGTTGGTCCAGGACCAACAGTGTTTCGTTCTGTTGTGCATAGGGTTGTTATGAGTCAGTACCAACTCGATGGCACCTAACAACAACAACAACAACAACAACAACAACAACAACAACAAAAGAGTTGAATATGAAGGCCTAGCGCTCATGAGAGCGGGATGGGCATGTAGGGGAGTGACGACAATGGAAATCATCTGCCTTCACGCAGTTTATTGTCTACATTGACATAAGTGTCCTATTCCATTGCCTTCATTAACATGACTTTAGTATTCCAGGAAACTCTGGTCCAGGTAGATACAAGTTCCGAATACCTATTCATTTCGGGAACTTCTCAAACTGGTTTAAATGATCATCAAGCTGTTCAGCTTTTCAATAGAAAGCTGGAAATGATTGTTCACCCCCCAAGATTGTTTAGCTCCTTGTCTCAAAATCATCAGCTTGTTGTGCCCACCATTTAAATTTTTCTATCAGGTTCCTTATCCAGTTCCAATCAAATTCCTGCATTAAAATTCCAGCAACCTAATGCACACAAGAGAACTATGCTCCATAGGGTTTTCAATAGCTGCTTTTTAGGGAGTAGATAGCTAGGCCCTTTTTTGGAGGTGCCTCTAGGTAGACTTTAACCTCTAGACTTTTGTTTATCAGTTGAGTGTGCTAACCCCATTTAAACCATTCAGGGACTCCCCTCCTTTGAAAGAACTCTTTTATCCCAGACTCCAAAGCCTTATCTATCTTTACTCTCCTCATTTTAAGTTCTACTTTGACTTAGAATATTCCTGGTGTGGGGCTGTAGGATAAGCACTGGACTGCTAACTGCAAGGTTAGCAGTTCAAACCCATCAGCCACTCCTTGGAAACCTTATACAGTGCCAATATGAGTCAGAACCAACTCAACAGCACTTAACAACAACATAACTCAAACAGGAGCCCTGGTGGCATAGTGGATTATATGTTGGACTGCTAGCTACAAGGTCAGTAGTTTGAATCCATTAGTAGATCTGCAGGAGAAAGATGAGGCTTTCTGCTCCCATAAAGATTTATAACCTCTGAAACTCTATGCAGGGTCACTATGACTTGGAACTGACTCAATGGCACAGAACTCAAATACTTACCGTAGTAAGGGAGAACAGACCCCAAACAACTCAAAATGCTTGGGTTCTGCTCTCTCTAACTATGGTAAGTATAAACTGAGCTTGGTTTTATCAAGTTGTCTTGGTGGTAATTTTTTAGAAGGCAGCATTATAGAATCTGATCAACCAGGGGAGAATGGAGGGAAGAAGAGAAGGTCAAGGTTAAGAAACATCAGGGAGCATTATCATTCAAAGGCATTGGTGGAACCAAGGTATTTATCCTACAGAGAAGCCAATATTGCTGGCTGGCTGTGTGCCGTGGAGTTGGTTCCGACTCATAGTGACCCTGTACAGGGTTTCTGAAGCTGTAAATCTTTACGGGAGCAGAACGCCTCATCTTTCTCCCATGCAACAGCTGGTAGTTTTGAACTGCTGACCTTGAGGTTCACAGGCCAATTCATAACCACTACGCTACCAGAACATCATTAAATTTCATTGAGATTGAGCATCCCTGTGAAAAGAGAGGAACTGGAGATACTGTGAAGCCTGGAGCACTCAGGAGAGTAGTAAGCAGTAAGGGAGTGTGAGGGGGTAGAACCTGAAACAGCTGGAGACAGGGCAGTAAGTAGGGAGAGGATGCTAAGACAAATTTCACTTTGGGGTTTCCCGCTCCAGCAGGCTCTGGCAGGGTTCTTCTGACAGGAACATCCTTGGCCTCCCACCAAGCTCCCCTAAACCCCCCTACTAAATCCACTTCCTGTTTTGTTGGTGATTTCTTAGTCCTGGCGAGATGAACTATTTCTAGTACATTTATAGTGAACCTTATGCTCTGATGCATAGTTACCATTTTATAAGGACAGCTCTGTGTTGCTCTTTCCCCATCAATTAAAGTAATCACTGTATTTGCTTTCTGCCTTCTCTATACTTTGTGGTGACCTCGTACATGTGTTTCCAAAGAGGTTTTGAGAACAAAAAGGCCAGCCTGGAAGAGGATTGGGACATGGAAATGGTGGGAATACAGAGCTTCAGAATGTTTATTCATATGTCAGGGATTGTAAGTCACTCAACCACCACTCCTTCTAGATTTAGAAAGCTATTCAAACATTGCTTTCTCTTAGGCCCATCTTTTTTTCCTTCTCCATTCCTTCCTGCCCCCCAAATCATAGGTGGGAATACATCTGCCCTGTATCTGTGTTATACCTTCTATGAGAACTAAAGCAGGATGCATGGTAAGGGGCTAGAAAGTGGTAGGGACTTTTAGTTTTAGTTAGAAGGAGTAGTGAAGTCCTTTTGGAAGAGACGTTTGAAAAATGCCCTGACAAAAGTTGGGGAATGAACTATGTGACTCTCTGGGGAAAGAAGTGTCAGGCAGAGGGGAATACCAAGTGGAAGATTCCAAGTGCTCTCTGTGTTCCAGGATAAGGAAGGAGACCAATGAAGCTGGAGTAGTAACTGAGTGAGAGAGTAGGAGATGAATCAGAGAAACCACTCAGAGCCAATGAAGTGCTTTGACTTTTATTCTAAGTATGATAGGCAGCTGCTGAGCACAAGTGTGACTGGGTCTGGTTTTCATTTGCAAAGGAGCATTTGCCTGCTCGGTGGGGCAATGGAAGAAGCAAGAAAACCAATTAGGAGGATATTGCACAATGCAGGCAAGAGGTGACAGTGTTTTGCACCAGGGGTAGGGGAAATGCTCAGACATCAGTTCTATTTTCTGTTCTGGTGGTAAAGGGTGTGCGGTGGGAAAGTGACAGGAGAAAAAGAAGACACCAATGTTTTGTGCTAAGCAGCTGAGTGGAAAGTCGTGCCATTTACTAAGATAGAAAATGCAGGATTGAGTATGGCTTTTAAGACCGGTGTGGATGGTGTAGAGAATGAGTGATATTAAGGAGTTTAGAGTGCTCAGGTGAAGTCAGGCTGGACACAGAAATCCGTGAGTCATCAACGTGCAGATAGGTCTGAAAGATATGGGACTTGATCATGAGTTAGCAAGCTTTTTTTCTGTAAAGGTCTAGGAACTGTCATGTCCATAAACATTATGAAAGACTTTGAAAGGGACCAAAAAATATGACAGAATTCTATTCGGTAGAACTTCCAGAGTTATATCTATCTTTCAGCTATTTTGTAACTTTGTAAGTTGTAGAAAACTGATGACAATGTCAGTAGAAATGAACTGTGTCCTGTGGAATAAAGATGACTATTGTCCCATGGAGAGAACAGTATTGCATTTATTTATAAATGTATGTTAGCATTCCTTAGTGTTTATATATGTATGGCCTATTTAACTTTTCACTGAACTGGTCATAACAACCTACTGGTTTCCACATTAATTAAGGTATAAAATAAAATCACTGATAAGTTCATTCTATGTTTGTATGCAAGTCATGACTTTGCCTCCTTTAAAGAAATAAACTTTAACAATGGAGACTGAGTAGAACATGAAATGAGATTTGATATTTGAATTTGACAACATGGAAATCATGGTGACTTTGATCAAAGCTATTTTGGAGTATTTTTGTTGTTTAGTGCTAACGAGTTGGTTCTGATCCTTAGCGAACCTGTATAGGGTTTCTGAGGAGCAGCTTGTGAGCTTGAACCACCAACCTTATGGTTCAAACCAACTTTGCAGTCCAGTGCATTAACCCACAGCACCACACCAGGACTCCTTTGGAGTGCTAGGAGAGTAAATTTGATGGGAGCAGATGGACTACTAACTGCAAGGTCGGCAGTTCAATCTCACCAGCCGCTCCTCAGAACCCTATAAAGGGTTTCTATGAGTCAAAACTCACTAGAAGGTACTTAACAACTATGACAGTAATAGATTAGAGAGCATTACAGATACAGTGACAAACAAGTACATCAATGGAACATATTTAGTGAGCTCAGACACAGTAGAAAGTTTATATACAATAGAGGCGGCAATGTAGGGAAAACAATGAAGGATTCAATAAATGATGCTGGGACAATTTGTTATCCATATGGAAAAAAAGAGTTTCATGTCTCAAGCAAATAAAAATCAGTTCCACATGGATTTAAGGCTTTAATGAGAAAGCACTATTGCCATTGTAAACGTTTGTAAATTATATGTCCATAAATAAGAAAATGCCAAAATAAATTATAGCATATTCTAATAATTGAATAATACTCTGGCAGGAGCTCTGGTAGTGTAGTGGTTACGAATCGGGCTGCTAATTTCATGGTCAGCAGTTCGAAACTACCAACTGTTCCGCTGGAGGAAGATGAGGCTTTCTGCTCCCGTAAAGATTTACAGCCTTGGAAACACTATACAGGGTCGCTATGAGTCGGAATCGACTCCATGGCACATAACAACAACAACTCTGGTAGTGTAGTGGTTACGAGTTGGACTGCTAACCTCCAGGTCAACAATTTGAAACTACCAGCTGTTACACGGGAGAAAGATGAGGCTTTCTGCTCCCCTAAAGATTTACAGCCCCAGAAACACTGTGCAGGGTTGTCATGAGTTGGGACCGACTCCACTGCACGTAACCACCACCACCACCACCAATATATCACAATGAGACATTAACTAGAGCAACCCATATCAGTATGGATGGGTTTCACAAACAAAACGTCCAGGGAAAAAAGCAAATTGCAGAACACAAACATAATAATGATATTCAGTTGTTGTTGTTGTTAGGTTCTGTGAAGTCAGTTCTCTTTTTCAACTCAGAAACTCCATACAGCAGAGCAGAGCTGCTACACAGGCTTCTCTAGACTTTCATCTTTATAGAAGCAGAGCACCAGGATTTTCTCCCATGGAGTCACTGGGTGGGTTCCAACTGCCAACTTTTTTGGTTAGCAGCCAAATCACTTAACCATTGTGCCACCAGGGATCCTTATGGTAACATTTATGTTGTTGTTAATTACCATTGAGTCAGTTCTGACTCATAGCAATCCTGTACAGGGTTCCTGAGGCTGTAAATCTTTGTGGGAGCAGAAAGCATCATCTCTCTCCAGAGGAGTGGCTGGTGGGCTCAAACTGCCAACCTTGTGGTCTGAAGTCCAGTGTTTATCTTACAGAGCTACCATGCTCCTATATGTGGATATACACAGACACACACACATATAGTTCATAATATAGATTACATTTATGTATTATATAGATACACAACATTTATATAAAATTTTAAACATGCATAATACTCTGTATTGTCTAGGGATACATTCATACATAGAGAAAGCATAAAGAAATGCAATAGTGGGATTTATAAACACTAACTTGAGGTGCGAGTTGCTCTGGGGTCAGGAGGACGGAGATGGGGGAAGGCATGGGGGTTTCAATTCTATCAAAAACCTATGGTTTCTTAAGTGGTATGGTAGATTCATTGTATTACTTTAATAATATCCTTATTAATATTCAGCAAATTATTCCTAATTTCTTTTTTTTTATTAATTTTTTTTT
>NW_006408545.1:16993956-16995702 GCF_000296735.1 Chrysochloris asiatica
GGAAAATGGGGGAGTTTGGTGTGAATAAAGAACTTTGTGTAGTGCTGTAGGATAAGCACTGGACTGCTAATCACAAGGTTGGTAGTTCAAATCCACCAAACACTCTCACAAACCCTCAACAAGGTTGCTATAGGTCACAACACAACACAACAACAAATAACTGGAAAGGACCAATTTCTTTAGAGACTTGAATCATAGAAAACACCCCTTCCCCCTTCCCTTTGTAATCCAAAATGAAAGACAATTCTAAACCTTAAAATCCCAAACTTATATGAATATTGAAATTAAAGAAGCTACAGAACAGAATTTTGAAGAGGTTCTTTGGAAGTGAACATCTCTCTTGTTTCTGATACTGATGCTTTGCTGTCAGTCTAAGCATGTGACCAGAGATTCCTCATAAAGTCAGTCACCCAGCAAAGGTTGTGGTCCCAGGACAGAGAGCACCACATTCTGGAAGCTTCCTTCTTCCTCTGTTGCAGGGGGTGGCTTATACCACATTCAAGAATAATATCAGCTCTTCAGCTGTAACAGAAAAGATCCTCTATAATTTTCACTGCTCCATCTGAGAGCAATGCTATTGGTGACAAAATGAAACATAATGATAAGGAACCGAACCAGCATTAAGAGAGAGAAAGGAAGGAAAAAAAGAAGGAAGAAAAGGAGAGAGAAAGAAACCCTTCAAATCATGTTGGAAACCACCATTCAAAACTTCCAATTGCTCTGATATTGAAGTAAATTCTTTTCCAGTTTCACCGAGGGAACCCCTACATGTGTACCCCATCCAAACTAGATAACATAGTATCCACAATGCTTCACTCTACATTTCTAGGAGAGTCTGTCCTGAAGGCCACCTGTGACCCCCTTTTAGGCTTATTTCAAATGTTGCTGTACATCTTCTTTGTAAGTCTTTTGTCATTCCCACATTGTTGTTGTTGTGTGCCAAGTCAGTTCTGATCTATAGCAACCCCACTTAGGGTTTGTAAGAGCGGTTGGTGGATTTGAACTTACCTTTGTCCAAAAAAAATTGATACCTTAACAATATTGAGATTTCTCATCTATAAATATAACACCTCTCTGTTTACAGTGTTTAGGTTTTAAAATTTTTCATGTCATCAATGTTTTATATTTTCCAGTGTACAGATTTTACATATCTTTCATCAACTGAATATTATATATTTTATATTTAAGGTTATCGAAAATAGTATCTAAAAAAATTTTGAAGGTCCTGGACAGAGTAGAAAAAAAATATAGAAAAAATTAAAAAACAAAAAATAACCAGACCTATTGCTCTGATAGATACTGGTGGAAACCCCTGGGAAATGAGTCTTAGGCACCCAATAAACCTGGAACTGAACCTAGACTGGGATCACCTTTTTTAAAAAACTTCTTTATTGTGAATTGAGTGAAAGTTTACAGGGCAGATCATCAGTTTTGCGTTCAACAAATCATACACCTTATTTCATTACAATGATTATAATCCCCTCTGTGTAAAATCAGTTAACAGTATTTCTCTCTATTCATTTTTGGCTCTCTCTCTCTCTTTTTTTTTTTTTAACACTCAGGCATACATACTAATTTACACCACCAAAGGGCACATTCTGCAAGTCTGCCTCCTGACCACCAGCTCTCAGTCCCATTCTTCCCATGAATCTAGAGTCCTCAGCTGCTCCTTCTCTTCATGTCCCCATCTTTGCCTCCATCTCTGGTGTCGCTGCTTCTCTGGATATGGTCCTGCATTCTGCTTGT